>NC_139550.1:25846472-26538965 GCF_965153285.1 Podarcis tiliguerta
CATTGCAGTAATCCAAGCAGGAGATAACCAGAGCATGTACCACTCTGGTGAGACAGGAAGGGTCTCAGCCAGTGCACCAGATGGAGCAGATGGATTTACACATTAGTGCGAATTATTCTTTTGCAAAAATGCCGTTTCGTTCAAGGAACCAGATTCATTGGTATAGAATCTGGATGTGAGGATGCCTTGTGCAAACAGTCCTGAGGAAGCAAAATGGCTACATCTTAAACCTTTTGACTGTCACCAATGTCTCCTTTTATTGACTTCGTTCTTTCTTTCTCTTGTAGAGTTCTCGAACTGCTCGATCGGAGGAAGACCGAGATACGCTGTGGGATGCCTGGGGCTCGTGGAGCGAATGTTCCCGTACTTGTGGGGGAGGCGCTTCCTACTCCCTCAGGCGCTGCCTGAGCAGCAAGTAAGGAGTTAAATGTCTCTTGAGTCTCTTCAGTCTACAGCATACAGAGCAGCGGGTGTCTCGGAATCGTGCTTGCATTTCAAACTTGGAAGACGAAAGGTCGCGTCTTCTTCAGGCAACCTTCCAACGGGGTTGATGGCCCAACGCACAGTCCTTAAAATATGCCTGCAGTTAAAAAAAACGTGCAGCACAGCGAACAATCCCTACATAGTTCTTACCTGAGTCTAATGCCAAACAGTTCGTTGCCAGCTAATGAAAAATGAAACCACTCATAGACTCTCTCATTCAGAGTGGTAATCCTCTTCACTCCCATGCATTGAACCTGAGATAAACCTCCAGCTTTCGCACCCTAAATCATTTAGTCATATGGGATCTATAAAACCCCCCAAAAAGATATCCATATTTGTGCCTATATATAGACACATGCACACGCGCACATGTATAATAACATACTGAGCTTTTGCTTTTACAGAATATTTCCTTTAGGTTATAAAGGAGATTCGGGACCAAACTAGACAAGATGCTAAATGAATCACTAGGAAGTTCTTTCCTCCGCCCCACCCCCATCAATTCTGATACAGGGCGTTGACCCTTTCTTTCATGCCACTGTCCCAATGGAAATTCTCCCCCTCCTCTGCCATTCCTGTTAACCCTAGAGATGGGAGAGCAAAAGACTCTGGCACCAATGGAAGGTCCCCATCAGGGACGCCGACTTCCCTCCCCACACACACACACATTGAGGGGGCCTGGTGTCATGTGATTCATCCTTACCCCACCCCACTCCCAAACGCTCACCTGGCGATGGTGAGGGCTGGGGCATGTGGTGGGCGCTCGTGTCCTGAATTCACCCAGTTCCCGAGCACTTGCCCTCTGGCGGCAAGGGACGATGGCCCCCTCAGTTTTGAGGGGTGAGCTCAGCCCCCTGCCCCCCAAATATTGAGGGGGCTGAATCCCCCTTTGCCCCCTATAGTTGGCATCCCTGGTCCCCATTTTTACTAAAAGTAGTTTTGTAAGAGTGACAGGATGACAGTCGGGGAGCGTATGATAGTTCTGTCTGTATAGTGGCTCGTTTCTCATTTAAAAACCAAACCAATTCACATGCACTCACTCACAAACGGAAATGCAAGTATTATGTCTAGTTTCACTCTCAGAAAGATCTGCGTGTTATCAGCAGCAGGCTAAACTGTAAATGTGTGTCTTTGTGCCCAAGAAGACCCACACTGTTTTGAAATTTATAGTCTTAAACTAGCCCCACCGGACTCTTGAAACCCCTTATGACAAATATCACTAATATAATAAAATCCATTTTAGAATAACTTTTGAAGCCCACACCTAAAGTACCCACATGCATGCAAATCTTAAACCTACAGCCCAAGCAAGCAGCATTAAATTAAAACCAGGTTTATTACTCTACTAGATTTCAAAAAGTACTTCCTAAACAGGAAGATCATGGCATCATAGAATTGCAGAGTTGGAAAGGACCATGAAGATCATTTAGTCCAACCCCCTGCAACGCAGGAAACCTTTGTCCAACATGAGGCTTGAACCCATGGCCCTGAGATTAATGTGCATAAATTGACCTGATGTGTACAGAATTTGGGTTTCTGTGAACTGAGAAGAGGGAAGCTGCCACAGAGCATGACTCTGAACATGTCAACAAGTATGAATTTGGCGGGAATAATCATATATCAATTTCAATGATGCTTTTATTATCTTACACGTTGACGGCACCCAGGTGTAATTTAAACAGAGCAAAAAAACCTGGCACATGTTTTCTGTACCATGCTGATGAGAATTTAATAGAAACCTGTTGGGAAGGAAATACTGTCCAAAAGTGCTTTCTTAGGTTTGATATTATGACGATGTAAGGAAGCACTGTTCATTTTATAATTGAGTCCAGGCAGCACAAAGATGGAAGCTAGATCTCCTGTTGCTGTTACGTTGAGGCAGGAGTGGGATGTTTATGAGGAGAGGAAAGATTCATGATGGAACCATGAAATCAGTGGGGCAACAATGTGTTTGTTTTAGCTCCCTGTAGAAATGGACAATGGCTTGCCGTTGCCTTGGACTAGAATTAGCCCAGCTTTTCCATAGGGAACTCATTCATCATTACCAGAGCACAGTAAATCTCTACACCTCCTCTCAAGACAACTAAACAGCTGAACAATCACTGTGAAGGTCAATCGATTTATTGTGTATAGCCAAAGGCCTTTACAAGGTAAAAGAATAGGTAAAGGACCCTGGGCGGTTAAGTCCAGTCAAAGGCAACTATGGGGTTCCGGCGCTCATCTCACTTTTCAGGCCGAGGGAGCCGGCGTTTCTGCAGACAGCTTTTCTGCGTCATGTGGCCAGCGGGACTAAACTGCTTCTGGTGCAACGGAACACTGTGACGGAAACCAGAGCACACAGAAATGCCGTTTAACTTCCAACCGCAGTGGTATCTATTTATCTACTTGAACTGGTGTGCTTTCCAACTGCTAGGTTGGCAGGAGCTGGGTCAGAGCAACAGGAACTCACCCTGTCTCAGGGATTTGAACCGCCGACCTTCTGATCAGCAAGCCCAAGAGGCTCAGTGGTTTAGACCACAGCGCCACCAGCATCCCCTCTGCAATCTCCTTTACAATGAAGAGCAGAGGACAAAGGCAAGGTTTTCCTCTGAAATCACACAACATAACCTATAAAAGTTTACAGCATGCAAAATTGACAGCATAAAAAATTTTAAAATTAGAAAGCATCAATATAGCTGGAATGGAGCTTCTTAGCTGCCAGAGCAAATTTGACTACCAGATGTGTAATTTGCAGATGTTTATCAGCTAAGAGTTTGACACTCACTTTCTGGGGGATCGGCCGGAGGACCAGTTAGTAGATGATACAAAATTTTCTCTGGGCATTGTATACAAGGGGGATATCAGCAGGTATGTGAAGGTAGTGAAGCAGCTGGACTACAGTGATTATGGATCATTTTTAAGGCCAGGAGCAGCTCACCCAATGAGATGGAGCCACAACAATAGTGTCCTAGTAGCAGCATCACTGCCGCTCACTGGGATGTGGAAACACATGGTGGTGACAAGGCTTGGACTGTGTGGGCACACAGGATTAGGTCCACTAGTGTATTTGCACAGCACTGACCTTGCTGCTGCTTCACCCCTCTCCCTCCCGGTAAGCAGCAGGTTAGCTTAAGATTCATTATCCCAAGAATGGGCAGCTCCAGTTCCCTTTAGCTCCAGCCATCATGGCCAATGATGCAAGTTGCTTTGCAGTGTTGTGGTTCTGCTACCATTCTGACCCTGGAAGAGACTGCAGGAAATAGGATTTGCAGGGAAGGGTTGATATACCCACAGCGAGTGTATGGCTTCTTTCTGCTGTTAGCGAGAATGGGGGAAATAATAAGGCATTTCAATCAAGGATTAGGATGAGGGTTACCTCTACTCTTACCTAATGGCTTCAGCAGAAGCATTCATTTGGCCAGTTCGTGTGGTTTTTAGTCCTTAGATGCACAAAAGCTACTGCCACTCTCTGCTCTGCTTCTTCCTTGAAGGCAATGCTTACTTTCACTGTAATTTTTAACATATATTGAACATGGGGCAGTATGAATTTGTTCAGCAGTAATGCAAAACAATGCTAAACCCAAGCTAAGTTATTTGTTTGTAGGTAGGTAACTTGTCAGATTTCTGTACTGTTCTTCAACAATTTTTCTAGGGCCTGGAAAAATAAAAAAAGATTTGTCATGAATGATAACCTGAACAGACTCCCATCTGACAAGCCATGTTTATTGCAAGTGCATGCCAAACCAGGATCTGAAACTATGATTTGAAACTGAGTAGCAAACCATAGTTGGCATTAAATCTGAACCACCAAACCATGGTTTGCATCATTGCTTCATCAGTACAGGCTGCAGTTCATGATAGTATCTGGGGATTCTCGGAGAAGGTAGTCAAAGATGAAGGTGAACAAACTATAATTTGTCTAGTTGCCTAGTTATGCTTAGTAAGGTATCTTCTATGACAGGCATGTCCAAAGTTCATTTTGGGGGCCTAATCCGGCCTGCCACTCGGTTTAATCTGACCCCTGTGGCAGTTTATTTCCTGGAGTAAAATCCTAAGAAACCTCAACAACTTCAACCCTAAAAAAAAGGTCAACAAATTTGGTCGGCCCTCACGGCTCTTCACTTCATCAAATCTGTCCCTCTTTGAAAAAAGTTTGGACACCACTGTTCTATGAAAACAAGTATTTTGGGTGGTGTGCGTAAAAGCTGTCTATGGCACATATGCAAAAGGGACATACTCCATAGTCGGAATTGTCTTTAAAAGTGTGTTGTTTTTTGCTTCCATATCAAGAGAGTTCAGTTTGATTTATGAAACCAAATGTGAACTTTTGCCTATTCGCAGATTGAGAAAGGGTTATTATGTGCTGATTCTGTTCGCCAGTAACAATATATTCTAAATAGTAAAATTTGACCTTGAATTAGCACTAAATGTGCAACTCATTTTTCCTTTTTCTGGTCTGCATACAATTATGAATATAAAAGAGTGCTAAATGATTATGATTATTATTTTTCCCTGTGATGCTGGACAAGCAGTTTCAAAGCGAAAAGGAAAGAAACCCACCCAAACTTTGGGGATTTAGAAACAAACCCCAAAGCATGACAGTTTTAAATCTAAGAAGATGAAAATGAACTATTTGTGATTTGTGTTGGTGGTTCACAGTTTTGTGATGTCTGTCATGTCGCAGAGTTGTGTATGCCGTACATAATTCTATAACAGATAAAATGAAGAATGACTCTAGATTTTTGATTGTTAGTTTGATAAATTAAGAACTGGCGCGCTACTTGAGCACTGTAGAACAGACCAACCCACAAACCAAAACTAAATATTTCTCCTCCACAGAGGAATGTTCATGGTGTATTACGCCTTTTCGTTCTCTGTGTGATGGCTTCCAGAACACGAAGTAAAAGGAGAATGCAGTCCCATTGTGTCAGCTTTGAAGCCATGCAAAGTATACATGTCCTTCTTCTAAATATCTTTGTTCAGCTAAGCAGCTGAATAAATGCAATTAATTTATTTTCCAAGAGTCGCCTGCCAGATCTCCTGATTAGTCCCATTCCTTTAGCTGTTCGGGTCAGGTATGTTTAGCTGTCATGCATTTTCACTGTGTAAATGCAAAGATCCTACTTAATATGATCTCCATACAGTGCACTGCAAACTTCGTTCATCAAGTAGCATGGAAGACATTAGTAGTTCCAAGCCAGCTGTGTTTAACGTTGAGTTCAATAGGGACAGCAGGACTTGTGGTAGGTTCTGAAGAAGGAAAGTTAGAAGGAAAGGGTTAAGCTGAGGGTTTAGGTGAGGTAACCAGGTGGTAAGAACATAAGAATATAAGTAGAGTCTACTGGATCAGGCCAATGGCTCATCTAGTCCAGCATCTTGTTCCTACAGTGGCCAACCAGATGCCTGTGAGAAATCATGAGCCCAAGAGCGCTCTCCCCTCCTATGGGTTTTGTTGTTTAGTCGTTTAGTCATATCCGACTCTTCGTGACCCCATGGACCAGAGCACGCCAGGCACTCCTGTTTTCCACTGCCTCCCTCAGTTTGGTCAGACTCATGTTTGTAGCTTCAAGAACACTGTCCAACCATCTTGTCCTCTGTCGTCCCCTTCTCCTTGTGCCCTAAATCTTCCCCAGCATCAGGGTCTTTTCCAGGGAGTCTTCTCTTCTCATGAGGTGGCCAAAGTATTGGAGCCTCAGCTTCACGGTCTGTCCTTCCAGTGAGCACTCAGGGCTGATTTCCCTAAGAATGGATAGGTTCGATCTTCTTGCAGTCCATGGGACTCTCAACTATGGTTTTAGCAAATAGTCTTTAGAAGCATTGCAGCCTCCAACTGTGAAGCAAAACTCATACTCCCTGCCCACCCACAGGGCATCTGCTGACAAGACTAGTCAGTTCAGTCTGGTACTTAGATTTCAATCTGGTCCAAAGTTAGGAAGTGAAGCCCCTTCCCTCAAGATTGAGGCTGAAATTCTCCACATTACTCTTTGGATCAAGAGTCCTCCTGCCCTGAAACTGTTGCCATTGGATTGTGTACCTCCTCTGCCAATTGTTAATAAATGCCACCATCATCCTCACTGCATTACTTCTGGACCTCTTCTGGGGAGAAATGGTGCGTTTTTCTCATGATAATCTTCTATAATAATCTTTGAAAATGCGTAATATGGAAAGGGAGGGTACAGGAAGGGAGGAACTCCCAGGACTCTGGAAACAATCTTAGGTGATAATAGGTTAACCAAGAAGCTAAATATTTACCCAGAGATCCTATCCATTATTGTTGTCATTCTTTCCAGCAAAGGGGCAAAGCATGGGATACTTTGTGTGTGCACAAACATTAAAAAACACAAGACGTAGCTGACCATGTGTGGTCTCACGGATATTGAATCACTGAAGCCAAGTTTATGGGCCAACATCTGTTATCATCACCCTTTCCTCTAGGAAATCCTGTATGAATTGTTCATCAGGGTGGAGAATCTTGTCTGTGCCTAAAATTTATCCACATCATCCATCCTCAGTTAATGAGAAAAGAAATTATATATGAAAAATTATCAAAGGGGGGAGAAAGTGTTGGATAAATCCTTGTGGTTGGGGTGTGTGGTCCTTGTTGCAGTTACCTTACATGTGGCCTAGAGGTGTTGTTGAGTGCCATGTTCTGTGTGTGGAACAGGTCTCGGTGTTTCGATTTCTGGGAATTGAGTTGAGAGATGACCTAACCTGGGAGAAAACAGCAAAGACCTGATGATGAGAGCACAGCAGAGGTTATATTTTCTGAGAATCCTCTGGAAAAATCATCTCTCAAAGGACCTGTTGATGGCATTTTACCATTGTACTGTTGAGAGTGTATTAACTTATGGTCTGTGTGTGTGGTTTGGGAGCTGCACGGTCAGGGAGAAAACAATGCTGTCCAGGGTTGTAAAGACTGCGGAGAGAATAATTGGGTGCACTCTTCCCACCTTGGATCAAATCTACACTTCCAGGTGTCATAAGAAAGCTGCAGAGATAGTGCAGGATAGTACGCACCCCGGAAATAATCTCTTTCAGCTTCTGCCTTCTGGAAGAAGGTACATGGTTATAAAGACTAGGACTAGCCGCCTGAGAAACAGTTTCCATCCAAATGCGATTTTGGTTTTAAACACAGTGTAAAGTAGTCTCTGTGGGAGTATATTGTATTTAATTATGGGGTATCAGAGTTTTTAGGGGGTTAACCAGGCTGGGATAGCAGATATGTTGGTTTTTGAATGTCTGATGGTAGATTTTTTCAATTTCGTTGTTCTGTATGGGACAATGACAATAAAGATTATCGTATTGTATCGTATCATATTCTGCAAATTATTTCTCTTGTGGTCTCCACAACCTTCCTAAGTGCCTGCGCTTCCTGAAAGCCCCATGGCAGCCTCAGCTAGGGTTTCATATAGGTGTAGAAGGCAGGTGTGCAGCCTACCATTTACCTGACAATTGCTTTTTTTAAAAGAGAATTCTTTTTACTTTTAAAGAAATAAGATGTGTGTGTGTTTTGTTTTGTTTTTAAGGTAAAAGGAAGGACTTTCCTTCTACCATGTCTGCAGCAATTTCATTCTTTCCTTCCTCTTTTTTGAGTACCGTACATTTTTTTGGAAATGTTGTCAGGCCATGCCCTGCTTTATCAGTTATGTGACCAAATATTTCACAAAGACAGATTCCTCCTTGTCCTTTGCTTAATTGGGGTTTTTTTTTGGGGGGGGGGAGTGGTCCTCCTAAGTAGTGGGGATCCATATTACTAACTTGAAGGCATGCCATTTTTATTGCACAGTTATTAATCCAGATCAGGCACCCCCAAATTCGGCCCTCCAGATGTTTTGGGACTACAACTCCCATCATCCCTAGCTAACAGGACCAGTGGTCAGGGATGATGGGAACTGTAGTCCCAAAACATTCCTGATCAAGATTAAACCTCTTGAATGTTCGCATTTTATTTCAAAGCAAACTAGAACCCTGATGTCCATGAGTAGATTCATTGTTGTAGGTGAATGCCAATGAATGCCAGGAAGATGTGAGAAATGCCATGAGTGAGTCAGGCCATGGCAAGAAGTGAGCTTGATGGACTACAGTGTGGATTTGTTTTTGTTTTTTTACTGTCGGTGTGTTTATTTTCTCCCAATTTGATCTTTCCAGTTCCAGTATTTTTAAAAATTATTTGGCTATTATAGTTGTTTATTTCTCTAACCCTTATATGTGTTGTTGTAATAGGTGCATTATTGTTTGGTTTTATTCCCCATCTCAATATAAGACGTGGGGATGCATATGAATGTACCAGAGTATAAATTGATTTGATGTTATCCTTCCTTACTCACCTTTATGCGTATAGCAGAGTACACCTCCTTTGCAGCGCTAGTGGAAGCTATTGAGAAGCTGGTTTCAACCTTTAGATGAAGCAATCCAGAATGCCCCTGGTGCAGCCTAGATCTTCCTGGTATCCCCCCCCCCCTTATATTCCCTCTTTAAAAGAATAATCATACAGCATAGTCTTCTTAAAATAAGAGTAGAGTTTACTCACAGTTCACATTCAGTAGCAGTCTGAAGGCAGGCTTAAGTTGCAGTTATAGGGAACATTTGTAGATTAAAATGAAGAGATGCCTGAGCTAAGTCTCAGACTTAGCACATCCTTTGTTATGCATGAGGCATCTCAGGAAGCAGATCAACAGACAAAGAGCAGAAGGTGAGAGAGAGAAATGGTGATGTGTCCAGCCTTTAATTTGGGCTGGACACATCACCATTTCTCAATTTCGAGCCCACCTCGACCTGGCCACACCCAAGGGGAAGGGGCTCCCACAGGTCCTCCCTGTTGGAGACCCATTCCCCTGTGTGCCCATTCTAGGAAACAGGAAATGATGGACTTGACAGCTCTCTCTACATATTCCACAGGACGGACACACACACACACACACACACACACACACAGACACACACTATCTCAGAGGTCTTACATCACTGAGCTTCCCCCATATTGTAACTCTATCACAGGTTAAGAGAATAACCGTTCTCCAAAACCACTGGAGACCCACATATGGCTCAAGCAGGACCAGCTGCAAAATTTGAGAGCAGCTTGGGCAAGGAACCCTCCAGAGTCCTCTTTAACATAGAACATAGACAGGGAACCTATGGCCTTCCGAATGTTGTTGATCTCAGGTGCGTGGCATGGCCAGTAGTCAGGGATGGTGGGAGGGATCTGCTGGTCCCAGTGAGTATCCAAACATACTGTAGATACCCTCAGGAACCAGTCCTGGTTCCATGGCCTTTCGTTTCGTTTTTTAAAATGCTTATATCAGCATTTTAAGGGATGCGGGTGGCACTGTGGGTTAAATCACAGAGCCTAGGACTTGCCGATCAGAAGGTCGGCGGTTCGAATCCCCACGACGGGGTGAGCTCCCGTTGCTCAGTCCCTGCTACTGCCAACCCAGCAGTTCAAAAGCACGTCAAAGTGCAAGTAGATAAATAAGTACTGCTCCGGCGGGAAGGTAAATGGCGTTTTCGTGCGCAGCTCTGGTTCGCCAGAAGCGGCTTAGTCATGCTGGCCACATGACCCGGAAGCTGCACACTGGCTCCCTCGGCCAATAAAGCAAGATGAGTGCCACAACCCCAGAGTCGGCCATGACTGGACCTAATGGTCAGGGGTCCCTTTACCTTTATATCAGCATTTTAATTGCTTTCTTCTAGTATCAGCTGCATACCATAGTAAGCACATCCACTAGATATGCAGTGTGCAAATGGAAGAAGTCTGTGTACTTCATCCAGCAATCTTGTTCATGCAGTCAGATGGTGTCCTTTCTGCCCTGCTGGTCTACAAACTGTATTTTATATTACAGTATGGAAAGTTATTTGTAACTGTAAGGAAGCATGCCTGAATGTGCACCTGTAGAAGTTTGCCCATGGCTGCTAGGTGCAATGGCTCTGTTCTACCTCCACTGAGGGAGACAGTATGCCTCTGAATACCAGTTTCAGGGAAACACGGGTGTGTAGAGTGTTCAAGTTCTCCTTGTGGCCTTTCTGTGGAAGTCACTGTGAGACCAGAGTGCTAGACTAGATGGGCCTCTTGCCTGATACAGCAGGACTCTTCTTGCAGTCTGATATCTTGTCAGGAACCCCCCCACCCCACCCTTTGACCCATTGTTTAGTACATAAGTTAAGTACACTTTTATAGGGCGGAAAAATCTGTAAATTTTCATCCCCTTTGAACCCCATTCATTTTGTTCTGTTCTAAATTAGCCGTAGGAGAATTGGGCTGGAGATAATGGATCAGCAACCTTTCCTAAGATGACCTATGGAATCCCAGAGTGGTTTTCACCACAGCTTTGAGCCAAAGTTTTCTGTTTCACTTGGCACCCTCTGTGACTGTTTGCACACTCCCTTTTGTCATCATCCTTTCCTGTCAAGCTATATTTTGTTTGCAAAGTTTGGCTGAGGACGGTGGAGTTGGCCATGATTCCATTGCTCTGTATTTTACCGTTTTCAGCTTCAGATCAGGATCCTTCTGCCTTGAGCAGCAGATGTTTTTACACACCGAAAAACCCAAATCACGACACTTTATATAATATATACATTTTATTTTGCTTGTTCACCTTTTTTCCCTTCCCTCTGTGACATGGAATTGATATGCACCAATTTGTCCCACATTGATAGGGCAACTTGCTGTCATGTTCCAAGTTTGAGCAATGTGAAGAAGCCACTTTCTAAAAGTCATTGGAAGAGTAGGAATCATTGTTCGGTGCTTTCTTTGGAATACTCACCTTTCCATTCCCATTTCAGAAAGCATGTGGAGATTATATAGCCAAAACTCATATTCCCTAAAAACAGCTGCCATTGCACAATATACATAGCCAAAATTTTAGTCCTGTCTGAGTTTTTTTCTATTTATTGGCCTTTTCATGGAATGAACTTAAGTCCCCTTGTATACATATTAGGCAATTGTGCAGTTAATGTGCATTTCTAAAATTATATTTAATTTAAACTGTAGGGAAAATCGGATTTCAAATCTGTAATACATTTGTATACATGGAGAAAAACCTGCATTCAATGCATAGCTCTAGTTTTATGTGGATTAAGCCTACTTTGCTATGGCATGCAAACATAATAGCAGCCACATCTGGCGTAATTCTGGAATGATGGGTTGCGGAGGGCAGCAGCAGTTTCCACCGGTTTGCTGTTTTTCCTCACTCTTGATGGTCATATAGGTCCTTAGTATACCATTTTCCATCTTGAAAAAAAACTTCTGTTTCTCTTGAATAGCTTGATAGAATGAAACCATTACCCTGAATTCACTACCATTGTTGTCTTACTGCATTCCAGCCTCCCTATCTTTGGAAGAGGTGCATTTGTTCTTAAAAGCAAGAGTGAAAATTCAGGAAAGGAGTCTGAAGAAGAGAGGCAAATGGTGCTGACAAGAGAATGAAGTTCTGGGCTTTATCAGAAGATTTTTAAAAACTCAGCAGATAATATCGTATCCACCCAAGAGTTCTTAAAGAACTCGAATGTGAAATTAACGATCTCGTAACAAAAATATGTAACTTGTCCACTAGATCAGCCTTTGTGGTTGAGCAATGTAACAGCTGTTTTTAAAAAGGAATCCAGGGGTTTAGGATCCAGGAAATTATAGGCTAGCTAGTTTAGATGAACTCAAGGTAAATTCATGGAAAGAATTGTTAAAGATAAAATTATCAAGTTTATAGAAAGAACAAGTCTTTCTGGAGTTACATGGACATGATTTTACAAAAGTAACCCTTGTTCCACTAACTTTTTGGAGTTCTTTCAGAGTGTTAATAAGCAGGTGGATATTGATAATCCAGTAGCCATTGTGTATGTGGACTTTCCAAGAGCTTGGAATAAACTTCATCACCGAAGATTCCAGAGCAAATTAGCAGTCATAGGATAAAACGACACATCTTGTTATGCATCAGAAACCATCTAAGGAACAGGAAGCGGAGAGTAGAAGCAAATAAACCATTTTTACTGTGGCTGGATATAAGGAGCTGTGCCCCACAAGAATCTGTGCTGAGAACTTGCTTTAAACTTGTTCCTAAGTGATATGCAGTTGGGGTGAACAATGAAGTGGCCAGGTTCATTTACAGCACCAAATTATCCAGGTTTTTCATACCAAAAAAGATTACAAAGGATCTCTCCAAACTGGATGACGGGGGCATTAAAATACTAAATGTGGTTCATTGTAATTAAATGTAGAGTGATGCCCATTGGGCAAAAAAGAAAGTACACTAATGGGGTATGAATGAATCGCTGATGCTTGACCATGGATCTTGGGCTCATAGTGAATGCAATCATACCTCTGTTCCCAAACGCTTTGGGAGTTGAACGTTTCGGCTCCCGAACGATCAAAAACCAGAAGTGATTGATTGTTCTGGTTTTCAAACGTTCTTTTGGAATCTGAACGTCCGACAGGGCTTCTGCGGCTTCCAATTGGCTGCAGGAGCTTCCTGCAGCCAATCAGAAGCCACGCTTTGGAAGTTGAACGTTTCGGAAGTCAAACAGACTTCTGGAACGGATTCTGTTCGACTTCTGAGGTACGACTATATCTTAATGAAAGCATCCACTTAGTGTGTGGCAGCTGCGAAAAAGGAAAGTTATGTGTCATTAGGAAAGGGGTCAAAAACGAACCCCAATCATTGGAGAGGCCATTTCCAAGCTGGTGCAAACGTGACCAGAACAATATGCAAATATTGGCAGGCATCAGGTCTAACAAGTACGCTTTAAGTACAATACATATATTCCTATTAAAATACTTGCCAACAACTTTTCTAATGGCTTTGTACTTTATTTTTCAGATGTCTTTCTTTGTCACCCATTCTGCTGTGGTTTCAATTTATATCCTACTTTCCATTCAACAAACACTTACAACATGGTTAACAGTAAAAAGAGTGAATAATAAGCTACTTTGTTATTAAATCACATAAACACCCCAAAATATAAATACAAACTTTAAAAAAGGAGAAAATTGTTGTTGCAGAAATAGAGGAAAGTCATAGCTTTAGTGGTCTTTGGAGACAAAGGACACAGGATGCTGCCTTAGGCTGAAGTTAGACCATTGTGGTCCATCTAGGTCAGTACTGTCAACACTGACTGCCAGCAGCCTATCAGGATTCCTGCTAGGGACTGAACCTCAGATCTTTTACATGCAAAGCATATGCCTCTCACTGAGTCTATGGCTTTTCCTGACTTTCGTGGAACTCCCAGAACTTTGGCATCCAGGTTCTATTGAAATACAGTGGATAGAATGTTGGGCTTTTGCCTGGATTCATATTTGTGCGCATCAGTATCCAACTGTAAGCAAGTCATCATCTGACATGCAGTATTTCCCATCTGTAAAACTGACCTGCTGACCTAGCTTCACAGTAGTTTCGCGAGGCAGAAACACAAGCCAAATATATACGATGCTGATGACATCAGCAAACCCAGAGAGAATTTGTTACTTATTTGTGGACGATAAGCTTGTTGAACCATCAAGTTCCAATACTTGTTTTGAATCCAAACCGCACGAAGTCACAAACTTCAGACAATTTACAGAGACAGTTTAGTCTGTAGAGTTCGCTAATCGTTCCTTCAGAGATGGCTGGTAACTTGGTTGTGGTTTTCCTAATTTCCGACCGCTACACCATGTTAATTATGAATAATGCATTAAATATCTTCCAAATGGTTTCCCCCGTATAAACAGCTACCGTTGCCTCCAGGATATTATGGGATAGGGGAGGTTAGCATGGTAAAGACTGGGAGGAATGTCTCTGTACTTTCAAATTGCAGGGTTGACTTTTAGCAGATATACTGTACATTGTAAGCTCATTTATGTGGCCGCCTGCAAAATGCATCCAGCTATGCTTGGGATATAAGGAGCTGATTTATGGGAAGTCAGATAATTTGTCCTTCCTGTGAAATACTATCTGCTCTGATTGGTAGCAGCTTCAAGGGTCTGCAGCAGAACCAATGCATGCACACATCTCACTCTAGAAAAAGAATGTTGCTCCCTGTAGAAAAATCCCTACCCTGTTTCAGAATTATGCTCCAGTCTTAAGCATAGCTGTCAAGCGTCCCTTATTTGAAGGGACAGTCCCTTATTCCAGTGCCATGTCCCGCTGCTGTCCCTTATTGATGGATGTCCCTTAAATGTCCCTTAAATGATGTCTTTTAAATTTCAAAGGAAGCAGCTCCTCTCCCTCCCTCCCTGCCGGCCAGGGAGCATTCCTGGGGAGGCTCCAATTATGTTGCTTGGCTGTGTTGCTCACCCAATAAGAAGTCTAAGAACGACTGGGGGGTGGAGCTTGCATGCCTTGTGCTGATCAAATCGGCTGCGTTGCCTGGGGACTCGCCTTTTCTCAGCGCTTCCCAGCAGAGAGGTGACGGTGGTTTTCCTTGAGGCTTTGTTTGGCTGTTGGCTGGGCTTTCTGCCTTTGGCTCAGAGGGGCTCAGAAGTTGAACATACCTGTGCTGAGTGCTCGGATCGGAATCGGATGGATACGTCATCGACGGCCCACTCATCCTTGCCGTCGAAAAGGTCTGCCTGGAGTGGGGTCACATGGTGGGAGAAAAGGAAAGGAGATATCGTGTGAGAGGGGGGCTTTTGAATTTGTTTTGGAGGCTCCTTCGATTGACTTATGGGGGAAAGAAAGGAGCTGGTTGACTAAAATGGTGGGTGACTGGCGATCTCGTGGCGAGGGGGGGAGGCTGTGTGTGTGTGGCTAGTTAATGCAAGCTGAGGAGGGGTTTTGAATGCTAGACGCCATTTTGTTGCACGTGCTGCTGCAAACTTTGCAGTGCAAAGCCAGGCCAGGGAGCCATCTTAAGTTGAGGCTGCATAGGCCTTGTGGTGCATGTGATTCAGATTCTATTCAGTTGAACCTCTGGTTACAAAGTTGGTTGGACAGTGTTCTCGAAGCTACCAGCATGAGTTTGACCAGACTGCTGGAGGACAGGAAGACTGGAGTGCCTGGAACAGGTGAGGCTGCAGGTCCCTTATTTTGGCTGCTGATCCCTTATTTTCAAGGCTGCTGGTCCCTTATTTTCAAATCTGTAAGTTGACAGCTATGGTCTTAAGACCAAACTAGCGGTTTGGCAAACAACCCAGGGCAGCTTGTAAAAAACAAGGGTCACTGTTACACACCTCTGATTTCTTGTACCACTGCGGCCTATAACTGAGATAATTGCACACTCTGCCAGTGTTTGTCCCCATCTCCTCTTCAGATGTTGAGATGGCAAGCTCCTTGTTTACTCTGCCAAGTGCCATACACATGGATGGTTTAATATGCAACCTGTGCATGTTGTGTATATCATAGGAGAGTTTATGGGTCCCAATATCTACTCATTTATTATGGGGAATGGAGCCATGGTCACCGCCAGATTTCTGGAGGCTTTCTCTGCTGTCCTCCGCCTTCTTAAAAACTAGGACTTGGCTTGTGGTCATTTTTCTGACTTGCAATGAAGTTGCAGCACCAGCCTGGTTAGCATAGACTGTGAGAGTGCTGCTGATTCTCCTGGCTTGGGCTTCTACTCTTAATCACCCTCTGGTGTTGCAGGTCTCTTTTCCATTACACTTGCATCCTGTGTTAGTTTTGGTTATTGAATTTTTGCAGTTTTCATTGTTGCATGGAAGTGCAAGCACAGTAGTAATTTTATGACATCTTGTTGATGAATTTGTCTGGGGTCCAAAGCTCATATCAGGAAGAACAAAGACCCAGAGGGGTTGGAGAACTTATGGTGGCGCAGCACTGCATGTTAAGGTCTGGTTTTTCATCTTGGTTCGAACCATCCAACTAAATCTTGGGCTGCAGGTCTTTACTACTTAACTCTATGAAATGACAGACATTAAGCGGGCAGGGGAGAGACATTCTCAGTAACATTGGGAGTAAATTCAGTGCAGCTTTATTGACTTTTATGAGTGCTCTAGAATTACATTGATGTAATTTGGAGTGTGTTTCATCCCAGGGACATTTATTTGAAGCTCAAATCTACCTCTCCTCCCACACAAAGGCTAGCATTTAGTTCATTTCAGCTATGATAAATTATTTGCATCAGAAACGCTGACTCTCTAAAACCTGAGATTTTGGGAAATGTTATTTATGCTAAAAGTATTAATTCCTAATAGTTTTTGGTCTCCTGCTTTACTACTTCTCGTCTTGCTCTCATTTCGGGTCATTACCCCATATACTGCATCCCATATGTGTGCCTTTGGCAGTCCAAAAGGTATGATTTGTGTTTTGATTTTCCTGGCTAGTTTGCTGACTGCAGTGACTGCTGCTGGCATTTTGCCAGCTGGTTGTTTATTTTGTTACCGCTACAGAAAAAAATATTCCTCAGATATGTTTCGGCGTGTGTGTTTTTTAGATTGCCAGGGGAAGAAGAAGGCCTATGCTATCTACTCCTCGCCTGCTTTTCTGATCTTAAAGGGTAAAGTGTGGAGCTGAGCTGAAACAACCTCTTTAGTTTCATTTTCACTATGGCTGATAAAACACTGCAATTTTCCCATGTGATTTCAAACTGTCCATCATTTCCCCCCTCCTTTTTTGTCCAAGTCCTGACCACTAGAAGGAAAGATGGGGAAAGTCCCCAAAGGCCCATTTCTTAAGCCTCCCTTAGGGCACAGGCTTAATAGCAAGGATCAGGAAGGAGTCCCGTGTTGAGACAAAGCTTCAAGAGAATCTGTGTCATGGGCAAGGAACCATTTCAGCCAGAAGACCACATTTCCTTTTAGCTATCCTCCAATGACTACATGCCAGTGGCATAGCATAGATTTCCTGCACCCGGGGCAGACAAGCTGCTGATGCTGCCAGAACGACCCCTCACTGGAACAAACCTCTACAGGGAAAAAGAAAAGATTCCCATTCCCTGGTCTAGAATCTATAGGGTATTCTGCCAATTGAAGCTTCTACTCTCATTGCAGTATTATAACTCAACGACCCTACGTGGGCAGCAACAAAAACCTAAAAGCAATGCTGGGGGCACTGAATGTCACAGTTTAAACTAACCAGCCTGTTCTTTGGCTGCAGGCTTCTAGCATATTATTGATAGTATAGGGTGTTAAGAAACTTTATACAGAACCCTTGCTTCTGTTTGACAAATGAATGGAAAACCCTAACCCAGTCATTTCACTCCAAACCTATTTGCAAGAAATGGGGCCCATGAGGACCTAACTTTGAAGGCAAAGGTTGCTCTGTGCCAAGCTGATCTGTGCCCAAGTTGAACTGTGTGAAAATGCCTGAAGAACTGTATTAGCTCAAGAGAAGCTGCGCATTTGAGCAAAGTCATTTGGACACAATGTTGGCGGGTGTTTTGTTCAGTTGACGGTTTGCACTTTCGCTTCAGCCACGCTTTGGGGGAGGATCATCATCAAGCTACTGCAACTCCCAATTAAAACAACAACATGGATTAAAATAGTATCCTAGAATTCAGATACACTTTGAATATTGGGCTTCTTATTTTCAAATTTTCTAAAAGAAAGCATAATTTTTTAAAAACACACACACATATGCATATACACACAGACACTTATTTTCACAAAACCATATTCATATCAATACTTTATGGGGTACCCTGAACCCCAGGACTTCCTCCCACCCCTCCACTGGCTTCCAGAATTCTTCCCCAGGTGGCGCTGTGGGTTAAACCACAGAGCCTAGGACTTGCTGATCAGAAGGTCGGCGGTTCAAATCTCCGCAACGGGGTGAGCTCCAGTTGCTCGGTCCCTGCTCCTGCCAACCAACAGTTTGAAAGCACGTCAAGTGCAAGTAGATAAATAGGTACTGCTCCGACAGGAAGGTAAACGGCGTTTCCGTGTGCTGCTCTGGTTTGCCAGAAGCGGCTTAGTCATGCTGGCCACATGACCTGGAAGCTGTACGCTGGCTCCCTCAGCCAATAAAGCGAGATGAGCGCTGCAACCCCAGAGTCGGTCACGACTGGACCTAATGGTCAGGGGTCCCTTTACCTTTTAATAACTTTATCTACCTTTGTTATACTCCATTCTTACCCTTTGTTAATTTAAATTACAAGCGCTGTGTGAATCCTGCTAATGCTTTTAAACTCTTACAGTGTTCTTTAATGTTTGTGAAACATGGACCACTTATAAACACCATCTCCAACTCCTTGAAAGATTCCATCAATGGTGTCTCCAAAAATTTTTACACATCGCTTGGGAAGACAGGTGAACTAATACCAGTGTACTGGAAGAAGCAAAGATCACCAGTGTCAAAGCAATGGTTCTTCAACATCAACTTTGTTGGACTGGTCATGTTGTGCGGATGCTTGATTATTGTCTTCCAAGCAACTACTGTATTCCAAACTTAAAAATGGACAGCGTAATGCTGGTGGTCAGCAAAAGAGGTTAAAGACTCTCCCAAGGCAAATCTTAAAAAATGTAGTATAAACACCAACAATTGGGAAACACTTGCCTGCGAGCGCTCCAATCGGAGAACAGCCTTTACCAAAGGTGTCATGGACTTTGAAGACACTCGAACTCAGGATGCAAGGGAGAAACGTGCTAAGAGGAAGGCACGCTTGGCAAATCCACACAGTGATCAACTCCCGCCTGGAAACCTATGTCCCCACTGTAGAAGGAGGTGTGGATCCAGAATTGGTCTCCACAGTCACTTTCAGACTCATTGTTAAAACCATGTTTATGGAAGACAATCTTACTCGGCTATGAGGGATCGCCAAAGAAGAAGACCATTCTCTACTAAACTTATTGTCCTCTTGGTGCCTGATCTTCCCGGTTAACCATGCCATCTCTGCATATTCCATCATCTTCAATACCCATTCTTCTTTCAATCGAATAATGGGCTTCTTAAGAGAAGTTGCAATAATTACAGGCAATCCCCCATTTTGAGGGGGGCGGTGTTTACATTCTGAGGCATTGCATGCATCAGTGAAATCACATATATTTGAAACACCATTGAAAAAGCCTGCAAACACCCCGTTCTGCCCTGTCCCTCCCCATCCTGCCTCTTTTTGTGACGTTTTCAGGTCACTTCTGGGTTCAGTGCGATGCACAGATGCATGCATATTGAACGGGCACACATGGAGGGTTGCCAATATACTGTTCAGATTGTTAGTATGTATGGCTCTCTTTCCTTTTCCTATGTATTATAAAATACATATTTTATGGGGGTTAAGAATACCGATAGTTCTTGTATTGTGCTGCATCAGAACCTATTGCAGTACTCCTATTCCTATAGTATTCCTACTTCTTAGCAGGATGGACTTGCTCAGGGTGTTCCGCCGTGGCGTGGAACTGAAATACATTTTTAATTTCAAAGGTTTGGATTTATTGAACTGTGTTAGTTTAATGCTCAACTTCTTAAATTAAGAAAAGTCAGCTTTCCCATGCATGCAACAGCTTAGAAAAGAAACAGATCTTCCGTTAACTCAAGCATTATGTTGGCCGTGCTATAGTTCAGAATGATTGGGCGGAGGGAGAGAAAAAAAGGAAAGCGCTTGGACTTTGTCAGAAACTGGAATGTTTAGGTTGAAATTTTCTTTCTGTTTCTGATCTCCAGATGGCCATCAGTCTTCATCTTGTTCCGTCTTTTATTCCAGTCAGCCTACAGCATTTACAAAATTCTTATCCTGATCTGGTAACATTTTGCAGTCTCTTTGCACTTATTAAGGTGCCAGGTGGCATAGTCCTATATATAAGGTGTTGTTGTTGCTTTTTTAAAAAAGTAAAAAAATTTCAGCCTCCCTCCCATAATCTGGAGAAACCCAGTTCTGGAACTTCTGTTGTTGAGTTGTTGTTTTTCCATTAACCCTATTACATATCCCTCAAACCGACTTAATTGTTTTAAGAGTCATATATGAGTTCTCATATATTTTGATCCTAATATTGTCCAACCAGCCAAAGTTGCTATAGATGTATATTCTAAAGTTCCCCAGTTCAGAAAGTTGAAACCGAAGAAAGGTTTCCAGTATTTGATATTAGACAATAAGTAGGCATGATGGTGTAGTTCCAATTTTGGAATTCCAAATCCACCTTCATTAATTTGTGATTGTTTTTTTTTTTCCTGCAAAGATAATCTTGGTGTTGTTGAACCCCAAATACATTTCCTAGCAATATTCCAATCCTGGCATTGGTCCCCGGAGTGCAAACTTGTTGATCACTTGAAGTGAATGTATAAAGTCAGGGAAATTATATGGGAAGGCAAAACCTGTAGCCTATGAAAGGAAAAAGGATCTACAGGAAACAGAAACTGGAGTACACAGACATAGCTACTGAAGGCTACAATGATAGGTCATAAAGCAAATAGCTCTGTTTGAGCCTTTCTTTTGGGGATCCAGCAGAGCTATGAATTTTAAATAACATGCTCATCTTTCAAAAGTGTTAATTTGATTCTCTTTCATGCTGGGAATCTAAGGCAACAAATTCATTTCAGTTTTCTTGCAACATACTTATAGCTTTGACTTTCTCTCCCCCCCCCCCCACCTCTACACACAAACACACACGAGGAACAGATTGACCATACAGCGGTACCTCAGGTTACATATGCTTCAGGTTACATACACTTCAGGTTACAGACTCAGCTAACCCAGAAATAGTGCTTCAGGTTAAGAACTTTGCTTCAGGATGAGAACAGAAATCGGGCTCCGGCGGTGTGGCAGCAGCAGGATGCCCCATTAGCTAAAATGGTGCTTCAGGTTAAGAACAGTTTCAGGTTAAGTACGGACCTCCGGAACGAATTAAGTACTTAACCTGAAGTACCACCGTATGTCAAAATTTACTGAGTTAATTTTTTCATAGAATTGCCTAATGAATGTTTGTCAGTAACCCTTATGTTAAGTTGCCGCACAATATTCTGAGGTTCTGTATTGGAAAATAGTTTGTAGCAGTCATGCACTGATGTCACTGTAATTTGACATGTTGTATGCTGCCTTGTTGTATTTTAATGAAAAGCGTGCTCTGCAAATATTTTACATAAATAAATTGACTATCTTTGAGCAAAGGCGTTTAACCTTCTGAAGACTATCGTCCCTTTTGAGTTCCAAGTTCACTCAGCTTCAGAGAGCTACATATTATGGAATGTATTTCTTCACCTTGCTCCATTTAGGAAGATGAAATATATCGTGGTGAACGCACATCTTGACAACATTCAGTGGTCGGAATTGTGCATTGTGTCTGATTTATATGACTGGCAAAATACAGATGGAAATGAGTGACTTGTGGATTAGGGTATTGACATGCAGTAATGTGGCTTTTGTTTTTGTTTGGCTACAGGAGCTGTGAAGGTCGAAATATCAGATACCGAACATGCAGCAACGTGGTAAGTGGTTATGTGCCGTGGCTACTGCAATCCACATATCGGGAAAGATTTTGGGTTTGTGACAAATGGGTGCTCTGGAAACTATCCCCCAAAATGATAGGTCTCTGGTTGTGGCATATGACATTCAAGTAAATGAAGTTTATACACAAATATTTACAGTTGAAGTGTTGTTGATATGAAGAGAGGCACATTTTCCCCATAGAGGCGCAATACTCAGGCCTCTTTGCAGATGTCTTTCCCCTCAGGGCAGAAGAAGGGAGAGAATGAAGGGCACCTTTTTCATGCTTGCCCTCTTGCAGACCCTCCAAATGCCCCTGTTTTCCAGATTTAAAGAAGCCATCCTGGTTTCTGTTTTGATCCCAGAATGTCCAGCTTTACCTTAGGACATCCCTGTATCAATCAGGGAAATGTATGAAGTTTTGTGAGACCCCCGCCAAGCCAAGGAAACAACTAACTGTACAACCTTTAGAACAGGGGTCAACAACCTTTTCCAGCCGTGGGCCAGTCCACTGTCCCTCAGACCATGTGGTGGGATGGACTACCCGTATTTTTCGCTCTATAAGACGCACCAGACCACAAGACGCACCTAGTTTTTGGAGGAGGAAAACAAGAAAAAAATTATTCTGAATCTCAGAAGCCAGAACAACAAGAGGGATCGCTGCGCAGCGAAAGCAGCGATCCCTCTTGCTGTTCTGGCTTTTGGGATAGCTGTGCAGCCTGCATTCACTCCATAAGACGCACACACATTTTCCCTTACTTTTTAGGAGGGGAAAAGTGAGTCTTATAGAGCAAAAAATACGGTATATTTTTTTTCGGGGGGGGGGGGATGAACGTATTCCAATGCCCCACAAATAACACAGAGTTGCATTTTAAATAAAAGAACACGTTCTACTCATATAAAAACACCAGGCAGACCCCACAAATAACCCAGAGATGCATTTTAAATAAAAGGACACATTCTACTCATGTAAAAACATGCTGATTCCCGGACCATCCGTGGGCCGGATTGAGAAGGCGATTGGGCCGCATCTGGCCCTCAGGCCTTAGTTTGCCTAAGTTTGTTTTATTTATTTATTATACATGTTGGAAGCCACCCAGATTAGCTGGGACAACCCAGTCAGATGGGTAGAGTATAAATAATAAAATGATGATGATGAGTGGTGTCCAAACTTTTTTCAAAGAGGGCCAGATTTGATGAAGTGAAGGGCCGTGAGGGCCGACCAAAGGGTCAACCGGAGTTGTTATCCTTTTTTTAGGATTCAAATTGAGCTTTTTTCCTGATTTTTTACTTCAAAGCTGTTGAGTTTTTTTTAGGATTGAAATTTTAGGACTTTACCCCAGGAAATAAACTGCCACAGGGGCTGAATTAAAATCACCAGTGGGCTGGATTAAACCCATGGAACAGCTTTTGGACATGTCCCTGTTTTCATCAGAGAAAACCTGAGGGTATGCTCTTGCTGAAGGGATGGGGAACCTGTGTTTTTCTGGATATTGTTGCATTCTAAATATCATCCACCCCAGTCGTCAAGACCAGATGTAGTCAAACAAGATCTGCAGGGCCGCAAGTGTTAAACCCCTGTGCTGAATAGTCAGAAAACCTTTTAACTGTATCTCTTTCCTTCACTAGAACAACCGTTCCCCATACACTCACATTTATTCAGTCAGTCATTGAACATGATGGCTAATGGCTCCAATGTTGTGCATGGTTTGGCTGCATAAATCTCATTGATTTCACGGGCGTTTAAACCACCTTACTGTTCATGGGATTACACTGGGGTCCTTTCCGGGTTGTTGCAATCTTCCTATAGTCTAGACAGGAGCTGTCCTCATTGACAACACCTGGAGGTAATAGCCGGTCAATAAAGCTGCCCTCTGCTTTGTGGGTTGTCTTCCAGCTGCGAGGCACTTTGGGTACACCAGGAGACTGAAGAGAGCAACAGGCTTAATAATTAGTGTCAAGTCTGGAGACATACGGTGGCTCCACTGAATATAGCATGGGAGAAATGAAAGAGACACTGTCCAAGCTGATGGGATTCAAAAGACTCTCGCGGGTTTTGTTTTGTTTTGCACAATACTGGCCAGCTTGCTCCTTGCCTTGTTCTGCTGCTGCCAGCCCCAAAGGAAGCAGAATGTAACGAGATGCTTCTCTGCATTAGTTTGTTGTTGCTGGATCACCCTGCTGGGAAGCTGGGATTACACCTAAGTTCGGAGCCCTTGTTTATAGGAACAGCTGAACTTTTCCAACACAAAGAATAATCTTTCCTTAATAAAAAAAAATTAAAATGTTGTTCTTAGGATAGGTTCGATCTTCTGGCTAATACACTTGAAATGTGTCTCTTCAAAATAAAAGTTCACATATCTCTGTCCAAAAGCAAGACTAGAGAATTGAGTGTGTAGAATCAGAGTTATAGAGCAGCCGCTCTCTACTTCATGGCAAGAAGGTTGGTGTTTCTTGCTGTTCCTTTGCTCAGAAATCCAAGGAAACAGGGGGACTGTAATGTAATTTTGGGCGCAACTGTGTGGCCTGAGGCTCCAGTGGGCACCTCTACACATGAACGATGTTTTGAAAGGCCGCTAGTAGTACGTTTCCAAGCACAATTCAAAGTGTTGGTGCTGACCTAAACGGCCTCAGTCCAGTATATCTAAAGGAGCATCTCCACTCCCATTATTCTACACATACACTGAGGTCCAGCTCTGAGGGCCTTCTGGCGGTTCCCTCACTGTGAGAAGTGAGGTTACAGGGAACCAGGCAGAGGGCCTTCTCGGTAGTGGCACCTCCCTGTGGAACACCCTCCCACCAGATCTCAAAGAGAAAAACAACTGCCAGACTTTTAGAAGACATCTGAAGGCAGCCCTGTTTAGGGAAGCTGTTAATGTTTAATAGGTTATTCTATTTTAATGTTCTGTTGGAAGCCGCCCAGAGTGGCTGGCAAGCCCAGCCAGATGGGCGGGGTATAAATAATAAATTATTATATTATATAATGTCATTGGAACCAACAATTGTCGGGTCAGAATCCAAATAAGTATTTGAGGAGAGTCTTGTTTTAAGTCTTTTTTTCTTTTAGGGAAGCCATTGGTGCTTGTGGTGATTAAGAGTAGGGGTTTCATGCGGTGGAGCTGAAAATGTGGCGTGCCTTCACTACAAAAGCCCACTTTCTAACATCTTTGTCCAGGAAACTTGGGAGAGCTTTTATAATCCAATTTACCATTGAGTCGTTTTAATGAACGGTGTGGGTTCATTACTGGTTAGCCTGTCTTCCAATTTTTATTTAATCTGTGTTTCAAGGGGGAGGGATGTATGGTTTTATTTAATTTTTTTATCGCCCACTTCCTCGGCTGCTTTTATGTGGGAAAGTGATTTATAGATATGCATCTACATGAAATTCAACACGAGCTCACTCATTGCACAAATGCAAACAGCAAAACAATTTACAAAGAGTAGGAAAGATTGTCTAAGCCTCCCCTTTTAAAAAAACCCAAAAACCTCTTTCCAGAAGTTGCCTTCTCAGAATGCATGCTGCAGAGATAGTCTAGCAACTCCTCATTCAGTGTCCAGGGGAGAGATAAATCACCTGTAGGGAAATGGTTTTGGCTTCATGATGAAAGGGATGCCTGCTCCTGGTAAAATATACCTGCATATACATTGCATATATCAAATCAGCAGGAGGGGGAACTGACAAATTAACAGTGAAAATGGGGAGAACTAAGGAAAGATATCTAGCTCTAGTATGCACTGAGGGAATTTCCAAACAATCATATTTTTGGTGTGATAAGTACACATTTGTTTCTCATTTGCTGCATATGGCACACGTATTTTTCTCTCAAGGTTCATCTTATTGCCCCGGCAATCCTATTTTGTGTACCTGGGGAGATGCAACCCTTTCTCTCATAGGGAACATTCAGTACAGTTGCAGAACCATAATAACAACAACCAAGAAAGCAATCTGAAGAAGTCCAGATAAATCTGACAAGAAACTTTTCCCAGATACCTCTTGCATTAACTCCACCTCTGTTTTCCCATTACGGCTGGCTTAATCCAGTATCCTTGCTTCCCAGAGTTTTTGATCCTTTCATTGTTCTGGAGTACACACCGAATTAGTTTGTTTTGAAGGTGTGAGAGAGAATAGCAGTAACTGCAGCAAGTCTTTGTTTCCTCCTTTATCTGTTGTGGGGATGAACATGGATAAATACGCTTGTGGTGACTACAAGTGTGGAGTAAGGGTTCTGAGCACTTTTTCTGGCTGTCCTCCTATCACAGCAATTGTATTTTTAGGTGAAGAAAAGCTCCAGCTGCTAAATTCGTGTGTGCCAGGCAGCTCTTAGAGGCATGTGAGCAAAGGCCAGTGAAAAAGTTGGCATCCTTCTGGAACTTTTATCTGGACTAGATGGTTGTTTGGTATGATTCTGCCAGCCCAATTCTGATTCTTTAAATGGCTTTAGGGTCCAGCCAGGAAAATTTTATTTTGGAGGCAAGAAAGATCTATTTGTGTTCTGAACTGTGGTAGAAACTTGAGGGGGAGGAAAAACCCAGCTAAACATGTCTGAAACCATTCTGGAACTTTGAAGGAAAAATACCCTTTGTTGTTTCTTGGAAAAACGACCCTGAACGCAGTAAAAGAAAAAGACACATTTTTATAACTTGCTATGTTATTATATACCCTTTGGTATGAAAAGTAAACAAAATCTTAAAAAGTGACTCACACATTTCTTGGCTGCATGGAACTTCTAAAGCTGATTTCTCTGCCATATTGTAAACCTATAAAAGATGGATTTTTAAAGCTGTTCTTTCAGCCCTTTTCTTTCCTGGAGATTCACCTTCAGCTGCCAAAGGTTTTTCTATTTTTAGTGACAAGATGTCACTAATTCTCTCCTCCTGAAAATAACCTTTTATTATTTCTTCATCTACAAACAGAACCGCTCAACCATCACATGACCTGAATTTCCATGCTTCTAAATACTCAGATTATACCTTTTTCTAAGTTCATAGAGTCAGAAGCCATCTGGTACAACTCCCTTCGCAGGCGCTGAATCTTCCATGCTGCAGACTTAATTTTGTAAGACAAACCAGATGGCCTAAGCGAGGGAACCATATTATGTCTTAGACCAAAAGTCACCTTTACTTTCCACCTGCCCCCAGATTACGGATCCTTCTCAAAATAGATAGCCCAATGCCATAATGACTAGGAAACGCCAATCTGCTTTATGAAACACCACACTCCACCTGCCCCTTCCCACATTCCATGGCAGTTAAACAAATCGTGAAAGAATGATTTAATGTAAGACGGAAGCTGAAGCTGGATCAGAAATACGTCCTCCTCTGCAAATTAGCGAGTATATTGCCCCTCTACAGAATCTTTTGTTTGGAAGGAGCTTATGGGAGAAGAGCGCTGGAAATCCTTGGCTTAGAGTTCCTTTGATCACCTTGAAAGGAACGGTTGCTTCATCTGGGCGCCCCCCTCAAATATCTTTGCTCGTCGCCTAGCGGTGCAGCAATAAAACTACTAGCACATTTGCAAAGCTAAGCAGGGTCCAGTATGGTTTCACATTGGATGGGAGGCCCCATGTGTTGAGATTCCTGCATTGCAGGAGGTTGGACAACCCTAACTTCTGTGAGATGGTTTGCAAGGGATTGTGGAGAAAAACAGAACAGATAATTCTCACAATATTGTTGCCACCACACGACTAATCTCAATACTTGCAGTATTGTAAGTATTTGCTGCTTATAGGACTAACCATAAAAATTGGTGGGAATTAATAAGACGATATATCAATTACATTTAATCCCCTACAAGTGGCTTAAGGCCCTCGTATTTATGGGACTGCCTCTCCTGGTCTGCCCCGCAGAGGACCTTAAGGTCCTTGAATAATCATAGTTTAGAGGTCCCGGGCCCTAAGGAAGTTAGATTATCCTCCACCAGGGCCAGGGCCTTCTCAGTGATGGCTCCGACCTGATGGAATGCTCTGTCCCATGAGACCAGGGCCCTGCAGGATTTAACTTCCTTCTGCAGGGCCTGTAAGACAGAGCTATTCCGCCTGGCTTTCAATTTGAACTTAGCCTGATCTTTTATTCCCCTTCCTTCCATCCCTCTCTCCTTTTTATGAAGATTACCCGCTCTGGGATCCTACAGCTAATTCTCCCCTGGTCTCCTTGCTGACCCAAATAGGACTAATTTAACCAGCTAGCCCTGGTGATCATCTAATGCTTATTGGATGGATTTCCCCCCTAAATTGATTTTTGAATTGTGTATTTATTGTTATTCATGTTTTATACTGTATTTTATGCTGTTTTTTGTTGCATCAATTAAGTGTTTTAAATTTGTTGTTAGCCGCCCTGAGCCCGGTTTTCTGAACCGGGAAGAGCGGGGTATAAATAAAAATGTATTATTATTATTATTACAAACCCGCACATGTGTGTCAGTTAGCAAACTGCCAGCGCCTGTTTTCAAAACAGTGGGGCTGGCACGCAGAGAGCCCAAGGAGCAGAGCATTCAGCCCCATCATTAGGCACATGAATGAAGCATAGGAATAGGCTATTAAACCTTTTATTAATTTTGTTCAGCTCCAAGAAGCAACTGACACCCCCTTCTATCCTCGTGCAATCAAACGGAACACACTCTGAAGTGAGTTTAAAAATGATTTAGTTACTTAATCGAGGTCATAGTCATGCATTTTCCTTTAAGCAACAGCTTAAAGATAATGCAGGTAAAATACTTGTTTGAAATACAACAGAGCAGCCTCAGACACATGTCTGAGACAGGGAGTCCAGTTGAGGACCTCCTTGCTTGCAGTGTGTGTGAGAGTGAGGGGAGGGGACAAGGAAAAAAATTACTTCCCTCCTGTCAGGAGAAGATGGGGCATGATCTCATTGAGCCAACTCTAGCAGTTAGAACTTTGTGGTCCTTAACTCCTTCATATACTAACTAGCACTGTTAGGTTTGACTGCAAATCTCCCACCAAAATACCATAGACTTCACTCAGAAATCTCCTTTCCTAATCCTATTGGGGATAGTATATAGCTAATCTCTCTTGGAACCTGAAATATACAATATGTATATTTTATAAATTGTTTTAGAAGCTTCTCAACTGCTTCTCTATTATAAAAACCTTGATAAGATCTTTGTATCTAACCTACCAAGTAAACTTTTAATAGCTCGATCCTTTCATGTCCCATGTAATCTGATCTACTTCCATCAAGCACATCTGGGATTCATCTTATCTTTTTCTCTAGCTCATTGATTAATAGAAATTGTTTGAAATGTGATTTAAATATGACAGACCTGTGTTGCTGTTATGAAGCACAGTGAGGGCAAATAAAAGGTCATGGCAAAAATGGTTCTTGTGTGGACAAGAGAAATTTAGGCAATCTGGGTTTTATGTTTCAAATACAAAGACTTAACATTTTGTGTTTGCATTCAAAGGAAAGGGCTTTGTTCACCTAGGGAACGGTTGGCCACCTTTAAAGTAAAAATTGTTTTTGTAGGAAGTATATGCCCAAGAGGATGAGTAATAGTTGATAGTTATTGACATTAAACAAACGCTCAAGAGAAAGAAAAGACCTGTAGGTTATGAATTCCTCAAATGCACTCAAAAATTTTAATGCTGTAAAAGATATTTCAGTGCTGAGCCATCATCAAAGAATCAGAAAGACAATGGCCATGTATTTAAAGTACTCTTCCACCACTTTAACAGTCATGGCTTCCCCACAAAATCCTGGCAGGTGTGGTCTGTGAAGGGTGCTGAGAGTTGCTGAGATCCCTCACAGAGCAATAATCGCCATCACCCTTAACAAACTAGAGTTCCCGAGATGTCAGGTGGGCTCAGGTACAGCGGTTTGGATGCCTTTGTTCTTTACTGAGGATGCAACACCTGTGAGTGGCTCCTGCTGCATCTTTCCCACCTCTCTCAGGTACAGGAAGTAGGTCCTCTGTTGTGTCTGTACAGGACAGGTAAGGAGGCCCTGGCCATTGAAGCTGGGATAAACTCTGGTTCTAAACCCTGCACCTTGTGTATCATTTATCTTTGCGTATCGAGCCGTTTATTTAAGAAAAGAAGAAAAGGGGAAAACTAAAAGAAACTAGAGCCTATGATTGTGGTTGAGAGAAAAATTGCCCACTGGAAACTAAAATTACAAGAGTGAGGCACTGAGACTTTGGGCCCCAAACCCACAAGCTATCCACTTACATGAAAGTGTAATAATTTATGTAGAATGAAATCACTTTTTTTCAGCCCTTGGAATGAATGTGCAACAGAATCCTGCAGCAGTAATTACAATTGGTAACGTGCATTTTAGTAATGTTTTATGTGCGCTCAACAATTTTATAATTATCTTGTCATTTCCGACAATAAGGTTTGAGAGGCTGTGATTGCAATTCCGGGAAGGGTGTGTGTGTATTTTTTTATTTTTAAAAAAACCAAAAAACCAAGAGGCTAACACTGAAAGGTGTTTAGGTGCCCAAATGCCCCCCTGAGTCCACAAGGCCGATAATATTTGAATCCTGGTATTCCAGCTTTAGCTTCAATATTTTGTCTACAATTCAAGCCTCCACTTCTCTTTTGATGACAGTAAAAGGCATATTGCCTCTTGCAGAGCCATATCTGAATGAAGGCTACCTAAGGCCAATAAGTCAAACTTCTGTATTAAGATGGTTTCAGTTTCAGCCACTTTTTTTGGTCACCTATTAATTTACTCCCCTTTGAAACTCTTCCTCTCCAAGCAAACCATTTCAGAGGTTTGCTTGTTTTGGTAATTATAATTCCACTGCCTTTGAAGTATGAGACTCTTTACAGGAACAACCTTTGTACAATAAAATAAAAATCCCAAACTCTTGCATTCTGGTCATGGATATTCTGTTGAATTCTGCAGAATCACCTGAATCCATAGGTGCTGCTGCATGGGTGCTTATTGGCTCCTTATGCATACATAAAGGTAAAGGGACCCCTGACCATTAGGTCCAGTCGCGGACGACTCGGGGGTTGCGACGCTCATCTCACTTTATTGGCCGAGAGAGCTGGCATACAGCTTCCGGGTCATGTGGCCAGCATGACTAAGCTGCTTCTGGCGAACCAGAGCAGCACACGGAAACGGCGTTTACCTTCCCGCCGGAGCGGTACCTTTTTATCTACTTGCACTTTGACGTGCTTTCGAACTGCTAGGTTGGCAGGAGCAGGGACCGAGCAACGGGAGCTCACCCCGTTGCGGGGATTCGAACCGCCAACCTTCTGATCGGCAAGTTCTAGGCTCTGTGGTTTAACCCACAGCGCCACCCGCGTCCCTATGCATACATACAGTACACTTGTTTTTGCATGACATTGTTGGCATAAGAATGCCAGCCCATATCCCACGCCATCCCCTCTAATCCAGATCTACCTTTTCTGGGGAAGCCCCCAAAGATCCACAGAAGCATTTGTGATTTTTCAATGGCCTTTTGCAGATGGGTAAGCCACTCTTTCAAACGCATTTTGCCTGTAGAGCTTCTAAGTAATCTGAGTGTCTCTCAGTAGTGCTACATGCCTCATAAAGTAGGGAAGTCACAGAAGGTATTTTGCTGGGCCTGAAGATTTTGACTCTAGCTGGGGTTTAGCATTGTATGTTTGTGCTGGCCCTTCACCCTAGAGGTTGAAATCCACTCGTTCCTGCCTTAGGCCCCGTGGCATAAGTATGCATGTAGGCTTTTTTGAGTGCTCATATTTATTCTCCGAAGAGCTTCAAGTTTCACAGGAAACTTCTTTAAACACATACTTGGCTATTTAAATCCGTGTTATTATTTTAATCGTGGAAATCAAAGGCAATGTAGCATTTAACTTTTGGTCCTGATCACCTGCAGTGTCCGAGGAACGTGCTAGGTTAACCGTTCGTTTTTTATTCCTTTGGTTTGAGAAAACAAACGGCTCAAACAATCCTATTGGCTTGCGGGTGAACCAAGATTGAGAACTCTGTATATATATATATATCTGTAGGGTTTATTGGACCTTTTATCTCTGTAAAAATAAATTGGCCCAAGCCATCATGTAGGATGAGCCAAGACAGAACCAAACAAGAGATCTAGCTTGGCTCTGTGAATGCTGGAATAAGCCAAGCTTATTAAACCAGGCTACATGCCCTTGTGGAACAAAGGAGTGCAAAGGGAACTAGGAGGGAGGTACACTTGTTTTCTCAGGCTGTTTACACGGAGCGCCCTTTCAGACCAGACCCAGCTGATCTGGGCCAAAGCTCACTGAATGCTCACACAGGGCTTTCGCAGTGTGTTGACTCCTTGTTTCTAAGGGTCAGGGGCTGAGCCAGGTTCATTCTAGTTCAGCCAAGAAGAAACAGAATCACCTCTGAGATGAGCTGTTTAGGACACTATGGAAGGACACAACATATAGCAGCCTCCCTGCACTGCTGCTCATAGTCCAAAAATGGAAGTTTTGTATTTCTATTTTGCCACAACTTTCTCCCCTTGTTATGTGCAGAAGTTCTGCTTTCAGTGGTAAAGGAAACAGACAGGGGACGAGAAGCACTAGAACTTTGCTTTTTCTTTCTGGTGTGGTAGCGACTGCAGGAGGACAGCTTCTTCCCGTGCAGCCTGTGTGACCTCAGAAGCCCTGGACCATATGGGAGACATCTACAATAATAATAATTTATTATTTATACCCCCCCCCCCAATCTGGCTGGGTTTCCACAGCCACTCTGGGCAGCTTCCAACAGAATATTAAAATACAATAGTCCATCAAACATTAAAAGCTCCCCTAAATAGGGCTGCCTTCAGATGTCTTCTAAAAGTCTGGTAGTTGTTTTTCTCTTTGACATCCGGTGGGAGGGCGTTCCACAAGGCTGGTGCCGCCACTGAGAAGGCCCTCTGCCTGGCTCCCTGTAATCTCACTTCTTGCTATGAGGGAACCGCCAGAAGGCCCTTGGTGCTGGACCTCAGTGTCCGGACAGAACGATGGGGGTGGAGACGCTCCTTCAGGTATATTGGAACGAGGCCGTTTAGGGCTTTAAAAGTCAGCACCAACACTTTGAATTGTACTCGGAAACGGACTGGGAGCCAGTGTAGGTCTTCCCAGTTGCCAGTCTAGCTGCCGCATTCTGGATTAGTTGTAGTTTCTGGGTCACCTTCAAAGGTAGCCCCACGTAGAGCGCATTGCAGTAGTCCAAGCGGCAGATAACCAGAGCATGCACCACTCTGGTGAGACAGTCTGCAGGCACGTAGGGTCTCAGCCTGCGTACCAGATGGAGCTGGTAAACAGCTGCCCTGGACACAGAATTGACCTGTACCTCTATGGACAGCTGTGAGTCCAAAATAACTCACAGGCTGGACACCTGGTCCTTCAGGGGCACAGTTACCCCATTCAGGACCAGGGAGTCCCTCACACCTGCCCACTTCCTGTCCCCCCAAAACAGTACTTCTGTCTTGTCAGGATTCAACCTCAATCTGTTAGCTGCCATCCATCCTTTTCCTTCAGAAGCAGTGGAGTCTTCCCACATGGTGCCCTGCCATTACCCCACATGCTATAGTGACTCTTCAACCGAATCAGACCCCCCATGACAAAAACGAGATAAAAGAATTGGAGGAAGCAATGTCTGGGGTCAGGCAAGCTGCTAATACTGGAAAAAACTGTTACTTGCTAGTAGATAACTGAAGAGTGGTTTTAATATAACCCATAAGGAAATAGTGAGTTTTATTTTTTTTATTTTTAATGTAGCTATTCTGTTAGGCAATGGATACACAAGGATATTGTTTACAATTGCAAGTGAAGAAGAAAAGAGTAAGCGGTTTAAACTGATTTATGGCTAAACTGCCAAGAGCAATTTTAAACTATGGAAAATGTGAAAGATTGAATTAATCACCAAAGGAGTGAGTAGCTCTTCTTAAGCTGCCTTCTTAAATTTTCTTACTTTACAGGAAGTCTTAAATATTCTTACTTTACAAAATTAAAAAAAAATCTTCCAGCAGCACCTTAGAGACCAACTAAGTTTGTTACTGGTATGAGCTTTCGTGTGCACGTACACTTCTTCAGATACACTGAAAGAAACAGAAGTCACCAGAATTTTTTAATTTTAATTTTTTTTTAATTTGTTTCGACTACGGCTGACCAACACGGCTACCTACCTATATTTTACTTTACAGTAAGTCTCACTGGACCCAGTGTGACTTCCTTCTTAGCAGGTATGCATAGGGTCAGGCTTTAAGAGTTCTTTTGAAGGTTTTGAGAGCGTTTGCCATCAAATTTTGTGTTGGGTAACCAAATAGGATACATCCACAGTCTCTCTAGAAACAGCCACTACGATAATGGGTGTGTTTGACTAAATGAAATGGTCATTGAAGTAGCTCTGGGAGAAGGGGGGATTCAAAGCTACTGAAAGTTGGATAAACCTTTTATCTTGAATGCTACAGAAAATGATTGCCTCTGCAAAGATATCTAGCCAAATATATGACTGGTCTTTAGTAACATTAACAGCTAAACTGGGTTTTTTTTTAATTGCTTAGCGCAAATTAGAGATACTACGCTTGCACCCAAAACTTGTCTGAAACCTCCCCTGAGAGGTCAACAAGGGGTATTTAATAAATAAATAAATAACTCGTGATAAGCAGAAGAAAAAAAAATCTGAAGAGTTGCTGATTCTGTGGATTGTAAAATCTCTGCTTGCATTAGCCAGGTTGAAGTAATACAAATATACAGAGCATTTTTCTGGCTCACGTTGCTTCACTGACTGATTTAGGTCGTTTTGGAAAGAAACGCTAGCAAAGAATGCTTAAATAAACAAACACTTGAATCAAGCAATTTTCTTGATTCCCCCCCCCCCCTTCTCCCTTTTCAAAGGAGAAAGAGCAGTTGGCTAGGTCTGCATATGTGCATAAAGTCAGAAGAAATGTTGAACAACAGGCAGTTTTTTGTGAGAGGAGAAAATATATTTCATACACTAAAACACATGGCGCTTTGTCCTCTTCAACTTGCCCCTCAATAACACATAGCTGAAGAATCTCTAGTAATAATGTCATGAGCTACTTCAATTGATGTGTTTGCTTCTGGATGGAGAGAGACAATCGTTTCTACTTCTTCAGGACAGTCCCAAAGAGGGATTCATACCCGATGGCTGCCTCTGCAAAACAGATTTTGCAAATTTTCGCATTAAACCAAGAAAACTTAACTAACCGATGTCACTAGTGCAATGAAAGGAGTGTGTGTGTCTTTGTGCAATGCCCACTTTCGACTCCCTTAAAACTGCCGTCTGATTTCTGCCTATGACCACATTATATATAGACCCAGTTGAGTTCCCCGTGTTGAGAATACAATTATTAGCCCATTTGCAAGGGACCACCTGACTTTCTTCTTTTTCTCCTTAGGACTGCCCTCCAGAAGCAGGTGATTTTCGTACCCAGCAATGTTCAGCGCACAACGACGTCAAGTACCAGGGGCAGTTTTACGAATGGCTCCCTGTATCGAATGATCCTGACAACCCATGCTCCTTAAAGTGCCAGGCCAAAGGGACAAGCTTTGTTGTGGAATTGGCTCCTAAAGTGCTGGATGGGACCCGATGCTACACTGAATCGCTAGATATGTGCATTAGCGGCTTGTGCCAAGTAAGGACAATACTTTTTTTGGGTGATTTTCACACACCCCACACATCCTTTTTCTGTGTCTTTTCTCTTTTTTCGTGTCTCGTGTTTTAATCTCTCCCCTGCCCCCTCTCCTCTGTGGGGCTTGCTCCTACAGTCTTCTTTAAAGTGTGCGTTCATTTTCAGTCACTTACATATTTGCTTCTGAAATGCATTTTATCAACAGTAGGGTTGCCCCCAGTTTCTTTTAAGTTTGTGCCAGCTCTTCCTGTTAAAAAAACCTGAAAAGGTAACCCTTTCAAGGCAGTCCTTTCAGGTTTTTCATTCCCATTCCCTTTTAATTTTTAATTCCTTTTTATTAGAGATTTTATTGTATTACAAAACAAACAAGCGGTGGAAAGCTCATATTTTTTGATTAGAGTCTTTTTCACAATTCGTTTATGTTTTGTATGAGGCACTATCATTCTAGATATCATGCCGTTATGGGGGAAGATAGGAAAAAGATGGGAATGTGATGTTCTTTCGTTCTGTTGCATAGCGTTTGTATAGACTATTGGGTCAGCATTATGTGAGTAGGCCTTTTATTCGTACCTTAATTAAATGTTTATTGGCATCGCGAGAGATTAGTGGGTCCGGTGCCTGGTTGGTTGAGTTCAGTTGGTTGCATTGTGGTTCCTTGTTTGTTCATGTGAGAAAGTGGGGGGGCGGGGCTGTTGAATTCCCATTTCCCAACATGTAGGTAATTTATCAATTTAGAGATACTGCTATTCAAAATACTTAATTGTGTACCCAACTACAGTTGTACCTTGGTTTTTAAACAGCTTAGTTCTCAAATGTTTTGGCTCCTGAAAGCCGCAAACCCAGAAGTGACTGTTCCGGTTTGCGAACTATTTCTGGAAGCCGAAATCTGATGGGGCTTCCATGGCTTCCGATTGGCTGCAGGAGCTTCCTGCAGCCAATTGGAAGCCACACTTTGGTATCCAAATGTTTTGGCAATCGAAAGGACTTCCAGAATGGATTCCATTCAACTTCCAAGGTACGACTGTACAGTCTACTGAGAATAGACCCATTGAAATTAATGGACCTAACTTAGCCATGTCTATGTCAGGAGCTCATCCTACACTCGAGTAGGACCCTGGTAGAGACACATGCCCAACTGTCATGTTCTCTCCCTCCTGGCCGTTCATTCGGGAGCTTCAAAAGCTTTCTTCAGCCCAAACATCACAGTGACTGATGCCAACAGACATCAGCACACTTAGGGATCCGCACAGTCTTCACAGCTTGCTAAACAGACCTCAGCAACTCAGCATTTTGGCTAATCTACTTTATTTACATATAAACACACACGGAGCACTGCAACATGGCTCCCTCTCTCTCTAGCATCAGACAGCAAAGAGAAAAAGAACAAAGGACAATAGTCCCACTTCACGGAACACAGTAACACAAACATCCTGTCTCCACCACTTTCCACTCTGTGGAGTCAAAACATACATCATCATGTGAAAGACAACAATCCCATGACTGCAATCACGGAGCAGGAATTCTAAGTCTTTTCACTTCAGCAGGTCTAGTCTGAGGACAACTAACATTGGATACAACCTATATTTTCCGTAATGAACAATGCACTCATTCCAGCTCCATTCAGTTCTATGGTCATGCCCTTGATATCAGTGTTCTATGTTGTGGATTAGACACAACAGGCAAAGCCTGAAAGACTGAAACGTATTCTATGGTCTCAATCAGTCCAATGTGCACATGGAGCTACAAAAAAGCTGGGGCTTCCAATACGATGGTACCTCGGGTTACAGACACTTCAGGTTACATACGCTTCAGGTTAGACTCCACTAACCCAGAAATAGTACCTCGGGTTAAGAACTTTGCTTCATGATGAGAACAGAAATTGTGCGGTGGTGGCACAGCGGCAGCGGGAAGCCCCATTACCTAAAGTGGTACCTCAGGTTAAGAACAGTTTCGGGTTAAGAACAGACCTCCAGAACAAATTAAGTTCTTAACCTGAGGTACCACTGTATTCTTGTCAGTATTAGCAGCAGCTATGTGTTTCTCCAGAATGGAAAGGCCGTGTGATTGTTAGGATTTGTATGTCTGTTAAGAGTTTCATAATATTAGAGCAACTGCCTGCCCCCTCAGTGGGGAAGTCTAACAGAGCCCCCATCTTGCGTGAGCCGAGGGTGGGGTGTGGACTCCATTAGACATCTCAATTGAGGGTTGCAGGTTCATCTATAATAATAATAATAATAATAATAATAATAATAATAATTTATTTATACCCCGCCCAACAGAACACTAAAATACAATAACCTATTAAACATTAAAAGCTTCCCTAAACAGGGCTGCCTTCAGATGTCTTCTATTAATTTCAAAATGCTGAAAGCTTTTCTGTGCCACCAGGCTTGTGTCACAGTTATCCAGTGATTTGTGGGTTTGTCGTACAGAACAATTCCATTAAAGAAGGGAGAATGCTGCCACTTTACTGATAAGCCCCGATACTTGATTTTTAAAAATACAAAACAAACGTTCCTCTCCTCTTCAGCCTCTGCTCAGCTCCATCACCCCCGTGAAAATGGGCAGCCATTTCTAACTCCGCATTGGCTAATGCCAGCATAGCCAATCTGAGTACAAGTGATGCAGTTCAACATTAGCAACGTCAGTTTCAGAAATGTTATTTGCATGCATAATGCTTGTGAGCTCTCAGAGACATCCAGCTGTCCACTGTTGGAAAAAAACAAAGCTGAACTGGAACCAGTCATTGTCTGACCCAACAAGACAATACGTAAGTTCTTACGTGTTTGAATAATACATGCATTTAGCACATTATATGTTTATAATGATACATAATAAAATTACTTCATCTAAACCTCTGGCTCCTAAAGCTTTGGGGTCAAATATGAATCCAGACTGACTCACTGAATTAAAACAAAAACAAAAAAAAGGATGCAAGCATTTCTGAACTTTACTGTCGTTCCAAATCCAAGTTTCACAGCTCTCCCCATCCATAATCCCATATAATTCCTGACATTTTATTAGCATTTGAACTGAATTTCCTTTCTGTGTCTTATGGTTGTTTTTCCCCTAGCGCTCTTTCTCTTCAGTGTTGCGTTCTGACCTGGCCCACGTCTTTATTGTTGAGGGAGATGTTTAAGCTAAATGGAATGTGATATAAAGCACATAGCTTCACTTATCTCAGCTCTGTAATTAACTGAAACAGGGACATGTCTCTTTATTTCATCAGAGGACACAATGGTCTTTCTGAGAAGTGAGCTTAGTCGAGTCAGAAAACCTTGCTGTTGGCTGTTTCTCAATTTATTAATAAGCGACTCCAGGGGACAATGTGTTTAATTTTCCCCACCCCCTCGCTAGTTGGCTAAAGTGCTTGAGCTCAGGACAAGATGTGGATTTGGAGCATTCTTGAGTCAACTAACAATCTGTTTGCCAGATCGTATTGGACGAAGGCTGGATTGTGTTTTAAGGTCCAAGTTCAGGACACACCTATGTGAGAAAGCCTTCCAGTGCTAATAGATAACATCCACCATTGAAGCATGTGTTCCTTGTTTTCACACACTTGGATATAGGGAGAAATGGAGCACAGCACTGACAATTATATTTATTGTTATTTAAAATTGTTGTTGTTCTTGTATATTAAAACTCAAATGCCCCCTGGCTTGTGCATCTCTGTAAGTTTCCATCAGGCATGCAGGACATTGAGGAATTACGAGAGAGAAGATGGATCACACACAAACTACAAAATGATTCCCAAATCTGGACTCACTTGCTGCCCAGAACTAGCATAACAAATTGGCTTCAAAAGGAGCCGTTTTTGTCACTGCACAGCTGTGTCAGAACAGGACACCATTGGACTTGAAGTAAAGGAAGATCAGAATCCTTTCCAGATCATTTACACAACATCTTATGTTGTGGGCCAGCATACTCTATACGTAATTCTAATTCTAAGAACGCTGTTGTGCCTTGTAGAGGTGAATTGTCCATGAAACACAATACAGTGGTATCTCGGGTTAAGTACTTAATTCGTTCCGGAGGTCCGTACTTAACCTGAAACTGTTCTTAACCTGAAGCACCACTTTAGCTAATGGGGCCTCCTGCTGCCGCCGTGCTACCGAAGCACGATTTCTGTTCTCATCCTGAAGCAAAGTTCTTAACCTGAAGCACTATTTCTGGGTTAGCGGAGTCTGTAACCTGAAGCGTATATAACCCGAGGTACCACTGTAGAGGTAGAAGACTCTACTTTGCTTGCAGGTCCCATGATTGAAACTCAGCCACTCTGGTGGCAAAAGTCAGTTCACTACTATAGAGAACCCATCATCTCAGACTACCACCCATAATTAACTCGGCAGTATGCTTGAAGTGAAATTAATTTATTCAGCCAGGACTAGATCAGTGGATGGTGCCCATAATCTGCATGCAGAAGACCTACACTGAACCCATGTTTCTTGCTCAAGGAAGTGAAGCAGAGCTGGCGAATCTCACATCGTGTAGTTTCTTGGATATGTAGTTCAAATAAAACATCCAACAAACATGGCAGTGTACTGCTGGACCCTGATTTCCTGTTTGAAGTACCGTATTTTTCTCTCTATAGGACGCACCGGACCATAGGAGGGTTGAGAACGGGGGGGGGGGAATTCTCCCCCTCTCTGCTCAGCGCCCCTTCAGTGAAGCGGCAGGAGAAACGGAGCCCCTTCCATTTCTCCTCCCACTTCGCTGAAAGGATGCTGCGCAGAGAGGGAAAACTGTGCAGCGCCTCTCCAGCTAAGCGAAGCCTGGAGAGGAAGAGGGATCGGTGTGCACCGACCCCTCTCGCTCTCCATGCTTCAGGCGGCTATCCGCAAGACTTTGGAGCGCAGCGGGAACTCCTGCTGCGCTCCGAAGGCGTGCAGATAGCTGCCTGAAGCCCTTGGAGCACAGCGGGAGTTCGTGCTGCGCTCTGGGGGCTTCAGGCGGCTTTAACAAAAGCAACGTGAAGCCTCCAGAGCGCAGGGGGAGCTCTCCCTCTGCGCTTCAGAGGCTTCGCGTTGCTATCGCTGAAGCCAAGGAGCCTGCATTCGCTCCATAAGACGCACACACATTTCCCCTTAATTTTTGAAGGGGAAAAAGTGTGTCTTATAGAGCGAAAAATACGGTAGCTCTGAATGGCACTGCCCTTGTGTATCCTGCAGGTTAGCTGTGTAGAGTCAGCAGCACTTTTGATGCATTTAAACCTCTTTGTCTGAAAACAACCTAAGCGCCTGTAATCATTGTTTCTTGTTGAGTACTGTCCAGCATTGCATCATTTACCCTTGGCCTATATTTGCAAAAACCTCCCAGCGCATGTACTTTTTCATGGAGATATAAAAAAAAATGCAATCTGTAAACATCTTGTATATTAAGCATGAGTCCAAGACAACTCTCAAAGCAGACCATATATCTGTCAACAAATATGTTGATATTACCACCAGCAATGACACAATATGTATCGTCTCCAAGGGAGTCGGGGGGTCTGTTGTTAAGGATGAGCTTGCTTGGCGCCTAAGTTACTCCAAACCCCAAGAAAGTAAGACGTCCTATAAATGCTAGTGTGTTCTCAGAGCTACAGCAAACTAGGACTGCCACATTGCCGGCTCCTTTTTAATAGGGAAAGAGATGTTGAACCTTACCTCACAATTTTGAATTGTTTAATTTTAAGTTGTGAAACAGATACAAAACGTTCTACAAGGGAGCTATAAATCTGCCCAGCTGGGATTGCATTTCAGTTGCAGAATCAACTAAGCTTTACTCCATTAACTGGAATTAATGAACATGAGTACAATAGAGTTACTCTGAGTAAAAGTTAGTTGAAAACCAGCATGACTTTTTAGTGCAGGATGCGGCAAGTTCTTAGAACAGAGCCTACACAGGGGACTCTTTCTATGTGATTGAGAATCCTGTGAAAAATAAGATCTCTAGTCATGTGTTTGGATATAGGCTATGGTCAGACTTTCTGGTGAATTTAAGTAGGCTGGAGAAAGGGACAAGTAAAGGGTTTTCCTATTACACTGAACATCTATTACTGTATATTCCCATGTATAAGCCAAGGGTTTTTTTATTATAAAATAATGTTTAAAATTGTGGGTCGTCTTATACACCGATAGTGCAGAGGGAGGACTGGCGATTGGTTGCAGCCATGAGCAGGAGATTGTCATTGGCAATTGGGTGGGTGATTTGTGGCAGTGGCAAGGGCTGCTGTCGATTGGCTGGCGCTGCAGGAATAGGGCGGGCAATTGGTGGCAGCTGGCAGCAAGTGGGCAGACGATTGGTGGCTTCAGCGACACGGGCAATATTGTCATTATTGGTCAGGCAGTCAGCGATTTTTGGCAATCCCCCCCGAAGAAAGCTCAACAACTCTTGGAAATCTCCCCCCATTTCCTTAATTTTGAGTCTTAAAAATAGGGGGCGTCTCATACACAGAAAAATATGACAATCCCAAAATGGAGGCTTTGTAGTGTGGCTTCCAGGTCACTTGTAACTCCATGCTTCTACTGAGCTAACACTCTCCTCGCCTGAATTTTCTGGAACAGTAGTTCCCAAAGTGTGTGGTAGCACACCTGGGGGGTGCTGGAGGTGTAAATGACTATCAGATTTTGAAAAGGTGGTATCACTGCATCAAGTTAATCAGTTTTGTTGAACTAATTAAACTAAATAGTTTTGATTGGATTTTGATAAACATGCAGTTAATTGTTAATTGTGGTGAATTTTTTTTTGTGTGTGTTGTTATCTTCCTGAAGGCAGCCCTTTTAGGGAAGCTTTTAATGTTTAACAGACCACTGTATTTTAATATTTTGTTGGAAGCCGCCCAGACTGAAAGCATTCTGAATAATGCTTTCGGTAAGGTAGGGTAGGGGGCACTATGGGTCCAATGATGGAACCAAGGGGTGGTGACCAAAAAAAGTTTTGAAAATCACTGTTCTAGACCCTCTTTCTGGCTTACGTTCAAAGAGGGCCTTCTCGGTGGTGGCGCCCACCCCATGGAATGCCCTCCCATCAGATGTCAAAGAAATAAACAACTATCTGACTTTTAGAAGACATCTGAAGGCAGCCCTGTTTAGGGAAGTTTTTAATGTTTGGTGTTCTGTTTTTAATCTGTTGGGAAACCCAGCCAGATGGGTGGGGTATAAATTATTATTATTATTATTATTATTATTATTATTATCCTCCACCCCCCTAACCCCAATGTTAATATACTTCATTTTTGCAGCTCCCATTGTGACACTTCTGTACCCTTTGGCATGAATCTGATTTCTGCTAAGTGTGCCACAATTTCCTCTATTCTACCTCACCGGCTCATCGTTTGCCCTAGTTTTTACTGAGATACTGAATCCCTCTGTTTTGCACCATTTTAAACTGAATGGACAGCTTCTCTGTACTCATCCCTTCCTTTACCAGATAGAAAGGTAGATGTCAGGAAGAATATAAGACTGGAAGTCTTCCTCCTGTTCTTTACATCAATTGTGAACATTCAGCCATGTGATCACAGACATATCATTACCATGTCAGTGAAAACTGAACCTTTGCTTCCAGGATTCCCTCTCCTAACACCAGGCTTGGACACTTCCTTCTATTCCCTGCTGGCTGGTGGGGTCACTGGGTTGAGCTCTGGCTCCTATCACAGTGACAAAGGTAGGAGAAAACACAGAAAGAGAGGCAGGGGGTGGAGACCACCATTCCTGTGCAGCTACTTTATTTTGTTGGGCACATTCATAACTTCAAAATAGTTTCATCTCCACCCCACCCTGCCAAAGTAGGTGATGAGATTCATTTAAAATTTCACTAGCTTTTATATACAGTGGTACCTTAGGTTAAGTACTTAATTCGTTCCAGAGGTCCGTACTTAACCTGAAACTGTTCTTAACCTGAAGCACCACTTTAGCCTATGGGGGCCTCCTGCTGCCACCGTGCCACCGGAGCACGATTTCTGTTCTCATCCTGAAGCAAAGTTCTTAACCTGAAGCACTATTTCTGGGTTAGCGGAGTCTGTAATCTGAAGTGTATGTAACCTGAAGTGTATGTAACCCGAGGTATCACTGTACAGTCTATTCAGCTGACTGTGCCCCCAAATACCCCAGTAATAAGATCATTAAGTTTGCAGATGATACAACAGTGGTTGATTTAATCGTGACTGGAGAGGGGGAGGCGGCCTATAGGAAGGAAGTTGAGCAATTGGGGGAGTGGTGCAGGAAAAACAACTTACTCCTTAACTTAAAGAAAACAAAAGAGATTATTGTGGACTTTAGGAAATGTAAATTGAATATTCAGCCACTTATTATTGAGGGGAAGTGCGTGGAACAGGTCTTTGTGTTTCGATTTATGGGAATGGAGTTGAGAGATGACCTAACCTGGAGAGAAAACAGCAAAGACCCGATGATGAGAGCACAGCAGAGGTTATATTTTATCTGTCAAAGGACCTATTGATGGCATTTTACCATTGTACTGTTGAGAGTGTATTAACTCATGGTCTGTGTGTGTGGTTTGGGAGCTGCACGGTCAGGGGAAAAACAATGCTGTACAAGGTTGTAAAGACTGCGGAGTATCAGATGGGATACCAGAGTTTCTAGGGGGCTAACCAGGCTGGGATAGCTGGGATAGCAGGCTTGTTGGTTTTTGAATGTCTGATGTAGATTTTTTTCAATTTCGTTGTTCTGTATGGAACAATGACAATAAAGATTATCGTATCTTACACTAGCAAGCAATTTAAGCTAGCAAATTATACAAAAAACAACAACAACCTGAGAGCAAGTTATTATGTATTTTCAATATCAAGGGAAGTTTGGAAGTGTGGTGTATAATTCTGTTGTGGTTAGCACCTTTCAGATGACAAAGTAGGAAAGGTTACCCTCTGCATATTGTGTTTCTCATGAATCCAGCATAGAAAGATGTGTGCTTGAACTCCTGCCTAACTAGGTTGTTTCTTCGTTACATAGCTTGGGTCATGCTTCGTATGTGTCTTCTGTCTGCAGCTTATCCTCCAAGGTAATCATACAAAGACTAAGAGCTGGCTTACTTCCTCAGTGCATCATTAAGATTGCATTTGCAAGCTCTGTCTGTTTTGGGACCCCTTCGGGATGACAACATAAGTGAAATTTATACGACTCTTTTAATCCATATTTGTTTGATGTTGTTCGTGATGCAGGGATGCAAGTAGCTGAGTGACATATTTATGAGGCTTTGTGCAATTGTAAGTTCTCGTGGCAAAGCCCTTTTGCTTTACGTATGACCACCCACCAGCTTAGCATAAAATCAACACAGACTTCTGGCTACATTCAGAAGAAGGAAAGCCAGATTTTTGTGTGGTGTTTTGGAGTCAGAAGCAGCTGTCCTTGGAAATGCTGGCTCTGCAGCAGGATGGGTAGATGGCATGTTGAAAATGCACTGTGCTTCATCAGTGTTTGCATGAGAAATAATATCCATTTACTGGTGGCAATTTCACACTTCATGTTTTAATCTGCGCTTTTTGAAAAAATAAAATAAAATAATATCATGACATTATCTCTATAAACAGGAAAAAAGTTTATTCAATACAGCAGTGGGTTTCAACCAGTGTGCTGTGGCACCCTGGGGTGCTTTGAATCATGGCCGTGGGTACTGCGGGCAACAAGGCCTTCCATCCCTCTTTCCTTCCCTCTCTCCTCTGATGCCATTTCACATCTCTGCCTAGCTGTTTGTTGCAGCAATTCTGGCTACAAGCTCCCCAGGTGAATGGTGCCTCTGGAGCTGGCCAGGGGGTGTTTCCCAAGCCCAGTGGAGCAGTGTGAGGAGGCACCTCTATTTGGGGCAGGAGGGGCAGCTCAGAGACTGGGGCGGCAGCTATGGCTGCCCAGAGGACTCCCAAGGAGAGAGGAGAGGAGTCTGAGGGAACCCTCCACAAGGGAGGAGTGAAAAGCTGCCAGCTGTGCAGGCAGGGGGGGTGTAACTGGGCTCCTCAGCCCCACAGGGGTGCTGCAGAAAGAATGTAGTCGGTCAATGGAGCCGTAGACTCAAAAAGGTTGATAACCTCTGCAATACAGGGTAACTAGAATGATAGACAACAAACTGAACCCATCTTCGTAGCAGTTCATTACTACTTCCAATGCTGTTCTAGAGTGATACTTGTGCCATTGATTTTTCCATTTCTGCTACTGAGCTCGCAGTATAATTCCCCTACACCAGGAATGTCCAACAGATCAATTGTGATCTACTGGTAGATCCCCGGGAGGTTTTGGTAGATCGCGGTCAATCGCTGGGTCCCTTTCCTTAGCATTTTAAAAATAGAATCTGGCCCCGCCCTCCATTGCCGAACGGAAGACTGACTTTACTCAGTGAGGCTGTTTGTTTCCCCAGCGAACTGTTGGTGAGTGGCTGCTCCCCTCCCCCCCAAAAAACCCCCCTAAAAAACAGGGCTTTCCTCCTCCCTAGAAAAAACTCAACAACTCTGACCTGAATCCCCCCAAAACGGGGGTAGATTGCTGCCAGTTTTTAATTCTGCAAGTAGATTGCAGTCTCTTGGGAGTTGGCCACCCCTGCCCTATGCTATCAGTCCTGCTGGAAAACCAGTTCCATTAGCCTCCTCCTCCCCCTGAATTTTTTTCAGTCACTCTAAAACCATCAATTTACCAGGGGTGGGTGGGTGCGTTCCTCATTGCCCCAATAATGCATATTTTCTTTTTCTGACCCTGGGGTAGGGGGGCAGCCAGAAGAATATCAGTGGTGAAAGGGTTGGTCTGTAAAATCACTTATTGAGGAAGCAGATAGTTCCAACTGGAGCACCATATTTTGTCCTCACCTGAAGAACTTGCGAGCTCTTCCTCCTGCTGTAGTGTTTATCCTGTTTGGTTCCTTTGGCTTGGAATCTCTGTGTCCCCTCAAGTTGACTGGAGTTTCAAAAGTGGCACATGCTTTTGCCCTTCAGCGAGGAGGGAAGGGGTGCGTTGTGAAAGCCCATCCAGATGGCCTGGGCCATAGTTTTAATTGCAGTGCTGCTGATTCTCAATTGCATTCCTAGGTCTAAGAACAGAAAATGGTTTGCCAGCTCTTCATGGGTGAGACATAATTGGTACCCTCAGATTTCTGATTTACTAACCACCTGTGACATTTTCCTTGTGAACTGAGGGAGAAGCACAGCCATAATATTCCTAATCAACTTCAGAAATTGAAACATTAGCTGGAGGCACCATGCCTGGGAAGCTTTAACTTCCCCACACTCCCTGTCTTTTTGAAAGGCTGAGTTTTCTTTTTTGCAGAACAAAGCTCCGTAAGAATAAATGGGCCCACAAATAATTTAGCTATCTGGGAAGTAGCGCAGAGGTTTAGGGTGGGGAGTTACAAGAGTCCAACATGAAAGAAGAAGCAATAGGGGGACCCAAATAGAATAGAATAGAATAGAATAGAAATTTATTTGTCATTGTCCGTATATACACAGTATACACAACAACGAAAATCAAACACCCACCCAAAGACCGGCTTCACATACACATTTGCATGTACCTCCAACACTCTCATCCCATTCAGACATAATCTATAAAACATACATAATCCAGAATATAACATGACCTATTAAAAGCATAACATGACCTAAACCCTATCTCATTCCTTCCTACTCCCTGCTTGCTATTTCTTACAACTGGCCCTGAGATCATTATTTAGTGCTGTCAGGGGTTCAGGAGCAGAGGCACAGGATAAGGAGGAAATGGAGAGTGAAGGGGAGGAGTCCGAAGGAAATGTCAGCGATGACAGCGATCCGAGGTCTCTGAGTCTTTCCAGTGAATCGGACGATTCACAGAAAGGAGCTCCCATGGTCAGGGCAAGGGGAGTGCCCAGGGGGACACCTCGGGAAGAGGGGGGCAGAGGGGACTCAGAGAGTAGCAGTTGGAAATCAGGGCCCACGTCCCCCCCAGAGTGCAGTAGGGGGGAGGAGTCCCAGGCATCGGGATCAGGTGGAGCGCTGCCAGCGGGAGAACATGAGGCAGGATTGACCACACCTCCGTCAGGGAGTGAGGAAACGGTCATCAGGAAAGTTAAACGCGCGCGCGCGCCAAGTTCAAATGTACAGGAGGGAGGCACAGTGGGCAGCCCGGGAAGAGAGCCAGGTCCTAAAGCCCGCCGAAGAGAGCGGGAGGAGTCAAGGGGGTCATCGTCAGCCTCAGAGGAATCCAGGGAGACAGGGGCCCCGGAGGGCAGCAGGACCCAGAGGAGAAAGAAGAGGTGGAGTAAAGCTAGAGTCTTAAACTGGTGTACAGGGGGCGGAGACTCAGATGGAGCTTCGCCGGTCTAAAGCTTAGACGTAGAGCTGGAGCGCTGCGGCGTGGAAATGGAAACTGTACTTCAATAAAGACTTTTGTACATAAATACCAGCCAGCGTTGGTCCTCTGTGAGCTGGGACCAGGAGCCAGCCCTGACAGTAAGCTCCATCTCACGAAAGATTTTCCACCAAGAACCTCGCAACGTGAGTCTACGTAGCGAGGGGAGAGAAGTGGTGCTTTGCGAGCTCACAAGAATCAGACAAGATGACTACAGAACAGGAATGGACAGACCTGCGAAATGCTGTGGTTCAACTCAACGCAGAGGTGCGTGCCTCCAAAAAAAGGGAAGAGGAAATGGATACAGTCTGCAAGGATCTCCAAGCCAAGTTGGACATGCTTACTAGACAAGGGCAACCGGGACCCAAACCAGAGGGCATAGGGCTGGGGAAAAGGGGAGGCAGCCTGGTATCCCATTTCGACGGCAGTTTACCACAGTACCCTAATTTCCGAGCAGACTTGCTCTTTGCGCTGAATCTGCTGGAAAAGGACTTTAGAGATGAAAGAGAAAAAGTGGGGTTTATCCTATCCCATTTGCATGGGGAAGCCAAAGCGTGGCTGAGAAATTTATGGAGAGATAATGATCCGGCGCTCCAAGATGCGGATGCGTTCATTAAAGCGATGGATTCATGTTTTTTATCAAAGATAGACATCGATATTGCCAGAAGAGACATACATGGTCTCAAACAAGGCAAAGCCAGTGTAAGGCAGTATCATGCCCGCTTTTTTGCATTAGTCCATGCGCTGGGGTGGGAGAAGAATTCTGCTCCAGTCAGAGACCTTTTCTGGGAAGGATTGAATGCAAATGTGAAAGATGAGATTGCAAGGGGAGAGAGACCTAAGACCACTCAACAAGTGGTTCAGAGGGCGCTGGAAATCGGCGTGCGTTTGGAAGAACGTCCATGGAACAGAGACGAAGGGCGTTGGGGACGTACACCAGCGAAAGCACCTCCCCTTTTTCCCAAAGATGCAGCACGTGCGCAATCCACACCCCCCCAAGGAGGGGGGGAAGAACCGATGGAGATTGGAGGTGCCAGGGCTCAGTCAGCTACCAGAGCCTTACCACCGGGAGCAGCCAAAGCGAAGCTTCCTAGAGGGAACAGGAAGTGCTACATCTGTGACAGTGCCCAGCACATGGCGAAAGAGTGTCCCCAGAGGCTCCATAAGCACACTGCAGCCTCTGCAACAGTATCAAACCCAGCTTACCAGGGAGAACCACTGCAGGGAAACGGCAGAGTCTGGCTGGAGGAAGAAGCACTGGGGTCCAGCCAGACAAGTCAGTGAAGCAATCCCCAGAGATTTTGCAGCCCACAGACCCCCTCCCACCCAAACCAGTGGTGCAGCTTACAGCGTTGCTTCAACTGCCCAATGGACTCACTATGGAAGTGCCAATTACCATTGACTCTGGGAGTAACGCGGACTTTATAGGACTGGATTTCATTCAAAAGCACAAAGTAGCCCTACTGCCGGCCACGCTGCCTTTGCAGGTGGTCACGGTGGATGGCAGGGAATTGCTGGGGGGGCAAGTGGTGCAACAAACGCCTCCCATGGTGATGCAAATTGGCAATCACCGAGAAGTCATCAGCTTCAATGTCACCCACCTGTCAGACACGCCTGTAGTATTGGGCATGAGTTGGCTGCACAAGCACAGTCCAGCGCTGGCGTGGTACCAGCGCCAACTGACCTTCGGCTCCTCCTACTGTGCGGAAAACTGCATTCTGCCTGACCAGGAAGGGGGAGAAGATGACCCGCAGCTACAATTAGGAACGCTGCAAGCAGTGCCACTCAAGTATGCAGCGTTTTTGGAGGTTTTCTGCGAGAAAGAAGCGGACAAGCTGCCTCCCCACCGGCCCTATGACTGCAAGATTGACCTCCTGCCTGGGGCGACGCTGCCAACAGGGAAACTGTATTCCATGTCTGAAGACGAGATGCAGGAACTCAGGGAGTTCATAGACCTCAACTTGAAGCGCGGTTTCATCCGGGAGTCGAAGGCAGTGGGGGGCAGTCCTGTATTCTTTGTGAAGAAGAAGGACACGCCCCAAAAAAGACTTGTGGTAGACTTCAGAATTTTAAATTCCAGAACCAAGCCCACGGCCTTTCCCATGCCCAAAATAGACGACCTGCTGGCAACGGTGAGGAAAGGACGCGTTTTCACAAAGTTGGATCTGCGAGGGGCGTACAACTTGATCCGCATACGGGAGGGCGACGAGTGGAAGACTGCCATGTTCACGCCCCTGGGCACCTATGAATACAGAGTTATGCCCTTTGGATTACAAAATGGCTCTCACTGTTTTCAAGCCTTCATGCATCACGTACTGGCGGGTCTCCTCTACAAGAAATGCGTCTGCTTCCTGGACGACATCCTGATATTCTCAGAATCGGAGGAGACCCACGAGGGAGACGTCAAGGAAGTTCTGCAGCGACTGCAGGAGCATAGGCTGTACGCCAAGCTGGAGAAGTGCCAGTTCGACAGGAAGGAGGTAGATTTCCTGGGCTACAAGTTGTCGGACAAGGGGCTAGCCATGGACAGCGCCAAGGTTCGAGCAGTGTTGGACTGGAAGAGCCCGCGCAACCGGAAGGAGGTCCAGCGCTTTGTGGGTTTCGCCAACTTTTACCGCAAGTTCATCAAGGGGTTCGCGATGCAGACAGCGGCCATTACCGACACGCTCAGCTCCAAGAAGAAGAAATTCATCTGGACGGAGCAAGCGGAGCAGTCCTTTCAGAACCTCAAGCGTCTCTTCTCCTCCGAAGAGCAGCTACTGCACGTGAATCCCAGCAGACCGATGAGGGTTGAAACGGACGCCTCGGACAGAGCCGTGGGAGCTGTACTGTTGCAGCAGGACCCGCAGGGGAACTGGAGACCGTGCGCCTTCTACTCTCGAAAGCTCAGCAAGTCAGAGCAGAACTACACCATCTGGGACAGGGAGTTGCTGGCCATTCATGCAGCATTCAAGGCGTGGCGGCACTTCCTTATCGGAGCCAAACACACAGTGCAGGTTCGCACGGACCATAAGAACCTGGAGTACTGGCGCACGGCAAGGTTCCTGAATCAGCGGCACATACGGTGGGCGGAGTTCTTTGCAGATTTCGACTTCCGGATAGAGTACATCCCAGGCGACAACAACATCATGGCAGATGCACTGTCCAGGAAGCCGCAATACCTCGAGGAGGCGGCACCAGCAGCGGCCAAGCACATTTTCGCACCGGAAGCGTGGGCGTGCGCTTCAGCAACCGTGGACCTGGAAGCTGTACGTCGAGCGCTGCAGGAAGACCCCTTTGCACAAGCGAAGATGGAGGAGGTGCACAAGGGCACGGCGAAGGACGATGAGTTCCAGATACGCGACGGGTTGCTCATCCGCAGAGGGGCCCTCTACGTACCGGGAGACGACCTCCGCACGAAAGTACTGCAGCAGTTGCACGACGCACCCACCGCTGGGCACTTTGGCAAGGAGAAGACGGCAGAATTAGTTGCCAGAGATTTTTGGTGGCCCAAGATGAGGGTGGAAGTCGCGGAGTACGTCGCGAGGTGCGACACCTGCCAAAGGGCCAAGTCAGTGCACAAACCTCCGGCGGGACTGCTCGAACCGCTGCAAACCCCGAGTGCACCGTGGGAGAGGGTGGCCCTGGACTTTGTCACGGATTTACCCAGCTCGAGGGGCAAGACGGCAGTGCTAGTGGTGGTGGACATGTTCACCAAAATGGCCCACTTCATTCCGTGCGCGAAGGTGGCCACGGCGGAACAGACCGCCAAACTGTTTATAGACCACGTCTTCCGGGTGCACGGTCTGCCACGGTCTATCTTGTCCGACAGGGGGCGGCAGTTCATCTCGAACTTCTGGCAGCAGCTGATGGGTTTCCTAAACGTCAAGATCAACCTAGCGTCGGCGAGACACCCGCAGACCAACGGACAAGCGGAGCGAGTCAACGCCATCATGCAGCAGTACCTGAGATGCTATGCAAATCAGCAGCCGGCAACATGGGTGGACTACCTGCCGCTCGCTGAGTTCGCCTACAACAACACGAAGCACGTGTCCACGGGCGTGACACCGTTCTTCGCCAACAACGGGAGACATCCCAGAACCTTCCCGGGATTAGAGAGACTGGGGGAGGGGGAGCCACAGGCAGCAGAAGTCTTAGCGTCAGAATTGCAGGAGGTGCATGAACAGCTTCGGAGGCAGTTAGAATTAGCAAAGCACGCATACAAACTGCAGGCTGATAAGCACAGACGGGTTGGGGAGGACATACAAGTGGGAGACTGGGTTTGGTTAGCAGCCCAGGCAGTGCCGACCAGATCGTTAGCGAAGAAGAAGCTCGGGCATAAGCAGCTAGGACCTTACCAAGTCGAGGCACAGATCAGTCCAGTGGCCTTCCGGTTGACACTTCCGGAGGGGTCCAGAATGCACCCAGTGTTCCATAGGTCAGTGCTCACGCCCTACAAAGCACCTCACAGATTTCAGGCGCAGGGCACGGCACCAGACCAGTATAGGGAGACGCACACAAGGAGAGGGTCGCCACGGGGGGAACCCATCAACCAGGTCACAGAGATTTTAGACTCGAGATGGGGGGAAGAGGGAGTAGAATATTTCCTCGCCAAAGAAGGTACCCCGGCCAGCGCCAACAGTTGGGTGCCGGACTATGCCTTGGACGAGCCTCTTCTCAAGGAAGAGTTTCATGCCTTGTTCCCGCACAGACCCATGCCAGCCGAGTATTTCGACGACTGGCTTTTCACACCCACGCTTTCAGCCAGCACGTTCCAGGGGTTCACCTCGGACGACGAACCGGCACTGGACACACGCTCCCCGGAGGGATCGCCCTCAGGGTCTGCCTCAGGCCAATCTTTGTGGTGGGACGATCGACCAGAGGAGCGGTGGAGCAGGAGGTGGATGGGGGGTCCCTGGCAGGCAACGGCCCCAGAGGTCAACGGGGAAGAGATGGACACGGACGTGCTGGGGGAGGACCTTGGGTTCGAGCACGGCGGCACAGAGATGGAAGCAGAGGAAATCGAGGTCGGCGAGAGCACGGGGGACGAACTGTATCCGCCAACCACCCCCACAACGACGGAGCACCCGGCACCCGCGCCTGAAGGAGGGGAGGGGGGAAGGGGGGGCTTCGAGGGGGGGATGGATGTCAGGGGTTCAGGAGCAGAGGCACAGGATAAGGAGGAAATGGAGAGTGAAGGGGAGGAGTCCGAAGGAAATGTCAGCGATGACAGCGATCCGAGGTCTCTGAGTCTTTCCAGTGAATCGGACGATTCACAGAAAGGAGCTCCCATGGTCAGGGCAAGGGGAGTGCCCAGGGGGACACCTCGGGAAGAGGGGGGCAGAGGGGACTCAGAGAGTAGCAGTTGGAAATCAGGGCCCACGTCCCCCCCAGAGTGCAGTAGGGGGGAGGAGTCCCAGGCATCGGGATCAGGTGGAGCGCTGCCAGCGGGAGAACATGAGGCAGGATTGACCACACCTCCGTCAGGGAGTGAGGAAACGGTCATCAGGAAAGTTAAACGCGCGCGCGCGCCAAGTTCAAAAGTACAGGAGGGAGGCACAGTGGGCAGCCCGGGAAGAGAGCCAGGTCCTAAAGCCCGCCGAAGAGAGCGGGAGGAGTCAAGGGGGTCATCGTCAGCCTCAGAGGAATCCAGAGAGACAGGGGCCCCGGAGGGCAGCAGGACCCAGAGGAGAAAGAAGAGGTGGAGTAAAGCTAGAGTCTTAAACTGGTGTACAGGGGGCGGAGACTCAGATGGAGCTTCGCCGGTCTAAAGCTTAGACGTAGAGCTGGAGCGCTGCAGCGTGGAAATGGAAACTGTACTTCAATAAAGACTTTTGTACATAAATACCAGCCAGCGTTGGTCCTCTGTGAGCTGGGACCAGGAGCCAGCCCTGACAAGTGCAATCAGAGCTCTTGGATAGAAACTATTCAGAAGGCGTGTGGTTCGTGTTTTCATTGTCCTATATCTTCTGCCCGAAGGCAACAGTTCAAAGAAGTTGTGAGCAGGATGGGTGGGATCTCTCAGGATATTGTGTGACTTCTTCAAAGTGCGAGACGTGAAGATCTCATCCAGGGTTGGTAGCTGGAGCCCTATAACATTCTGGGCAATTTTTGTTATTCTCAGTAAAGCTTTTTTATCCGTTTCAGAGCTGCTTCCATACCACGATAATATACTATAGGTTAAGACACTCTCGATGGTACTGTGATAATAGGGCAGGAGTAGGTGCTGAGATAGATTCAGTCCCCTGAGCATTCTCAGGAAATACAACCTCCCCTGCACCTTCCTCACAACCATGTTAATATTTGCAGTCCATGAGAGGTCCTCAGAGATATAAATGCCCAGGTATTTAAAACTACCAACCCTCTCCACCTCCTCGCCATTTATGTGCAATGGTAAAAATACACTTTTCTTTCTCCTAAAATCAACTATGAGTTCTTTGGTTTTTTTGGTGTTAAGCATAAGATTGTTTTCTTTACACCATTGAATTAACCCCTGTACTTCTTTCCTGTAAGCAGTCTCATCGTTCTCACTAATGAGCCCCACCACTGTTGTATCATCCGCAAATTTGATGATTGTGTTGGACTTATACAGTGGGGTACAATCAGATGTGTACAGGGAATAGAGAAAGGGACTTAGCACACATCCCTGAGGAGCTCCTGTGCCTAATACTAGAGTAGAAGAATAGTAAGGTCCCATTCTCACTGTCTGCGGCCTGTCAGTCAGGAAATTCCTTACCCACAGACAGATCTTCTGATGTATACCCAAATTGATCATTTTAAGAAATAACCTGTCTGGCAAAATTGTATTGAAGGCAGAACTGTAGTCCACAAACAACAGCCTTGCGTAGGTTCCCTGTCGTTCTAAATGACTCAGTACAGTGTGGACAACGATGGAAATAGCATCATCAGTAGATCTATTTCTTCTGTATGCAAACTGGAACGGGTCTAGAGGTCCCTTCACAGGAGAGGTGCTGTGCAGAGAGCGAGAACTGCGCAGCGCCCCTTCAGCAAAGCGGGAGGAGGAATGGAGCCCCCTCTGTTCCTCCTCCCGCTTCACAGGACAGGCGCTGTGCAGAGAGGGAGAGCTGCGCAGCACCCCTTCAACAAAGCGGGAGGAGGAACAGAAGGGGCTCCATTCCTCCTCCCGCTTCGCTGAAGGGGTGCTGCACAGCTCTCCCTCTCTGCGCAGCGCCATTCACACCATAAGACGCACTCACATTTCCCCTTACTTTTTAGGAGGAAAAAAGGGTGTCTTATGGAGCGAAAAATACGGTACTGCTTGTAGTGGGAAAAGATTGCTGGGAAGCAAATACCACAGTCTTATTCATTAGTCTATTCCAGTGGTTTTCAGCCAGTGTGCAATGGCACCCTGGGGTGTCTAGAAGGATGGTCATGGGTGTCGTGGGCAACACTGGCTTCTGTCCTTCTTTCCTTCCCTCATTCCGCTGATGCCCTCTCGCATCTCTGCCTCCCAAAGACTTGCACAACCTTTGTTGCAGCGGCCCTGGCTACTAGCTCCACAGGCGAATGGTGCCTCTGGGGCTGGGCAGGGTGTGCTTCCCAGGCCCCTGTGGGGCAGTGTGAGGAGCTATCTCTCTTAGGGGTAGGGGGGCAGCTAAGAAAACATACAGGAGGACATATTCAGTGTAGGCAAGGCTGGGCCAGTGCCGACAAGAATTGATCAGGAAGAGCAAACAGTCTCTCCTGCATTTTGAAGGGTTATTTACTGAAATCTTTCACAATCGCCATAGGAGCTACTGGCGACAACACTGGCACCCATGCATTGAGTGTATTGAGTGCTAGTGAGATTATTTTATTGGTTGGGTGCTAATCTCCGACGGAAATAGGGATGTACTAAGGAAAAGTGGGACATTCTGGGATCAAATCAGAAACTGGGATGGCTTCTGTAAATCTGGGACTGTCCCTTGAAAATAGGGACACTTGGAGGGTCTACAGTTTATCTTAACCCAACAAGAGACTAGACTGGCATGTGAACTTTGTTGAAATCTTCAGCCTTAATATATAGAAGCTCCAACTCTAGCTTAACCAATTTCCTTCACATTCCTGGGAATGCAAAGTTTCTATCTACTTAGCTGTGCCTCTGTTCCCAATTTGACTGTTACCGTATTGTGTAACTTCTGGAAAGACTAGCTTCACTGAAATCTCACAGCACAGAGTCTTGTCTTCTTTTCTTTCCTCATGAAAGAAAGGAATCTCCATTTTTTTGAATTTTTCATTTGTTTCCTGCCATATAGGTACTAATGGAACGCTCACTTGGAGACTTGTTTTATATACTGAGCCTGCAATGAAAGCCGAAACCAGACCGATTAAGGATTTGTTTTGCATGTTGAGTTGCAGCTGTGGTCAACAGGCGTTGATGAGTTTCAGAAAAGACACATTGAAATCTCATCCTCCAACTTACAACATTTTAGGGCTAAAAGGTCAAGCATTAAAAGCAAAGATAACTACTAAGTTCCCCGTAGGTTAAACATCCACAGAGGCTCAGGGATGTAAATTATTACATCAAAAGGCAGGCTGTGCTGCTACTTACATCGGAAACAGCTGCTGACTCTATATACAGACCTATGAAAAAGAAAACGGCACTAATTCCTATATTTAAATAGTTGTGAAGATTGCTTTATGTTTTGAAAAATACAGTTTTTTAGTTAAGCGCTGCTGCCTCAGTACCAACTGAGGGACAAACAAAGGCCCTGCCAAGATCTCATAAGATCTTGACCTTGTGATCTTGCAACGACTGTGCTCACTCCAAGATCTTGTGCCCCTGACCCTGCCCTGGCACACTGCCGTAGCTGAGAAACCAGGAGTTGCTTCTCCCTTTGCAAACAGCCCCTCTTGCTTCAGCTGGGCTCAGGGGTCACCACATTCTGCTCCTGAGCCCATCAGACACACATTCACATATAAGTCAACTCCTAGGGGCCGAGGGGTCTTTGGCAGCTAACCTGGCTCCTGTTTGGATGTGGGGCGGAGGGGGTACTGCGCTGCAGTTTTCAGAAACATAATATAGTGTTATAGGCCACCCCAATCTGTATGAGCAGTGTGAGGTTCCGGGAGTCTTGGCACTTGAAATTGAAATACTTTATTGTCACTTGTACAACTTGTATACAGTGAGATTACAGGAGCACCCCCCACTCAGCTCTCTTAGTCTTAATTCCCCTCGTTTACTGACACACACACACACCAAACCCAGAAGTCAGTTGCCCTGTTGTTATCCTTTCATTCAGCAGCCTAACAGTCCACGGATAGAAGCTGTTCTTTACCCTGTTGGTGCGACTAATCATGCTTCTATATCTTCTGCCTGAGGGCAGGAGATCAAGAAAGTCCTGGCCAGGGTGTGAATCATCCCTGAGAATTTTCCTCACTCTCCTGAGGCAATGTTTTCCCGCTACAGTGGTGCCTCGCAAGACGAAATTAATTCGTTCTGTGAGTTTTTTTGTCTTGTGAATTTTTCGTCTTGCGAAGCACGGTTTTCCATAGGAAATGCATTGACGGTTTCCCATAGGAATGCATTGATGGTTTCCCATAGGAATGCATTGACGGTTTTAAGAAAAAGGCGCAAGACGTTTTTGTCTTGCGAAGCAAGCCCATAGGGAAATTCGTCTTGCGAAGCAACTCAAAAAACAAAAAACTCTTTCGTCTTGCGAGGCATTCGTCTTGCGAGGCATTCGTCTTGCGAGGTACCACTGTATTTCATCCAGCGGATTCACAGGACAGCCCATAATATCTTGTGCTGTATTCACCACCCTCTGTAGGCACTTCCTATCAGTTGATGTCAAACCAGCATACCACATCATAATGCAGTATGAAAGGACACTTCTATTGTTGACCGGTAGAAGGAGATCATCAAATGTTGATTGACATCATTCTTTCGCAATATTCTGAGGAGATGGAGTCTCTGTTGGGCTTTCTTAACCACCTGGGTTGTATTTATTTTACAAGTAAGGTCTTCACTGAGATAAACTCCTAGGAATTTAAAGGAAGAGACTCTCTACACACAGCCCTCCCCGATGTACAGTGGGGCTAGTTCTCCTCTCTTCCTCCGAAAGTCCAACGCTTAAACAGGAGTTGTCTTTTCTTTGGAATGAGGCACAGCAGAGACTGTAGGGTCTTTAAGAAATATGGTTTATTCACACATATTTACACTGGAGTTTTATGGAGAGAGAGTTCACAGCATTTGCATCTCAAGAGGCACTTGTTCTTCCCAGCAGCTCAGTGTTGGATTCAAAGACATTGTAAGCGCCAACCCTATGAAGGGCTGTTGCCCTTCAGTCTCTGCATGGAGTCCTCCACACTTCTTCCTTCTCCACATCCAGCCCCACCCGCACCACTGGGCACCCCAGCAACCTCTGTTTCTCAAACCCATTGCCAAAGGCACTTTTCCCTAGGCAGAGGGTCTTGTGTTTTGCCAGTGGCTTAATGTTATCAAACAAACCATTATCGGCTTTTTGTTTCATTGCAAACCCATCCCAAGAGAGCCATTGCCAGGCTGGTCCCATGAGAAAGCCAGCTAGTATTATTTCCAGCCCTTGCTAAATTCATGAATTTATGAGTTTGCTCAAATTCTAACCCTTCACTGAATGTAGAGATTATTAGGGGTGGGGATTTGCCCCCTCCCAAACTCATAACAATGTATAGCACTTTACAGAGGTCCAAAAATACTTGGCTTATGCTATCTTAAAAAGGGGTCCCAGAAAGGATTAATTAGATTCATCATCTTATTAGTTTTCAGATGTCTTGAAAATTTTGCAGTTAGTTTAAAATAAAAAAACCCGCTCAGAGTCGCTGAAAAGCAACGAGTACCTAAATGAATACTTGCTATTTTCTTTTCCTTAGAAGAAGCTCCTAACTCTTTGCAACAGCTGCATCCTCGTCTCTAATTCCTCCTGTCCTCTCATTTTATGCTGCTCATACAGTCTTTCCTTGGCAATACACAAGCTGAGCTGTAATGCAGGATTTGAAGCCTGGAATCCAGCATTTTGCTGATGGCTGAGGTCAGGGTGAACCCATTGAATTTGGTTTCACAAGGGTACAGGCTAATTATCTGATTACAGCAACAGACCTCCTTTGGCACAGGCGCTGACAATAAGGATGCACTCCAGTGGGACGTCTGTTTGCATCTGGCCAGAAGACCCTTTTCTATCAACAAAAGGAGCTCTGTGCGTTTAGCAGCAAATGTACGTGCCTTGCGGATGGAACAGTTTGATTGGCGATACCCAAATATGTCATGAAGTCATTGCCGCTGACAAAGAATCACAGACTCTCTAATGAGAATCCAGCGGTAGCTCATACAGACTCTTGCTGTTTAGTAATTGGACACATCTGAAAGGGTTAGCAAAGGCTGGCTTTATGTGTATTTAATTCCATCGCTTGCTTTTTTTTAAAAAAAGTTGATTATGCTATTCTGAAAATGCTAGAACAAATATGCCTTGATTGATCATTTTATGACATGGGCTCAACAGTAGATTCTTTACTCTCTCTAGTGCATATATTTCCCTGCTCTGAGAAACCTGGGAACTTGTGTCAGCTAAATCTCCAGGTGATCTACATCATGGGAGGATATCCATAGCAGCCAACGACAACAGAATTGTCATCTGACACGTCAGGTTGTCAAGTTGTCTGCGTTGTGCCTACTTTGTCACCACTAACTTTGCTTGCCATCACAAACATAGCTGTTTTACTGAGGGTCAGGAATTTAAAGAGTCCATTTTTTGCTTCGTAAAAGAACAGTATCATGAATCCAGGTATATTTCATTATACAGAGAAAAATTTTAAAAAAAGAATGAAAGCAATATGTAAGTGAAATACAGGGAAAGGACATAACTATAGGATTCCCTCTTTTCTCTAAAGTTGCATTTCTGTGACTCACTGAGGAATTTGCTCCCTATTTGCAGAAGTGCCAGACAATAGGGGACAATATCCCTGCCCTCCCCACCGGGGTCAGCTCCAAGCTGAGGAGCAGTGGGGCCCCTACCCTCTGTCAGTCGACTCTTGGGGGCTCCTCCACATTTGCCTTTTGCCATGTGCTTTCTGGCCACAGGTCCATGCTTTCCCTGTTTGTGTCTGAGCACTTTCCCCAGGCATAGGCACCAACTCTATGGGGCTGAGGACACCTCTCTCACACCCCCCCCCCCCGATGTATGTGAGGATGGGGCTGAGCATCCCCCAATCTTGAGGGGCCGGGCCATGGCAGTGAAGGCTTCGTCGGAACTCCCCACAGTGGCAGAGGGCCCTGCCAGGACTCCCCATGGTGGAGTCTTTTTTTATATATATAAATATTTTATTATGTTTTACATGAAAAGTAAAAACAACATACAATAAACAACAGACAAAACAAAAAAAAGTACACAATTGCACAAACATAAAACACCAAAACAACAAAAATAAAAACAATTTTATCTTCATAATAGCCTTGCAGTAACTTATTTCTCCGACTTCCCCAAACCTCCCTTCCCTGTATTCCAAATCATACAATTGAGCAACAAATCCCTTCCCTCTGTCTTGTTTAAATTCTTGTCTCCCCATGGTGGAGTCTTGCCCTGCTGGGCATCACAGCCTCCTCCCAACATGCATGATGTCATGCGTGTGTGAGTTGCATGTGTGATTTCACATGCACGTGTCACACACGCACACGCACTGTTGGGTGGAACTTGGCACGTATGTCCCCGGGAAAACCTGATCTTTTACTGCTGAATTGGAGTACCGCCTTTCCCAGTATGTCCCGTTGAGGACTTTAAGGTCCGTAAATAGCAACAACCTAGAGGTCCCGGGCCCTAAGGAAGTCAGATTAGCCTCAACCAGAGCCAGGGCCTTTTCAACTCTGGCTCCGGCCTGATGGAACACTCTGTCTCATGAGACCAGGGCCCTGCAGGATCTGATTTCTTTCCACAGGGCCTGCAAGTTGTTCCGCCTGGCCTTCGGCTTGGAATCAATTTGATTTCCTCCCCCTCTTCTTTTTTCCTTTCTCCTCCTGTGATGGAACTCCCATTTGGGGACTTCCCTGGATTTTTTCTGGCCCATGTAGGACCAGTCTGGAAAGTTAGCCTTGGTGAAGACTTTACGCTTTCATCCCCAAAAAAGTTTTTGAATTGAGTTTCCATTGAAATGAGGCTATATTTTAATGTTTTAATGTTGTATTTTAATCTTGTTTTTAAGTTACATTTCAATCAATTTGTTTTTGTATCGGGTGTTAGCCGCCCTGAGCCCAGTCTTGGCTGGGGAGGGTGGGGTATGAATAAAAATTTATTATTATTATTTATTATAAATGACAAATTGTGCTTTCTACGGATTGCTGTTTGCTCCGATTCAGCACTAAAGAGTGGGTTTTCACATGGGGGGTGGGGAGGTGAAAGCACTGAGATGCAGAGCTGGCAAACCCAGACCTGTACAAAGAAATGCAGAGCAAAGCTAAGTGTGGATGAGCCCTTGGAGGTGACAGCATTCCAAGAAGTGCTGAGAGACCCTTTTAATTTCCCGCAATGCCTCAGATGCCAGGTCAGGGCATTGTGGGAAATTTAAAAGCTGGCTTGACATGGCAGAAGGGTGCAGTTTGCAGTGCTGGGCCAGGAGGAAGACAAATGAAGAGGGACCCAGCAATGAGCCTGACATTTGCCCAAGGCTGTGGGTTACTGGCACCAGCCTGTCAGGAGCCATTGTGCTGCTAAAGTGTCTATTTATCAGGCACACTTATATTCCAGGCCAACTTGCCATCTCTCCTCCTTGAAGGAGTATTGATATAAACATTGCTAGGACTGTCCCTAGCTGAAGCCAAAGATCACAGATGATCACATGAAACATTTAAGCCCTGTTTATTTCATAGAATCGGAGAATTGTGGAGTTGGAAAGGGCATCCAACAAGAACGATGGTGAATGCTGATATGTGGCATAATGAGAACGCCCTTCAAAAAAAGAAGAAGAAACAAGTGAGACTGAATAATTAAGTCAGTGAACCTGGCAACTGCATAGTTGATGTACTGCAGACTTCTGTGGAAATCCCCCCACCCCACCCGTATTTCAGCTGAGAGCTTTAATGTTAAAGTATTCTTCGGAGAAGGGACGAGAAATTAACAAACTCTATGTGCATAGATTCACTGTGTAAGTCCTATTATTTTGGGTAAAAGGTAAAGTTAAAGGGACTCCTGACCATTAGGTCCAGTCGTGGCCGACTCTGGGGTTGCAGCGCTCATTTCGCTTTATTGGCTGAGGGAGCCGGCATACAGCTTCCGGGTCATGTGGCCAGCATGACTAAACCGCTTCTGGTGAATCAGAGCAGCGCACGGAAATGCCGTTTACCTTCCCGCCAGGGTGGTACCTATTTATCTACTTGCACTTTGACATGCTTTCAAACTGCTAGGTTGGCAGGAGCAGGGACCGAACAACAGGAGCTCACCCTGTCACAGGGATTCGAACCGCCGGCCTTCTGATTGGCAAGCCCTAGGCTCTCTGGTTTAACCCACAGCGCCACCCGCGTATTATTTTGGGTAGAGGTGGCAAAAAGAATGGAATTCAGTTTAAAATGTATCCTTTGGGAGATAACAATCCAAATGCGTTTTGATCCACACTGGTCACCCAAACAGATTGTCTTTGGGAAATGACAGAAAAGAAAGGAAGTTATTATCCAATGTTGCTTTTGAACATTATTGTTTTTTGTACACATATATAAAATATAAAATATAGGTATCTGTGTATTATCATGTATCACTTCTGCTTGTAAATATAATTGCAGCTTTTGCCCCAAAGGTGTGTACAAGCAGCTCAGAAAGGGTCAGACTGCTGTCTGTTCATACATACCAAGCTATAATTTATACATATGTGTATAATTCATACAAATTTGTACTATTCATAAGTAGCCCTATACATATTTGTCTTGTATTCAGGAGCAGGCTTTAATTTTTTAGAGAATTGTGTTATATAAAATTTCATTGAGATTATTACAGTAAATTAGAAAGAAGGAATAGAAAAAGGGGAGAAAGATAATGTGGGGAAAATATTTTTAAAAGCAGAGGAAAACAGCAATAACAAAATAACCATAAAATGTAATGAAGGATACAAAACTGCACAGTATATATGTAGATGGACAGACATTGTTTCCCTCAAGAATATGTTAAGCCCGTGTGCCAGTATGGTTTCAACAAATACATTCCAAATATCATTAAATTTGTGCATGTATAATTGGTGATCCATTCATGGGTTGCATCCATCCATCCATCCATCCATCGAAGGGGACTGTATTTTTGTCCTGTTTCAGCAGCTGTCATCCTCTGACTAGTGCCGTCTTTACTGAGGGGTCCTCTTTATTTAAAGGGGCTCAGCTTGCTTTAGCTGTTGTTTACTGTGACAGAGCAGGGGAAGCTATGGGTCCACCAGGGCTTCTAGCTGGAGTCCTCTAACTCAGAGGAGGACCTGGGACCCTTGTACCTATAAGGACCGCCTCTCCCTAGTATGTCCCATGGAGGACCTTACGGTCTTCAAACAAAAACATCTTGGAGATCCTGGGCCACAGGGAGGTTAGGCTGGCCTCAACCAGAGCCAGGGCTCTTTTGGCTGTGGCCCCGATCTGGTGGAACGCTCTGTCACAAGAGACTAGAGCCCCGCGGGACTTGACATCTTTCTGCAGGGCCTGCAAGACAGAGCTGCTCCACCAGGTCTTTGGCCAAGGCACAGTCTGACCCCCTCTCTCCTTCTGTAATCCCCATAGAACTCTAGCCCAATGGTTGCCATTAATTTGATTCTGAATTGATTTTAGAATGAATTGATTTTAGAACGCTGTGTTACTTGTATTGTTGGTAGCCGCTCTGAGCCCGGCTTCGGCTGGGGAGTGCAGGATATAAATAAAATTGTATTATTATTGTTATTAATGTGACACCATAGGGCAGGCTTCCTCAAACTTGGCCCTCCAGATGTTTTCGGCCTACGATTCCCATGAGCCCTAGCTAGCAGGACCAGTGGTCAGGGATTATGGGAATTGTAGTCCCAAGACATCTGGAGGGCCGAGTTTGAGGAAGCCTGCCCTAGGGGGTACTGGCATCACAGGCATTGTGCAAATCTTCCTGGTTGATGATGTGCATTTGGGGATGGCTTGAGGGTAACTCTGTCTCCCAACCCGAATCCCTAGCGTGTTTTCGGAAGAAAGGGACTCGTGATGCTAAATTAGCATTTTGGTCCAATTCACTACATCTCTTTTTAGTTTAGCTTACAATGCATATTGGATGGTTTAGTTCAAGTGTTGAAACTAGTGTTGCACAGATATTAACCTGGTAGCACACCGTTCTCACTTTATAATAATTGTAGTAGTTGCTGCAGCAGTATGTTGCTATATAATAATAATAGTAGTAGTATTAATGATAGCGTTTGATACATTTCTAAGTGAAATAAATCATGCTGATAGGTTTCCTTGCAACCAGTTTTTAACAGTGAGTTTGTTTGTAAGGCAGCTGTTGTCCCTCAATCTGTTTGCAACTCCAGTTCCAATATTTACTGTCACTTGCGCCTTTTTCAAATATCCAGACCAAAGCTCCAGGGCATATCAGCATTCAACCAGATTGTAAAATATGTGCAAGGTTAAATTAAAAGCAACTGTTTAAGTGGATTAGGGACACCCATTCCAATCTTGGGATCTTTATCCATAAACTCAGTGGTGCAGACAGGGCCTCTGAAAGACCAAAAAAAGAGATTTATCTATACTTGGCTGGAGTTGCCGGTTTGTTTTTATTACACCATTTCCTGGCCAAGTTTCTCAATGCTGAGAAGAAATGATTATGAAAATGTCTTACCCTAGGGCACTTAGGAGCACGCAAAGCTCCCCAGGACTTGTCATTGCTGGTCCAGTTCGTATTCCTGAAGAAATCCCAAAGTTCACACATAGTGGGAGAACATGGCTATACCACAGGGATGCTTTTACTGGTCCACAGAAACTCATTGCCTCACCTTTCCTGCCTCATGTAGTGTCTTGTAAACAATGGCTGATGTATGAGTCTCTATATTATGGCTGCGTATCCCGATTCTTTGTCCTGCCAGTTCAACTTGGTGTTCGCCCAAATAAAGGGGGTCACACTTAACATGAAATATAAAAGTCAGTTTCTAAACTATAGTATGGTGTTTTTAACTTCAGAACACGGCCATGTTGACTTATGCCAAAGAGCCATATGCCTCAGATGCACGAAGCAGCATCAGTGGCGTAGTGTGGGTTGTCAGCACCCGGGGCAAGGCAAGTAATTTGCGCCCCCTAACCCGTGGATTTGTGCCCCTTAACCCTAACCCCCAGATGTTGCGCCTGGTGCGGCCTGCACCCCCCTGCACCCCCCACGCTACGCCACTGAGCAGCATATCTGAACTAATACTCTGGCCGCTATCTGTGCTAAACCTACAAGCAAAGTTAACAACTCAGCCTAGATATGGGTGTGAGCTGTGAGAGGAAGATGTGTCAAATGTGGAAAACATTGGACAGAATTGGTGGTTATACAGAGTCATGCAACATGTGGAGCGGAAAGTGGGTTTCATCTTTAGCCTGCCAAGTAATGATATTGCAACGCTACTTAACAATAACTCAGCTGTTATGGTGGCAAGAATGTGATAAGTTCATTGATCTCAGGGCAAGGATGCTGGACTACAGCTTCCAAGCCAACATGGTCAGTGGTCAGCAAGGATGGGAGTTGTAGTCCAACAACATCTGGAGGGCACTGTGGTGGGAGAAGCCTCCTCTATTTGAATAACCCCCCCCCTTTAAAGTGTGTAACCCCGTCTCCACCCCTATGATAAATTTGGGTCGTCATGTAAATGCTTTTATTTTTTCCCTAAATTTCAACTGTCTCCGCCGCCCAAAGTAATCTCCAAAAGCTTCCTTTAAGCAGAAATTTGGTAGTAAAGGTTTGAGAGCCACAAAAAGTTATACCAGTCTTAAGAGAGTCCTGTCAAGTTTATGCAAAATTCCTACAGATGATTTGTCTTAGTAAGATTCGTCAAATTCAACACAAATTTCAGTTTAGGTAAAATTCTTTTTTTTTTTTCCAATTCTCTTTATTAATTTCCATTAACCAATCAAACACAAACAACAACAAAACAAAAACACAACAAAAAAGAAGACAAACAACAAAAAGCATCATACAAATAATTGACTTCCCTCCACCTCGGTTTTGGATTATATAACAAAAAGTTTTTTCTCACAGTTTCGATTTATGACATCTGCGTGTCGTAGGGTTATATTGAACCTACTGTGATTTTTAAATTTCTTACATCTGCTTCGATATATGTTATTTATTCCATTCCTTAATAAACTTTGTATCTTTCTGGTCTCTGATTTTTTGTGTCATTTTTGTCAATTCTATATATTCAAATAATTTACTTTGCCACTCTTTAACAGTTGGGATATTTGTTGTCTTCCAATTTTGTGCTATCAGTATTCTAGCAGCTGCTGTTGCATATTGAAATAATATCTGATCCTCTTTCTTAATTTCACCTCCAATCATCCCCAAAAGAAAAGCTTCAGGTTTTTTAACAAAGGTGTATTTAAATATATTTTTTAAATTTGTTGTAGATAAGTTCCCAAAACTTTTTAATTTCTTCCCAAGTCCACCACATGTGGTAGAAATTTCCTGCCTTGATTTTGCATTTTCAACATGCTTTATCTCCAGTCTTGTAATTTTTTTCTAATTTTACCAGTTTAGGTGAAATTCAGTGGTGTCACTAAGGCTCTTCTGATATTGGAATCGACAGAAATCACTGTTATGAGTGTTATATGAGTTTGTACATGGGTGCTGGGTGTGACACATCTGAGCCCTGATGGTGTGCTCTACACACAATTTAAGCTTGGGTACTTCAATGAAAGTGACTTAGTTGGTCATTCTGATGTAAAAACAAAACAAAACACCCTATACCCATTTCGATCAAGGTTCTCTGGCTTATCTGTTTTGCAGATCAGGCTTTATGTATTGGTTTTGAGCTGAGCACTCAAGGTTATATAAATTTTGGAAGAGAAGGCTCCCCGATGGCTCCCCCAATGCCTGTTGGAGGGCTGGAAATGGAATCCAGACTTGCTGGTTTTCAAACCCTCGTTTTAAATACAGCCTCTCTTGTGTGTCACCCTGAACATTATCTGGATACGGTTTGCATACGGACCGGGAGGATAGTCAAATGTAATTAATGCCACATGTTACTCTGGAAATGGGCGTTTTATTGGGACTGCTGCAGAATGCAGACCAATATGTCTGGGCTCCAAGTTGCATGTTCCTGTTTACTGTGGGTTGTATCGCTGGCGGTGCTGTTCACCGCTGCAAGTGCATTCAGTCTCGCAGGTTTAAAATGTGAGTTAAGATAAACTCCGCAGCATGCATGTCAGACTGTACATTCCTCAGTGTTTCTTCCAGGCGTGATTTTTCACGCTCCTATTAGATACAGCGACGTCACCAGAATGCAACTGTTATGCATTGCTTTTTGTGTATAGTGCATCTCTTCCGTGACATGGTAAATCTTAGATCAGCCTTCACCAACTGGAACTACAACTCCCATCAGCCTTGCAAGACACCAGGTTGGGTGAAGACTGTCTTAGATAACCTTCTGTTGGCATTAAAGCCTTTGTAGTCTTCCTGTGTCAAGCTAAGTGTGTTAAAAACAATACAGTGGTACCTTGGTTCTCAAACTTAATCTGTTCCGGAAGTCTGTTCCAAAACCAAAGCGTTCCAAAACCAAAGTGCACTTTCCCATGGAAAGTAATGCCCATCCGTTCCAGACTTTTAAAAGCAACCCCTAAAACAGCAATTTAACATGAATTTTACTATCTAGCGAGACCATTGATTCATAAAATGAAAGCAATAAACTGTGCACTGCATTCGCACAATCAATCAACCAGTAGGTGAACTGGGTTCCACACAGTCACAAAAACAAAAAAGAGAGCTGCAAAAGCGCAAAATAAATAGACAGGCCTCAGTGTAACACTCAAAACAAAAGTGTGGCACTCAAATCGGGAGCGTAACACTCAAAATGGAGCACATTCGGCTTCCGAAAACAGTTCACAAACCAGAACACTTACTTCCGCGTTCGCAGTGTTTGGGTTCCAAGTTGTTTGAGTACCGAGGCGTTTGAGAACCAAGGTACCACTGTACCTCATCGTCGGACCCCTGACCAGGAAGTGATCACTACTAAGCCACCACTCCTTTTGAGAAACATTTTCCCCTCCTTTCTTTGCAGCCACAGCACCATCACTTTGTTGCCCAGTTCAGATGGAGCTCTCTCAGCCGAATTCATTTGCTCTCTCCCCCCCCCCCTTCATTGCTAACATGCTTTATGGCCCTCTTGAGACAGTGTGTGTGTGAGAGGGGGGAAAGAAATTGGCGGGAGCTAACCACAGAGATGGATCCAGCAGTCAGGAGGTGCTCAATTTGAACTGCACATCTTTCTCTTTTGTCAGATTGTTGGCTGTGACCACCAGCTGGGAAGCACTGTCAAGGAAGATAACTGTGGGGTCTGCAATGGCGATGGTTCCACCTGCCGGCTTGTCCGAGGCCAATATAAATCTCAGCTCTTGGCAAATAAACGTAAGATGTTGATTTGACTTTTTGCCTCAACAGGAATATGAACGCCCTCCAAACAATGATGCGTAAAGGGACCGCTCGCTTCTAAGGGTTTTAATTATAACCCAAACATTTTAAAAAATGTTTCCTTTAACTGTACTGACCCCATGCTGGGAAATCAGGCAGAATTAATCTTCCGTCAACAAAAGGCTTGGCGTTTGGATTCTGAAGGCACGCAGATGGAAGATAGGTTTGCCAGATGTCGCAGAGGACATGGCAGCTTTTTCCTGACGCGTCAGAAGGAAACTCCACAGGTGTGTCTGCTCTGGTGTTGCCGTGATGGAGAAATCGGCACCTGCTAAATGGCTTTCCACTGGCTCGCCTGCAGCATAGCCGCTACAAATGTATACAACCCACACTGGGGTTGGAATCAGGCCACAACTATGGCACACACACAAACACTGCAATATTTTGTGCCCCCCAAAAAACATGAGGTAATATTCGTAAACCCTTGGAGCAAAAAATGGACTTGGGGAAAGCTATGACATTCTAGAATGATTTACTCATTAAATGTTGCAGATGGGGCCAAACTGCTGTGTTAATGTCAGCCTGATGGCCCCTTCTCCATTGCACTGCACCTTTGGTCGGGAGCTTTCTAGTGGAAAGGGAGGGGGTGTCTGCTCCCCCTACCCTTAAAAAAAAAAAAATTTAATGTTCTCGTTGACTTCTGCCTATGTAGATGCCCCAGGCACACAATTACTTTGACAAGATGAGTCTAGAACCAATGGGGTGCAGGGTGTGAACCCTGCTGGCAGGTGAAGGGTTAAGCATCTCCCCTTGCTACTAAGTGCCCCTCCATGAACACCATGCAATAAAAAAGGGGCAATAATTACATGTGGTTGTGATGTAATGTGTAGCCAGGTACAAATCATCCTGCTGTTAACAGCAAAGGTAAAGGTAAAGGGACCCCTGACCATTAGGTCCAGTCGTGGCCGACTCTGGGGTTGCGTGACTAAGCTGCTTCTGGCGAACCACAGCAGTGCACGGAAACGCCATTTACTTTCCCGCCAGAGCGGTACCTATTTATCTACTTGCACTTTGATGTGCTTTTGAACTGCTAGGTTGGCAGGAGCAGGAACCGAGCAACGGGAGCTCACCCCGTCACGGGGATTCGAACCACTGACCTTCTGATCAGCAAATCTTAGGCTCTGTGGTTTAACCCGCAGCGCCACCTGCATCCCTATTAACAGTTAACAGCTGTTAACAGTAATGCTTAGCTTTTCCTCAACTCTGGCCAAAAGTGAACATTCGTTTTACAGAATGCATGGTTTACGTGTGTGTGTGTATTCTGAATTTAGAAAGAAAAACTGGCACATGAACTAAACATCTAGAATAGCATGTAATTTCTGACAAGGGTGTGTGGAGCCATTTCTGCCGAATATCTATCCCACCTATTTATGTTTGGTTTCTGTGGGGAACATGGAAAGGCGTTTGTTTACAGAATCATCCTTATGGTCTCAAAGAATAGCCCGATGGCTAGACACACCCAGAGTTTGCACAGCGTGCTTCCGAAAATGAATGCACTAGCTGCGATCTGCCCAGCAGATCGAGGAATAACAATTCACGGGAAAGCTGAATAGTCTTGTGCAAATGCTATGTGTTGTAAGACTGAGAGCATAGCAAAGCCAACCTGGATTAGTCAGGACCAGCAAATACATTTTGCCGCCTGAAGCAGGGCAGTAAATTCCACCCCTCAATATGTCAAAGACAATAGTCCCCCAATCTTCTCAAGTTATTTTGGCATCTGAGGCAGACAGTTTCACAGATGCCTGTCCATGGCAGTAAAAAGGCAACAATAATAAAACGATGAACAGTTTGCCACCTTTTTAATGGCACCCGGAATGAGCTGCCTGAGGTTGCTGCCTCACTCTGTCCTATGGTAGGGCCGGCCGTGGGCTTAGTGTAGAAGCAATGAATTTGCTGGACCCTCAGCTCCCAGCATTTATTTCTTTTTTAAAAAAAATAATAATATTGATTTTCTTTTTTCTCATCACAAATATATTTATCCATAATGTACAATTTGCGTAACATCTCCCCCTCCCTCCCTTTGGACTTCCCTCAACTTCCATTTCTGATTTATTATCCTCATTATTATATTCTGCTATTTTTTACAATACATCAGTATTTTCACTTTGTTACAATATTTGTTCCCTGTCCATAAAATTGTGAATGTTTATTTAAATCCTGCCATCGAGTCGATTTTCTTTCTTTACTTCTGCAAACATAATATAAAAAGTTCCCACTCTTTTTCAAAGTCACTATTGTCCTTTTCCCGAAGTCTGTCTTGTCAGCTTTGCCAACTCCGCATCGTTCATCAGTTTTTCTTGCCATTGTTCTTTGGCTGGAATTTCTCCAGTCTTCCAGTTCTGCGCTAACAGTGTTCTCGCCGCCGCCATAGCATACATGAATAATGTCCTTTTTTCTTTCGGCAGATCTTGCCCTAAGATACCCAACAGGAAGGCTTCTGGCTGCTTAACAAATGTTGTTCTAAACATTTTTTTCAATTCATTATATATCATTTCCCAATATATTTTAACGCTTTTACAATCCCACCACATATGGTGAAAAGTTCCTTCAACATCTTTACACCTCCAACACTCCTTCTGTTCATTTTTATATATTTTTGCCAATTTAACCGGTGAAATATACTATCTTTAATACATCATCTTCATGTAATTCTCTTTTAACAACATACAATCTGTGAATTTCAGATTTACTTGCCAAAGTTTTATCCAATCTTCAAATTGTATATTGTGACCTATATCTTGCTGTCCATGGTGACTGGGGCTATGGGCATCCAGCAACAGGATCCCCATACATCCTTGGCTTATTAAATAGCCGTGCATTTCTGCTGGGGAGAAGCAGGCCCAGATTCCCACCGAACCATTAAGCTCACCAGAAGACTTATTAGCTCTGTCCCTCATCATAACCTGCTTTTAAAGGTGGTTGCGGAAATAAAACAAAAAGGGGCATGTATACTGCCTGTAGCTCCTTAGAGAATGGGTAGGATAATATATATGTAGTAAATATTTCCAGACCCTTTCTTTAACGGGTTGATTATATACTACTACAAAGTTTGCTGCTACATACAGAGTTGGAGATACACTGCAACATTTTGCTGCAGGTTCTACTTATGTGCAACAATTTTCAATCTGATAGCACTGCTCACTGCAGGCCTTGCATGATTTGGCTGTTTAATCTCAGGGTTGCTGCAGTTATTGCTGCTACTATATATATATATTTATTAAAAAAAAACCTCATCCAAGTGTAATTTCATTCCCATACTTCCTCTCCGAATCCATAGCTATCTTCCTGCACAGCAAGGCACAGCATAAGGAACATTTGGCTGCTGGAGGGAGTCTGCTTTCATTTCTGGTTTTCCTTCCCTCTTGTACTATCACATAAGGGGGGGAGGGTTGTTGCCTGGGATTGAGCATCTGTGAAGCAGGTAGCTTAGAAGCTCTGAGGAACGCCGCTGTACTTAAGAGATTCCCTTTTTTAGCACTTCACATTAGCAGCTTCTGTGCCAAAAGGAAAAATAAATGCTGGGAACGGTTTTTTCTCTCTGAAGCATTCCAAACACACCGCTGCGTCCATCGTATTGAATTAATTCTCTCTTTGTATCTGCGTTCAGTTCTGTTCTCCCACTCTGCGGACATCGTGGGGTGGGATGTGGAGGGGGGAGTGGAGGGTTTTTGGAGACAGGGATCAGAAGACAAAGATGTGGATGGAGCAGTGCAACTGTTAGCACTTGCAACGGAAACAACTATCTCAGTATTCACAGGGATAGTATATCAGTCCCAGAAGTGTGAGAAACCGGGGGGGGGGGGAGGGACTACCATGGTGGGAAGAGAGATGTGTCCCCCACTTCCCTCCTACGCTCTTCTGAAGGGGAAACACCTGGGCTGGTGTCCCCCTCCTTGCAAATAAAAATGAAAGATTATTTGAAAGATCTGGCGCTTCAGCAATCCAGGCTCTTTCTCTGCATCCACCAAAAGTACTTAATGTGTTTTTATTACTCCTGCTTGTAAAACTAGTCTGGTTTGTGATTTTCTTTCTTCTGCAGCAAAGCCCCTGCATGGTTGAATCTCTTCCCGCTTTGACCCTGCATTGCCTCCGAATCAGAGGCAGCTTTTCAGAATCCACTTTCTCAAAGTAACGGATAAAGTGCTGATCCTGAGCTCATCTGTCACATGCGCAGTTTCTGTGGGCTGGTTTCTGGGCTGCGCATTCTGTGTGAGCTCTCCACTTATAATAATATAATAACAATTTATTATTTCTACCCCGCCCATCTGGCTGGGTTTGCCCAGCCACTCTGGGCAGCTTCCAACAAAGATTAAAAATACATGAAAATGTCACACATTAAAAACTTCCCTGAACAGGGCTGCCTTCAGATGTCTTCTAAATGTTAGGTAGTTGTTTATTGCCTTGACATCTGCTGGGAGGGCATTCCACAGGGTGAGCACCACTACTGAGAAGGCCCTCTGCCTGGTTCCCTGTAGCTTTGCTTCTCGCAGTGAGGGAACTGCCAGAAGGCCCTCGGTGCTGGACCTCAGTGTCTGGGTAGAACGATGGGGGTGGAGATGCTCCTTCAGGTATACAGGACCGAGGCCATTTAGGACTTTAAAGGTCAACACCAACACTTTGAATTGTGCTCAAAGTGGGAGCCAAGACCGGTGTTATGTGGTCTTGGCGGCTGCTCCCAGTCACCAAGTCTAGCTGCCGCATTCTGGATTCTGGATTAGTTGTAGTTTCCAAGTCACCTTCAAAGGTAGCCCCACATAGAGCGCATTTCAGTAGTCCAAGCAAGAGATAACCAGAGCATGCACCACTCTGGCAAGACAGTCTGTGGGCAGGGCGGGTCTCATCCTGCGTACCAGATGGAGCTGGTAGACAGCTGCCCTAGATACAGAATTGACCTGTGCTTCCATGGACAGCTGTGAGTCCAGAATGACTCCCTGGTCCTTCAGGGGCACAGTTGAGGACCAGGAAGTCCTCCACATCTGCCCGCCTCCTGTCCCCCAAGAACAGTACATCTGTCTTGTCAGGATTCAACCTCAATCCTTCACTTCAGTCCTGAGCTCTCCAATGTATGGAAGGCAGCCGAGTCAAGCTGTCAGGATGCAATAGAGGGGACTAGGCCACCAAACACATTTCCCCTCCCCTCCTGGGGGCTAGAATGCCTGGAAAGTTGAGGTGTTTCACTCAAGGACAGTAGATTTCATGCCATGGGATGGGTGAGCTCAAGGAATTAGATCTTTTGCCAGGAATGGGTGGGGCTTCTGAAAGACCCCACTGCAGAGTAGCTTTGAGAAAAGATTTGCTCCTGTCATGCTTCTGGAGTCTAGCAACTTTGATTCCCTAGCAATGCAATCCTGTGTATGCTTACTCCAAAGTAGCTAAAGGGAGAAAAACAGCGGGGATTATCTCCCAAGTAAGTGTGCATTCCAAGGTTTGCAGGCTATCTTTTTGGGAAATTTGTGGGTTTCGGCTGAAATCCTAAGTGCACTTACTGGGGCGGGGGGGAGTTAAGTGCTGTTGCAGTTGACTTACTTCTGAGACTGTATAGGACTGTGTGTTACTCAAGCATGATTTGGATAGTCAAACTTAATTGAATATAATCTCTGAGCTGCTACCATTATTGGATCAAAGGCAACTCCTGTCTTCGCTGCTTTGCCCTTCTCAGCTTGCACATGCACACACATGGCCAGCTCTTATCTGGACCTCTCTCACATAAACACACTGGCATGCGCTGATAAAAGGACAGCTTTGCTGACATTTTCTCTAACTTTGGCTTTATGTCAAGGCTAAATGGATTGCTTGCTAGGGATTCCAAGCTACTTTGCCTCAAGTCACAAGTAATTCTTCTTTAGCGGTATTCCAGCAGATCACACGTGAAAATTGTTATCTCCTCTGCACGGATACACGCACAAACAAGCAAGCATCACAGGGTCAAAACGGCACAATTTGCCGTACACTTTTATTTATGTATGTATTGTCCAGCTTGGGTGAGCCTAGGATAATGAGAGGCAATTCACCAATTGGCCAGACAGATATTATTTCAAATGTTGGACCTTAGGAAAGTCTAGACCAGTGTTTCCCAAACATGGGTCTCCTGCTGTTTTGGGACGGCATCTCCCACCATCCCTAGCTAGCAGGACCAGTGGTCAAGAATGATGGAAACTGTAGCCTAAAAAGTTTGGGAAACTCTGGTCTAGACCATGATATGACTCAGGGCTTACCCACGTCCCTTTGCCCTACCACTTTCCCCTCCCAAAAACCTGTGGTTTAGCACTGAATCAGAAGATAAAATGGCAATTGAGTTTTCCATGGACTGTTATTCTGATATAGCGCTAAAGAGCAGGTTTTCAGCAGTAGGGCGAAGGCAGAACCTCTCATGGCACAAGCGGAGGTGTTGGCCAAGCCCTCAGTGAACTGTGTGCTGCTTTGTGGCTTGAGCAACTTGGCTTTGAAAGGGCACCTTCGCTCTGCTGCTGGCTTTGGTGGAGTTGAACATTTAAAGTCAAAAGGCTACAGCAGAACTTGCAATGCGGACAGCAAATCTATTTTCACAACAGAGTAAGAAGAACAGACTGTGGCTGTGTTGAGCTTACTGGATCTTTTTTTAAAAAATTAAAGCTCACATAGAAAGGTTGCTGTTGCTTGCACTTCAGATGACCTGTGGGTAAACATAGACTTTCTATTTTCAGCAGCCCCATTCCATTAAGTTTTTATTAACCAATTTTTTGTACTACAAGGGTAGGCAGCAAAGGTTTCACTGACCTTTCCTAATGTTCAAGGCAGGTAAAATATGCTTGCTAAGAATTTAAAAATGCATTAAAATGGTTTTTCTGTTGGTTTCTGAGGCTGTGAGAATGTTTTAGTGTGTGAGAATGGGGGGGGGGGCTGAGCTGGCATCCAATATGTATTTTAATTTAAAGTGGTGGGATGATTGGGATAAAGAGTTTCAAGTATTTGAGTTTGGCACCTAATTTTGTTTTCTCTGCCTACAAATGTCAGTTACGGAGCTGCTCCAGCCAGCACCAAAATGGGAGATCTTAAAAGATAAAAAGTTGGGGGTTTTTTGTTTCATTTTGTTTAGTAGATCCTGTGTGATATTTCCTCTCCATTCCATCCTACTACCTTGCCCCCATCATCTGAGCAATGTGACCGCCAAACCCCCCAATTCCCAGTTCCCACATCCCGACACCCCAACCAAGTAAATATTTCATCCCCCCTTCCAAAGAAAGATCAAATTCTCATTGTTTGCCAATAAAATATCTCTTTGCCTCCTGCCGTAAAAATGTTGATAACTGTTTAATGACAATACAGATGCACAGTCAAATTTCTGAGGAGGCTCACAAGAAAGTCAGTAAACAGCTGGTTTGTAGCCTAATATCTGCAAGAGCAGCTGTTGCTATGGGCGTGTAATAAGTGTTTATTTTACAAAGCAACCCTGTATAATTAAAGTGATAGCTTTCTCTTGAAAACAAGGGCATTTGTCTAGCAGAGCAGCACACACAAAATCTGTGAGACGGCAGAGCAGAGCATAATTGTTTCATATATAGCTGTTCTTCAGGGTTCATTGGGTTTGAATGTTTGTCTTTTTAGGTGGCCCAAAACTTGGCTTGCCATTTTCCCATGAAGAACTGTTTTCACTGCTTGTTTGGGCACTTCCTTTGCTTGTTGATCATGTATGGTTTTTTGCCTCCCTCTTCCCCCACCCAGCGGATGATACCGTGGTTGTTATTCCCTACGGAAGTCGACACGTTCGCCTGGTGCTGAAAGGTCCTGATCATCTCTGTGAGTAAAAGTACACTTTATCGTGGTCTCCCGTTTTTAATTGCTGTCTTGTTTTAACAGGGCTGTTTAATTGTGTGTTTTAATTGCATATATTTGCAATTGAATACTTCACGTGAACTTGGTTTTTGCACTATGAAAAATGCTTCGAAGCTTATTTCAGCATTGCATGTGTTAATTACACAATAATAGTCAAATGCTCATAATATGCTGTGGAGCTGTATTTACCAAAAAACAAAAACAACTCTACAGCTTCTCTGCCCCTGCCCTCCTGCCCAATGTAAGAGTCAGCCCTATCCTCAAACGCCACTCCAAAGAGCATCAGTTAGCTGCACAATTATAAGAAGCTATGATTTAACCCATAAATAAAACACTAATTTTCCAGCGAGCTTGATGCAAAGGACTGCCGTAGAAAAGATTGTGCTGGTTGATGAGCATACAGCAAATACAGCTTTCCTTCTGCTCTGCTGAAGCACCACACTGCTCATGAGCTTAACACATGTTCTTGCTCATATGTTTTCTTTGGTATTTCTGGACTTTGGAGACACGTGCAATTTGTACTGTGCTGTTAAAGGATGTTGCCCAAAGAAAGCATGCCAGTGCCCAAGATAGTGGAGCAGAGATTATGGTTTAATAAGGGTGGGACATAAGGAATGCAGATATACTGGAGATCCCCAAGGAGCTTGTAGTATATCATATCACGAGCTCAGCTTAAGATGTCTGAGCAGAATGGCAACAGATATGGAAGGCAAATATTCCAACGAGGTCCTGACTTGCAGAGTCTCCAGTTGGCTTCTTTTCATGAGCTCAAATGAGGGAGCCAAAATCATTAACAGCCATATATGTTCCTGAGGGCCTACAGCAGGCTTCCTCAACCTTGGCCCTCCAGATGTTTTGAGATTACAATTCCCATCATTCCTGACCACTGGACCTGCTAGCTAGGGATCATGGGAGTTGTAGGCCAAAAACATCTGGAGGGCTGAGGTTGAGGAAGCGTGGCCTAGAGATATGGATTGAATTAGATGATGAAATACAGAGATGGAAGACAAGAGTTCAGAGTACACCCGAATAGAGTTGGTTCACTTGGAGGATAACATGTTTGAAACATGGGTTGTATCCCCTCCCCAAAGAACAGGTAATTCATGATGAGATGATGCTGGATTTTTACAGGGGCAACCCCTATTTGTCTTGCTTTAAGCCTACAATTTCTCGCATCTCATGAAGCCGAAGTCGCTGTGTGAGTCATACAGTCCTCAGCCATATCCCACAGTAATAAAAGTCGGAGGGAAGCTCATTGCATTATGGTCCTGCCGACTTAACATCTTGAGCTGTGTTTCGTGATGACACAGTAAGAAGGTGGGGAATTCACTATAAAAATTTCATCCTCGTGGTGAAAGTAGCATCTAGATCAGCTTACTTTATTGCCAGTGACACGTTGGATGATCAGGACAGTGTCCCTTTTACCTGCTGTGAACACACACACAGAGAGAGAGCGGGGGGGAGAGAGAGAGAGAGACCAGTAATTGAACCAAACAAAATATACACCAGGGAAGAGATGTTGAAAGCAGGTGAAAAGATGCATATTAACTGAATTCGTCGTGGCCGTTAAAATGGTGCAGTTCCCCCTTGGTTTTCAGGGAACAATATAACATGATTTTCAATATTCTAGAAAGCCCACAGAAGAAATCTGCAATAAATTCTGGTTAGATGCATAGTCACTTAAATGTTACAATGTGAGAACTGGATCTCCGTAAATCTCTAAACACCAGACTAGGGTTAATAGTTTATGGGTGTTTGCTACAGCCATATAATATTAACTGGTTTATCAAAGGTTCTGCATGTGCGTAATAATTATCCCGTCCCCCTCGCCAATCCTGCCTAGTGCTATGTGAGGCTATTGAGCAGTCGGGAGAAATGAAAAGTACAAATATGTGAAATGGAAGATCAGACAGAAAGCGAAACACACCTACCCATGCTTTCACAAGTGAAGCTGAGATATCATAAATATTGTGCATCACGAAGAGTTTTAGAATAAAAGAAGATCAGCTCCCCGTAAAGCAGTGCCTTGGATGAGCTCATTCAAAGTGAGCCGAAGGACCGATATGACTCCTAAGCAATAGGCAGATGGTGAATGTCATCCTGGAGTAAACTTTACACAAGATCATGATCTTGTCATGTGTTTGCAATAAATGTGTTCTCCTGGCAAGAAACCAGTATGCTCTGTTACGCTGAGCCTGGTTCAGCTTCGGTAATGTGAAGATACTGAAAGAAATTCCCTAACAAGCCTAGCTGATTGACACCTAAGGCAGTTTTCATTTAACAGGTCATATTTCTGTGCTGCACCATGACTTGTCATGCCCTTGTCTTATTGCATCATGGATTAAATACCCTGGGGGGAATGGGGATGAGCCCTTGGGCATTGAGCCAACAATTTGGTTCTGTAAGGAATATCTTCCCCGTTCCTGATCCTATCCATGACTCTCCCAGCCACTGTTCTTTTATTCCTTCTTTTTTGTTCTCCTTTCTCCTCCCTCTGCTATGCATTTCCATGTTCTCAAAACATTCTGGGGCTAGCAACGCAACCTAAGTCCAAGGAAGGGGTTGGTGCTGGTGAACCAGTTAGGTAATTCGTTTAACTGCCTGGTGCAGAATCGTGTGTGTTTTGCATGAAATGTAGAAGGGGATTTTGCATCGCTGTGGAAAACGCATTATTAAAACAGAGTTCATCCTGGCCGACCTGCAGAGCTTTTTTGGCTGGAGCTTTCTGTTCTCCTTGGCTAGCTCTGGAATAAAAGCCTTTATATATACTTCTATATCTTATTCTGAAAGAGGCCAGGAAGGAGTACAACTTCCGCTTGGAATCTCAGCACACGCACACACACACACAAACAGAGAGAGAGAGAGATACACAACACCTTCTTAATTCTACTGGGAATTTTCCTGGCTCCCAAACAGATAAATCTATAGAAAAAAGAGAGGAGACCAAAATACACTGGAATAAAGTAGAAAAAAATTGTGTGCAGGTCTTAACAGAGATGTTCACAAGCATAGACATTAGTGAGGGCAACTTAAATGATTGGCTGCTCCTTATTAACGGAGGGAAAAGCCATCTCACTCAGCAAAAAGGACATTTCCTTAAAACGTAGTATATCTTTCAAATGTGCTTTGACATTCCTGGTACAAATAATTTTGCTTGCTTGTTTTCTCTCTGCAAGCTGCCGAAACAAGCGCACCCTCCTCTTAAATGTGTTGTGTTTGCCAGATTTAGAAACCAAGACGCTGCAAGGTTTGAAAGGCGAAAACAGTCTCGGCTCCACAGGTTCGTTCCTCGTGGACAATTCTAGTGTGGACTTGCAGAAGTTTCCAGACAAAGAGATTCTGAGAATGCCTGGTCCCCTCACTGCAGATTTCACTGTCAAGGTGAGAAGCTACAACTAAACCATGCTGTTGTTTTTAAAGAAAGGGGAATGTGAAACAATGGGCAGTTCTCTTCAAAAACAGTGTATCAAAAGGCCACTTATCCTTCCAGCTCTCTGCCAAGATTGACATAGAGATGGGGTATCTCCTATGAAATCAGGTGGGGAGAAAGTCCCCGTTGACCCTCAATGCTCATAGTATGGGATTAAAAGAGAGGAGTTATTGCCCCTCTGCATGTAGCACGCCATAAATTTGAAGCATGTTTCATCCCCTTCCAATGAATCCTGGGTTGTTGTTTAGTCATTTAGTCATGTCCGACTCTTTGTGACCCCATGGACCACAGCACACCAGGCACTCCTGTCTTCCACTGCAGCTTGGTCAAACTCATGCTGGTAGCTTCGAGAACACTGTCCAACCATCTCGTCCTCTGTCGTCCCCTTCTCCTTGTGCCCTCAATCTTTCCCAACATCAGGGTCTTTTCCAGGAAGTCTTCTCTTCTCATGAGGTGGCCAAAGTATTAGAGCCTCAGCTTCACAATCTGTCCTTCCAGTGAGCACTCAGGGCTAATTTCCTTAAGAATGGAGAGGTTTGATCTTCTTGCAGTCCATGGGACTCTCAAGAGTCTCCTCCAGCACCATAATTCAAAGGCATCAATTCTTCGGCGATCACCCTTCTTTATGGTCCAGCTCTCACTTCCATACATCACTACTGGGAAAACCATAGCTTTAACTATACAGACCTTTGTCGGCAAGGTGATGTCTCTGCTTTTGAAGGTGCTGTCTAGCTTTGTCATTGCTTTTCTCCCAAGAAGCAGGCATCTTTTAGTTTTGTGACCGCTATCGCCATCTGCAGTGATCATGGAGCCCAAGAAAGTAAAATCTCTCACTGCCTGGGAACTAGCTCCAATTCCCAGCACCCTTAACAAACTGCGGTTCCCAGAATTCTTTGGGAGGCAGTGAAATGGGCTTTAAATTTATGTTGCATATGCTGCCTATATCTTGGCTCCTGCACACCTCTGAGGAATCAGAGCTGTGAGCCCTCCAAAAGAGCTTTTGTTCAGCATTGGGTAGTGGGTGGGAGGGTGGGTCATTAGGAAGATAGCTATACAGTGGTACCTCTGGTTACGTACTTAATTCGTTCCGGAGGTCCGTTCTTAACCTGAAACTTCTTAACCTGAAGCACCACTTTAGCTAATGGGGCCTCCCGCTGCTGCGGCACTGGAGCACGATTTCTGTTCTCATCTGAAGCAAAGTTCTTAACCTGAAGCACTATTTCTGGGTTAGCAGAGTGTGTAACCTGAAGCATATGTAACCTGGAGTGTATGTAACCCGAGGTACCACTGTACAAAGAGTTGCAAACTTTTATTAGAAATATGTTGTTGCAGGCTATTGCTAGTGCTCCGTGTGTCATTTCTTAATGAATAAATTGCCAAGTTAAATAGAGTAGAATCAAAGCTCTTAGGGATGAACACATTCATGGAGTGGAGGAGGAAACACTTGTGGAAAAGGCAGGTCGGTTATGAGATCCCAGCTAAAATAAGAGTCTGTATAAAATGAAGCTGAAGTGGGCAAATTAGACTCTGATTCAGGCTCATCATTCACTGGTTTTTATGCTTCTGCAGTCTCACAGAAGGTGTAAAACGCATATCAAACTAAACCCCGAGCCTCTCAAGATGAGCAGGCTGGCTTTGGTCAAGAAGTCATTTGTATAATTTTGAAGTTCTGCTCTGCGCAGTGCTGGCTGTAAGAATCAAGTTGTTTCCTCACATTAGTGCTTTCCTATTCTTCCAGGTAATATAAAACACATTGCTGGAGGCAGTGTGCACATTCTGTAGGGGAAGGGGGTGAAATTGCAGAGACAAATGTGAGCATTTGGGAATTACAATAAAATAAAACCCCTTTTGGGGGGCGGGGAGGTAGGTCAAGAGGGCCTGAAGGATTTCAGCTGTAAAGCTGTAAAAATTGCATTGTGTCCAGGATACCATAAATTTTTCATTGTGGGATACAGTGTCAGAGGGTGTTTGATGTGAGCTGATTCTGATGACCTTGTGGCAGATGGAAATGCAGATGGTTGCATGGAAAGCAGAATATGGGATCAAACCGAATTGAATAAAATAGAATTAAGTCTGTGGACTTTTTGTGTGTGGTACCTGCCCTTCATAACCCTCTCCAGATGTAGCAATCTAGTCCAGCTGAGAAAATGTTCCCAATGCAAAAACAGTTGTTGTTGTTGTTGTTGTTGTTGCTGTTGTTGCTGTTTTTTATTATTATTATTATTATTATTATTATTATTATTATTATTATTATTATTAAATTTGCATTCCTCACTATACCTGTATATCTCAGGTTAGTTCACACAAGGTACCAAAAGAGGTGTTTATTAAAAGTGGGGGTGCCAATAGGACTTTCTGGGTCCAGTACATGGTATGTGGATTGGGCCCTCCAACCAACTTGTAGAAGAGGACATATGTTTGCATGAAGATTGGATATGCTCTGTTTGAGATGGGGGGGAAATGTGGCCTTTTGAAGGTAGGGTGGGAGGCTCAAAATCACATCCGTGGCCACACGCCAAATAAAATGCCTGACAGGCAGGATGTTAAACATTTTCAGCTACTCTTCATCAAAATCCACACATGTTCATAGGTCATCGGCTGTTCTTCAGTACAGCAGAATGAACCACTTGTCCTCTGTCTTTTCTTAACTTCTTTTCTTAAGAGTTCTTGGTAGTCAAATTATGGTACCTGCATCTTTTCTTGCCCTTTGTGCAGGTTTCCCCAAACTTGGGTCTCCAGCTGTTTTTGGACTACAACTCCCATCATCCCTAGCTAGCAGGACTAGTGGTCAGGGATGATGGGAATTGTAGTCCAAAAACCCAGCTGGAGTCCCAAGTTCGGGAAACCCTGCCTTAGCGTTTTGACTGTTTTAAACTTACAACAGCTTCTTTATTCAGTGCTATTGCTAAGTCCAAAAGGAAAATTTAAAGAGCCATTGTGGTTTATTGCCATCAGTCTTGGCTGAATTGTGTTCTCATCAGAGTGTCCTGATTTACTTTTCCAGAAAGGCAATTCTGGACCAAACAGAACTAAGCAAAAATGTAATAAAAAGGTTGATCGTTGAAGGGGGGGTGTCCTTTCTCTCTAAAAGCACTTACTATGAATGTTTCCATTTAGAAAAGTGGAATGACCTAACTAGATGTAATCTCAATTATGCAAACATTTCATTCGTTTCAGCTGAGAATTTGCTGATCAGAATGTAGGTGCCAAAGATTTCCTTTTTTTTCTAATAGAGGTTCCTTTGGCTGTGAATTGCAGAATGCAATGTATCTGAAAACAATCCTTAGAGTATAAAGAATTTTCCATACACTTAGTGAATACATTTAAAGCAATGTTGTATTATATCATGGTGGCCTTTACTACAAAGATATATTGGTTTTATATCCCTGTCACTGTCATGGCTTCCTTCAGTGAATTATTGAAATTGTAGTCAGGTGACGTACTCATAATTTTCTGCTTGCAATTCCTTGCCACCTCCCAGTTACAGTTCCTAGGATCCGCTAGACCTAGGGAATAATTATTAACAGTGCTGCCCTAACATTTTACTTTTATTAACAACTAGCCTTGTGCACAGGTGCAGCAAAAATTAAAAGGCAGAATAGCGGCCATGTAGCATTGGGCATTTGGTGTTTATACGGTATTCCGTGTCACTTGTAGTGGCAGCCATATTAATTGCTCGGAGACATGAGTGCTTGCAGTGTGAGGAGCCCAGAAATTCAAATGCAGATGGATATAATTGCTTTGTGGGCGGGGGAAGTGTTGTAGTACCATGTCCAAAGAATTCCTCACTTATATGTTTCTCAAACAAAAAAAACAAGCACATGCCCTCCAACATTTCTCTGATGAAAATAGGGCAGCACTCTGTCCATCTGGCTGGGTTCCCCCAGCACTCTGGGCAGCTTCCAGCATAGATAAAAACACAATAAAACTTTCAACATTAAAAAAAAACCCTTTCCTATACAGGGCTGCCTTCAGATGTCTTCTAAACATTGTATAGTTACTTATCTCCTTGGCTCAGGGGTCGCATAACTGCATACTCTCCAGCATTTCTCCAAAGAAAATAGGGATATCCTACCATACCCTTCAGGGACACAGGTGGCGCTGTGGTCTAAACCACAGAGCCTAGGGCTTGCTGATCAGAAGGTTGGTGGTTCAAATCCCCATGACGGGGTGAGCTCCCGTTGCTTGGTCCCTGCTCCTGCCCACCTAGCAGTTTGAAAGCACGTCAAGTGCAAATAGATTAATAGGTACTGCTCCAGCGGGAAGGTAAACGGTGTTTCTGTGCGCTGCTCTGGTTCGCCATGCTGGCCACATGACCCGGAAGCTGTGCACCGGCTCCCTCGGCCAATGAAGCAAGATGAGCACTGCAACCCCAGAGTCGGCCACGACTGGACCTAATAGTCAGGGGTCCCTTTACCTTTACCTTTACCATACCCTTTAACATTTTTCAGTGAAAATAGGGATGCCCTGGGGAAAAGCAGGGCATTCTGGGATCAAAATCAGAAACTGGGATGGCTTCTGTAAATCCGGGACTGTCCCTGGGAAACAGGGGCACTTGGAGGGTCCCACACTTGCATATTTATCTAGTAATAGTGATTAATCCTGGTTTCCTTATTTTCTGAGGAACAGACCCTTAGGAAAACTAGAACTGTACTTACTATACTTTTCCATCTATAAGATGCCCCCATGTATAAGATGCCCCCTATTTTGGGGGGCTGAAATTTCATAAAATGGGGAGAGGTGGCAAAAAGTTGTTGAGCTTTTTTGCGGAGGATTGCCCAGAGTTGTTGAGTGAGCTTGGGATTACCCAGGGTTACTCAGGGTTGTTGAGCTTTTTTTTTAGGAGTGAATGCCAAAAATCGCTCACCAGCACGCATCACAAAATCCGCTTCCAGTCCGTTCCCTCACCGGCAGAAGCTGCCAATCGCCTGCCCAATTGTCGCAGCGTTGGCCAATCAACAGCATTCATTGATGCAGCAACCAATAACACACACAGTAGCCGTTGACAGCCATGGCAGCAACCAATCCAACAGACACCCTATGCACTACCCATGTATAAGACAACCCCCACTTTTTTGCATGATTTTAAAGGGGGGAAACCTAGTCTTATACACAGAAAAGTACGGTATTTAGTGTCAGTCCGCTATGTCTTTTCCCCTTATCTTTGAAAGGTTCTGATGGCAGACATTTTCAACTCATTTTCAACATTCTTAGATGCACAAAACTAAATCCAAACATGGATTTCAAGTTCAGAGCTTGGGTCTGTGTGCATGTGAAAATGGGATATGAGTATTCTAAATCAACCGATTCTTTGGAACGGCTCTGGAGCTGTGGCCAGTCAGGAGTGAGGAATGATGCAGCTAGTGGTTGCTGAACTCTCACTCCATCATGCTCCTGAAATCTTCCACCCCACCAATTCAACACATCTATGGGCCTGAGTCTGCGACTATCCCATCTCCAAGCCTAACCTGCTAGGTATTCACCATACTAAAACAACGTAAGTTAGCAATTGCAAGTTCCTTAGAAGTGTGTTTTCCTTTGCGGAAACTTCTTTCTTCTTAACCTGACCATACCCCATTTGCAGATGGCTATTTGATGATGACCTAGCGAAACTCGATTAATATGTCATGTTGATTAAGCCAGACAACAGCAGATGTAACCTTAGAACATGCATCTTAGGTCAGGCTACTGTAAACTCCAACAGGCAGGAGTAAATTGATGGGACCCACGTTGCCAAAATCCAAACAGTTCTGTATAGCAACAGGAAGTGAACTTATCAGATTAAAACCGAAAAGTTTTTCAGTGTGACTAACTGCCAGAGAGATGTTTCAAATCACCATTTCCTATCATAGCTTCAAGCGTAAGATTATTTATTGCGTTTATCACAAAGAGCCCTGTTATTTATGGATCTGTGTGAAGTTTGATCAAAGCGGACATATATTAGCTCACAAGGGATTGGAAGAATAGCTGGTGCCTAGGCATACAGTTGTTTTCAGCATCTGCAGTAAACGGATAAATCATTTAGAAACAAAGGGGAAGACATTGATTGCTTCGGGTGCTTCCTTCCTTTCCTCCTTTCCTGGATCATTCATATATACATATATATTATATCATGTGGTTTTGATACCAAAGCAATCACAGGGCTAAGTGGACCCATTTGCGTTATTTAAGTTTCCTGACATCGGCGGTGATCCTAAGCAAGTTCATCAGGAAGTCTCGCCAAATTCAGATGCTTATTTCCATATGAAAATGCTTCCATATAAAAAATTACTTACTGGGTCTTGAACATGCCCCGGGAATCCTGAGCACCTCTCAGCTTCCATTGTGTACCTTCAGATTCAAAGAAACTTCATTTTTCAAATGTGGGTGGGTGTTAAGCACATAAACATGTGTGGTTTCGATAAACTGAGCAGAGTAATACTCTTTGGTGTTTTCCATGGTACAATGCATTTAACAGATATATTTAGAACCTGTACTTTCCCTTCAACTTGGGTTTCTGAAACCAATGTTGGGATGGCCAATAGTGCAACTAGCCACAAAAAGGCAGAACAATTTAGGAACGTTGGTGGATATTATTTCTGGTGGTGTAATAATAATAATAATAATAATAATAATAATAATAATAATAAAGAAGAAGAGACATCACCTTGCCAACAAAGGTCCGTATAGTTAAAGCTATGGTTTTCCCAGTAGTGATGTATGGAAGCGAGAGCTGGACCATAAAGAAGGCTGATTGCCAAAGAATTGATGCTTTTGAATTATGCTGCTGGAGGAGAGTCTTGAGAGTCCCGTGGACTGCAAGAAGATCAAACCTATCCATTCTGAAGGCAATCAGCCCTGAGTGCTCACTGGAAGGACAGATTGTGAAGCTGAGGCTCCAATACTTTGGCCACCTCATGAGAAGAGAAGACTCCCTGGAAAAGACCCTGAAGTTGGGAAAGATGGAGGGCACAAGGAGAAGGGGACGACAGAGGACGAGATGGTTGGATAGTGTTCTTGAAGCTACCAGCATGAGTTTGACCAAACTGCAGGAGGCAGTGGAAGACAGGAGTACCTGGCGTGCTCTGGTCCATGGGGTCACGAAGAGTCGGACACAACTAAATGACTAAACAACAACAACATACAGCAACCACTATAGGGAAGATATTTCACAAGAACTTATGAGAACGTCCCTTGATATTTAGCTTGAACCAGCATGTAACTGCGATTCGAGCTTCAGAAACCTTCAGAAGCTGAGCACGCAAGCCAGCAGACATAATAGAAGGGCAGACAGAGGCTGTGTAAAGCGTATTTACAGGCATTTTATTCAGCATCAGGACAAAGGGGGAAACATGTCTTCTCCGCTTCGTGTCCAAGCAGCATAATCAAAAGCTATACACAAAACGGAAGTTCCCAACAAGCTGTGCTGGAATGTAAACAGGCATGTGGCATACAACAACTCCACACATCTGTTAAGGTGGAACAGAATATCGTAACAAAGGCCTCTCAGGCTTCCTGAGGTGGCCCAAAGGAAAGCAGAGCAAGACGTTTGGCACCAGCTTGGCTGTAGGAGTTGCCAGAAGGAGGCGTACCCAGCACCAATCCAGCCGTTTTAGGGACTCCACTCTGGATTTGTGTTAAGTTTATTCCTTAGCCTTTTATCCCTCTGAGTCAGGATGAATGCTCAATCAATGGGGTGTCTGGAGAAACCCATTGTGTTTTGGTATCATCTCAGCAATTGCCTGGCTTTATTTATTTCTATTAGTTCTTTATTCCCTTTAGCCTGGAGGTATTCTGGACTGGGTGCAAAACAACAAATTAATTTAAAATACCTTTAAAACAGATAAAAAGTCGTCCAACTAGTCATAAGACTAACATGAGGAGGCAGCCCCTTGATCCATTTTACTAATTCACAACAGAAATCAGCACCACTTACTTTTGAGAGACATTGGGAGTCAGAACGTGGAATTGAGAAGAGATGCTTCCCTTTTCAACATGGGGACACGGCTTCCTGGGTTGTAGATTCTCCCCCCAGCTTTTAGAGGTAGTCCAAAGTTTTAAAATGGGTGTGCAGGCAGGATACAGCATTTAGCTTTCAGCAGAATCAACATGTGTGCCTAGTCAACAGCTGATCTTGCCTGCGGGCTGCAGAACCCAGGTCTAACCTCTTGTCAAACAAAATTCTGACAACACGGTAATCATAATAGTCTCTTCTTCTCCCAAAGCCTATGCAGCTTTTATGAAACAATAAACACTCTTTCTTTTCTTTTCTTTTTACTGATTTCTTTTGCCTCCTTCACCTAGTAATGTTATTTTTCCATCTGTGATTAATTGCGGTGTATTCCTGGCTGTCTGAATAACTTCCCACTTATTTTCAGGAGATCGATCTGCATCTGCCTTTTCTCTGTGTCAGAGAAGACAGATAATCAAGCAGACAACACGACAAGAATCCTTGGGGATCTGGGTTGTTATGTCTTCCCAACTTGGGATGTGGAACCTACTCAACCCTTTCAACTAGTCCCTGTGTAATCTCTCTCCTCATTTATCACGCTCTGGCTAGGACCTCACACACGGGACCTTTCAGGTCCAGGGAACGTAGTTGGTCCTTCTCTCTCTCTCTCTCTCTCTCTCTCTCTCTCTCTCTCTCTGTTTCTCTCTCTTTCTCTCTCTCTCTCTGTTTCTCTCTCTTTCTCTCTCTCTCTAAACTACAAAAGCTTTCATTGCTGCGCATTCCAGTAAGAGATTTCAAATAGCGTCTAGCATGATACCATTCTGGTTCCCAAGAGTCAGCGGGGGTTTTCGTTAAGTTCAGATCCATACTTGATTAATGCACCACCCTGCTTCAAGGAATTGGACATCCTGTTTATGGCATGTTCAACAAAATGATATTAGTCCGTACAAGAGGCCTCCTCCACTGCTACAGCTGTATATATATATATATATTTTCCAATGGGGAATTTGACATCACTGTTTATCTTGATTTTAAAAAGACCAGCTTTCCCTCAGTAGAGTGCAACTCTTATATCTTTCAACGTATCCTGAAGCATTTCTGCCCTGGCTCCCCCATTCCCCCCCCCCAGCTAAAATGCTATTTTATTAGTACTTACGTTCCTCTTACTTCCTGAAGAAATAAGTAATCCAAATATAATGCAATTGGTTTGGTATCTGTCCCCCAGATACTGCACTTCCACTGTGCCAACTTCCCTGTTGCCTTCCATGTTTCCCCTTTACTGCTAGGGAAATGGAAAAGTACTACTACTACTACTAATAATAATAATAATAATTTATTTATTTATACCCCACCCTCCCCGGCCAAGACCAGGCTCAGGGTGGCTAACACTGAATATAAATACAGTAAAAACATTTTTAAGAGCAACAAAAAAGTTGATTAAAATGTAAGTTAGAATACAGTTTAAAATGCAGCTTAAAATGCAGCCTCATTTTAGTGGTAGCCTATAGATCAAAGCCGTAAGGGGAGAAAACGTCAAAAACTATCCATGCTGGACCTACATGGGCCAGCAAAAAGAGCCGAGGGAAAATTTATATACAAATCCCGTATCAGGGGTTCCATTTAGCCGCTCTGAGCCCGGCCTTGGCTGGGGAGGGCGGGGTATAAATAAAAATTATTATTATTATTATTATTATTATTATTATTATTATTATTATTATTTTAAAAAAAATATGAAGGGGGGGGGTTAGACTGAGTCCAGCCCAAAGGCCAGGCAGAACAGCTCCGTCTTGCAGGCCCATTTGGAAAGATGTCAAATCCCACAGGGCCCTGATCTCTTGCAGTAGGGGGTTCCACCAGGCTGGGGCCAGAGCTGAAAAGGCCCTGGTCCTGGTTGAGGCCAATCTAACCTCCTTAAGGCTCGGGACTTCCAAAGTGTTGTTATTTATGGACCTTAAGGTCCTCCGTGGGGCATACCAGGAGAGGCGGTCCCGTAGGTACGAGGGTCCTAGGCCGCATAGGGCTTTAAGATTCTCAAAGTATATACACAAAGTATCAAATGTAGTAACAGTAATAATAAGGCAACAAAACAACAATGCCATAAACTGGCTTATAAGTATAAAACCAAATTTACTAGAATAATAGCTAGAATAGAGATAGACTTGTAACCATTCAAGCAACAAACATACTAAGGAGCCATGTGCAAAACAAAGCCTGGAAATACTGTAAACATGGAGTGGATAAATGTACAACTGTATCTTAACAAGGCACCTTAGTATGTTTGTTGCTTGAATGGTTAAAAGTCTATCTCTATTCTAGCAAATTTGGTTTTATTCTTATAAGCCAGTTTGTGGTGGTGTTGTTTTGTTGCTTTAGGATTCGAAGCTTGCTTAATTTACTTTGATATGCATCCCTTGTTTAATACTTCTGTAAATACATTTTGACCTAGTTCCGGCAGAAGGTGTAACATGTTTCTCCTGCTCTGAATATTACCAGCCATGTTTTTTATTATATTTTGCGAACTGCACAGGTGTTTGATACCTGCGCTACAAACCTTTCAACTTTACCTGCAGCGTTTCTCCTTTTCAGATCCGTTACGCTGGTGCTGCCGACAGTACGGTTCAGTTTATTTTCTACCAACCTATTATTCACCGATGGAGAGAAACTGATTTCTTTCCTTGTTCCGCTTCCTGTGGTGGAGGTAATAAATTTAACATTGTTTATAGCGATTTGCATTCTGTACCAATGTACATAAGGTTAAGTTGTTGTTGCTTAAAAAAATGGGAATGAGTTTCACTCATTTCACTCATTCTGAATTAACTCTTGTTGACTCTTCATCTTGAAATGGATTTCATCTGTCAGGAATTGCTTGGAGGGGGGAGTGTTGATTTGTATTTTATTAGTACTTCTGTACAGTACATCTACCTCTAGGAAAGGTGCCTGGAAAATGCCATTCACACCCAATTAGCATGGGAGCTGATTTGCCACATCTTAGTTCCCCCAGGAAAAAGACTTCCTTGTTTTGTCCCAGAATTATGGCTTCTGTTGCCAATCAGAGAGGGGAGGAGAAAATAAAAAAAATAAACTTTATTCACATTAGCCAACGGCCATGGCAACATAAAACAAGCAATGTATACAAATAAAAAGACAGCAATGGCTAAAAAGGGCAATCAAATGACCAAGATTATCGTTCAGATAGTGGTCCTTAATCTCATTGCACCCTCGATAAACCTAGCAACCTTTGCTGTTGTCTGATCATTTTGATCTGATAACAGAAAGAACAATGTGACCGCGGATGGGCGGCCTGGGATGGTAAGTAAGAGTGGGGTGGTGATCTCATTCCTCAGATCTTTATAAAGGGGACAGGATAGGAGAACATGAGCCACTGTTTCCAGATTGCCATCTCCACAGGGGCAGAGTCGGTTCTCAGTTGGAATCTTTTGGTATCTGCCCTCAAGTACGGCAGAGGGCATCACATCCAATATGGCCAGTCTGAAGGCACGTCTGTATTTTGGGATAGTAAATTTATACAAATATGGTGCCAGGGAATCAAACTGAGAAGGGAGGGGAAAGGCATACCAAGGACAGAATTTCTTTATAATGGCCAGATTGTTCTGCTGCTCTAAGTCCTTCAGACGCTGTTCAATTAGCCTTTTTGCTTTAATAAAGCCTGTCATGAGAAGCTGATGTGGGTGGAGTCCGCAGGAGAGGAGATTTTGGTGCACAATTTTAAACCACACACTTTTATGGGGGTCTTGTGTCACTAAGGGCAGTAGACCAGGTGGATTTAAATTTAGACAGAGTTCTTTGCCAGGACTGAGCTTCTACAGAGGGAAGACTTGCCTCCAGTCGTAATGCTGCATTCAAGACATAGGGCGGTACAGAAAAAAATCTGCTTTAAGAATCTGGATTGGACAGTTTCAAGAATGCTACACTGATTACCCATCCAAATTTGGGCCCCGTAAAGAACTTGCCTTATGAGCTCCCTCCACCCCCTAAATATTGCAGTTTCTCTTTTCTGCACCACCACCACCCCACCGCCTCCCTATGCAGTATGGACCCCGCTAGTTGCCTGTTCAAGGGGCAAAGTAGAAATTGGGGGGGGGGGGCAGGGAGCCCTTTCAATTGCCTTGGGCTCTTTTTTGCCTGCTTCATGCTGCTGCGAGTCTTGTTTGGAGTAGCACTGTTTGCATGTTGAGGTCCCCAAGGCACCCCAAATAAAAACACAATTGACACATAATTTTTGTTTAAGGTTTTTGTCATAATTTTGGCCAACACTTTATTAAAATATAGGAAATGTGAGCGGTTGCTTAGGCATTGATTGCGGCTATCTGACCCCGCTTGGGGACAGACTGATATTCGCACGCCCGCAAAGTCAGAAAGGGAAAACATTTTGGGGAGAGAGACGGAGCTGGAAACCATGCCCTCAACTCTCCCCAAATGCTCCCAGGGGCTCTTGCGTGGCCCTAGCCCCTTGACAGGGTCAGACAAAAGCATGGCGAGCCCCTGGATTCATTTAATAGAATACCCTTTCAGCAGCAGCATTGGAGGGGCAGGCACAGCCAATCCATGTCCCTCCACCAACCAATTCATAAAACCAATGCCTAACCGCAACCTTACAAGTTGTGACGATTTGCTACGCAGTAGGCAAAAACCAAATGGCACCAGCCAATCAGCCAAATGGACAAAATTCCTACCAGGCCCTTGCCCCAAAAGCAGATGACCCTATGACAGACAGAAGAAGGTCAAGCAAACAACCCTAAATTAGGGAGGGTGGGCAGCTGATCCGATGCGCGCAGCGAAAAGAGGAAGCTCAATGCTGCGCACAGGGCTTTTATCAACTTAAGCTGTCAATCACAAAATGGCAACATATAAATCTCCCCAGCAACAAGAATCTCATTGAAAATGGTGGCCGACTCCCTTATTTCCCGCCCAGCAACAGTGGGGTGTCTTGCTAGCCCCCCACCGCAACACGTGCTCTCCATGAGGGAGGACACGCTTTATTTGGTCTAATTGGCAATTAGCCTGGGCAAGAGTTAAGGAGTAATCAAATGAGGCAGTGCTGGGTTAAGGATGCTCTGAGTCACCTTTTACTCTGCTGACATGCATCCTGGGGTGAACGCTGAACCACACCACAGTGTGCATGCAGACCCCAGATTTCCAGGGCCTCCAGGGCATGAAGAAGGGTTCCTTCGAATCCTTTTCTCCAACTCCATCACAGGCAAGGCCTCTCATCCTGCCCCTTGGGCGTGAGGGAGTTTAACCCTCAGGGAGCTTCCCCGTCCTGACTATATTTTGATGTGGTGAATCAGCTTGTTGGTTTGCAGATCCTCAAATTTTGTTACGATTCAGTCAATATAACCTTTCTCCAAGTTGCTGGTGTGTGAGTCTTTTCCCAGGTGTGCTGGCAAAAACACTGCATCTCATTTGCAGCGTTATCTGTCCCAAGGGAAGTCTATTTCTGTGGAGGATAATTATAGAAGGTGGTTTGTTGCTATTTATAACTCCAGTGTGGTCCACAAGGATGCATCAATACCACTGATTAATGACTTGCTTTTCACTCTTATACTGTAAACCATCTCTCCTTCCCAGATTACTTCTCTGTTTAGAAAGTCAGTTCCTGTATCCCAAGTTAAATATAGAGATAGATACATATGCATGTTCTGAAAGTATTTGCAGTTGCCAAAGGAGGACTGAAGTCATGGCTTTCAGTAATTTCAGAAATGTTCAATATGAATATGAGGAAACATCTCACAAAGCTTTTCTGACTATCTTCAGACTATGTGCATGGCACAATTCCTTTGGGACATTCCAGGTTTACAAAGAAGCATATCAGCCATGATCTACCCATGTCACCCCTATGTGTTTTCCAAATCCTGGTTGAAAAGTATAATCTTGAAAGTTGGCCTGAAGAGAGAATTAAGTTCAATACCGTTACAACTACTGAACGTGTTCATTTGTCTAGCTGCTCCTTTTACAAAAAAATGCACCTAAATTTCACCCTATAGGTGAAGTTAGCCATATTACAGAAACAGGGTCTATTTATTTGCATGCTTTTTGGAGCTATATTTTTGTTTTTACTTTTAATGTATCCAGCATGTGCTTTTGATTCCATAACTCATCATCAGCTCTGCAACTTGATTGGAGGAAGAGATCCAATTTATTGGACGCAGTAAGGCAAACAAAAGGGCAAAGTTAACAACTTGCCGTGTGATATTGGGTACTACCTATGTGATACAGGCGTCCTGAATCCTAGTGCACTGGGAAGAAGCCTGTGAGTCGAACTTCCCCTTGCCTCTTCCAACGATTTTCAGACAATTTCATTAAAGGAATTGTCACAGTGACTTGTCATGAAAGCCTCCGGGGGAGTTATGCAATCTTTGTGGTCAAGGATAGCAGCACCTAGAGAGAACTGGTATCTGGTAATTGAAATTAGGTCACAACAGTCGATACTCCCATATGGGAAATTACAGGGGGAAAGGGAGGAAATGCTCAGAAGGAGACTCGTAATGCAGAATACAAAAGCTGGACTTTAAGGGGAAAGATAAATCAACCCGAAAGATACGAGCAGTCAGGGGAAGTTTGCACTTTGCTTTTACTACTTTATCATTTTAGATTTCTGTAGCACCAAGCTTAAGAATCCGAGGTTGTTGTACAGAAATCAGCCTAGGGCATTAACCCTCTATAAAAGAGAACCGTATAATATTGCAGTTGACATCAGCATGCAGCTAACCAAGAAGAGGCAAAAGGAATCAATTTCCACCTTAAGAATAGCAAGGGCCAACGACAGGCATTCTATAAACTTCTTGTTCCTCTCAAGGAAACTGCCATCGACAGTATCCACCGACCTTTGTTAACTCTGAATTATACTTTATATACAGCAGTGACTTTGAATTAAATAAAATCCCCAGAATAAAACAATAGCTAGGAAGCTGATACTTTCGAATGTTTCTTTCTGAAAGGCTTCGGCAATAGGCGAAATCCAATACTGCTGTTATACTTGCAGAATAGCTCTTGATCCAGTGAAGGTGTCTGTCAGTGCAAGAGAAGGGGGAGAAATTCTTGCCGGTTCTGCTTTCCCCACCGCAGGACTCAGAACTCCCAGGAAATCTGTTTCAGGGGGTTGGGGGGGGGGACCCTCCGAAACATTGTGGGCGAGAGTCAAGGGCCTGTAGGGAAATGAGAATAAGAGAAAATCATCTCTTCTCTTCCATTAGGGAATGACTCTCTTGGATCAACAGCCATTTCATGAGCAGAACAGCAGAACAGGATTTCACCTATTGCCTTGATAAATTGTTCAGGCCTCAAGATATGTGACAATGCAATAGTTAAGCTTATTGTAGGGCAATGGACCACGTGTCCTCTTTAATTTTGTGTGTGTAAATAATTATTGGGGGAACGTGTTTACACGAAATTTCCAAAGATAGCTGAGAAATTAACAGTGACTTCCAGTCACATTTTTGGAAACCATGTGGAGGGAAGCCACTTAGGCTGTTACTATTGGATGCAGGTGAGAAAGGACTTAAGCATCTTCTTCACGACTGCTTCGCATCTCTAAATAATGGTTTCCCAAAGCTGCGTTTCATACCTTTAAAAAACTCCATCACGACTCAGCCACGTAGGTTTGTTAATTTGTACTTAGCCTCTTAGCTCTTGTGATACATGTGACCAAAAGAGAAATGAACATTTGGAACAAACCTATATTTACATTCTTAAGACCCACTTGCAAGGTCTTTTTAGGCTAGCAAGTACATTCTGGTTAGCATTTTAGCCCAGTATCACAAACCTTAGCACTGCGAGTTAATTCAGAGTAGTGCAGTTGTCTTTGTCTTTTCTGAGTCTAGATTTTTTTTAAGGTTACCAGCTGACTTCTGCCGAGTGCTATGATCTGAGAAGCAATAGAGTGGTCTCTGATCAATACTGCCACTACTACCCTGAAAACATCAAGCCAAAGCCAAAACTTCAGGAGTGCAACCTGGATCCTTGCCCTGCCAGGTAAGTCCGTTCACGATTTTGAGATAGTTTACACTGAGCAAAATCAGACCAGTTAATTTATTGTTTAGATATTGAGAGGATTGCAAATAGCTTGTTATCTAGCCGGCATGTACAAATTAATGTAATCACATTGATTGGAACATCTTAAATTGAGGGGGGGGGGGGAATCCCAGGACATTTTCTGTTGTGGTGTAGTAAATTAACTGGGATCTGATTTAGCATTTTTGAGGTAAATGTGGTGGACAACTCTTGAAAGAGTTGTTAATGTAGCTGATGTCTCTGAGTAGGCATGTTTTTTAGGATTGCACTGAAAAGTGGGATATTCAAAGTAATTTAGTTATGCACTTGGAAATTATATTTTTTGAATATATATATATGAGAGAGAGAGAGAGATATCAATAGCATACTGTACTTGTCCTTATGTTGTCGAAAGTTTAAGAAAGAATGAAGTCACTGAAAACTGAAGATATGCTCATTTTAGCACGGAGAAGGAGCTCCGTCGTTAAACTTACTATATATGCTTTCCTGGGATGGTTACCTGGGAACAAAAACTAATTCCCATCCCATATCACTGGCATTTATCCACAACTTTATCAATGAGGAGGAGGTTTGTTGGTTTGTATTTTCATCAAGTGTTTCTGACGATTGAAAGGAGAAAAATACTGATAGCAGTAGAATGATAACATAGATGAAATTCCAGCCACCTTGTATTATTGAATGTTATATTCTTCCAATTTGAAAAGGGCACTTCATGAAAATTAAGTATTGACCAGGGCTTTATTGCTTGTCACCTTTGACCTTTGATTAAATGTTCCCACTCCTTCTGCTGGGAACCTTATGGTGTGTTTCTGGTTTTGGTTGGTGTTTTTTTTAAAAAAAATCAATTGCCAACACAGAAAAATAATGAGAATTGGGTCTCGTCAGAGCAGGGGAGAGACAGACTTCAGGCTTGTTGGATCTACTTTGGTTTTATTTTTCTAGAACCTCAAAGTCTAGCTGCCAGAATCAGATACAAAAGACATGCGATTAGAATCAAAGACGTAGGTGCCTCTGATCATATTTTGAGCTTGGGAATTTGTCTCTAGGACCTGACCTGAGCTCACAGCTTTTTAACACAAAAGCCCACTTCTGATAGCTTTCTTTAACACAGCCAGGGGTGCCATCTAGGAGGGGCTGAGGACCCGAGGGCCCAAGGGGCCCCCCAAAAATAGATAAAGAGCTCTGAGAATACAGTGAGCAGGGCATTTAACATTCAGTGATGTTAAACGTTTGCCTGAAAAGGATAAGCAATATGGAAAGAGATTGCGCAAAATAGAAGTTAACAATTAAGGCAGAATTGGCCTCCAGCAAAGAACATGACCACAAACCAGATTTATAATAAACCATATCACTAACAGGAGCAAGGAAAGCAAACCGTAATCGGCTAGCTAGGGCCTGCCTGAGATATTGGTCGCAGGTAGCATGATAGCTCTGTGCCCTGGCCTGCCCAGAGCAACAGAAACAGGCATTATTGAGCACAAGATACTACTGATGTGCTGCGTACAGGTACAACCCGGTACCTGCATGTTGTGCCAGCCTGAATTATCAGGGTAAATAGAAAAGTGCATTTTCACAAATTTGCGAGTTGCAGTGTACCATAAGCAGAGGGAGACACACGGCAGGCCGCTCAAAATGTCAGTGGTGCCTGCAAAATAAAGATTAAACATGCCTAGGTATTTATTTTTGCCATTCATTTTTAAATGTTTGCCTTTCTTGATGTTTATTATATTAGAGCTCACACACGCCATTTGTTTCTGGGAACTGATTTCAAAGCTGTTTTCCAGTTTGGTTTTTTTATATATATATAAATATAACCTGACACTACATATACATAAATGTTAAGACAGGTGGCTGCATGGTGCATGCATATCAAAAGAAAGAGAAAAATAACTTCTGGGCAGATGTCAGGGAAGTAATTTTTGCTCTTATACAAGACGGATCAACGTGAGGCTGCTGACATATGGATCCTGAAGGGCAGGAGTCCTTTAGATGCAAGAGTCTTCTCTTCCACTTACGGGACCTACCAGAATGAAGTTGGCTTAGTCAGTAATGTGACTGTCGTATAGGACCTTTCTCATAATTGCATTTGCTCTTGGAAGCAATATATATATCCTCAGCAGGGGAACTCCCAGCTAATTGGTTTAATTAATCCATTTTCACCAATATTAAGAATAAGCTTTACTCAGGCCCTTGATCTGAGTGGGTTTCTCATGTGTTTGTGCTATCCATCTTTTCGCTATTTGCACTGCAGGCTACAGACAGGCGCCTGGGAGGTTGCGTACGATAGGCAAATCACCTGGTTTTTTTTCCCCCTTTCCACATTAATTATAGCCTTTATTCTGATGTTACTTAACTGTGCATACCTTTTAACACCCGGAATGACACTCCATTACGCACCCTTTCTCTGCTTGTCCTAACAAAGTCATCTTGTGCCTTTATTTCAAATTCCTTCCATTGTACAGACAATGCTGGAAAAATTCCACCTACACATTTGACAAACGAAAATGATTCCTTCTAGCCTTTACATGCATAGGTTGGGTTCATCCATTTCCTGCTCCCCCACCGCCCCGCTGAGTATCCATATTTGGCATGACCACGATGGCAGAGAGCAGACATTTGACCCACTAAACACCAATGACAACAGTCACCAAAAAAAGATGGTGCTTCTCACTTGGTCACCACTGCAAAGCAGAGTTGGGAGCATGGGATTTGGGGTGGAGAAGCAATGGAGGGGTGCAATGTACTTGTGCCTAACCCTTTCCCCTGAATTCCTCACAGCCAGTTTTCCTCTATATGGGTTCTTGGGTTTGTGCTGGAAACACAACCTAGTGGGAAAGTGGCTGAAAGGATGACTTTTGGAAGTGACGGAGGTGAAAAGAGGTGCAGGGGGAAAAGCTAGCACACACAACCCACAGCTGGTCTTCTGCTGGTACTTGCTTTGCATGTCAAAGCCCCCAAGCGACCCCCATGAGAATAAAGACACAAGGACACAGAATTTTAGGTTAATGTTAATGGGCAAAATTTAGGCCACAACTTTATTGGTTACAGAATGTGAGCGGTATTGGCTTAGGCACTGGCATCAACAGACTATATCTGACTCCTGCCCGCCTTGCAGGGAGTCTGGTAAGGGTAAACCTCCAGTAGGGGGAGCCCCACTGATGCAGATTGACTCGAGCCCCCCTGGGTTCCCGCTGGGGTTGTGGCATGGCCCTAGCCCTTCCCCAGGCTTCGAACAATATCCACACCCCCAGATTCCTTTAACGAAATACCCTTGAGCACAGAGGGGTATTCCAATGCCTAACATAACGCTATTCCAATGCCTGACTGCCAAACCTTACAAAGTTGTGACAATTGCCACGAGGTAGGTGAAAACCAAGTGGCCAGTGCCAATTTGCCAAGTGGAAAAAGTCCTACCAGGCCCCTCAACAGCGACCAACCGAAGTCCGTAGCAAGGCCAATGACGCAACCTGAATGAAGGGTGGGAGGGCAGGAGATCTGCGGCGCAAGGCTGAAAAGGGCCGGTTCAATGTCACGCTGTGGTTTAAATTGGTCCCAGCCATGCTCCCCAAGCCGCCTGATTGGCCGCTTGGCTAACTGGCGTGGCTGGGCCTCCCCAGCGTAAGGCGGGACACAGTCCCACCCCCCACCCCCACTGAGGGGGGAGGCTTGGTTGCTCGCCCACAACGCGTCCCCACACAGAGGTGGAGCCAATTTGCAGAAAAGCAGCATCTGTAACTATTGGTTATTTGCAGATTAGTTTGGCTGCAGAAGGTGTGCTGGGGAGACCACACATTCAAGAAACGCAAAAGTAACTTTTGCTTGGTTTAATAACCAAAACAAAAACTCCTTTTACACTAAATGACATTATATCATTAAGTGTGACCCATCCACCAGGGTACTGAGAGAGCTACTTGCTGCTCTTTATATACCCAACAGCTTAATTAACATAACTTAACAGCACCTGCTATACTGCTTCACTGATGTAAAACTAGGTCACGTTATTTGCTCTGGCCCTTAAAGACATACACATCTTGTGGAACAATAATGAAACCTAAAATTTAAAGAAACCATTCAACAGTAGCACGCAGTACAGACACACTGCCCTCCAGATTGAATTCTGCTGCTTAATTATTGACTGGCAGTCTGAGGTCTCATGTGGGAGCTTGCTTGCCTTATGAGTGCCAGTTGCAGGGCAGCTAGCACAGCGCAAAGCATTCTACCGCTAACCGAGACTGCTAAGGACTCATATCTTGCAGGCATTGACAAAGAGGCCCTTCCCGTACACACAATGTGCCAAAATACTTGTCTCATTGCTCTTCTGATCACGAATTTAGTGGAAACAGGAATACAGATTGACTGTGATATTTGCCTCATAATTGCTATCTATTTAAATACTTTTCAGCAATGTGATGACAGAATAAGAGCAAGGCAGTTAAGAAATTTCCAGCGTAACCTGCCAATTTGAAATGAACTGAAAAGACCTCTCTAATTAGTTAAGAAAACATCCTGTCAGGACTCTCTTCCAGCTTTATGTCCTTATCCATAATGCAGTCTAATGTGCAAGGCCCTTCCTCCTCAGACTTGCTGAAAGAGCCTCAAACCCCAACAGAGGGGAGCAGCTGGGGTGGGTGTGTAGGTTGATCTTGAGCAGACAGCCACAGAAGAAGGGGTTAAGCACCTCATTTCCTCTTGCTTTTCTTCTGCTTGGAAAACTACAGCCTCCCAGGACTGCTTCTGCTTAAGAAAAAGTCATTGAGCTCTCATACACATTGGGGTGGAACATCTGGGGTGTACTGGGGCTTCCAGACAAAGACTCTGGAAGCACAGAGTGGGCCCATGTTGAGTAGCCCTGAATTGTGTGCACGCCTCCCCTGAGGTCCATCTGTACAACACAAAACATCTGCAGCAAGGGTGTCTGGTTGCATGTGCAGAGTTGTTTCCCAACTCTGACCTTTCAGGAATGCTGCTGCAGCCCTGTGTTTAAGAGCCCCACCAAGGAGAAGTATATATAACCTGCACCTGGATGCAGCCTAAATTCAGGGTTCAACAGACAGCACACAAAGATGAGCAGCTCTATTTTAAATGTATTTCTGAGCCCCCTAACCTTTCATCACATGCCCAGTGGTCCGGATATTGCCTTCAAGGAAATTTGTGGCATCTCATGCTCCCCACACACTTCTCAGGTAGTTCTGCAGACTCTGGAATTTACTGAATTAGGCTCTGGGCTCTTGCTGTTGCCAAAACAATTAACCCTGTGTTTTGGTATTGGGCTCTGGGTTCTTGGCTGACAACATGGCGGAGCAAAGGATTGGTCTCCAGCAGCAATGTGGTTCCTCACTAGCCATCTAGAATTTAGAATGCCAATACGCTACCACCTTAGTGTCTAACAAACCCATATTTTACATTCAGCCTCCTCTCATGCAGCAGTACACATAGATGCAAACTATAAGCACCGAAGATCCAAACAAGTACTTAAAGAAAACCAATGCTTTCCTGTTACTGATTCGTATTGTTTGCTTGCTTTATAATTTGTTGGGAAGTGATCCATTAGAATACGTACTTTTGCCTCTCAGGCTATGTAGCCTTTTTGCATATTTGCCTCACTTTGCTCAGTCTTTGGTTTATCAATGCTTAGTTCGTAAGCTAATGAGCTATGATGTCGTAAAGGGGCATCCCTGTAAATGTGGAGGATTAAGACTGTAAATTATAGCATTGGTGACCTGGAAACCACATATTGAACAAGGAGTGATCCAAGTTGTGATGGATGCTAGCAGGATCGCTATCATGCAAGAGAAGCATGAGTAGCCTGAATCCCCAACAAAAAGAAACTCCAGTGAGGTACTTCCTGTTTGTGCTTCCTGTTATCCTGTTAACTTTGATGTGTGGAAGCATCCTTCAACATTATGGTTAGTACAAAGATGGCAACATTTCTCCCACCTTGTTGAGATGTTATAATCGAATCCTACTGATCGACAGAGTCGTTTTATTTGTCAACAAGTAATGGTGAATATGTCTCTTTTCGCAGCACAAAATCCCTACTTTTTAGGTTGACCTTTAAAATTTGGTGGTGGGCTTTATTTTTAATGAGACAGAATAACTCCTTGCTGTTTGTGATTTGTAAGAGTGGAGAAACTCTTCTTTTCCACGCACCAGGAATGGGAAATCTCTGGCTATGTGAATGTTGTTGAATTCCAACTCCCATCAGCCCCGGCCAGCTTGGCCTACAATCAGTGAGGATGGGAACTGAACTCCCAGCACATTTGGAAGCTCACAAGTTCTGCACCCCTTCCCCACAGATACAAAACACATCATTCTCTCCCTCGCTTACTCATTAACTCTGTTGAGTTCAGTTTAAGGACAAAACTGTTCTGCATCTAATAAATAAATCACTTTACATTGTGGGAGCCATATTAACTAATAGGTTAAAAAAACCGGTTCATGAAATATTTTGCAAAGTGAAATGATGAGTGCCAATGTCAATTTTTGCTTGCCTCCTTAGTCTTTGAAGCTAGATTTTTAGCCGCATGAGTAGAATGACGTAATAATCTATTTAATGCTATGTCTCTGTATAATGTAATCATTTAGTGTTTATTTTATTGTGTGTACCTTCTACTCAGAGGGTTGGCATTATTGTTCCTAACAGTGATGGATACAAGCAGATCATGCCCTATGACCTCTACCATCCTCTTCCTCGGTATGTAAACCAGCTTCTCTATTTAACAAACATGCAGATACGTGCTTGTGGTTGATTGATACTCTTAACAGAGTGTGGTAGTGATCTGCAAACACGCTCTGGGCCTGCGGTCTTGTGTTTTGTTTTCATTGCTTCCTGCTTTTCTGTACACATGAGATACTGAAATCTGGATTTCTCGTTTCCTGGAGCTCTCGCAAAGAATGATAATCACCTATCACACAAAGCAAAGAATTTTGTCACTGAAATATCCAATTGAGACTGAGATTAAAATGTTGAGCTGTTGCCCCCCCCCCCTTTCTTTTCCCCATGTGGGCACATGTTTGGCACTTTGAGAGGCAGAGTTTTAACTGGATCTTTCTCAAAATGGCAATTACAGTCTGTTGATTGAAGGCAGTTCATTTAAGGTAAAGGTTTATAGCAACAGAGAGCGTTTGTGCTCTCCAGAATTATTAATTTCACGTAATATGTTAAAAGTCAAAATACTGCCACTCAACTTGTTATATAATCAGCTATAAACAAGACAATTAATTGAAAACAAATTCTGACATCTCTAGTTCTAACATAGCAATCCAGGTTATTACAGTTGAATTGCTAATGGGGCCAATAAAAGCCATTGTCTCAAGCCATATTTCTTGACAGCTTTTGGCGTTTTTGCATGACTGTATTACATTATTTCTCGCATGTTCATCTTTTAAGCAACATAAATGAGTCTTAATTGGCTAGAAGCTTGTTATTTTAGAATTTTTTGACTAAGGCCTTGCTCTTTAACAATTGCCAAATTGAAGCAGAATCTATTTAATTCTGTTTGGCTTATTGATGTAACTTATGAAAGTATTTTCTTCCGTGTGTTTATTCTGAGGCAACCTTGAGCCCAATTATTGAAGCATTCAGCCGATTACAAGCTTGATTGGGGAGAAACATCTGTGTGCGTTTGTGTTTGTGTGTCTGTAAGGCATATATTATGCTATTAAGGTTAAAGTGACTGTGAAGGATGAATGGCTTGGTGAATTGCACAGCACATAATTGCATTTCTCATTGGAATGCAAATGAATGGTAAATATAAAAAGTATGCTGCTATAGTTTTGTTCAGAAACTAGAATGGCTGGGTTTCGGTGGGCTAAGGTGGCTGAGGGCCACCACTTGAGACCAGCTGCCTTTTTGTTTGAGTTTACAGCTTTATTTGAACAATATACCTGGCCTCAGACAAGGTCTGCATAGTCCTGATCTCAGATGCGCCAATTTCTCAAGATGATTGAGGGGGCTCAATGTGATGTTCTCACATCATGCGTGTGACATCACGAGGAGCCAGGGGGTGGAGCCAAGTGCCCTATAAACATTGAGGGGGCCTGGTCCCCTAAAACAAAAAACCAACAACAATGCCTCGGCCCTGTGGGAATGTTCAGGGTGGCAGGAGAGGATATATTGTTTATTGATATCCTTCCTAACTTGTGCTAGCAAGTTCCTTTACTTAGCAGAGTGCATTCCCCATTACACAGCAGAAAACTAGTTGCAAACTCATGTGAGTTTCTTAAGACAATACACAATTCAATCTGGCTTGTCCAGATTGAAATGTGTTCTAATATTTTCCTGGTAAGACCCCTTGAATCCCTCCTAAAAGAACAAAGACACCACAGTCTTACTCATAAGCAATAAAAAGAAAGTTTACTCACGATCAGGCAGAGCACAGTGTGATCCATGAAGGCAGGCTTCAGGCTTAAATTTACAAATGTATAAGAATGATTTACCCCATAATGGAGATTCACCTAGTGACTGCAGGCTAGCAGTCCAGCAGTTCATAGGACGAAAGGAAGATAGAAAAGAAGGCAGCATGCCTTGGCCTTTTACCAGGTCTGGAAAGGTCATGCCCACCTACTAGTCACATGCAAGAAGAAGGATGCTCCAGGCCAGGAGGAACAGGAAGTTCTGACCCAACATTCCCTTGCATGTCCACTCTAGCAAAACAAGGAATGCTGTACTTGACTGCTCCCAGTGGATTACATCCCACGGGCCCCTAGGAGCTGGCAACTATGCCTGATCTAGATGCTAAATTCAAAGTATAGCCCAACCACACTTTAGCCTATGCAGACCTGCCTTGCAAACTTTTATCCACAATCACTAGCATGATGCCCAGCCCCACACTTAACGGAAGAGGAAATTAATTGTGCTGTGAGAGATGGTGTCTCTCCCTCCATCAGTTTGCTTCTACTGCTTCTCAGTCAACAAAGAACTTCACCCACAAAGAGTGGTCTTGCATGGGAACTGGAACTGATGTAGGGAAGGGGAGGAATTAAATTCAGTTTCCACTTAAAGGCAATCTTACCTAAAACCAACTTTCCAAAACAATAAGCAAGCCCAAACAGAGCCATCCTTTCATGGTAAGAATTCACCTGTACAACACCTTGTTCATTACCCAGGTGAGGAACAACCACATTTTGAACAGACAACAGAACCAATGAGTGAATTCTGTCCTATTACAATAGCTATAATAAATGCTGGGTCGCTAAATCTGGGTGCTGGACTTGGAAATAGTTTCCTTGGTTCTGTAGTTTATTCAAAAGGTGGTTATTCCTCACCTGGGTAACAAAAAAGGTGGTGTAGAGATGAATTCTTACCACACTTTGAAATTTGCACTTCTGCAAATTTTGCAATGCAGTTCTCCAGCCAAGTAATGTATACAAAAATCTTTATAGTAAACTATGCATTAAAATGCATATATGTATGTTAAAAATAACATACAGCAATGCATTACATTAGGGGAGATTGCATTGCAAAAATTGTATACTGGGCAAAATAGCGTATGGAAAGTTGTTTATTAAAATAAATTTGTGCTAAAATGCTGATGGCCTTTCGTGAGGACTTTAAACAAGAAATCACAAACTGTTGTGGAAATCTAGAGAACGGGATTTAAGTTTGGGAAAATTAGGAGCTTTTCCAAGAAACTGAAATTGAAAGATTCATGTATCCCTAACCAGAAGTAGGTCCTATTGAATTTGGGGAGGCTCACTTGCAGGTAAGTGGTGTTAGGATTGTGGCCTAAGTCCTTTGTTGGTTTCACATTAACAATAGCCCTGTTCAGATAGTCGTCACGTTCGTCCACTCGGTGTGTGGACAGGGAGGTGGGACTGTGCTACAGGCCATTGCCACCAATGTTGCACATTCAATGAAATGTCTGAAGAGGGAAGCCTCTGTGTTTACAACTTTGTGTACGTAGGCTTTCCATCAGATAGGAAACCCTGTGTCATCAAAATTCACACCAGCGTGGGGACCCTACTGCAGATGTCCTGCTCACTGCATAGATGTCAGTGCTAGTGGTTTGGGCTGTAAGCATGCCCCATGCATTGAGTGTGCATGTGCCCTGGGAAATTGCTTGAATAGCACGACTGGGTCTAGCTAACGTAGGAATTAGCAACTGTATAGGCTGCTGGGCCAAATCCAGACCCAGCATTGAGGGAATGCTGTCTGTTCCTTCTTCCCACCTGCTTGCCAACACAAAAAGGATAGCTGGATGTGGTGGGAGTCATAGTTGCATCCGCAATAACTGTACTTGCCCGCTGGTTGCATGGAGGGGTTTAAAGACTGAAGGCTTAGCACACTAGCACCCAGGGCAGCCCTGTAATTGCTGACCATTGACACAAAGGCTTAACTGGAAACCCCTCTGCCAGGAAAGAAACTGACAAATGTACTTTGCCTTGAGACCGTTCCCTTTCAGCTCCATCGCTGAGCACTCTGAGCATGGCACATACAATGTGGTGTAGCTGCGCTTGGTGTCTCAGGCAGAATCTAGTAGGTGCCTGTGACATGCACACCACTGCCACATTCCAGACTGTAGGAACTGCATTTTCCTGGCAGTAATATCTCACCATTCGAATATTGCGGCAATGCGCTGCCCCTGAGAAATGGTGATTCAGGGAAGATGCCCAGGCACTGATCAGTACGCAACGTTGCAATGTTTGCTTGGTTGCTTGCAACAGTTTCTCCCATTTTCAAACGTGCCCACAGACCCATAAAGGTGGGTGACCCCTGCCAAGGCATACTGAATCCACGGATTTCTTCCGTTCGTGTCATGCTGCTAATTCTTTCACCAGCTAAAAAATTTTGTCCTTGTTAGGCAGTCAGGGGTGAAATACTGGCTGATGTAATTGTTCCAGCAACCGACATGGTTGTGCTTTGCTGCTGCTGCTACTAGAGAAATGCCAATATATCGTAAGATGCATGCAGTGAGAAAGCTCGGATGCTCAGCCTTTTCCCTGACTGGCATCTTGTTTTGCAGGTGGGAAAGCACTCCGTGGACCGCCTGCTCTTCTTCTTGCGGCGGAGGCATTCAGAGCCGCACAATCTCTTGCGTGGAAGAGGACATCCAGGGGCTCGTCAGCTCTGTGGAGGAATGGAAGTGCATGTACACTCCCAAGATGCCCATTGTCCAGCCTTGCAACATCTTCGATTGCCCCAAGTGGTTGGCTCAGGAGTGGTCTCCGGTAACCGCTTTCTTTAAATATGTATATATTACAGTCATACCTCGTGTTGCGTTTGCTTCAGGTTGAGCGTTTTCAGGTTGCGTCCCGCGGTGACCCGGAAGTACAGGAAAGGGTTACTTCCGGGTTTCGCCACATGCGCAGATGCTCAAAATGACATGGTGAATCATGATCCACGCACGCCCAGACGCGGGTTGTGTTCTGCTCAGGTTGCGAACAGGGGCTCCAGAACGGATCCCGTTCGCAACCAGAGGTACCACTGTAAATTGCAGCATTGCTTATTAGCCCTCTCAGTTCTATAAAGCCCTGTGATGCATTGCACAAATGTGATCAACAAGGAATGAGCAAGAGTAGATTGCTATTAAGATTGGTTATTATTATGAAAAGTGGGATACAGCCTCTCTTTAGACTACCATGGCTGATGGCAGCTAGAGCTTAAATGCTCAGCAGACGTTAACCATGCAGAATCTCCCCCTGGAGGAACATACAGTGGTACCTCAGTTTAAGAACAGTCTGGTTTCAGAATGATTTGGTTTACAAACTCCGCAAAACCAGAAATAGTGTCTTGGTTTGGGAACTTTATCTCTGTCTAAGAACGGAATCCGAATGGTGGAAGGGCACCAGTGGCGGGAGGCCTCATTAGGGAAAGCGTGCCTCGGTTTAAGAACGGTTTTGGTTTAAGAACGGACTTCTGGAACGGATTAAGTTCATAAACCGAGGTACCACTGTACTTGACACCCCCCCCCCCGGAGAAGCACATTGAGATTCTGAGTTTGTAAAATAAATAAATAAAAGTCTGTGTTTATTACTTGATTGGAGAGATCCCCAGTTCTAGCTAACTTGCTTGCATCTCAGATGGAGAGAGATTCAAACGTCCCTCTGGTCACAAGGGAGGCATGGAGAAGAAGGGTGAGGAAGTGAGGTTAGGTCAGCAAACCCCAAGAGTATCAGTATAACACTGAAGGAATGTCAAGAGATCAGCACAGGAACGGCAGTCTAGGAATCTTGGAGGTTTCTCTCTGTCTTCCATTTCCATGCAAGTATATCAGCCCACAGGGCAAGCAGGACTGCACCTGGCACCTCCAGCAGTCTCCATATCATTATCCGGGGCCACCTTTCTGTAGAGAGGCTCTGATCTCTCCTGGACTTCTTTAAAAAAACAACCCCACAGCTCAGAACCTGTGTGTTAGCTCTGTGAGCTTTTAAATAGCAAATTGTGAAGTGTTTGTAAATAGTTGAAGGCAGCTCAGTATAAAGAATAGAATGACTGCACATGCAAAACACAGTGTAGATGAGTGATAGGTCATGCCCAGCCGGCATGGCGAGTGGTTGGAGATGATGGGAGTTGTGGTCCAATGACATCTGGAGGGCAGCATGTTGGTACCTGTGTAGGTTTTGGAGACACAGGACAATTTCAGTCATTGTGGTTGCCTCAGTGTGCCTTGTCCGTACAATAAATCAGTGGGAAAGTTACCTTTTCCCAGTGCCTCAATAGCACAAGATTTCAAAATTTGGTTCTTTAGCCCAGTTATACCTTGATTGTGAAATGAGTGGTGATTACTATGCAGGATCGGTTTATTGTGTAGGACGCTGACAAAGCCTTTGCTTTTATATGATGCTGAGGATAACGAGAACATAAAATCAAACCAAGGAGGGATAGTTTTAAAATTGGGGTGAAAGTTTAGGATAATACACATAGTGAAATGTATTCAGGCTGCAAATATAAGATCCTAGTGAGTTTCCTACGAGTAACCCAACAAAATCACAATGGGAGAACATTCATAAAGAATATCCTTCACTACATGTGGGTTTAAAATATAATTTATAAATTATATAGTTGAAGGAGCAGAGCCTACTGTATGTAGTTCACCATTCCAAAAAAGCTTGACATCGCACTGATTACCACATAGCATTAAGTGCTTTGCCTCTGTACTAAGCCAAAGTGACTACAAATGAAAGTGATGAAGTGTTAGTAAGCACAGAGACTTGTGGCTGCAAGCCAAATAACCGGTACTGAGATAGCGAGCGAGTGAGTGAGAAAGAAAGAAAGAAAGAAAGAAAGAAAGAAAGAAAGGGAAGACGACCTATCTACCAAATAATTATGAACAATCCAAACCATCATATTCTCTTGTTCCTTCCTCTTAACTCAGAATGCCAGTCACACACAAAGCACACGTTGGGAACAATAAACCATTGCTTGTGGCCAGTGGTATAGCATGGGTTGCCAGTGTCCGGGGCCACAAGCCATGGGGTGGGAGGGAGAGAAATGGACGGAGTATGCATGCCCATTCAACTGCCTAACAGTGTCCACATCACCCAGCAGATCATAGCCATACAGATAAGAAAAGAAGTCATTCCATTGTCTGGAGAGGTCACTTGCTGGTTTGCATGGAGAATCTGTTTTCAATGGAGCCCAGCAACGGAAGCGCGCAGCTGTATTGAATTTTTGCACCCCTAACAATGTTGCGCCCAGGGCAATCACCTCTGTGGGCCCCCCATGCAACGCCACCGTTAACGGCTAATTGGGATTAAGCAGCATGCTAGCGTATTCTGCCCTATTGCTCTTGCCCAGGTATCAGCGGAAGAAATAAGCCGTATGTACATGGTTTGTTGTTATGTATAAACCAGAGCTGTGGTTTGCTCCTTCCTAACAAACCATGATCAGAAAGCCAGGATGGGCGGATGGTGTTGTTCTGGTTCGGATTGCTAATTGTCCATATGGGCAAGCAGGGTTAGAAGAGGAAGGCAGAGTCTGGCTATTCAGGAATATACTTTTTTTCATTGTTTTTCCTTTCAGTGCACAGTGACATGTGGCCAAGGCCTAAGATACCGAGTGGTTCTGTGCATTGATCACAGAGGGATGCATACCGGTGGCTGCACTGCTAAAACAAAACCTCACATCAAAGAAGAATGCATTGTTCCCACTCCTTGCTACAAGCCCAAAGGTAAAACACAGGGCAGAAGAATCCTTGCCTGTTTTTCTCTTTCCCTCCCTCTAAATACATGTACTCCCCGCCACCCGAGTGGCAGGACATTTCCACCAGTAAGTCGGATGTCTGAGAGGTGATGCCTTAGGTTTAATTTTAGCCAATATAGTGGAGTAGGAGGGCGGGGGGGGGGGAGATTCACATCTGGCAACCAATGCACCCCTTGGGTTTCAGATAATACATGGGTAAAAGGTAAGGTAAAGGTAAAGGACCCCTGGACGGTTACATCCAGTCAAAGGCGACTATGGGGTTGCAGCGTTCATCTCGCTTTCAGGCCGAGGGAGCCGGCGTTTGTCCACAGACAGCTTTTTGGGTGACTAAACTGCTTCTGACGCAACGGAACACCGTGATGGAAACCAGAGCGCACGGAAATGCCATTTACCTTCCTGCTGCAGTGGTACCTATTTATCTACTTGCACTGGCGTGCTTTTGAACTGCTAGGTTGGCAGGAGCTGGGACAGAGCAACAGGAGCTCACCCCGTCGCGGGGGTTCGAACCGCCGACCTTCTGATCGGCAAGCCCAAGAGGCTCAGTGGTTTAGACCACAGCACCACCCGTGTCCCAGTACATGGGTAGACGAGTCTAAAAAGCCCAGGACACAAATTTTCACAGCCCTCTAGCAGCTATAAAGGTAAAGGGATCCCTGACCATTAGGTCCAGTCATGACCTACTCTGGGGTTGCAGCGCTCATCTCGGTTTATTGGCCAAGGGAGCCGGTGTACAGCTTCCGGGTCATGTGGCCAGCATGACTAAGCCGCTTCTGGCAAACCAGAGCAGCGCACGGAAACACTGTTTACCTTCCCGCCAGAGTGGTACCTATTTATCTACTTGCACTTTGATGTGCTTTCGAACTGCTAGGTTGGCAGGAGCAGGGACCGAGCAACGGGAGCTCACTCCGTCGCAGGCATTCTAACTGCGACCTCGATCAGCAAGTCTTAGGCTCTGTGGTTTAACCCACAGCGCCACCCGTGTCCCTCTAGCAGCTATAGTGGCTTATTTACCAGAAGTAGTATTTAGCGTTAACTCTGAAAGTGGGTATATTCTGTTCTGACTGCACTTAGCTTCCTAGAGCAACATCAGGGTCTGAGATGATGCCGTATCATGTCATTTCCAAACAAGTTGCAAACGCCATGATAATTGTATTGTGTCAGACCAAAGTTAAGATCAGCTCAACAGCTTGCAAAGTCAGCAAGTTTGCTTTGTTTTATTTATTATAACATTGTTATTGTGTTTTTACACCCTGCTTCTGGGATTGGCTGCCTCAGATGCTAAAGTCAAATCATAGAATTGGAAAGGACAGCAGTATGCCTTGGGCTGGCCTTGAGGATTTGTAAACAGAATGTGACTTAATATGTCTCTTTCCCTCTGACCCACCAAGGCATATACACACCATATTTTACAGGCATCACGCAGGCATCTGTACAGGAAAGCACCATCTGTGGGGGTTTTTTGATTTTGTTTTACAAGGCTGTACAGTTTTTTAAAAGGGCAAAAGAAAAGCAGTAAGGCCTGACTTTCCATTACCATAAAAATAAGTACAGTATACGGTGTATAAACAGAAATATCTCTTTACATATTAGAGTTAATGAACATGGTAAAATACAGATTAAGCTAAGAGCTGCATTTCCACACATATAACATCAAGTGGTACCACTAAATATATCTGAGTAGAAATCTGGCAAGTAATGGTTGGGGAGGAATCAGGGCATAATAACTTCATTATCCTCTTCCTCTTGTCCTCATGCCCATAAATCTACTCCAGGAAAATTCATCACAGGAGATGTGAAATAGGATTACAGGTTATAGTCACTGTGTGTTGCCAGAATTGCAACGGATAGTTCAATCAATGTGAAAGACTGTATGAAAAATGTTGAATGCACAATCTATTGGGGAGGTTGTTGGTAAGGGGAGTGGGTTGTTGCTGTTGGGTTTTTTTGCATCTTTATTTTAAAGCTTGTTGTGTGAAAATCATTCAGCTTGGTTGTGCATTTTTAAACATTTTATTTACAGTCCATTACTACTTTGTCATGTAGTTATGCATATTTTCATGTTGTAAGTCGCCTTGAGCATGATTTGAACCGTGGGAAGGAAGCATGGAATAAAAGTATGTATGTATGTATGTATGTTTGTATGTATGTATGTATGTATGTATGTATGTATTAATTTCCTGTTCTGCTCTGTGGCAGTCTTCTGTGCCTGGAAGAAAACTTGGGGCCCTAAGCAGCAGGGAATGCCCTTATTGAATCCTTAGGCTGGGTATACGTCCCTATAGTAGATCCACCATCAAAAGATTTCATCTAAATTTTGTATCTTGCAGCATCTAAAGCTTCACCCGCCCAGTCCATACACAAGCAGAAAGGGGAAGGTTAATAGAGTTCACTCCAGATTGCATTCCCTGCATATGTTAAATTTCACTTTTGAAGTTCTCTCAACCTTCAAGAAAAGGTTTTTTTGGGGAAGTGCAATGAGCTATTGTGGGAGGTTCAGAAAAGCCGTGTTCCATATGGACCCAGGGCTCTTAATTCTAGGATTAAACACAAAACAGATTGGGCTTACTCAGAAACAACCGCATGTGTCGAATTGCCAGAATTAGAGACTCTAATCAGAGCAATGTTACTCATAAGTAGCAACTATCTACAGCTGCTGTTTTTCTAGCTCGTTTGAATATGAGAACTGTAAACTGTTGTTCAAGTGGATTTGAAGGAAAAAAGGGGTTTCATGTTGTTTCTGGGTCATGAATTTCAGGGAGGAAATGGTCATGTAGGCGGATCACATATTTCCAGCAGCCTGTTGTAGTCAGAGAGCTTGGGAGCAGCGCTGTAGCATCCAGTGATCTCCGCAGAGATCAGTAGGTCGCTGGGGATGGTTTTCTGTTCCTTCAGGGTGAAGTCATTCATTTGTCATGGGCTCAGGTCCTCAGGTCTAGCACTGAAGGGCCACTGCAAGTCTGGTTTGCTCCAGTTTACTCTAGCCAAATCCAGATTTATGTTCCCAAGGGAGTATATTTTGGCTCCTAAAGTGAGTATTTTATTAGATACTTCTAATGTATATTTTTGGTACTGATTTTGGAGGGGAAGGGAGAGGTCGGGATACGGAGCAGCACTGTTTTGTATCAAAAATGACAGGGAAAGTATTCGGCTCATTCTTCGAATTCACATAGTTGATGAACTGATAAGCTCAAACTGGAAAGGGCATCACTGAACTATTTTTGCATTTGCCTGTTTCTTCAACTATCACTCATCACATCTGGATTTTCTTGAATGTCATAATAAACCATCAGAGTGGAGTTTAGTATATATATATTTTCTTCAAGTTATTAAAGTGAGGATACAATGGGTATAACTACACACATATCTTTGACTAAGTAATGCAGGAATCTTCAGATCTGTTAACGTGAACTTGGGGCTATAAGGCACATTAAAAGGAGCAGGGGAAAATGTGTGCACCTGTGTATTTTCACTTCCTGCCACCGCTTACAAGTGAAAACAAAACCTCATGTCTCCCACAGGGGAAGATCCATGACTTCTGTGTCATGAAGCCCACACATCCCTCTGGCAGAAATGTACAGAGCGCACAAACACAGAAAGAGCTATTGCAGATGTAATACTAAACCAATGTTTAGTGTAATGAAACTGAGCTTCAGGCTCATTTTGTTGTTGTTTTTTAAGTAATTTGTAAAAAGTTCCCATTCTTCTTTAAAGCCACAGTTGTCCTTCTCTCGCAGTTTGTATGTCAATTTTGCCAGTTCCACATAATCCATCAGCTTCCCTTGCCAATGTTCTTTGGTGGGGATTTCCTCATTCTTCCATCCTTGTGCTGTAAAGACTCTTGCTGCCATTGTCGCATACATAAATAAGTTCATTAATTTCCTTGGCAGGTCTTTTCCTACAATCCCTAACAGAAATGCTTCTGGTTTTTTTTACAAATGTTAATTTAAACATTTTCTTCAACTCATGATATATCATTTCCCCCCCAAAATTAATTTCTCTACATTCCCACCACATATGGTAAAAAGTCCCTTCTTTTTCTTTGCGTTTCCAACATGCATTTGACACGGTTTTATACATTCTTGCAATCTGTACTAGTGTTATATACCATCTATACATCATTTTTATATAATTGCTTAATTAATTAAATTACTTAAAAAAACAACAAAATGAATTGGACTCCTTGGCAGGTTTTGAATAAACATACACAAATTTGTTTTTGTTAACATAATAGATAGATAATTTAAGGATCTTTACAATTTTATAATATGCAGAGAATAATATGTGTTAAAAAAAACCAGAGAGAGGAGCTGAGGGAAGTCTGGGGGTGGATGGGAGGGAGGGAGGGGTTTTCTTGGGGAGGGGGGAAATGGGGGGGGATGAAAATGATATGTTTTTGATAATTTGTTATGTTGAAATTCTTAATAAAAATTATTTTAAAAAAAGAAAAGAACAGAAACTGGGCTTCAGGCTCCAGCCCCTTTGTCTCCTCCAATACGTCTGCAAGGAGGTGTTTGGAAGCTTTTGCTTGTGTTTTAGATACAGCTGCATCTTAACCATAGTTCAGATTGACGTTTGGGGTTTGGATGACACACTAAACCAGGGTGGCTATCCTGTGACTATCCAATTGTTGTTCACCTCCTGTCACATCCCTATTGACCATGCTGTCTGGGAATGATAGGAGCTGCAGTTTTGCATTGTTTGCAAATGAGGCCGCAGAGACTTATTGTACCCTGTCCCCAGAGACAGAATGTGCTCTCCACAAACACTGTCGTCATCGTGACTAGTGTCTTGCTAGTATGAAATAAATGCAGCACACAGAAAATCGGTGGATTGATTTACAAAAAAAAATAAAAATGATATTACAGCGGCATATTTCCTATTTACCTGTAATTATTCCCGCAGAAAAACTTCCTGTTGAAGCTAAATTGCCATGGTACAAGCAAGCCCAGGAGTTGGAAGAAGGAGCAATAGTATCAGAAGAACCAACGTGAGTATGGTTTTCTGAAACTGGGATGAGGTCAGGAGTTGATCAGTGCTTTGAAACTGTATTTTACTTTAAGACTAAGTGTGGTGCATTTTGTTACATTCCGGAATGGAGTTAAACCCCATTGAAGTTAGGATATTTTCCATACCCCATAATCCTGCCCTTAACTTGAAAGTCTTCCTGGCTGATTTGTGTCTTCTTGCGAAGAGTTACACCACAATTAACATGATGTAGCTCTAACAACCGAGTAAGTTGATTCACAGAGGGCTTATTTTTATGACCCTCTAAGCTTGTAGCAGCTGAGGTTTTTAATCAAGTTGTGCTGATTTTCACTCGTAGCCGAAGTGGTTTTGTGCATGCTGATTGAGTTTATTTATTTTGGTTCGTGTAAACTGGTGAATAAGAGCTGACTCAAACTCTCCGTTGCGGAAGCAGTTCAAAACCTTTCGCATAACTGTACAGTTCAGGCTTCGCATGAGCTTGAAAGCACACACAAACATCAAAACTTGCCGCTTCCAGCCTATGCTAGCTCAGAGCCAGCCTAGATATCACATTCATCACAGAAATGCCATGTTTACAGCAATTCATCTTGTGAACTCTGGCCATCGGATCTGAGATTTCCACACACCCTGCACTCCCAAGGTTCATGGGGTGCTTTCACCAAGTAAATTTTCATTTCAGAAAATGTCTCTCACTTAAACACTTAGAGCAGCCTTTCTCAACCTGTGGGTCCGCAGATGATGTTGGACTACAACTCCCATCACCCCTAGCTAGCAAGTCCAGGGCTAGGGATGATGGGAATTGTAGTCCAACAATATCTGGGGACCCACAGGTTGAGAACCACTGGTTTAGAGGTTCCCACCTTGAAATATGAAATGGGACACGGGTGGCACTGTGGGTTAAACCACAGAGCCTAGGATTTGCCGATCAGAAGGTCAGCGGTTCAAATCCCTGCGACAGGGTGAGCTCCCGTTGCTCGGTCCCTGCTCCTGCCAACCTAGCAGTTCGAAAGCACGTCAAAGTGCAAGTAGATAAATAGGGACCACTCCGGCGGGAAGGTAAACGGTGTTTCCATGTGCTGCTCTGGTTTGCCAGAAGTGGCTTAGTCATGCTGGCCACATGACCCGGAAGCTGTCTGCCGGCTCCCTCGGCCTATAGAGCGAGATGAGTGCCGCAACCCCAGAGTCGGTCACGACTGGACCTAATGGTCAGCGGTCCCCTTTACCTTTACCTTGAAATATGACAATTTACTTAACATATTTTTCTGTGTATAATACCCCCCATGTATAAGACGCCCCCTATTTTGGGGGACTACATTTTTAAAAAATGGGGGGAAATGGCCGAGAGTTGTTGAGCTTTTTTGGGGGGGTTGCCCTGAGTTGGTGAGCCAATCCAAAACAGCCCTTGCCACAGACACCAATCACCCACCCAGTCACCAGTGACAAGCTGCTGCTCATGGCTGAAACAAAACACCCGTCTCCCCTCTGCACTATCCGTGAATAAGACGAACCCCGATTTTTAATATTCTTTTTGTGTAAAAATAAAACAACCCTCATCTTATACATGGAAAAGTACGGTAATCAAACATTAAAAACTAAAGAATGTCATTGATTTGCCAAGCTAAAATATTACAATTTATCCAGGGTGGGGTGGGGACTAAAGAACAAGCCCTGTAAGACTTTCTCATAAGGTTCCCTACCATTCCTACTGTATTGAAATGGGAAGTGGTTTCTCACGGGATGTTGATAAATGCCAAATTAGATGTGAAGTATATTTTTTCATGTGAAATGCGAAAGGCTGGGCTGGATGAATCCCAAGCCGGAATTAAGATTGCCGGAAGAAATATCAACAACCTCAGATATGCAGATGACACAACCTTGATGGCAGAAAGTGAGGAGGAATTAAAGAACCTTTTAATGAGGGTGACAGAGGAGAGCGCAAAATATGGTCTGAAGCTCAACATCAAAAAAACGAAGATCATGGCCACTGGGCCCATCACCTCCTGGCAAATAGAAGGGGAAGAAATGGAGGCAGTGAGAGATTTTACTTTCTTAGGCTCCATGATCACTGCAGATGGTGACAGCAGCCACGAAATTAAAAGATGCCTGCTTCTTGGGAGAAAAGCAATGACAAACCTAGACAGCACCTTAAAAAGCAGAGACATCACCTTGCCGACAAAGGTCCGTATAGTTAAAGCTGTGGTTTTCCCAGTAGTGATTTATGGAAGTGAGAGCTGGACCATAAAGAAGGCTGATCGCCGAAGAATTGATGCTTTTGAATTATGGTGCTGGAGGAGACTCTTGAGAGTCCCATGGACTGCAAGAAGATCAAACCTCTCCATTCTGAAGGAAATCAGCCCTGAGGACTCCCTGGAAAAGACCCTGATGTTGGGAAAGATGGAGGGCACAAGGAGAAGGGGATGACAGAGGACGAGATGGTGGGACAGTGTTCTCGAAGCTACCAGCATGAGTTTGACCAAACTTCAGGAGGCAGTGGAAGACAGGAGTGCCTGGCATGCTCTGGTCCATGGGGTCACAAAGAGTTGGACACGACTAAACAACAGCATATTTTTTCTTTGTTTAAAAGCAGCCACAGGGGAGAAGGTCCACCTAAGCATTTTCCTCGATGCTACTTTTTCAGCCACTATCACCTTTTCTCAAAACTGCTGCTACTGTGAAAGGGACAAGGCCGGCCCTAATATTAGGCAGAGTAAGGCAACTGACTCTGTTCCACTTCTCCCTCCTGTGGCTCCTAATCTGGACAGCTGTCCCAGATGTGGCGCAGGATTCTACTCCTATCATCAACGTTGAAGTAAAATTCAAACATCAGCCCAGTTGGGTTCTGAACATTGAATTAGGATGCAGTGCCATCTACTCCTTTGCCTTAGGCGGCCAAATGTCTTGAGCTGGCCCTGGGATTGGGGGAAAAATTAACGTCTTCCTCATGGTGTCAGAAAGGCAGCAGGATTTCTGCAAGCTGCTTCAGCTGTCCTTTAGACTCTGAACCTTTCACATTCCAAAACACATTTAGCTGAAACATATCTAGCCTTCCTGGAGACAATTTTTGGTTTTGATTGATGTTAGAGCCATATTTTCATCTCATAAAATTTGTCTTTGAGATAGTAAAGCTGCCATGCTGGCATGGCTGACCTGAAATCGCGCAAATTTTAATTGAAGCCATGGGGAAACAGTGAGGAAATGTACAATATTATACTCAAGATCATAGTTATGTTTATATTTATATGTATCGTATGTAAATATATATTTGTCAGCTATTACATGTTATGATGAAGTTATACTTCAGAGCTATTATATATTTCATATGTGCCTTTTGTTCATTTATAGCCAAGTGCCAGATACATGTTTCAATCTGTTTTTATTTATTTTAATTTGGAAGCCCAGTTTTTGGATCTCTGCAGTTTTCTGTCTACTAGTAAACCACTTTTCTAAATACGTATTTAACAAACTATAATTACCCTTCAGTTGTATAATGGGAACTGGGCAGTGTTGGGGTGTGTGTGTGTCAAACAGGGATCACGTTGCTTACACTGGAAAGGGATGATTTGAATCATAGCCCATATTTCTGCTGCAGAGCACTAAAAAAATAAGCTAGAAGAAGCCACAACTCCAGAAGAAGTCATGATCATGGACTTATTGACAAAAGTCTGGATATGAATGTTGAGAATTAATGTTGGCGTTGCTTCGTGAGGGGAAAATAACCTCCCCTAATGCTGGGTGTTGAATAGTTATTGCATTCTTTTAAAAATGACAGCACAACAGATTTCTCAATAGTGGTACAAATGTATTTTTGTAAGGATTCTGGGATAAGGTACAACAGAAAATATAGAATATAATTATAAAGTATTTTGGACAAACGGCAATTGAAGGAATTATATACAGCCTTGGACGGGGGGGGGGGGGAATGAAAGGAATCCCAAGAACTTAAGCAGAGATTTTATTTGTACTTATCAGCACCTTTTTATTCAGCAGATCTGTTTGCTTTACAGAGTTGTTTCCCCAGCTGTAAAATGGAGACACAACTCTGTAAAATAACATCACAATGTTTGAGTGGATTAAGGCTTCTTTGATAGAAAAAGAGATATTTATTATATTTCATTCTTTCTTTGCTCTGTTGCGAAATGCCTTCTTCACAATTACTACCTCATTGAAGGGAGTGAACCGAGGAGAGCATTTCGTCAATTTTGAGGGTGGGGTCAAAAATATTGAACGTGGTTCCAGTTGTGTAGGTTATACAGTGTGGCATGTAGTAGTAGTGGTTTTCCATTCCCTTCCGCTGTCCTTGTGTGGTTGTAAGGAGCATTGGTGTACGGTGGGGAGACCACAGGGGCAGTTGCCCCAGGTGCAAAATTATTAGGGGCACAAAATTTCAACACCCGGTGCTGCCTCAGTACAGCTGTGCACTTTCATTGCTGGGCTCCACTGAAATATTATTATTAGTAGTATTAGTATTAGTATTAATTTATATGCCACTCTGGGCAGCTCCCATCAAAGTATTAAAAGCACAATAAAATACAGTGGTACCTCCAGTTACGGACAGGATCCATTCTGGAACTCCGGTCGGATCCCGAAGTTTCCGCAACCAGAGGTGTCTGTTCTGAGCATGCGTGCATCATGGTAGAGTGCTTCTGTGCATGCGTAGGGTGCGGAAGAGCACTTCTGCGCATGCGTGTGCATTGAAACCCAGAAAAATACTTCCAGGTTTGCCGTGTGTGTATCCCGAAGGATACATAACCAGAGGTGCACGTAAGTAGAGGTACCACTGTACAATGGTACCTCGGGTTAAGTACTTAATTCGTTGTGGAGGTCCGTTCTTAACCTGAAACTGTACTTAACCTCAAGCACCACTTTAGCAAACGGGGCCTCCTGCTGCCGCCACGACGCCAGAGCACGATTTCTGTTCTCATCCTGAAGCAAAGTTCTTAACCTGAAGCACTATTTCTGGGTTAGCGGAGTGTGTAACCTGAAGCGTATGTAACCTGAAGCATATGTAACCCAAGGTACCACTGTATCAGAAACTTTCTTGAACATAGCTTCTCCATGCGAAGCAGGAAGAGACCTCTCCAGGCAACAGAACAACTCCTCTTTTCCTATCTTCAACCACAATCTCCTGGGTGATGAGGACACCATTACGCAGCTGAATGTGCATGCGTATTCCACCTGTTTCACTCCATTCCACAAATCTGCTCCATGCAGCTCTGGGCACTGACAACCCACGCTATGCCACTGCACAGGAGTAATGTAGAAGGTCTTGTTTAGTTAGCAGGAATGGGAAATGCCAATCGCCCGCCATCAAAAGAAACCTGGCTCTTGAAGGCTGGCTGGCAACACTTCTTTCCTCTCTCCAGTCCCACAAATACAAGAAAGAGGAGAATAAGAAACTGCCACTCAGCACACTTGATTCATCTAGCTGAGATAAACTAGTCGCTTTCCATCTGCCTGAACTAGATAGGATATCCTCCTCTATCATAAAACAAATTTCAGAGGGCTAAACTGCACCTATGACCCACCCTGCAGTTGTGAAAACAGCCCTTTTTGACAAGCCGAAACACAAACCTACCGTCTGCTAACCTTCCAAAGGCAACAAAATCTTATGAGAATGATCAGTAATATGATCTCTATGGAGAACAGCTAAATTGAGGGTTGACTCTATTGCCAATTACTATTAGAAATGAGACAGATGACTCGTATTAAATTTTCTCTATAGGGTTGTGTACTGCAAGGATCTTAATCCTCTAACTTAGCCCTACTTTAAGTGAAGATTAAAGAATGCCTCCTAACAACATTTCTTAGACCCTTTGGCTGCAATCATATGTGCAGTTACTAGTGAAAACAGTGACACTTGCTTCTGAGTAAACGTATAAGATTGCTCTGTTAATGCCGGTACATTGAATAGATTGGGCACCACAATTCAAGGATGTTGACAAGCAGGAACGTGTGCAGAGGAGGGTGACCAAGATGATTCAGGGTCTGGAAACCAAGCCTGATGAGGAACGGTTGAAGGAGCTGAGTCTGATGGCCTGGGACTCGGGCTTGGACTCGGAACCAGAGGAGTCTCAGTCTGCACTGGATCCTTTGCCTCAGGCATCATCTGAACCAAGTCTGGGGCCTGATCCTGAAGAGTCCCTGTCCGCACAGATTCCCCTGCAACAAACACCAGCTGGGCCGAGTCAGGCGCCTGAGCCTGCACTGGCTCCAGATGCAGGGATTACCTTGTTGCCTTCAGCTGGGCCATCACTTACAGCTGTTCCACTACCAGTTGGGTCAGGGGAGGGGTCTAGTAACCCACCGACGTCTCCTGAGCTGCAGAGACTGAGGTCTGAGAGAAGGAGAAACCTGAGTACTCACAGGAGGAGTGCTTGCCTTTGGGCAAAACAGGGAGGTGAGTCACTGGGGGATCAGGACCGGCCGCTACCCTGACAAAGATAAAAGGCTGTCGGACCCTGCCCCAGGTTGCGGGAGCAACATTGCTGTATGCCAGACCTGTATGCCTGCCTGAGATCCTGTACCTGTCCTTGCCTGGTATCCTGCCTCATGTCCTGCCTTGGACCTGTCGGACTGACTCCTAGTCGAACCTTCGGATTCTGGACCGGACCAGGACTGCGTTTCATGGTTTACCCCCGGGACCACCACACTGAGTATCCTTAGCCTGGAAAAGAGGAGACTGAGAGGAGGGATGCTAGCCATCTGCAAATATCTAAAGGGCTGTCAAATGGAAGATGGTGGAAGCTTGTTTTCTCCTGCTCTGGAGGGCAGGATTTGAACCAATGGCTTCAAGTTACAAGGAAGGAGATTCCGACTAAACACCAGGAAGAACTTTCTGACAGAAAGAGACATACAACAGTGGAACGGTCTCCCTTGGAAGGCGGTCGACTCTTTTTCTTGGAGGTTTTTAAGCAGTGGTTGGATGGCCATCTGTCATGGATGCTTTAGCTGAGATTCCTGCATTGCAGGGGGTTGAAATAGATGACCTTTGGGGTCCCATCCAATTCTACAATTCTGTGAGTCTGTGTCTAAGAGCTCTAGCATTATATCAGGGGGAGGGCAAGGAAAATGAGGCTTCCTTGTTTTCCCTCACCCTTCCTTCAATCCCATCTCTTGAGTGGTCTGGACAGTGCACTGTTCTGAGCTGAATGGAGCTCTGAGCTTGAACCATCCCACAAATGGAAATACACTGCAACATTATGTTGCAGCTCCCACTCATCAGTTTATAATCTCCACTGGGCCTGATGGATTCATGCATAGTTCCATCTATAGATGCAGGCAAAACGTTGCATGCAACTGCAGTTGCTAAAAGCGCTATCTAAACCAGTATGAAAGCTCCGTACTATGACACCCTGTTTTCATTTTTAATTAGAATACGATACAATATGATACGATATGATAATTTTCATTGTCGTTGTCCCATACAGAACAACGGAACTGAAAATCTGCATCAGACATTCAGAAACCAAGAAGCCTGCTATCCCAGCTATCCCAGCCTGGTTAGCCCCCTAAAAACTTTGATACCCCATAATTAAATACAATATACTCCCATAGAGACTACCTTACACTGTGTTTGAAACCAAAATTGCATTTGAATAGAAACTGTTTCTCAGGCAGCTAGTCCTAATCTTTATAACCCTGTACCTTCTTCAAGAAATCATTTCCGGGGTGTGCACTATCCTGCTCTTTTCACAACCTGGGCAGGTAATCCCTCCCCTACCTGGCCTGGTCTCCTTGGCAACACTTCCCCAGGTGGGATTGGACAACTGACTGAGGTAGGCGGAGACCTCCAGGTATCCCACCTGAGGGAAGGCAAAGCCAAGCCTATGCTGATGGAGCCGCTCCAGATCTAGGGGCTGCGCGCGTCCACGCAAAGGGCACCCCCCGTTATAAGCGGGGAGCGGTCACTCCTATGCATTAATATCTGACCTCTGTGATGTTTTTTGAAAGGAATCCAGTAATTTAAGAAGAGGTTTAAAGGCACCATTCTATTCAACAGGGCTGTTGACAGCAGAGCTGTTTCTTCAGCTGTAAAATGGGAGTGATAATATATTTTGCAGTGTTGCGAATTGCCTGAGGCAACGCCTTATGATTCTAGATTGGAAAGTGTGTTCACTTAAACCTCAGCTAGGTCCTTTTAATCCTCCAGTGACCATAGCCATATAATAAACACGCAGGAAAGAGAGACTCCATTGATGGCATTATATACGGACCTCTAGGTAGGAACTGTGTTCCTTGGAATGCTACCTTCAAAAGCAAGTGTAGGAAATGTAGATGTGAATTATAAAAGTAGCTGAAAACAATAAATCCACCAGTGAGTAAAACATAGTCATAAACTCCTTATGTCCTGTTCCTTGCCACTTTATCACATTGATGTTTGGGAAAGTTTAGTATGTGAAAGAGACCGTTCAGAACTTAGCTAGTCTCATCCTTCTCTTCTTCATGGAGGCCTGATTTCATAGCCCACTACACAACCTGAACACAGTCCACTACACAGTCATCGCGGCTGAAAAAAGTCAGGGACCTATTAGTTTTCATCTGACCTGTTTCATTTGCCGAGTTGGGGGGAGTTTTTTTCTAAAAGATTTGCAACTCTTGAAAAACACTTTTGTATGTTAACACGATATCCAGCTTTTAACATTTTGCCATAAATAACCTGGTGTGAGCTGTAAAAATAAAATAAAGCAAAAGGGGGGTGGGCAAACTGTAATATCTGGATGCCAGATGGCACCGGCTAAGTGATGGGGCTGATTCAATAAGAAACAAAAGGAAATTCCTGACATGCATCTATTTGAATAGAACCCACAGGGAACAACTTAGCTGCAGAAAGGCCAGTAGTATGCAATCGCCCAATAATAATTCCTAAATGTTAAGCCGCGCTTGCTTAGAGCCAGTCTTTTAGAGGTGAGATTTCCTACCAAAAGGGCTTAAGGAACTAGACAGGTGATGTGTTTTCAGAACTTTTACCTGCATCTTAATGTACTTGATCTGCGCGTTCATTCTACACGGAATTGCTCCAGTAAGTAGCAGCATAGCAAAAACATGTATTTATATGTTTGTTTGTTAAAATTAGTATACTGCCCTTCATCTGAAGATCAGTTCACAACACAGAAATACAAAATGAAAACACAGAATACATAATAAAACAGAAACAAACCAATTACACGCCTCAGGCCTGTCCCTAGTTGTGGTGAGGTTACAGTGGGGAGGAGAGCTATGAAGACCACCATGACTTCCTTGGAGGAACGGCGTGATATGGATGTAATGAATAAGATAACTTTTTTTAAAAAAAAAATATGGTTCCGACTTCTTTTGCAGGGTTGTTACAAGCATTATAGCAACTCAGGATTACACTCCATGCATCTAATGAAGTATAGGATGTATACTGCAATCGACAAAACCTTATCCCATAGTAAACTTGTTGGTCTTCAAGGATGCCCCATGACTTTTTGCTGTGCAAAGGCTCGCATGACTGCCTCTCTGGAAATGGTTACAAGGAGATGATGTCTCTGAAACCGTTTGAACATTCCATATTTAGATGAAAGAGGAGATGAAAATTGGTTGTTAGAGGTGCCCTGGAGGATCTGAGGCTGTCAGCGAGGATGTTAGTTATGTATATATTGCTCTTGATATTATCTACGAATACTTTTTCCCTTTCGTTTTTGCACTGCTTTCTGTCGGCCAAAATATCTCTTTGGAGGTGTATTTCCTATGGTTGCAGTCCATTGCGTTTTGGAACAGTTGGGAAAATTCCCTCTCAGCTGCCAGGGCATTGGATCAACTTGTGCGATTTCTTCCCTTTGTCTTTCTCCATTTCTCTTGCCACTGCTCTCTCAAAGCTTTGACTACAAACCACCCCACTTCGCTCTAGAGGATTTTAACGATAAATGAATGTGATTGTTCCATGCCAAAACAAAATGTGGACATTCTCACTGCTAATATCTGTTTAAAATAGTAGGGCCCCGTTACATTGTTGTTTTTATAAACGAGGCGATCTTTATCTCAGGAGCAATATTCCTTAACCGCAAATGTTGAATTTGAAGCATGTTCATTTTTATAAGTTAAAAGAACTCAGACCTTCCTGCCTGAAGGAAGAAGAGTTTGTCAAATGATTGCACAGAGCTTCACATCAAACAGGGGCGTGATTTGGCATTTTATTTTGCAACTTGAGAATTTAATTTTAAATTTTAATTTTAATTAGGGACATTGCTTATTTGTTTGCTTTTGAAAAAAAGGATTTGTGAACTTATTTGCCAGGCATGGTTATTTTTGCATTAGCCATGGTCTAGAGATACATGCATTGTTAACAAAACTGGGTATATCAGGCACTTACTCCTCTAGCTGGTAACCCAAGATTACAAGGCAGTTGGGGAGCTTGTGGAAGGAGCAGAAGAAATTGCATGCCCAGGCATCATGACCCTGCAACATGCATGTGCTTGAATGACAACTCGTGACAACATTCTTTGATTCAAATCACACCACAACTTTATTGATTACAGATGTAAGATGTTTGCAGTTCTGGATATAATGAATTTTTGTTGTTGGTTTCTACAGTCCAGGCTACATGCTAGCTTTTATAGCCTAGCTCTTACAAGCAAACAAACAATGTGATGATTCGAGATTTAATGTGAAAGAATTGAGAACGTGGCAATTAATATTTCTGCTAATTATCACATGCACTTAAATCCAGGGTACCGTTCCAAGTTTCTGTTGGGAAAGCCAAAATGGTTTGGGTGGGAGTGCCCATTTCATAGCAACAAATAGCTAATGGTTTGGGTTAATTGGGCATAAGTCATGTAGATCAGGTCTGCCAGAGTTGTTCTACCAGTGTTGTTCTACCGAAGCATCAGGAGAAGCAATACTGTGGGTTTGAATGCTTCCCACTCACCGCTCCTCAAAAGCTTCCTGCACATAAGATCATAATTGCCTTGCAAATATGTTTCCAAATGCCTCAGGAAGTTCACAAGCAGGGCGTGAATGTGACTGTCGTCCCAAATGTATCCAGCAGCAAAAATATCATCATCATCATCATCATCACTTTTAATTTGTATACCATATTTCTGTCTTACAATACCCAAGGCGGTTTACAAGCTGAAGAAACAAAGAATGTACACCTTATAACAATCTAATGCAATACAAAAACGTGATAATAAAACATAGCTTTAAAATAAGCAACCTACATCAAATACAGTAACATTCGACAGTCATTAGAATAGTATAGAATAATAATATCAGCATATAAAAAAATCAAACAGAAATCCATTCTTAACCATTACAATAAATACCGTAATTTTTGCTCTATAAGACTCACTTTTTCCCTCCTAAAAAGTAAGGGGAAATGTATGTGAGTCTTATGGAGCGAACGCAGGCTGCGCAGCTATCCCAGAAGCCAGAACAGCAAGAGGGATTGCTGCTTTCACTGCGCAGTGATCCCTCTTGCTGTTCTGGCTTCTGAGATTCAGAATATTTTTTTCTTGCTTTCCCCCTTCAAAAACTAGGTGCGTCTTGTGGTCTGGTGCGTCTTATAAAGCGAAAAATACGGTAATTTCTAAACTTCAATCAGTAAAACAACGGCAAGCCACAGAGCATAAAATAATACAATACATAATGAGAAGCAGAGACTGGAGGGTGGATCAAGGCAGGTGGAAGAAGTCCTTGCCTGGTGAAGTCTCTCCTCTCACTCTGCATGCAAGTTGGACCTGAAACAAAATGTCGCAATCCAGAAGAAACATTTTCCAAAATTCAAGCCACCCCATTCCATCCCCTTCCCCCCCCCACCTGTTTTACATTTCCGTTCCTAAGAGTTAGCATTCTGTGACTATTGAGTAGGCTTGGTTCTCACTGGGTTCTTTCTTCATCTTAAGTAGTTTTCTTTTTTTTAAAAAAGTACTTCTGCAAATGGAGTTTCTCTCCCCTCCAAGTCTACTGATAATAATTGCATTGTTACAATTATTGTAATCGTTATTTGTGGGTGGTGCCATTGTAGCTGCATAATCAATGGTACTCATAACCTGAACATCAGAAATATACAGGATTATTAGCTCAATGTATGGAACTGCCATTTGATCCAGTTACTATTTCAGTGCTAAGTTCCGTTCTGAGCTAATTCACTGAGATTCAAATAATCAAGACCATGCTAAGCACGGTGATCCTGATTATATCAATTCACAGGATATTAATTCTGTTATCGCTGTAACCCTGTGCGAGTAGCGCTTTGATTTACCGCAACTCTGACTAGTCAAGGGTCGCTCGTTCCAAATAGATGAATAAGCTTGGAATATATCTCTTACAGTTTTGTACTACAGAGTAACTCATAAGCATATATTAAGAATTTATTTCACAGCAAAGTAGCACTATCACCAAACTCAGAAATATGGTTGTTATTAGTAAATGTTGACTTTCTAATGGCAACCTTGTATGTTTTATTGCTCTCAGCTCCACAGGTTCTCCTTATGCCTTTGAAGCAAGTTATTACATAGCATAAACCTACCCTACTAGGCTCATAACTCAAAATGCAAAGTATCTGTTTAGGAAGCAGGAAAAAATATAACTTCCTGATGTTATTTCCTGCTTTTCAGTTATGAATTACTGTGCACAGTGAAATGATTAATAATGAGTAGATTATAGTTTATGCAGCAATTTTCATTCCCTAGAAGAGTTTCCTTACAGGCTATACATTTCTCTTTTCTGCTGTTGCTCCGAGCATGTGGTTTACGCACATCTCCATTATTTCATTTAACAGGGTGTGCTGCACGAACTTAACATGCTTTTTTAATAGTAGAGCCATTTTGCCCTGCATTAATTTGCGGTCATGTTTTTGGTAAGAGGAATCTGTGGAATTATAAAATTATGAAGCTAGACTTTCCTTAAAGTCATCTGGCCCATTTCCTTCGCGCTGCGAAGGGACCATCTTTCTTTACTTAAAGTTGAATCCACTCACAGGATGCTCACACTAAAAAAAGGGGGGTGCAGTTTTCAGTGATTCCCCTTCCCCCTGCATGCAGCCTCTTCAAACCTGCCTTCTTCAACAGGAGCTTCCATTGGACCTGAGTCCCTTCCATGAGTGGAAGGAGCCCTTCAAACTTCTCAAATAATAGCGGTTTCAAGTTACAGTTTTGGCATCTCTGGCAGAGAGGTCCAGATACCTTAGAGCAGGCATAGGCAAACTCAGCCCTCCAGATGTTTTGGGACTACAATTCCCATCATCCCTGACCACCGGTCCTGTTAGCCATGGATGATGGGAGTTGTAGTCCCCAAACATCTGGAGGGCCGAGTTTGCCTATGCCTGCATTAGAGCAAAGGTTTTCAGTCTTTTTGAGTCCACAGCTCCCTTGAGGTGTGGAGAGAGACTTTGTCTGGCATGGCCTCCTTCCACCTGCCTTGCCCCACCCTCTAGTCTCTGCTTCTCAATTTGTATTGTATTATTTTATGTACTTTGTCTTGTCTGGAGAACTACTGCCTTGAAATGCACCATTCAAGGTACCCTGACTGAAAACCACTGTCTTAGGGAGATGATTCCGATGTTTGCTTTTCCTTGTAGGTTTATTCCGGAGACCTGGTCTGCCTGCAGCGTGACCTGTGGGGTCGGAATCCAAGTCCGCTTAGTGAAGTGCCAAGTTCTGCTCTCCTTCTCTCAATCTGTGGCTGATTTGCCCATTGATGAATGTGAAGGGCCCAAACCAGCCTCCGAACGAGCTTGTTATGGCGGCCCTTGCAATGGGGAGACCAGCGAATATAGTCCCGAAGAGGCTGATGTGTTTTATGGCGGCTCGCAGGACTTTGACGAACTCCATGACTGGGAGTATGAAGGCTTCACAGAGTGCTCTGAGTCTTGTGCAGGAGGTGAGTTGCAATTTTCCCCCAACTTGTTTGTTTTGCTTGTTTTAAATTTTGCCTACCCACAGGCAAAAAATGGGTGGGTATTAAGTCATGACTACCTTATGTGCCTTGGGATGAGGGTGGCACTGTGGTCTAAACCACAGAACCTAGGGCTTGCCAATCAAAAGGTCGGCGGTTCGAATCCCCGCGACGGAGTGAGCTCTCATTGTTCGGTCCCTGCTCCTGCCAACCTAGCAGTTCGAAAGCACATTAAGTGCAAGTAGATAAATAGGTCCCACTCCGGCAGGAAGGTAAACAGTGTTTCCGTGTGCTGCTCTGGTTCGCCAGAAGCGGCTTAGTCATGCTGGCCACATGACCCAGAAGCTGTACGCTGGCTCCCTCAGCCAATAAAGCGGGATGAGCACCGCAACCCCAGAGTCGCCACGACTGGACCTAACGGTCAGGGGTCCTTTACGTGCCTCACTGATTATAATCAGACTTAATTTGAACTAACTGCATCCACACTTTCACCCGACTCACATTTTTATCTTATTGTGTACTGATTAATCCTTCCCTCCGCCCAAGAGCTACTCTCATTGTTCCACAGCGGTGCCTTGCGAAAACACAACCTTACCCACTAAATTAGTTCTTATCAAATGTGTGGAAAACCTGAAGAGGGGTTTTTGTTCAACCGAGCTTTTCAATTCAGCGGATTAGAGCTGATTTTCACAAGGCACACAGCTGGCTAATGGGAAATGTGGATAAATGTGGCATATAAAGCGACTCCGTCCATCCATCAATAACCCATGAAATGAGCACCTTCTGCACATTTTGGGTACTGTGTGGACGATCCCACCAGCTCCACCGTGGCAGCCGAAATGTGAGAATCAGACCCCGGTCTTCTGTTTTCTCTGTTTGAAATGGAAGAGTGGCTCTGTGAGGGAACTATCGAAAATAAAGTCCAGATGTAATACCATTTTGGATCTAGAAGGTATCAGAATTCACAGCTGGGGTCTTTCATATGACTAATGCAGTAGTCTGGTTGTTTACATTTCCTGCTGACCACTTACATTTGGGCCAGGGAAGCATATTTTTAAAGAGCAAGATTAAGTCAGGAAGCATCAGGTGTCATTAGCTCTGCATTGCCTGACTTCTGCTTTGTAAGCAGAGACATGTGGATCCCAAGCGTTGGGCTGTTGCATATGTATTTCTTTACTGAATCTACTGGAGACTCAGCTGGTTTTGATAGCTTTTACTAGCAAATGACATTAGCTTGGATCTCGGTGCAGGGTAAAGGAGAGAGAGAGAAAACATATGGCAAAAATAACCAGCGAAAAGATTGCCTGGAGCTAGTAAGTTTGGCACTTAGGTTAAAAGTTAAGGAGGGTCACCATTTATGCATATTATGAGAATTGTTTAATGTACATGGTGTCTAATCCATTTGGGTCTACCCAGTCATTTTCTGCTAATTGCTTATGAAAATCGCGCCCATTAGAAATGTCCCGTTCCTAAAATTCCTTAGCTCCTCTAAAGCTGGGGTTTTTCCACACAGGAATTGTAACAAATGGCTTGCATTTCATGGGTTCTGAGTAACTTGTGCATGATAGAAAAAGAACATTTTTATCACGAAGTGACTAATGCTTCATAATTATTCATGCCTTCCTTTGGTTATCCCACATCCCATACCCTATCAGAGCAAAACATTGTTTCCCCTTACTACCTCATTCTCAGGTAAAAATAGGGAAATGGGTTTAAAAATGGCACAGAAAGCATTTATCTCTGCAGCGTCGTTCAAATCCGACACATACACAATTTACATAGGGTTGCCATATTTCAAAAAGTGAAAATCCAGACACAAACCTTGTTGAGCCTTTGGGGGGGGGCAAAGTTCATGAGCCACCCCCCCCCAAAAAAAGTTGTTGCACAAAAAACTAGACTTTCAACCTGGGTTGCCATGTGTCTGGATTTTCCTGGACATTTCAGCTATTTCCTCCCAAACACTGTTTCCGACGGCCGTATTCCAGCTGGGTCTGGGAAATTCTGGACGTATGGCAACCCTGATTTACAGAGCTCTGAAAGCAGGTCAACATGCTTTCTTGAATCGAGAAGAAGCGCCAGGTGTAGTCTTTCACACAAACCCAGGTCAAAACTCAAAGTGGAATGAGTGCAGGCGTGGAATGAGTGCATGCCTAGAGATGGACCATTAGGTAGCTGGAGAATCATCATCATCATCTTTTATTTGTATGCCACCTTTCCATGGAAGTGAGAGCTGGACCATAAAGAAGGCTGATCGCCAAAGAATTGATGCTTTTGAATTATTGTGCTGGAGGAGACTCTTGAGAGTCCCATGGACTGCAAGAAGTTCAGACCTATCCATTCTGAAGGAAATCAGCCCTGAGTGCTCACCGGAAGGACGGATCCTGAAGTTGAGGCTCCAAGACTTTGGCCACCTCATAAGAAGAGAAGACTCCCTGGAAAAGACCCTGATGCTGGGAAAGATGGAGGGCACAAGGAGAAGGGGACAACAGAGGACGAGATGGTTGGACAGTGTTCTCGAAACTACCAGCATGAGTTTGACCAAACTGCGGGAGGCAGTGGAAGACAGGAGAGCCTGGCGTGCTCTGGTCCATGGGGTCACGAAGAGTTGGACACGACTAAACAACTAAACAACAACAACATGCCACCTTTCCACAGTTAAAAAAACAATGCTCAAGGCGGCTTACAGCATAACAAGATTTACATCATTACAAAAGTCATAAACAATAAATAAACCACATCAAAAAAATACACAACCAAATGGGAAACAATTTCCACATAAATCTAAATCTAAAACTAAGAATACAGCATTAATATCACAGTTTAAAATGACATAGGTAAGAAATAACAGCAATTTAAACAAAAAGCAAAAACTAAACTAAACGGAGCCCTCTCTGCCCAGCAGCAGCAGCTGCAGCAGTCCTTTATAGAGCCCATCAGGCCCCGCCCTGGGCCAGGTGGTGAGTGGAAGGATTGGGGCCCTCAGACGCTGAGCAGGGGAGTTCTCCTGGGTCTATCACAGTCAATTTTGCACCAGAGGTTATGAGGGCTGGAAGCTCCATTCCCATTTAGGAAAGAGGCTCCACCATGACCTGCTTGGCACCCACTGCCACCTGTCTCCTTCCCCTACAGGGAAGTGGGAGGCAGTGGTGGCAACTGCAGGTTCCATGTGAACACAGCTCTGCTCACTTTGCTCACAGCCGGAAATGAACGGGACCCAGCTGACCTTGGACCTCTCACACGGAGAGGCACTCAGTTTCGCAAGCATCCTTGCCAACTCGCTTCTGCATCATCACGGCTCCTCCCTAATTCAAGTTAAAACTGAGCTCGCCCTTACAAAGTTAAAGAAAAAGAAGCAAAAGCTGTTGCTGCGTGTGGTTTGGGGATGGGCCGCTTAATAATCATAATAATTTTATTATTTATACCCCGCCCATCTGGCTGTGTTGCCCCAGCCATTCTGGGTGGCTTCCAGCATATACAAAAACATAATAAAACATTAAAAACTTGCCTATACAGGGCTGCCTTCAGATGTCTTCTAAAGGTTGTATTTATCTCATTGAGATCTGGTGGGAGGGAGTTCCAGAGGGAGAACTTCACTTCCAAGAAGACCATCTCCTGGTGAGGGAACTGCCAGAAGGCCCTCGGAGCTGGACCTCAGTGTATGGGCTGAACGATGGGGATGGAGATGCTCCTTCAGGAATACTGGGCCGAAGCCGTCTAGGGCAGGGGTGAGCAAACGTTTTCCGCAGGGGGCCGTCCACCGTCCCTCAGACCTTGGGGGGGGCGGACTATATTTTGAAGAAGAAAAATCCCCCCCACAACTTTCGCCTCCCTTCTCCACAGCGCCCGCCGAGCCCCGGTGGCTGCGTACCTGTGCCTTGTGAGCGGCAGGGGCTGGCGGCGGAGGGACAATTAGCGGAGCGAAAGGGCTGCCTCCAGAGAGGGGTTACTTAAAATGGCGCCCAGCCAACTGCGGCTCAACAAAGCCCAGCCACCTCCCTCCAGAAGGAGGGAGGGAGGAGGCGCCATGGCAGTGCATGTGAAGGACGGGGGGGGGGGGGAATGGCACAGCCCCAACAATCAGAATCCCCATGCCGATCCATGCAGCGATTCCTGGACCTTCCATGGGCCAGATCCAGAAAGCAATTGGGCTGAATCCGGGCCCCGGACCTTAGTTTGCTGACCCATGGTTTAGGGCTTCAAAGTGTTTATCAGGTGTGTGTGCAGGAGCCAGGCCCTGTGACCAATAGGACTTTGCAGGACTGGGGCCTTCCTAAGTTTGTTCTGAAGAGGCAAGGTACAGGTGAGGCTGATTGGTACCTCATAGCACCTGGTGGCAAGAGCCGGGAAGGGATACAAGGTCAGCATTTCGCTTCAGCTCTTTGCCACAGCAACACGCTTCCTGCCTTGGGCTTCTTTCTTCCTGATCCTTGAACCTTGGTTTCTTGACTCCTTGTTTCTTGATCCTTGGACCCCTGACTTCATGACTTCATGACTTCTTGCTCCTGACCCTCGGACCCTTAGCTTCCTGACTTCTGGCTTCTGGACTCCCGTTCCTGCTCCCACCCCACCATCTTGCCCCCAGTCCTGACGTCCCCAGCAGGACTTTGATCGCCCGTGAACCGGACTGTGAGAGTGTTGGTGCTTGGAAATGTACCGGGAGTCAATGTAGGTCTTTCAGGACCAGTGTTATATGGTCCCGGCAGCAAGTCCTAGTCACCAGTCTAGCTGCTGGTTTTTTTGCATTAGGTTAGAAAAGTGAGGCATCGGGTCAACACAGTACCGCAGCATCTTTTAAAATAAGATAGCCTGTTAAAATAGAGAGCTTCATCATTGGCTGTCACTTCTGTCAACCATCTCGTCAAACAGATGTGCTGCTTCTGACATACACTGATTGAAAAAGGGACGTTTGTCCTCTCATTCCTGACCCCAGTCCACATTTGTTCTGAACTGGGAGGCAATTGTGCTTGCCACACACCACTTTGGGGAGGCCCATAACACACACTGTGAGAACCGTGGGCCCTACATTGCAGCATTCCTACACCATATCAAAGCACAGTGGTTTGTAGGAAATAAAGATCTTTGGATGGCAACCACTTGTTTCCATGAGTTAAATTCACATCCAGCACTCGGTCTGCTGAACAGCATTGCCACAGAGAACTTGGGAGCGGCATCTCTTGTTACATTTATTGTACCTGATAATATGTGGCTGTAGCAGAAACCATTTCTTTGATCCATTCAATGCCATCTGATTGTTTGCGAAATGACTGGCATTCAGAATGTTTTGGGGGAAAACGTTTTCTGTTAAGCAAATTAAAATGGAATAAATAGGTTCCAAATAATCATTTTGTTTCCACAGTTGCATGACAGATCAAGTTAATTTTATTGTTCTTGTGCTCTCTGGAGATGAAATTTGATTCATGTAGAAGTAGCCCTTCACCCTTGAAGGAGTAGCAGCCAGAAGGAACCAGTTAACAATTTAGTCTTCATGAAGTGGCTGCGTCTTCCACTGCTGTCATCAAGTATCATGTAACAATTATGCTATTCTGGTAGATATAAACACAGCAAATCCTATTTGATGGTATATTGAAAGTGAACTGAAAGCTACTTAGATTCATGTCCTCCCCTTGCTCCGTGTAGCAGTTTAATTTCCCAGCCATAAACTTCAGGGATTTTCAAGGAAAAACAAACCCAGCTTCATTATGTTAAAATTGTGAGCAATAATTTTTAAAACTCGAGCCTCAAATACCCTGGAAAGTGGAAAGCCCAGGGCTTTTCTGTGTCCCATTTTGAGCAGCTTATTTTCTCATTAGAAAGGAATGTACAGCTTCTTCGTTATATGTATTTTCCAGTTTTTGAATACATCTGTGTTGGAAGCTGCAAGATCTAATCCTAAAATTCCAAGAGGGACAAATCACTATCATGCTACTTGGTTCTGTGCTGCATCTCGAATGTTTTACTAGCTATTGAAAAATGTCTGAAACACAAGCAAATGATTTTTAGAATGGAAATGCACCATTGCCATTTCATATAGGAGGTCCCCACCTTTACTTATCTCTTCCTGCCACTTTCTAGTTTTCTCTGAAGACAAGGGAGAATATGGGCTCACCTATCATTTCTAAAAATGCAGAAAGGAGCACATAGTTCAGAGCAGTGCTTTCTGCCAGAGAATGATCTGAGGTCACAGGATGCTACAAAAAAAAACCTGTCTTCCTCTTGAAATGAATGGACACAATAGTTCATTGGTTTAGTTCTGAATTCATTATGAATGCACAAGGAAGTCTGCTTGAAAACGTTCGTAACTACAGCAGACTGGAGTTGCTAAGGTGGTTTTCGGCTGCTGTGATGGATGAATTGTGATCTGAAAACTTCCATTTTATAACCACTTGGCGTTTCACAGTACGAAAAGACAAAAATGTGTAACGTAATGACAAATGAGACAATAACCTCATCACCATGGGCTTCAGCCTGTCACTGTGAACTTGTTAGGAAGATGGCTGCTTTAATAGCATCTCCCATTATTACCACACCTTTGAGTGTATCCTCACCGTATCTTGTTCTTCACTCTCATAGACCTTACCGTCCGCAGTGAGCCTGTGCAAAAAACCACCCTGGATTTTCTCCAGTTCTGCCTCTAACCCTACCCCACACTTGTGCTTTCCAGAGCTTTCGGCTGCAACTCCCATCACTCCTGACCATTGACCATACTGGCTGGGGCTGATGGGAGTTGTAGTAGTCTACAGGGCACAGATTAAGTTATTAGAGATTAGAGAAATTAAGTTTATTTAAAAAAGTGTTTTGTGTTTGCAAGCATGTGTCTGTTGCATTCACACTTTACAATTTTAAGTGTATATCTGGTAATCACATATCCTACTGTGAACTGCCCTGAGATCTTTGGATGAAGGGTTGTATACAAATGATGATGATGATGATGATGATACTTTAAGGAGGAAAGTTCTCTATTTGAAAGCATCCTTAGTCTGAAGAAGGGCTTTCTGAGCCAAATCCTAAGAAGGGAGAGTGGTGACCTTCAAATTGCCCATCAATCTTTAGTTTCTAGACAGCAAGCACAACGGTCATGTGTTCACATCATGATCAGCTGTAGTTGATTTATGATTAGCATATGCATATGCTGAGCTGGACAAGTGGGTTGGAAAGGCAGCTGCAGCAATGGGTTGCCTCTCCAAAAGGGTCTGGGAGAACGTAATGAGCAATACCAAGATGAAGGTCTACCAGGCTTTCATGGTCAACTTACACCCACCAGCAGTGACACCTCAACACCTTCCACATGTGCTGCGTCAGGAAGATTTTGGGCATCACACGGCAGTACAGAATTCCAAACAAAGATGTGCTTCCCTAAGTCAACATCCCCAGCACATCCGCACTTCTGTCTCAGTGACATCTACGCTGTCTTGGTCATATCTGTCAGGTGTGCGTGCAGGAGCCAGGCCCTGTGACCAATAGGACTTTGCAGGACTGGGGCCTTCCTAAGTGTGTTCTGAAGAGGCAAGGTGCGGCCACACAGGTGAGGCTGATTGGTAACTCACAGCACCTGGTGGCAAGAGCTAGGAAGGGATGTTAGGTCAGCATTTCCCTTCGGCTCTTTGCCACAGCAACACGGTTTCTGCCTTGCTGCGTTTGGCTCATTGACTCCTTGCTTCCTGACCCTCAGACCCTTGCCTTCGTGACTCCTTGCTTCCTGACCCTCAGACCCCTGACTTCTTGATCCTTGGACCCTTGACTTCGTGACTCCTTGCTTCTTGATCCTCGGACCCTTGACTTCGTGACTCCTTGCTTCCTGACCCTTGGACCATTGGCTTTTTGACTCCCGGCTCTCAGACCCTCAGACTCTTGGCTTTCTGACTCTTGGCTTCTGGACTCCCACCCTGCTATCTTGCCCCCGGTCCCAATGTCCCCAGCAGGGACTTTGATCTCCCGTGAACCGGACTGTGACAATGTCCACAGAATGGAAGATGGCAGGAACCCTGAGTACATGCTCCACGGGGAGCTGGCTTCCAGCACCAGGCCGATTGGCAGACTAACTCTGCATTACGGATATGCCTGCAGACATGACATGAAGGTTGGCAACATCAGCACTAGCATGTGGGAATCCCTTGCAGAAGACCGTAGTGCCTGGACACAGGCAGTCAAGCCATGTATCCATAGCAGTGACCAGAGGAGGAACAACCACTGGGAGGCGTGCAGAGAGAAGCAGCATCGTGGTGCATCTGCAGCAGCACAAACAGACACCTTCCTCTGCCCCAGCTGCAAGAAAACATGTCTCTCCTGTATTAGTCTCTACAGCCACAGCAGGCACCACTACCTTCCAACAGCTTGACCTAGGCACATCCATCTATTGTCTCACGAGACAGACAGGTGCCAATATGCATATTTCATGCAAATGGTTGTTCTCTTTTGCCCTTCCTTTTGCGTTTCCTCCTAGGTGTCAGTTTGTTGGTGGCCACCACAGAAAGACACCTAAAAATGTAGTCCATGGAGTGCTCTGAAGCTCGGATCTCATTCTGCATCTAGTCCCTTGCACCTGTCCCTGCTGTTTATGTTGGGAGAGTAGAATTTTTTGCATTGCTCATGCATACCTGCTCATGTTTACGGGCAAACATTGCAGCTCAGAGTGAGGCGCTGGTGGTGCAACGGTGCGATAGTGCTTTGCATTATCCGGCGAGCGGCCCATAGGGAATAAAAGCAGGCAAGGGCTGCGGGTCCTCACAGCTCTGTGACTCTGATGAAAAGCAAAGGAGCGTTTTGAAGAGCAGTGCTTTGATTCATCACTATAAAAAGAGGCGGTGTGTTTCTTTTTAAGCTTTGGCGTTAAAAACAAAAATAAATCAAGGCATTGTAGTTTCCATGCATGTGGCAGTGTTGTTTTTGCTCATTCAGCATGGCTTCTCAGGCTTGCTTGATGCTTTTGTAAATATGCTGTCATCTTCAAAAGAGCTTGGTGCTTTGGTGGGTGAACCTCTACGTTGCTGCTGCTGCTGCTGCTGCTGTTGCTTTTACTGTTGTGGTGGAGGTGATGCCAAAGGTTTCGCCTAAGCTAAACATTGCCACCCCATAAAGCCTTGTAATCACAACTGGATGACCCCTGAATTACCCAGAGACAGTCTAGCCACATGGGCGAAGGCGGCCCATTCACCTCGCATCACAGAGAAAACAATGCCTTGCATCTGGTTTCCTGAGGCCTGGGGCAGGCTACTTTATGTCAACACACCGAGAGCAACACTGGAAACATATTAGAGGGCTGCAGTTGATTTGCATATTTTAGCTTCACTTAATTAACATATCTGGCCCAGCATTTGTGTGTGCTTTGTGGATGCCAAGACATAGGCAACGGATGCATTACACTTGTCACGGCCTTTTTCTGGCATTGCTTATGCAAATGTGCGGGAAATCTCAACATGTGGTGCAAAACCAGTTTGGGGACAGGGCAGAATGATAGTTTGGGGATTTTTAACCTGCCCTGAGTTCTGAGATATAACTGCACTGTCAGTAGCTTTTCAGAACTGTATACAGAACCACATGAGCTGGAAATATCCAACTATCTATCCTCTATCTATCATCTGTCTATCTATCTATCATCTCTCTCTCTCTCTCTATCATCTATCTATCTATCTATATCTATCTATCATCTATATCTCCTATGGAAAGGGCTGTATAATAATAGCTAGGAAGTATCCTCTCTCTCTCTCTCTCTCTCTCTCACACACACACAGAGAGAGAGAGAGAGAGAGAGAGAGACCCCTCACAATATTCATGTTTGCAGGGTGTGTTAATCCTTCCTTTCCCATGTGCTGTGCCTCTGATGAGAAGTTCCCCCGCCATAAAAATTAAATAACATAGCTGCTCGCTGCAGAATGAAAGTACCTGGTTTGGCCCTAAGACTGCAATCCTACGTCTGGTTATCTGAAGGTCAACCCTATTGAACTCAGTTGTGAAGACAGGTACAGGTTTGCACTGTGAATTTGATTTTTATAAATAGGATTTTTAAAAACTTCTTTTTTGCATTGGTCTTATAGTTGTAGCTGGAATGTAACCACGTTGTTAGGAGATATTATCCCTGAGCCATTTCAGTTCCATTTAGCTTGGTGGAACAAAGTTCCACTTACACCTGCATTTACTGGACCTTAGTTTGTGCAGACAGGCTTAGAACCTGAATTCCCAATACCTGCACCTTATTCCAGGTGTTTTGAGAACAGGGCCATGCTGCTGTCGGTGTCGCCTGGTGCACAGACCATTTGCTCCATAGCTAGAAACTTTAAAAAGTGTGGGCACTCAACTTTCAGCAGCAGGAGGTAATGGTTCCATAGCTGTGTTTCTTTTCAGAAAGAGTGAACCGAGTAAACCAAGAACAGTAATGTGAATAGACTGAGATGTTTACTTAATCAGAAAAGAATTTGAAAGCTGTGGGGTTGTTGTTTTTTATTTGCCGCTTGCCAGTGAAGAAATTCCAGTTCCTTTGCAAGCCTGATACAGGTACAGGATGTAACAAGGAACAGATCTCCCAACATCTGACACTTTGCTTTCCCTTCCTGTTCCATGGGTGGCAGCATGGTGTGATCCTGCCCTGTCAACAGCGAGGAGTATCAGATTCATCTCCCAGAGGCAATGAACTCCACAACAACTCAGAAGGACCCCTGCCGATGCCATGTCCGCACTTTGCTCTCCCGGCGCTGACTGTGATTTTTCTGCCCTGATTCTGTTACATTAAATTTTATTTTGATGTAATTGTGTGTGTGTGTGTCTGTGTGTTTGCAGGTGTTCAAGAGGCAGTAGTGGCTTGCCTGAATAAACAGACAAGAGAGTTTGCTGATGAAAATCTATGCGTGAGCAGCCGGCGTCCCCCACAGTTGCTGAAAGCTTGTAACCTGGAGCCTTGTCCCCCAAGGTAGGCTGCTCTTTGCTCTTTTCTTCAGTTAGGCATATAGAAGTCAAAGAATCATAATGTCTCAGAATTGTAGAGTTGGAAGGGACCCCTGAGGTCAACCCCCTTCAATGCAGGAACCTTTTTTGCCCAACGTGTGGCTCGAACCCACAACCCTCTGCCGACTGAGCTATCCAGTCGCTGTATAGAAGAAGAAACAGAACTATTGGCCTACAGTGTCTTGAAACTAAATTTTCACTATACCAAATAGTATTTGAAGTGGGCCACTGAATCTAGCAAAATTGGGACAACGTATGCTGAGATATATCACTGATTTCTGATTTAATTATTTCACCTGAATCTATTCAGGGTTGTTAGTATGTAAGTAGCTGGGGGCTCAGAAATTCCAGCGAATTTAGGGTGGATTCCAAAGCAAGCCCTCTCATCTATTTCCTCGCCAGAGGCCTCACTCATTTTCCTGCCTGCCCATCTGCCTGTGCCTTAAACACTGTAGGCTTGCAGAAGAGGCTGCCTTATACAGTCATACCTCGGATTACATACGCTTCAGGTTGCGTTTTTTTCAGGTTACGGACCACCGAAAGCCGGAATTACCGGAATGGGTTACTTCCGGGTTTTGGCGGTCATGCATGTGCAGAAGCGTCGAATTGCAACCCACGCGTGTGCAGACGTGCTGCTGCAGGTTGTGAATGTGCATCCCACACGGATCATGTTTGCCACCCAAGCGTCTACTGTACTGAGTAAGATCATTGGTCAATCTAGCTCAGTATCCAGTGGCCCTACAAGATTTCAGACACAGTTCTCTCCCAGCCCTAAGTTAGCCAGCAAACATTGCAGCCAAGTGTACACTTGACCCAGGGGCTGCATACATAACATACATTTAAAGCACCCACCCACACCTAGATAATCCTGGGAACTATAGTTCAATTAAGCTTGCTGGAAAGGATAGCTTTGTGAGGGGCAAGTTACAGTTCCCAGGATTTGCTGAGAATGTTTTCCTTTCTTACCCAAGTTCTCAGCCTTGGTATCTTCAATACCATATTGGCTGGTCTCCCCAGTTGAGAAGGAAAGTGGGAAGAAATAGGGGCAAGGAAAACAGCCCTGCTTTTACTTCCTCTGTCACTTTCTTGGGTTCTTTTTGAAATGGAGAACATTTGAGTGTGAGAACTCGGAGGCCTTTTTAATACAGAACGCTTGCGGAATTAAACATATTTAAACATAAGAGCATTATGCAGGTGTCGGCTTCAACTTTTGCTGAGAGGTTGGTTCAGCAATCAGATTTTCGTCTTCTGTGATCCCTTAAATGTGCCACAATAAAACTGGATCAAGCCTGCCTGTTTCTCCTAGGTGTCGTATATATATATTCAATAGCAAACGAACTAGTGTGTCTCCCTTTTGAGACCACTGTAACATGTGGAGGAGGGGTGCGCTTGTGAAAATACACAGGAACCACTGTTTTCTGAAGCTCCTGGGCATTTTCCCAACACACACCTCCCTTCCACATATAATTATTATTTTCTGCTGCAAAGTCCACATAGTGTGTGAAATTGTCGAGACGTGAAAAGTTCGCACAAGCGTTTGGTTTTTTAAAAAATTCAGACAATTGCTGGGTGAGGGATGCATCTGATTCTCATGTTACCACATGGATATCTTTCGGCCATATATCTACTAATGCTGCATTTCCCTGCAAGTCAGGAGTAAGCTATAGAATCATAGTTTCCTTGTCCTAGAAATGAGGCAATGAATGTTCTGATCCAGTGGTTTACAAGCTGCATTTCAAGGAACTCTGGGATTTCTTCAAGTTTCCCTAGAAGCAAATGTTGTTGGGTGCATTCTAGGCTCGCATTAATTTAGTGTACACCTCTGAACCCCAGAATCCTGTGCACTGTTCTGGCATATGCTCAGAGGTCCCTTTGCAGATGCATCAATGCAGAGAGGATTACTTGCAGGCAGGCAACAGACAAATCCCCTTCCCCTGAGATAGGATATTCTCTTTCTGAAGCATCTCAGGCAGATGACTTCATAAGCTAAAGCATGCCATCAATGAAACTGAAACAATTTCCCTCTTCAGCAGAAGAGGAATTTGTACTGACCAGAAACATATTATTCCACTCGCTTGAATTTTCGAAGCACTCTAAGGGGGTACTTTGGTGAGTTCATACCCTAGGAGGGTTACACCAAGGAAAGTTGCAACTGGGTTTGGGACCACCAGTGGTAATTCCAGCTCTGCCTGTACTTTTGGTGGGTGGAAGAGGGAAGTCAATGGCAGCAGAAGATAATAAGGCTGTTCTAATCTAGGACAGAGACGCGGGTGGTGCTGTGGGTTAAAGCCTCAGTGCCTAGGGCTTGCCGATCGAAAGGTCGGCAGTTCGAATCCCCGCGGTGGGGTGCGCTCCCGCTGTTCGGTCCCAGCACCTGCCAACCTAGCAGTTCGAAATCACCCCTGGGTGCAAGTAGATAAATAGGGACCGCTTACTAGCGGGAAGGTAAACGGCGTTTCCGTGTGCAGCTCTGGCTCGCCAGAGCAGCGATGTCACGCTGGCCACGTGACCCGGAAGTGTCTTCAGACAGCGCTGGCCCTTGGCCTCTTTGAGTGAGATGGGTGCACAACCTTAGAGTCTGTCAAGACTGGCCCGTACGGACAGGGGTACCTTTACCTTTTACCTTTAATCTAGGACACCCATCACCATCCTAGCATGACAGATCAGTTGCACCCTCAAAAGATTTTTAGAGTGGAAAAGATTTTTAGAGTGGTGTCCACACAACCGGAGCTGCCTTTTGAAATAAGAGCTGTCCCATGAATCTTTATAGTTCTGTAAAAAGGCACATTAACTTAATATAAGGAGCATTTGACACCTTTCTTAAATGCATGGCTTATAACATAATCTTGTTTCTTGACAACTGTGAAGGCATGAGTAGTCTTTGGAAAGACAGGGAGTGCTACCAAGTGCATGAAAGATTTCCACGGTGGGTGTTATGAATTATATTTTTTTAAAAATATCCCCCCTGCATCTTGGTCAGCATGTGCTAAAGAGATTTGGGTGGGTGGGTGAGTAGGAGGAAAGAGGAGCAGGCAATGAAAGCCAGATGGATGAAAATGAAGGAAATTCCAGTCAATTTCTGCCGCTTTGTTCTTAACATACTTTCAGAACTAAACGTTTATTCCTGTGCAAATAACTGAATAGCAGAGAACAGACACACACGGGGGGAAACAGCTCACAAAGTTCCAGGAACAGCAAAAAGGGGGGAAAGGAAAGATTTCCCTTCTGTACACAACTCTTTCTCAAACTTTATGGTTCTTCTGAGAACAGGGAGAAAGAGTCTGCAACAGCAGTTTGATAATTCCAGGACAGGACTGATAAATCTCAGAACTCTGACAAGGTCAACCCCAGAGTAGTAAACACCTGACCTCCTCCATTATAAGACTGATTTGTGTTGGGGAACATCAGTTCCTTATTCTTAAAGCAAGGGGTTTTTTGTGGTTCTGGTTGCTTGTGTCTGCAGAATTGAGACTTTTGCCCATTCTCCTCTGATTTGTCAAGAGAAAGCTATGAGAAAACATGGACTATTTATCAAGTATTTTCTCTCAACAGTTGGCTAATAGGCATAGAATTATGTACATAAATATGAAGCCAGTGGTGACTGGTGCCGACTAGAACTGGGAGCGCAAAGAACCAGCATTAGTTGGAGCCAGAGCCAATGAGAAGCAGAGCGCCCCTCCCCCACCGCAGCTAGTTGCAAGTAAAATGGCAGGTGGGCTGGCAGGTGTCCTATTCCATCATCATCATCATTTTATTATTTATACCCTGCCCACCTGACTGGTTGCCCCAGCCACTCTGGGCAGCTTCCAACATATATAAAAACATAATAAAACATTCAGGTAGGTAGCCATGTTGGTCTGACACAGTCGAAATAATTAAAAAATTGTCCAGTAGCACCTTAAAGACCAACCAAGTTTGTTCTGGGTATAAGCTTTCATGTGCATGATACCTGAAGAAGTGTGCATGCACTTGACAGCTTATACCCAGAACAAACTTAGTGGTACTGGACAATTTTTTAAATTTATAATAAAACATTAAACATTTTTTAAAAAACTTCCCCATACAAGGCTTCCTTCAGATGTCTTCTAAAGGTTGTATAGTTACTTATCTCCTTATCTCAGGGGTCGCATAACTCTATACCCTCATTTCTCTGATCAAAATAGGGACGTCCTAAGGAAAAGCAGGACATTCTGGGATCAAAGCAGAAACCAGGTCGGTTTCTGTAAATCTGGGGCTATCCCTGAGAAATAGGGGCACTTGGAGGGTTTGAAGTTGGCTTGACAGCACTAGTCTGCAGGCATTGCCCCCCCCCCCCAAAATAAGGATAATACAGACTCATGTCTTAAGATGTATTCAAACACACAGGTAGAAAACACCCCCCCTCTGCCTGCTGGGACAGAGACAAATGAAGTTTGCACACATTGTGTGTGGATTTACTGGCCTAATACAATTTTTTACCTGAGGTAGAGCAACAGAAGGCATTCCTCCTCATGGTTCCAGATTCGCATTTATGCAACTAAAAGAGGGGAGAAAGGAGCTTTGGAAAGCGAATTAGAACAACAGAAGGCAAGACCCCTGGTAATTCTGGACACAGAAGTCGCTCAAAGTTTCCCCTTTAAATCAGGACACACAAAGCTGGCATGAGCAGGAATGTGTTAGAAAGCCCTTCTTGAGGAGTCACCGTAAGGATCAGCTGGAAACCTTAGGCTGAGGCTCTCCCTGTGGGGCTGGAAGGAGTGTGGGTGGGTGGGTGTGAAATCCTGTAGCTTCAAATGCCAAAATGGCTTTTTCCCCTCCTCACCCCCTGCTTGCTTCCTGTCTGTGGTGGAACGAAAATAATGAGGTGTTGGAAGAGACAAATGCTGTTTTGTTAACCTTAATGCCTGCAAAAGAAAAAAAAAATTCAAATTTGTATGTCAAGGGTGTCATTCCATTATTAGGCTGAAAAGGGATACCTTTTGGGGGGGGGACCTGTTTTAGTTTAACTACATATGAATCATACCTTTCATCAACAAGATCAGGAATGTACATGTTTGCTTGCATTGTACACAGCCTCTCAATAACCTTGTGAGGTACATTAGTTTGTCACGTGGTAAGGGCCCCCCACCCAAACCAAGATTACCAGCCGTGGTACATATCCGCTACACTCCACTGACACTCTCAATTGCTGCCTTATGTTTTTTTGGCTCTCATCACAGTAGAGCTGATAGCGGAACAAATAATATTATTTGCAATTATGCAAAATATGTACTGTATTGAATATTTCTTAAACAATGAGTCCTGGGTGGCATACACACCTTAAAACCCATTTTTTATCCTCGCAACAACTCTGTGAGGGAGGTTGGGCTAAGGCACAGTGACTGGTCCAAGGTCACGGGGTGAGCTTCATGGCTAAGTCCCCGGTTCCTAGTGTGGCCCTCTGACCCATAATCCACAGTTGCTTCCCTTTTTAAGTAGGAGTTCCAGCCCTTTTAATCTAAACTCATTCACCTGTCCATTGTAGCTCTGTAATCTCATTCACAGCTTTTGCTGTCTTGTAGTTCTGTTACTTTTAGATCATAAGTGATTGTTGTTTAGTCGTGTCCGACTTCTCGTGACCCCATGGACCAGAGCACGCCAGGCACTCCTGTCTTCCATTGCCTCCCGTAATTTGGTCAAACTCATGTTGATAGCTTCGAGAACACTATCCAACCATCTCGTCCTCTGTCGTCCCCTTCTCCTTGTGCCCTCCATCTTTCCCAACATCAGGGAGTCTTCTCTCCAGGGAGTCTTCTCTTCTCATGAGGGGGCCAAAGTATTGGAGCCTCAGCTTCACAATCTGTCCTTCCAGTGAGCGCTCAGGGCTGATTTCCTTCAGAATGGATAGGTCTGAACTTCTTGCAGTCTCTCAAGAGTCTCCTCCAGCACCATCATTCAAAAGCATCAATTCTTCGGCAGTCAGCCTTCTTTATGGTCCAGCTCTCACTTCCATATATCACTACTGGGAAAACCATAGCTTTAACTACTATACAGGCCTTTGTCAGCAAGGTGATGTCTCTGCTTTTGAAGATGCTGTCTAGGTTTGTCATTGCTTTTCTCCCAAGAAGCAGGCGTCTTTTTATTTCGTGACTGCTGTCACCATCTGCAGTGATCATGGAGCCCAAGAAAGTGATGCTCTTTTAAAAAAATAAGTAGCGGGTTTTTGGAGAACGCTGAATAACTTGGTGCATTTCTCATGTCTGCACCACAAGGATGAATGGTTAAGGGAACTGGGAACGTTTAGTCTAGTAAAGAGGAAACTGAGAGGAGATATGACAACCTTCTTCAAATATCTCAAGGGCTGTCACGTGGAAGAGGGAGCAAGCTCTGTTTTCTCCTGCTCAGGAGAGCAGGACCACCAAACCAAAGGCTTCAAGTTACAAGGAAGGAGAGTCCAGCCAAACATCAGGAAGAACTTTCTAGCTGCAAGAGCTGTTCAATAGTGGAACCAACTCCTACAAGAGGACTCTCTTTCATTACAGCTTTTTAAGGAGAGCTTGGGTGACGATCTGGCATGTGCAATCTAGCTGAGATTCCTGCATTGCAGAGGGTTGGACTAGATTATCCTCTGGAGTCTTTCCAACTCTACAAGTCTAGGATTCCAGGATTCTCAAGGGAGGAACCCTGATGGGCTAGAATTAAAGCTGGTGTGTGTGTGTGTTAATTAAACAGTTTTAAGTTTAAAGCTGCATAAGTTTCCCCAGCCATTCTGGGTGGCTCCCAACAGAATATTAAAAACACTATAAAGCTTCAAACATTAAAAACTTCTCTAAATAGGGCTGCCTTCAGATGTCTTCTAAAAGTTAGATAGTTGTTTATTTCCTTGACATCTGATGGGAGGGCGTTCCACAGGGCAGGTGCCACCACCGAGAAGACCCTCTGCCTGGTTCCCTGTAACCTCACTTCTCATAGGGAGGGAACTGCCAGAAGGCCCTCGAAGCTGGACCTCAGTGTCTGGGCTGAACGATAGGGGTGGAGAAGCTCCTTCATAGTGTTACACCCTAATCTGTTTGTATGGGAGTGTCTTGTGCTCTTGCTCTTCACCACCATCTGAAGTCAGGTGGGCATGGAGAGAGTGTTCAGCGTAGGCTTAGCTGTAGGCAGGTATCGTTTGTGGTGCTGAGATGTGCTGAATGAGCCGAGTGGAAAAACCCTCCCCAGCAAACACTCACATCTTCTCCTAGCCTGTGTTCGGTTGGATTCGATTTTACATAAACGTTTAAAATATATATGCTAAAAAGTCACTCCAGCTATATTACCCAGATTTGTACATGTAGATGTTTTAATCTTCACTGGATTCGGTGCGTGTTAAATTCCTTGTCAATGTGTTCACAAAATATTGGAGCACATCTGTAAATGATTTATTACAGGAATGGCTTGTAGGCACTCTGTTTTTTCTTTTCGCTTCAAAAGGCATCGTATCGCTCATCTTTGTTGATGATCCTTGTGCACACAGGTACCTGTCCGGTGATAAACTTGTAGTGCCGAGGCATGAAGAAGACGTTGTGTTTTCCTTGCAGTGTAAATTGACTTCATCCCCCTCCACCCACTTCTCCCTCTTTGATTGGCAGCATATATGATCACGAGTTTAAAGCCAAACTAAGAACTATACAGTGACCAATTTTCCTTCATTTTACTTGTCTTGGAACGGATGGTTTTCTTGTCCCCGCACCTTGCTTCAATCTGTCTCTGTTTCCTAATGCCCTTTCTAAAGAGAACCTAATACTCACTGCCACCTAATATTTTCAAATATTTGGAAGGCTGTCTCCCCTCCATATATTGTACCTCTACCTCTTATTCTTTGTTTCCTCTTTAAATATGTTCTCAGTTTCCCCAAGTATAAATTTACTCTCTTGGCAGAAGGAATTTGTTCTTCTGAACACAAAAGGAAATATTTTTCTGCCAGTGCTGAAGAAGTGGGGGGAGACACTTTTTGCAAAACCAAGCCAATAATAAAATCAGTTTTAAAAGTCTGGGTATATCCTGAAACAGTGATAGTCTTTATTCATTTCAATCTGGTTTCGGCATTCTGCAAGCCGTCTTGAACAGTCTCGCAATGGAGTAACCTTGCTACGAACAAAGATTGGTTTGTGCTAAAATGATTACTCTTTAATAAGAATAATTTTATTATTTATACCTCATCCATCTGGCTAGGTTTTCCCAGCCACTCTGGGTGGCTTACAACATATCTAAAAACATTATAAAAACATCAATCCCTAAAAAACTTCCCTAAACAGGGCTGCCTTCAGATGTCTTCTAAAAGTCAGATTTCCTTGGCATCTGATGGGAGGGTGTTCCACAGGGTGGGTGCAACCACCAAGAAGGCCCTCTGCTTGGTTCCCTGTAACTTTGCTTCTCGCGGTGAGGGAGCCACCAGAAGACCCTCGGAGGAGGACCTCAGTGTCTGGGCTGAACGATGGGGGTGGAGACGCTCCTTCAAGCATACAGAGTGGAGGCCATTTAGGGCTTTCAAGGTCAGCACCAACACTTTGAATTGTGCTCAGAAACGTACTGAGAGCCAATGAAGATCCTTTAGGATCGGTGTTATATGGTCCCGGCGGCCGCTCCCAGTCACTCCCATGCAAGATGCAGAAAGTAAGTCACGAATTGCAGACTCACAAAAGAGCGCTTAAGAATCTCAACCTCGCCACCCAGCTACTGCTGACACAGTCACAGTGTTTAATCTCCTACATCCACATGGAAAGATTGGGGACAGTGGATTGCCTCTGGATCCGATGTGCAGGTACAATACTGCACAGGATTCAGAAGGGGTATAAGGGAACCCGGAAGTAAGCCCCACTGAGTTTGTGGAGAGTTAGGCCTCCTCTAAACAATCTGTTTATTCTGCATTCATCCTGATTTGCTTGCAGAAAGCTTATGCAGTAGTTAGACTATGCCTGGTCTTTTTTTTTAGCATTCATTCTGATATGTTTATGAGGCGGTTATATGAAAATGAGCATCTTCACACTAGTCGTCCATTGATCTCTCACTTTCCAATTTCTCGCTCTCCATCACGTCAAATGGGAAAGGTCCAGCTGGTGGTGTTTTTTTTAAGTGGATTGGTTTCATCAATTCACTTTGAAAACACAAACCTAAAGTTATGGTATGCACTTGAATACATACACACACCTGCCCTGCAAAATACTAATAACCTGGAGGCACTGTTGGGAAAATTCCTTAGATATTAGTCCAGATTTTGGTGTATACAAACCAAAGGTTGCATTCTACTAACTCCTACTTAGAGCAAACCCATTGTAATTTAAGAACCTAGGTTGGCCATGCCCATTAACTTTAATGGGTCTGTTCTGAGTAGGACTAGTACTGAAGACCACCCCAAAGTTATAAATGCAATATCTACAGATGGAATTACAGGGGGAGAAAGGATGGACATCTTCTCTGTTCCCCAAATTACTTACTTCTCCCTCCTTTTTGCCTTTCCATCCACTCTAGAGCATCACTTCCCTTCCTTATATGTAATATACAGAGCATCACTTATTTATGTATGCTATACAGAGATTCAACAAGACAGCCAGTGCTGGCATTTTCATCTTGCATATTCACTAGCCGTCGCTGCATATCCACGTCCGCATTTAAAACTGGAAGAGCTGTCTGGAACCACGATACCAAACAAGGCTTCGGTAGTTAACCTATGTTCCCACGTGTCCAAGTTTAAGTGATCTACCATGGCTGTGGCCCTGTGTCAGTCAGGATCCTGTGTGAATTGTGTACAGGTGCTTCCCCTCTTGAGTCTCAGCACAAAACCCCAAACTTCCTAAGGAGCTTCTGTTTGAAATCTGAGAGTGACAGGCGGTTTTACGGCCTTTAAGTGTAAAAGTATGTTGTCTGTGTTACAGAAAGATACAGTATTTAAATAGCAAGGCTCTGGGGAGTTCATGAATGATTGCCCTAATCTCCCCCAAGTCTCTGGGGATGGGGCAGGCCGTAAATAATTAGGTTAACATTTCAGAGCTGCTTCGGCTTGTGGCTGGATGTTGCGAGACCCTCCTGGAAGCTGTTGCTTTCCTACTATTGCCTTATGAGTGCCTTGAATCCCACCTGTCCATATGAGTGCTTGCTTCACACAGATTGCTAACAATGAATTGCTGCTGCTTATCGCCCACAGATATACTTGAGCAGATGAGCTGGCTGAAATATGGCTTGGGAGCACTCACAATATGTATTGCTTTCAACAGGACTTGTTAGGTATTTTCTGCAAGTCCCTGTAAGACTTTAGTAGACTAGCCTTCTCCTTTGTGCTTCCATTGAAATTCCTCACGTACCTTGCCCAGGCAGGAATCTCTGCAATTCCTCTTGAAATCAAGTTTGCGGTTGACCTGGGGGTTAAATAAGTTTGTTGGGTGCCCACTTTGAAATCCAGTTTGTTTACATTTGGTATGAGACGTTACTGTCATAGACTTTAGGGGAAGGGGAGGAGAGAAAGAGAGGGAGAGGGTTGGGTGTGTGTGTGATTATCTTTTCATTATATTGCATAGTGTTTGTGCAGGGTTTTTATGCCAGTATCTCATGGTTAGGTCCTTTATTTATATATCTATTTGTTTCTGTTGGCATTGTGAGAGATTGGAGGGTCCAGAGTTTGGTTGGTTGTATTCAGTTAGTTACAGTATGGCTTGTTTCTATGGGGGAGGGGTGTTTTTGTGTCAGGTTAGCCTTATTGATTATTATGTTGTTGGGGGGTAGGTCATTGGCCTATGTTGTCTATGTGACAAAGGGGAACTGCACACATGACAAGGAACTCATAAGTCTCTTACTCTCAGCAGCTAGAAATATTCTTAAAAAAAAAAAGGTAAAGGACCCCTGGATGGTTAAGTCCAGTCAAAGGTGACTCTGGGGTTGTGGTGCTCATCTCGCTTTCAGACCGAGGGAGCTGGCGTTTGTCCACAGACAGCTTTCCGGGTCATGTGGCCAGCATGACTAAACCGCTTCTGGCGCAACAGGAAACCGTGACCGAAACCAGAACTCACGGAAATGCTGTTTACCTCCCTGCCGCAGTAGTACCTATTTATCTACTTGCACTGGGATGGTTTTGAACTGCTAGGTTGGCAGGAGCTGGAACAGAGCAACGGGAGCTCACCCCGTCGTGGGGATTCGAACTGCCGACCTTCTGATCGGCAAACCCAAGAGGCTCAGTGGTTTAGAGCACAGCACCACTCACTGTGTCTATTGTAACTAGACACTGGAAGGACCTATCAGGAGTGAACATAGACCACTGGTACCAAAATGTATGGGAAACCTCGCTGCTGGAAAATTAACCAACAAACACAGGGACAAGCAGAGCACACATTTTTCAAATTAATCTCTTGCATCAGCCAATCAGGATCTTTTGTACCAAAGGTGATACTTCCTGGTATGCAATCAGGCTTCTTTTTGTTAACTTGCCTCCCTTTCTTCAGCCGCTTTGTAAAGTTCTTCCTCCGCCTTGTTACCTAAAAGCTGGCTTTGTGCCTTTTTGATTCACTGTGAGCTATAAAGTTCTGATTGATACCAATCAGAGCACAGAGCCAAAGCAGACCGCAGCTCTTGATCCCAAACCTTTCTTATGAAGCCTTTGATCTGTCTGCGTTCAGGCTTAATGATGCAGAATAACTGTACAATAGTCTCTTTTCATGGATTCTTCTAAGTTGGAAGACAGACGCTTTTTTAGCCGAGGGGGAGCAGAATCACCATGCCTCTCTACTCAGAAAACCCACCGAGTGAGTCTGATCTGTTGCCAAGCTGGCAATGCTGAAATAGCAAGCTTATGAAACAATAGCCTCTGAGCTTGCAAAATTAGTTGAGAGCTGTAAGGAAGCATAAGTGCTTAAAATGGCATGTGCCATTATAGTTAATAGTAAGAAGTTACACTTGCACAGCTTCACACATTCACAAGTCAAAGAGAGTCGGATAAGTATATTTTCATGTAAGATGGAGAGAATTCCAAATTGGGTTAATGGGACTTAAGGTGTATCAGGCAGTTTGAGATAATGGAATATTGCAGAAAGGCAAGAAACGATTGGTTAACTTAGTTTATTTATTAGTTTTACCACCATAGGGTTTGCATTTGGATTTTCTGCTTCAAGCACCAAAATGTATTGGGGTATTTCACTCTTTGGTGATGTTGTGGCCCCAGACACACTCAACTGCACTTGCAATCCTAGTGCGATTGGCTTGAGGAAGCAATCTTTTCAGAGTACCATTGAAGAAACATGTGATCAGAGATTTCTGTCCCAGCATGCAGTGCAGTGCAGCATGGAATCCACACCCGATACAGCCACTCAAAGCAGCAAAATATCTTGGAATAGCCTGGAGAGCACCTGTGCTGGTGGCACTAAGCTGCATTTTTTTGCAGGAAGGAAATGATATTTGAACAACCCGTACTGCTAATGTCTGGCTACAGAATGGAGCTTTTATTTCTGCCATTCAGCACGATAGATCTGGCCAGCACTCTGTCACCAAGCTAGGAAGGAAAGAAGCCACAAAGAGAAATGGGTCTCTTTTCTGAGCCACCACCATGCTGGTACCTTGAAGATAGCAGTGAAGGCAGCACAGCTTGCACCAGATCAAAGTCTCCCCCAACCGCTGTACGAATGGAGAAAACTTGAGTGTGGGCTGATGCCTCCATACATCTGAATGAGAGGGAGTGGATTTGCACTGGCTCTTTAAGCCTCTGCTGAGCTATTGACTTTATCTACACAAGCTTCCAAAGTTCACCACAATTTCCATTTTCCCCACATGCCACTATATCCAGTCCCAAGGAGACTGCTTTACCAGGAGCTCTGTGGTTTTACTCTTCTTCTTCTTCTTCTTTGGCAATCACTCATAGCCGAGTAAGATTGTCTTCCATAAACATGGCTTTAACAGGGGGTCCGTAAGTGACTGTGGAGGCCAGTTCTGGATCCATGCGTCCTTCCACAGTTGGGACATTGGTTTCCGGGCTGAAGTTGATCACGGTTTGGATTTGCCAAGCGTGCCTCCCTCTTAGCACGTTTCTCCCTTGCGTCCCGAGTCTTCAAAGCCCATGACACTTTTGGTAGAGGATGTTCTCCAACTGGAGCGCTTGCAGGCCAGTGTTTCCCAATTGTCAGTGTTCATACTACATTTTTTAAAACTTGCCTTGAGACAGTCTTTAAACCTCTTTTGTTGACCCACCAGCATTACGCTTTCCATTTTTAAGTTCGGAATAGAGTAGTTGCTTTGGAAGACGATAATCAGGCACCCACACCAACGAAGTTCATGTTGAAGAATCATTGCTTCAACACTGGTGAAGAATCATTGCTTCTTCTAGTACACTGAGATTAGTTCACCTGTCTTTCCATGCTATCAAAAAGAAGGAAGCAAAATCTACCGTTTCTTCTTCCTTCAGAGAAGTGTGTTGCAATGCTACAAACACGGAATACCCTGCCTTCCTGAAACCTACAGAAATGGGACAAACGGCTCTGTGAAATGGTGTGGAATTGCTGTAGGAGGTTGTTTGGATTTTGAGACCTGAGTTAAGCTGACACAAGACCTACAGGGAGCCAGATGGATAAAGGCATTTGAATCTTGCCATGCAGCAGTTTCCAAACTTGAAATGTAGCAGGTGTATCAGCTAGCTCAGTGGCATGGAATTAATTTTCCTCCACAATCACCATTGCTCAGAGCAGATTCAGCCAGACATTTTAGTCTCAGCTCTTGGCCAATCTGGCTAGCTCTCCCAGCTGTACATCTGTTGAAAACACAACTCAGCGATGCAAGTGGCCAAGTGATGCTTGGCACCGTTTTGCATTTCTGTGCAAATTATCGTGGGCGGTGCACTTGTTGAAGTGGAGTTCTTGCAACATCCCATTCATTCATCCCATATGAACTGCTTAAACTAATCTCAGCATGGGGTACACTAGTTACTACTAACTATGTACTCTTAGTTACTAATTATTCTGGACTAGGGATTAGTACAAAAAGGACTGCTTCCCCAGCAGTTAGAAAACAATGGCACCCTTTCCATTCTGTTCATATATGTTTCAAATAAATCCCATAAATAAAGTCAACATCGAAACAAGAAATACTTTTGAAGTTTTATACATCTCACATGCTCATAGTTTTGCCATAAATATAATTTAAGCAACAGAAAAAGCAACAAGTGGAATGGTCTTGAGTGTATTTGTAAGTCTCGACTTCACCTTCTCTCCAGCAGAGATGGGGGAGAAATTAGTTCAGTTTGCATTGAAAGCTAAATTTATCAAATTCATACTTTGTGAACCTATATGAGACGCAAAATGTATCCATCTTTTGAAATTTAGACTTTTGTGAATTTTGCAATGTGGTTCTCCAATAAATTTTTATTTAAAAAATTGCATATATTAGGTAAAAGTGCACATAAAATAAATATATCATTGAAAATAAAATACAAAAAATGCATTATGTTAGGATAAATTGCTTGGGGAAATATGTAACTTTAGTCAGAACAGCATACAAAAATGTGTTTGCTTGGAGAATTTGCACTAAAATGCTGAAGAATTTTCATGACTATGAAAAATAAATAAATGCTCAAATTGCTGCAGAAATGCAGAAAACTTAATTTAAGAATGGAACAATGAGAAAGTGAGGAAAGTGAGAACTGGAAATGGCAGATCTTTCTGCTCATCTCGCCAGCATTGTTGGTGGAACAGAAGATAGACAATATAACATAATTCAGACCGATGTGTTTCATAAGCCCAGTTGCCATGCAGCCACGACAGGATAAAGTGCACCTCTGTGCTTGCAGGTGTATGAAGTTAAACTAGTGGTTCTCAAACTTTTTTTTTCTCTGAACCACACTTTCAGAATGGAAATTTGCTTGCGCCACACTGAATTTCTTATCAATAAGAAATACATTGGAAAACAAAAACAAACAACACCTAGGAGTGCTTGATTTATAATATAGAACACAACCACTTTATAATATGATCATGGAACATGCAGAAAGTGTAAAACATAGGAACATGAATCATTCCCAAAATATAAATGTCTCTTACTGAGGAGTCTTTAGCATATGCGCCGCCAGGGTGCAAAGACCCGCCCAGTGCCCCCAAATTTAGTTTAGCCTCCAGATTAACACCACCACACTTAGAAGAGTTTGGATTGGCTTTATCCATAGCCTGGGTCTAAGGAAGTTCATTACTTGTTCCATTTGCCTAAGGCAGTGGTTCTCAACCTGTGGGTCCCCAGATGTTGTTAGACTACAACTCCCATCATCCCTGAGCTCTGGCCTTGCTAGCTAGGGGTGATGGGAGTTGTAGTCCAGCAACATCTGGGGACCCACAGGTTGAGAAAGGCTGGCCTAAAGGAATTTGGGCCATCTGTTTCTCAAACAGCACAGCACACACCATGCCCAATGAAGGGAATGTCATAGGTAGATTGAGATATGCAATGCAGACCAATCATTTAGAGCAGGGATGGTGAACTGTGGCCTTCCATATACTGTTGGATGAGAACTCTCAACATCTCTGGCCATTGGCCATGCCAGCTGAGACCACAGGTACCCCATCCCGGTTTAAAAGGAAAAGATAAATCATTATGTAAAACACATCCAGGACTTTAAATACTAAATCAGCCCCACAGATCTTGACCGTAATATCCAAAGTATCAATGAGAATGTGTAAAAAGAAAACCTGATCTGGAACTTGTTTTATGTAAATATGTTGTTGTGTTGCCAGAACTTGCGCATGGTGGCAGGGAACTGCAATCCAAGCCTGGTTGTTGTTTAGTCGTTTAGTCGTGTCCGACTCTACGTGACCCCATGGACCAGAGCACGCCAGGCACTCCTGTCTTCCACTGCAGTTTGGTCAAACTCATGCTGGTAGCTTCGAGAACACTCTCCAATAATCTTGTCCTCTGTCGTCCCCTTCTTCTTGTGCCCTCCATCTTTCCCAACATCAGGGGCTTTTCCAGGGAGTCTTCTCTTCTCATGAGGTGGCCAAAGTATTGGAGCCTCAGCTTCAGGATCTGTCCTTCCAGTGAGCACTCAGGGCTGATTTCCTTCAGAATGGATAGGTTTGATCTTCTTGCAGTCCATGGGACTCTCAAGAGTCTCCTCCAGCACCAGAATTCAAAAGCATCAATTCAAGCCTGGTTACAACTTGTGATTAGTGAGGAGAGGGCTTAACCAGAAATCACTGTTCAGACAAGTCAGTAAGCCGAACCTTAGCTCAGGGCGGTACAGCAGCAAAAAGTTTGGGGAAAGATTAGCATGGCTACAAATTCCTCTCTGGGAGCCCACAAATTTGCACAGTTCTTCAAAGCCAAAGATTGGTACTGTGTGTCATGTGAGCCAGTCATTGAGAATAACTCGCATAGTAAAAATAGCATTCTACCTTATTGGTTTATGCATTAAGCAAATGGACATAGTATTTTTTTTATGGCTTTTTCATGGACAATTGCAAGTGGGGAAAATCTAATTTGTCAACCAGGTGATTTATTGTAGATTATTTGTCCAACTCTTAACAGGATGTGACACCTGGTTTTCCACAATGGGTCGTTTTTCTCTGGGTGATCCTTATGGAAATTGTAATTCCTCATCCTTCACAACATCCATCATGCCATATATCACTGCCTCCTTTTTATTCGTTTATAATTACTAAATCTTCATGGCACATACTGGCTTCATTCTAAAGTGTTTTGCACAAAGGAGTTCTCTTCATTCTTATTCTTATTTTTTGCACACATGGATGTTCACCTCTTCACCTGAAACCTCTAAGGCAAAATTTCTTTATAAAAGGCTATCTGAAACAATTTAATTGAAAGACGATAAATCAGTCAGCAGGACCTGTCTGTCTGTCTCTCTGTCTCATATCACTGCTCTGATTGCACCCACGGCAATTTAAAAAGCCGTGAGCGAAACTGCCTTAGAATGCAATCATTGCAGCGATTATCATTGCGTGGCAAGTTCCTGTCCCCCCCCCCCCCCCAGTGGAAATAAAGACACATGACACAATTATTAAGGTTAATGGGCTAAATAAGGCCACAACTTTATTGGTTACAGATGATGAGCGGTATTGGCTTAGGCATTGGTCCTAACCAACTATATCTGACTCCAGCCTGTCTGCTTAAAGTCCAGGAAGGGTTAACCACCAGTAGGGGGAGTCCTGCTGATGCACATCAACTAGGAACTCCCCCGGGGTCACCGCTAGGGGGCGTGCCTTATTCCCTAACCTCCCTGGGCTTCGGACAGGGCCATGCCTCCCGGAATCTTTTAACAGACTACCCTTCAATATGTGAGGCAGGTGATGGCGCTACCTCCCCTCTTCCATCTACAGAACAATACCAATGCCTAACCACCAGTACCAAGAAAGTTGTGACGATTTGCTACGAGGTAGGCGGAAACCAAGTGGCTGGTGCCAATTTGCCAAGTGGAAAAATTCCTACTAGGCCCCTCAATGGCAACCAACCAAGGTCCATAGCAAGGTCAAGGAACGAAACCTTATAGAGCGGGAGGGTGGGAAACAGGAACAGCTGGTAGGCGGCAAAAGAGGGAGATCCCCGGCTGTGCCTGCCTTAAATAGGGCAGGCCACACCCCCAGAGCCAGCTGATTGGCTGGCCAGGGGGTGAAGGGACCAGGGATTCCCCGATCGCACAGGGACTGGGCCGTGAAGCCCGCAATCCCACCTCCTCTGCAGGGCGGAAGTGGCTTTGCCAAGTTTCTTCACATTTTGGTTTCCCATTATTCATAGTTTCAGGAACTCCTGATCTCTGCCCCACACAGTGAGTTCCATAACTGCAACCTCGGGTAGCAGTGGCCTGTGTGTGGTGGAGTGGACCCATGGAACCACCTTCCTGACACCAGCATTGCTGCAGCTTACCTGGGCAGGGCAGGAGGCAAGGAAGCAGTCAGGGATGTGTGGCCATACCACCAGAGCCAGCCTGGTAGCCCTGCCCAGGCAAACCAAACCTCACTGTTACCCTGCCTCGCCCCATTCAGGAAGCTGCAGCAAGAGGGTGGCTCCACATCTCTGTGCGTGCAGGAGCCAGGCCCTGTGACCAGGACTGGGGCCTTCCTAAGTTTGTTCTGAAGAGGCAAGGCGCGGCCACACAGGTGAGGCCGATTGGTAACTCACAGCACCTGGTGGCAAAAGCTGGGAAGGGATATAAGATCAGTATTTCCCTTCAGCTCTTTGCCACAGCAACACACTCCTTGCCTTGCTGCGTTTGGTTCCTTGACTCCTTGCTCCTCGGACCCCTGCCTTTGTGACTCCTTGCTCCTTGATCCTCGGACCCTCGGCTTCTTGACTCCCAGCTCTCTGATACTCGGACTCTTGGCTTCCCTACTCCTGGCTTCTGGACTCCCGTTCCTGCTCCTACCCCGCCATCTTGCCCCCGGTCCCGACGTCCCCAGCCAGAACTTTGTTTGCCCATGAACCAGGCCGTGACAATCTCTGTCTGGCCATGAAATCTGCACCAGTTCTCGGGGAAGAACCTTCTGGATCTAGACTGCTTCCACCCACTGAGGCAGGCCGCTGGCTCATTCTGGATAGGAAGGAAGATGAGATGGCTTGCTTTGCTTGAGCAACTAGGTCTATTTGAGCTTTACTTATGCCTAGTGCAGGCATAGGCAAACTCGGCCCTCCAGATGTTTTTGGCCTATAACTCCCATGATCCCTAATTAACAGGACCAGTGGTCAGGGAAGATGGGAATAGTAGTTCCAAAACATCTGGAGGGCCAAGTCTGCCTATGCCTGGTCTAGTGTTTCTGCTCCTCTTCTCATCCTGGCTCCTGGGTTGTTCTCCAGTCAGGCCTTTCTGGTGTGCCTTTTCCCGACTGCTCTGTCTGATTGTTATCTGGTCCTGATTCCCTGTCCTAAACTCCAGATTCTCTCCAGGCTGCTGCCTTCAGCCCAGAGCTGACCCATAGCAATGAGTATTCAAGATACCTTGGGTCTTTGTGTCATAGCTACAATTCTATAGGAAGGAGCCAAATGCAGGATACAAGCAATCCCTGTAGAGATGCTCAGGACAGAACCAGCACGGCAGCTTGGATGACATTTGACTGCTGCTTTAAACAGAATTCCAGTGTCTAGTTATCTGGCTTTTCCCCATAAGGGCTAGAGAAACATTCTGTATGACAGCACTCTGTCATGTGGCAAGTTTCTCTTCTTCTACATGTGATTTAGAATTAGGAGAAGGAACTTGCAGTCCCATGATAAACATCGCTTCACACCATGAGTTTCACTTGACCTTATGGCAGAGAAGAGAGTTTGCCCCTCTGCTTTCCTCTCCTCTTGGAACAGAAGATTGAGCACATTTCTGTTTTTCAACCATCTAAAGACTGTGCATAAGCGAGGAGCCTTCTGCTCCTGGCCTTTTGCACGCTTGTAGAAGCTGAAACCCTTTTAGATAGCTGCTTGTGGTTAAAAGACATAATCGCATTCCAGCAGTTATGTGGCAGGTCTGGAGATGTGCTTAATGCTTTCAACAGTTGCCCTTGGGGGGTAAATGAGCGGGCTTCTAGCCAGCTCCTCCTGCAGGTTTGATTTATCTGCATGCCAAATTTCCATAGGAAACAATGGCAAAGAACCACCAATCTGCTGCTGCTGCTGTTCCTGGTGCTTCTTTGGGTAGCAAAGAGGCTGCTGCAGACTGCAATCCAGCAGCCGTTCGTTGTGGGTTTATAAATTGACAATTTGGAAACAGAGGTCAGAGCCAAGAATTTTAAGTTGGTCTTTCATCTAGAGAAGAGCTAGAGTTCCCTATGCTTTTGCAAAGTTTTAACTACGACCACTTACTAAAGGTAGAGTCATACCACCTGATCATCTGCTTCCTCCTTCTCCAGTCACTTTGCATCAGATAATCTCTCTTGCACACTTGGTTCTGAAACATGCTAGGCTTGCAGAACCAAACTTATATGCCTGCGACCATTCAGAAGACTGGAGCTTACTGTGCAAAAAACCCACAATTTTGTGGGTCCTCCCTTGGACTTCAGTTTCAGTCAAACACAATTTTTGTTCAAATATTCGCTCCTAAATCCTCATTCATGTCCATGTTTATGATGGAAACAGAGGGGAAACTGGTTACGATGCCTTACAGTCATGCCTACTACTTCACTAAATCAGGAAACTGTTTAAAAGTCCCCCTTTCTTTCTTCGATTTCAGCTCTACTTAGAAAAAAACAACATTTTAAAAGGCTACAGGATTTATTTTCATCCAAAGATAAAAAATAGGATTTTTTTAAAAAAAAACTTGCGAACCTTTATTATTATTATTAAAGAAGCCAAATAAAGGATGCATTCCTTCTTATGGCCTGCTAGGCTGCTCATTGCCAACATGAATGCTGAGCATTTATTCCACGGATAAACAATGAGCTGCTGGAGGTAACTGGAAAACCTCCCACTCCAGAAGAATAAACTTTGGCAAGTGTTGCAATAAGCTCTGCATTGAAATAGACCTCCAAAGAAGAGACAAAAGGCAGGATTTTATTTTGGGTTTTGGGTCTTGTTTTGTTTTTTACCACCAAGTACTCTGAATACCTCTAAGGTGTGCCAAGCACAGAGGGTAGCCGATATGTCATTATTAATTCCGACTGACAACTTCGTGGGACCTGTAATCCAAGGTTCGTGTATCAAGGAGACTTGCTCTGAATTAGATTAAACGGCAGCCAGGTGCCATTGCTGTCCCACAGAAAAGCGGTGATAGCAGCCCCCTCGTTTATCATAACTTAGGCAATGCTCATAAGTCCCTTGGCCTTCAAATAGCCTTATTAAGGTCAGTAAATAAGATTCTGGGAGAGAGCCGGTGGGCTGCGTCTCCAGGATACCCTGACATGTGCTGGGTCCAGTGCTATTTTTCTAGAAAAAAAAGGTGCCGGAACTCACCCTGAACGCCTCCCTTGTCCTCATATACAGTCATACCTCGGGTTACAGCTGCTTCAGGTTGCGTTTTTTTCAGGTTGCGGGCTGCCGAAACCCGGAAGTACCAGAACGGGTTACTTCCAGGTTTCGGCTGTCGTGCATGCGCAGAAGCGCTAGATCACGCTTTGTGCATGTGCAGAAGTGCCGAATCGCAACCTGCTCATGCACAGACGCGGGTTGTGAATGCTGCAGGTTGCGAACGTGCATCCCGCACAGACCACGTTCGCAACCCGAGCATCCACTGTAATGGCAATGGCGCCCACCTGAGAGGTGCCGGAACTGAGTTCTGACTGAACGAAAGCCTTGGCTGGTTCTCTTTTTCTCCCTGGTTCAAGGTGAGCTGCTCTCACACCTTCTTTTTCTGAAGAGGCACAAAAAAAGAACCCAACCCAACAGTGTGAAGTACAGGGAAAGTGGTGCCAATATGACACGACAGTGTGAAGTGAAGAAAAGAAAATAGACCATCATGAGGGTGCAGAACATCATATCAGGGTAGCGGGGCAGGGCAGGAATAACTGGGAAAGGGAGGTTCACGAGCATTATGTTTCCTATGTTCCAATATTTCTCTCAGTCACAATAATTTAAGGAATAGGCAGCTTAAGGTTGAGGCCAACATGGTCCGGTTTAGTTGTGTTCTCTCACAAAAAAGCAGCTGTAATCTGCCAATCTCTCATCGAGAAATGGAATAGTTATAGCACCCCAGATTGACAATGCTAGGCCAAGAACAATCAATAGGTTAAAAAAAAATGGCATTGTGATACGGGTATTCATTGTGCAATTGTGCCCATGTATGTATATGCACACGGGTGGCTCTGTGGGTTAAACCACAGAGCCTAGGGACTTGCCGATCAGAAGGTCGGCGGTTCAAATCCCCGCGACGGAGTGAGCTCCCGTTGCCCAGTCCCTGCTCCTGCCAACCTAGCAGTTCGAAAGCACGTCAAAGTGCAAGTAGATAAACAGGTACCGCTCCGGCAGGAAGGTAAACGGCGTTTCCGTGTGCTGCTCTGGTTCACCAGAAGCGGCTTAGTCATGCTGGCCACATGACCCGGAAGCTGTAAGCCGGCTCCCTCGGCCAATAAAGCGAGATGATCACCACAACCCCACAGTCGGCCATGACTGGACCTAATCGTCAGGGGTCCCTTTACCTTTACCTATGGATATGCACACCATAATTTTTTGCCATCAGCAACACATTGCAAGGTTAACCGTTTCAAATTTAAACCTCAAATCCTGGCCAGCAACATTCAGAATGCAAACACAGTACAATGGAGGATGTATCCTGCTCCGTGCCTGAGTTGTATTCTGGTTGCAATCTGCATCCAGCAAATACGCTACATCTGTACTGGAACATTTCGTTTTCATTTCACTTTTAATTTGCATACTGCCTTTCTATCTTATTATTCACAAGGCAAAGAAACAACAAAATAGACAGCCAAGGTCACACACGTTAATAACAATCTGATCCAATTACAAAAAAAGCCACAATAACTTTAAAATAAACAACTTATATCAAATAAAGCAATTTTCAATAAGCCGTTAGAACGTAATGGTAAACAGTGAAATTAAATATCAGCAAATAGTAATTAAACAGTTTACACTTAACAAATACAATAAAGAATTACTACAATAAAAATGGTGGCCAGTCACAATGTATAAAGCACCACAAAGTCATGTAAAAGGATCAACTTGAAAAACAAGGACACATAACTTATAAAAGTATTTTAAATATATATATCCCTGAGCTCCTCTTCTCTCTTCCCAGCTACTTCTGCTGTTCTCAATGTCATGTTCTGGGAGAGGCTCCTAGGGCTGGAGGGTGGGGCAAAGCAGGTGGCAAAGCCATTGGCTGATGATGATGATGATGATAAATAAATACATAATTTATTTATTTATTTATACCCTGCCCATCTGGCTGGGTTTCCCCAGCCACTCTGAGCAACTTCCAACAAAAGATTAAAAATACATTAAAACATCAGACATTAAAAACTTCCCTGTACAGGGCTGCCTTCAGATGTCTTCTAAAAGTCTGGTAGTAGTTGTTCTCTTTGACATCTGGTGGGAGGGCGTTCCAGAGGGCGGGTGCCACCACCGAGAAGGCCCTCTGCCTGGTTCCCTGTAACCTCACTTCTTGCAGGGAGGGAACCGCCAGAAGGCACTCTGCGCTGGACCTCAGTGTCCGGGCTGAAAGATGGGGGTGGAGACGTTCCTTCAGGTATATTAGACTGAGGCCGTTTAGGGCTTTGAAGGTCAGCACCAACACTTTGAATTGTGCTCGGAAACGTAATGGGAGCCAATGATAAACAGAAAGTCTCTCTCCCCTCACAGTTCTTCCTCTGGAGCATCTCTCTTATGAAGACTCCCAGTCCAATGGCACAGTAATACCATCCCCTGGGGAGCTGTACATGTACCACCTTCCTCAAATAACTAGTAGACTCCTTTTTGTGTTTGCCTCTGTAAACGGTCATCCTGGGTTTGTGTAAAAACTTCTGCATGACTAGATCTAGGTAAGAGTTGTGACCATTTCTTTTTTGCCTCTGGCCTTGCCCACGGGGGACAGAGGTGCCCAGAAGGGAACGCAGCCTCTTATAAAGATGCCCCACTCCTGGTGTATAGGATTGTAGCATTAGGCAGGATCCATTCCAAAGTTTCTCACGCAGAGCGAAAAGAAAAGGCAGGCAGATTGGTAGGAGGTTTGGGAAACTGGTTTTGATGCAGTGGTTTCCTCTTCTCGGCTTTTCCCCCTCAGGTGGGAGACGGGGCAGTGGAGCTCCTGTAGCCTCACCTGTGGCGTAGGACTGCAGACCCGAGACGTCTTCTGCTCTCACCTCCTCTCGCGAGAAACCAACGAGACGGTGATCTTGGCAGACGGGCTGTGCCACAAGCCCCAGCCCATCCAGGTGCAAGCCTGCAATCGTTTTGACTGCCCCCCGTCCTGGTACCTCTCGGAGTGGCAACAGGTAAGTAATGTCTTTCATTCAGTGAACCAAGGCATGAAGTTTCCTCCAAATTCTGAACCCCATCAAAGATCAACACCAGGGGTAGGCAAACTAAGGCCCGTGGGCCAGATGTGGCCCAATCGCCTTCTCAATCCAGCTCATGGATGGTCCAGGAATCAGCGTGTTTTTACATGAATAGAATGTCTCCTTTTATTTAAAATTCATCTCTGGGTTATTTGTGGGGCCTGCCTGGTGTTTTTGTCAGGAGCTCGGCCTACACTCAAGTAGGACCCTGGCAGAGACACATGCCCAACTGGCATGTTCGCTCCCTCCTGGTCTTTCATTCGGGAGCTTCAAAAGCTTTCTTCAGCCCGAACATCACAGTGGCCGATGCGAACTGACACCGACACACTTAGCGATCCACAGAGTTTGTGCATCATGCGTGACAGACCTCAGCAACTCATCATTTGGGCTAATCTACTTTATTTACATATAAACACACACGGAGCACTGCAACATGGCTCCCTCTCTGTCTAGCGCCAGACAGCAAAGAGAAAAAAAACAGGACAATAGTCCCACTTCACTGAACACAATAACACAAAAATCCTGTCTCCGTCACTTCCCACTTTGTGGAGTCAAAATATAAACTGTCATGTGAAAGACAACAGTCCCATGACTGCAATCATGGAGCAGGAATTCTAACAGTTTTTACATGAGTAGAATGTATGCTTTTATTTAAAATGCATCTCTGGGTTATTTGTGGGGCATAGGAATTCATTCATTTTTTTTTTCCAAAATATAGTCTGCCCCACCCCACATGGTCTGAGGGATGGTGGACTGGCCCACGGCTGAAAAAGGTTGCTGACCCCTGATCAACACAAGTCTCTCATGTCTGCTTTGATTTTGAGGCAAGCCCACTGCCCCCATAGACACCCTCTTTGGCTGCCCCCAGTGGCGTAGCATGGGGGGTGCAGGGGGGGCCGGCCGCACCGGGCGCAACATCTGGGGGTTAGGGTTAGGGGGTGCAAATCCACAGGTTAGGGGGCGCAAATCCACGGGTTAGGGGGCGCAAATTACCTGCCTTGCCCCGGGTGCTGACAACCCACGCTATGCCACTGGCTGCCCCACTGACATGGGGTAAACCTCGCTCTGGGAAGTTCATTGTATCTACTGCCGTTTTTTACATGAATACAATATTTTAGCTACAAGCGTTACCACTCTTCTCCGCTGTGGCTTTGAGTTCTCATAAGGAAGGATGGTCCAAATTAGATTTTATTTATTTATTTAATAAAGCTTTAATGTTCTTGGCAGAAGAACTCCTGAGATAACCATCAGCATGTTTAACATTTTGAGTGATTAAAAATACATCCTTAGAAATTCAAGTCTTTATTTTTTAAATGTTCCATATTTGGGATAAAGCTGCGAGGGTGTTTACCCTGTTTTGAGGGGTTATCTCCTCTCCTCGCCTCCCACCCCAAAGAAAATGGTATCAGAATTCATTTTTATAAGCCCCGGTAAACATCTCTTTTGCAGAAAGTGGCTGCGAAGGGTTGCATCAATAAATCTTTTTCTATCTTCGCTTTATTGCTGAAGGGAAGGGACTTTTAATAGAACAAACCGTGGCTCACTTTTCAGAATATCTATTAAAGTTCCTTGGGCTGACATGTCCCAGAACATTTTTAAAGGCTTCTTTCCCCTCTCCTGCCCCTTCAAAACTGTTTCTCCCAGTATTTTTGGAAGAAAGCGGGGGGGGGGGGAACCTTCTGAATGCAGCAAATTAGAATGCTTTAGGATCCAACAGCAACCATTTAAGTTTTGGAAAGCATGATTCCTTTTTCCTTCTGCATCTGTTTGGTCTCACTGCGTAACAATGCAAGTGAACAATTCCAAGAGTGAATGTAGAAAATAACTGCTTGCCAGATATTAACTTGCCCATAGAAGGGAGTTATAATTGCTGTTAATTTCGGCACATTTCAGACAACCGGTGAATTGGTGCTCTGTGAATGACAGTCCACATAATCAAGCATTTCAGTAGCGAGGCTCTCGCCTTGCTGTATACAATATGTTGTCACTGTCATTGTTTTTTAGTCGCTTTACTTACAAAAGTTTAAAGTTGTAAAGCTGTTGGGTGTTTGTTTACCTTTTGCTGTTGCAAATACAGTGGAACCTCGGCTCCTGAACGCCTTGGGAGCCAAACGTTCCGGCTCCTGAATGATCGAAAACTGGAAATGATTGTTCCGGTTTTTGAACGCTCTTTGAAAGCCGAGCGTCCAGCGCGGCTTCTGATTGGCTGCCAATTGGAAGCCGTGCCCTGGTTCCTGAACCGTTTCAGGAGTCGAACGGACTCCAGGAACGGATTACATTTGGGAACCAAGGTTCCGCTGTAGTTTGTTGAGGTTTTCTTTTTCACAAAATTATCCTGCAGTCAACAGCCCCCTCCTTCATTTCTCCCTCCCGTTACCCCTCGTCACACACCCAAACATACTGATGCACTCACCCGGTAATTCTAGTTAATACATATGCTACAGATACAAACAGTACAGGGGAGCAGAAAAAGGGGATAAATAAATGTGTCAAAGATACATTAATAATAGCAACAACAATATAAATAATGCAGCTGCAATTCATAATAATGCAAGGGCAAAGAAAGAAAAGAAATCTCATCGGTGTGCCTCCCTTTGTTTACTGCTCTAGGTACTACTCAGCGAATAATTCTAAAAACTAGCCCCTAATAATTTGAAAGCTCCTTTTGTGTTTCACAAAGCAGAACCTGTTTGCGTGTTGCATGTGTGTTTTGTCTGGTAGATTGGATAGCGAAGTACCTATGCACACACACACCTGTGCGTTAAAACACCTTTATGGGAGACTGTAGCATCCTAAAGCATCAGAAAGAGCCCTTTGTTGTGGGTAGGTCTATCTCCCATATCATGTCAGGCCTCATCAGACATTTTGTAAATGGTTTAGCTATAATGTCAAAGGGACTGTAGGGACAAGCACACAAAGCGACTCCTCCTCCATGCCTGTTTTCATTGCCTTCATTATGTGCATTGTCATATGTGGGACATAGAGCTGGTTCACAAGTACAGGCTTAGGCACCCCTTTTATTTCTCACTGCTTGCTAACCTCGCAATTGAATATGTGAACTGACTCCATTGAGTAGTTCTCTCACTCGCTTGATCTCACGCTCTTTAATTGGGAACCAAAAGGGATAATAACAATCAAAACCAAGATTGTAGGAAGTTTTTTATCAGAGGAAATATGAATGTGATAAGTCTTCCTGAGGATCAACATACAAGTCACTAATTGGTACTAGCCAACTGACAGGTGCAAATAGAATAATTAATATATATATATATATATTTATATCCCGCCCTCCCCAGCTGAAGCCGGGCTCGGAGCAGCTAACAACAGTAAAATGATACAACATTCTAAAATCATTCCATTACAAAATCAGTTCAAATCAGATTAATGGCAACCATTGGGCTAGATTGCCAAAGAAGGGGGTCAGGCTGTGCCCCCCTGGTGGAACAGCTCTGTCAAGTCCCACAGGGCCCTAGTCTCTAGTGACAGAGCGTTCCACCAGATCAGAGCCACAACCAAAAAAGCCCTGGCTCTGGTTGAGGCCAGCCTAACCTCTCTGTGGCCCGGGACCTCCAAGATGTTTTTGTTTGAAGACCGTAAGGTCCTCTGTGGGACATACCAGGAGAGTATGGAACCAGTTTCAACTTACTTTTGGGAACCTAACATGGTACCTTGGATTTTGGACTACAACTCCCATCAGCCCCAGCATAAAAAGTAATGCTAGAAGCAGGGCCTCACTGGCCTCATTGGGTCAAGTGAATCTCTATAAAAGTTTATAATCTAGTTCCTGGCCTGCATGAATGTATGCAGGAGAAGATTTATCTTAAAGGGGGGGGGGAGAGATGTGGTTCATTAGAAATTAATCTAACATACTTACATTGACTCCAATAACCCTCCCCTTTTATTTTTGGAAGCCGTGCGCACAGCAGTCACCAAGAGTCATAAAAATAAAGGACTATGTGGTTTAGTAGTTTATTATATTAACCTTGCAAACCAATTATTTAGGGAGCTGCGGATCGAAGACCCAGGGTGTAGCTTTCCCATGAATTAAAATTTGGTGGGGGTGGTGGATTAGACTGTGGAGTTAGGTTGGGCCTGGTGTTGAACAGAGGGTTTTCTGAGCAAAGAGACCGCCAAAGGACAGCTCCGCTTCTGCTGTTTGTTTAACTTACCCTCTTCTCACAAGTAGGCTGTATGTAATGGCTGCCATCTCACATGCCGTCAGGTCGCTCCCATTCACTTCAGTTGCAATTCAGGCGACCTGACGCATGGCAGTTGCTGCAAATGTCAGCAAGCTCTGAGGCCTCTGCCGCTTCTGTTGTCCTCCAGTGTTCACAGACGTGCGGGGGTGGCCATGAGAAGCGGGAAGTGCTCTGCAAGCAGCGCATGGCCGATGGGAGTTTCCTGGAGCTTCCAGAAACATTCTGCTCCACTTTGAGGCCCGCCTCCCAACAAGCCTGCCAAAATGAGGACTGCCCCCCTGAGTGGCTTCTTTCAGACTGGACGCAGGTATGAGGTAGCAGTAGAAAACAAAAACAAACAAACCACAGCCTTGGGTGTCTCTAGCACTGGGTAGCCAATGTGCTACCCTCCAGATGTTTGAGACTGTGAATACCAGTGTATCTGAAGGAGCGTCTCCACCCCCATCGTTATGCCCGGACACTGAGGTCCAGCGCCAAGGGCTTTCTGGCAGTTCCCTCACTGCGAGAAGCCAAGTTACAAGGAACCAGGCAGAGGGCCTTTTCGGTGGTGGCACCTGCCCTGCGGAACGCCCTCCCACCAGATGTCAAAGAGAACAACTACTACCAGACTTTTAGAAGACATCTGAAGGCAGCCCTGTTTGGGGAAGCTTTTAATGTTCGATGTATTTTAATATTCTGCTGGAAGCCGCCCAGAGTGGCTGGGGAAGCCCAGCCAGATGGGCAGGGTATAAATATATTATTATTATTATTATTATTATTATTATTATTATTATTATTATTATTATTACCATCAGCTCTAGGCAGGATAACACAGGAAGTCGTGGGCATCTAATGAAGCAGAATGCTGGAAGATTCAGGATGGATAAAAAAGTGGTTTTCATGCATTGCATAGTTGAACAATGGCACTTGCTCCTCCACAGGGACACCAACTTCAGGGGGTCCTGGGGGCCCAGGCACCCACAGAAAAAAGATTCTGTGTGTGCCCAGCCTCCACCCCCACCCCCGCCACTGTGCACTGGCCACCAGGTTCAAAGTCGTCTTTTTCTGTGTCCTCCCTGAGGGGCTCTTGGGCAGATGGCTGCCTCCACTCTTCCTCATCTAGCCAGCCTCTGACATCTAGTTTTGTCCCCATCCTCTTCCCTGATGAGTTCTGCAAGGGCAACACTGAAACTAAGGAGAAGGGAGCTGACTGGCAGTGCCACCCTCTAGGCAGGTTGTAAGGAGAAAAGCAGATAGGTTGGGGCTGACCAAAGGCAGGCTGAGGTTGGTTGGGCAGTGCATTTGCCCTCAGTGACCAGCCTTCACTGAATGGATGTGGTCAGATAGGTCTCCCTTTTGCCTTGATGTTCTTCCTGAAAGTTGTGAGGTGTATTCTCCTAATAGCCCTAGTACACCTGGCTGGTGGTAGAGACCACAGTGTGTCACCCTCAAGCTTTGCTGAAGGGATGCTCTGTATTGACATTTCCATTTGGAACATCTCTGCAAAACCTCCATAATAAGAGTTGGAGATGATGGCTTGTAAATTCAGAACTTCACCATGTGCATTCTAGGTGATTTGGGGGGCAGGCGAGGGAGTGAGTGATAGTTCGTCCTGGTGCTCAGGTTATTTCCACAGTGGTACAGATTCATTGGCTGCTAGTTCATTGGCTCTATACTTATGCAAAACCAGCCTTGGTCCAGTATATCTGAAGGAGCGTCTCCACCTCCATCGTTCAGCACAGACACTGAGGTCCAGCGCTGAGGGCCTTCTGGCGGTTCCCTACCCTGCGAGAAGCCAAGTTACAGGGAACCAGGCAGAGGGCCTTCTCGGTGGTGGCACGCACCCTGTGGAACGCCCTCCCACCAGATGTCAAAGAGAAAAACAACTACCAAACTTTTAGAAGACATCTGAAGGCAGCCTTGTTTAGCTTTTAATGTTTACTAGGTTATTGTATTTTAGTGTTCTGTTGGAAGCTGCCCAGAGTGGCTGGGAAAACCCAGCCAGATAGGCGGGGTATAAATAATAAATTATTATTATAATTATGGGGTCTGCCTTTCATCGGAACCAGGTGCACTGTGGGCAGCTAGAGGAGACAAGAGCAACAACTGGAATGAAGTTTGCTGCAGCTGCCTTTCCGCATTGCCTTGTCTGCAGCAGAACACCTGTCTGTGCTGCAGGAGGGTTCAGAGCATGTTTCAGGGAATGCAATCCATTGTAGAAAAGGTTTGTGGGCCACACGGTTGTGCTGTGTGAACTTAGAGCACACTTTGGAGAGGGCCTAACCAGCACCTTCCCTGTAACATTGCAGAGGAAGACTTTTTTGTCCTTTCTTAGGCTGCGTACACATTACCAGTTTAAATGCAGAGAAGTCCCTTTTTCCATTCTGATCAAAGCTGGTTTGAGGGGAATGAATCAAAATGCAGTATTTCATTTGAAAATGTAGGATAGATACAGGTGGTGGCGAATACCATGAGTGCATGGCTTCCTAGACCAGCAGATGCAGAGGAAATGAACATGTGTACACAGCCTTATTGTCTCTCTAAGGAACCATCTGTCAAGCCTCGCAATATAGAATACTCAGGCTGCAAAAAGGCCCTTGCCAACTTCAATAAACACTTTGTAGGAGAGCATTTGCGTAAAGCACTGCTCTAGTCTTGTTTAATGATCCACAACCAAATACATCTGTACTTTGGGTTTGACATTATCGAGTGATTGCAGAGAGAGAGAGAGGCTTTCAGGTAAGGGATGTCTGGAGCACCTAATAATAATAATAATAATAATAATAATAGTAATAATATTTGCACCCCACCCAACTGCCTGGGTTGCCCCAGCCACTCTGGGCAGCTTCCAACATATATAAAAGCATATTGCTTAATCCTAAAACCAAGTAGGTGTTCTCCTCCTTGCCATTGCCAACCCCTTTTTCACTCAATGAGAAAGTTAATAGCTTTGTCGATGAAAGAAACCCGTCATGCCAGGATGTGTTTGTGTGCGTGTGTGTTGTAGAGGAAGCTTAACTAATTGATAATGATCTATCCTGCCAAATAAATAGATTGTATAATGCAATCTGCTGCTACGACATGCACCCATTATGGGGCTAAAGCAGGCATTCTACCCCCCTCCTCAGGCAGTCATTTTGCTCATCAAAATGTACATAAAAACCTACACAACTTTCTGCATAACGGCATTTATATTATTTTTCAAAAGGGGGCTGTTTTCTTCTACACCAGAGAACATTTTGGCGTGTCTCTCCCCACCCCGTTTTCTACACCTATAACCATCCTTGCACGAGTATTAGAAAGTTATATTTTATAGCCCTGATTCAACAAGAGCTATTTATTTATGGGGTGCACACACAGCAAGGGCAAGCAGAGTAAACCTGGACCCAGATACTCGCAGCTGCTACTGGATCTGCACATAGAGTTTATAATACTGCACCTGTAACCATGTGCACAGGGCCCAAAGGAAGGACAGCCCCTTTGCTCAAGAATGCAGGTCTTTCACTGGAGATGGAGATGGGCCCTTCCATCTGTCTTACAATTTAAATAGCTCTTGGTTATCTGGGGCCACAGCTTTTGGTAATTATTAATACCCGTGCCTTACTTGCCACATGCCCACCCTGCCTTGTGCAAGGCTGAATCTGAACTGGGGTCCATGTGAGCATCATGTCTGCTTCCCCCCCCCCCCCCCACTCGCTGTTACCATGTTAGTCACCAGCCGCTTCCAGGAACAGCACCGCGAGCAGAAAACATAAGAGGCAGCATTGGAGTTCTTTGCAGATGTTGGCAAGAGTGCAGGCCTGTTAAGTTGCCTGCATATTAGTTACACCAAAGCGATCCTGTGTATTCCATAGCCTGCCCACTGGAGTACCTAACTTTTCCTGAAGACAGGATGGTGAGAAGCGAAGGAATGGGAATCTTGTCTTCTTATGCCGGCATGGGTAGGATTTCCCATGTTCAGACGGCTGCAGGAAGGCAGCTTGGTTTGAACAATAGCCACATAATGTCTTCCCATATTAGTTCCCCATTTAACCCGCGTTTATGGCTTCCATGGAAAATCCAATTGTTATATACTGAGCTTGGATCCTAGAACAATAAGCAAGTAGGGTCCTAGAATGCAACAACTGATTGTCCTGCAGGAACAGCCCAATCAGGCTCCAGGAGGGAAGCAGAATCAGCCAATCACACGGGACCCATTGTGTAAATAATGTATATAAAGCCTGAGGTTTTGGGGAAATTCATTCACTGTTTACGAGCTGCAATAAAGAGCATGAAATCACTACGCGAATCCGAGTATATTTCACCAATTAAAACAAACAACCAAAACCATGAACAGTGCATCTGGGTTAAAGTGGTGGGTGGAGACAGAGAACACCATTATCATGAGGTTGATGTTTTGTGGATACTGTGAAAACCTTACATGTATGAGCATTACCGAGTCCACAAAAATCTGCAAAGGGGAGTTCCCGTCTGTACAGAGTAATGCACCCTAATATTTTAAAGCATAGTGGTCACGGGAAGAGATTACAGTCCATGCACCCAGCTGCCTCCAGCCCTTTTCTCTGCACCTCTTTGTCTTTTAACATGTGACCTTCCTAATCAGCTCCTTTTTGTGCCTAGTGTTCTGTGAGCTGTGGTGAGGGAACCCAGAAGCGAAATGCTATTTGCAGGAAAATGCTAAACACCGGGCTTTCTGCCATCATCAATTCATCGCTGTGCCCGTCCTTGCCATTCTCATCATTGGTCAGGCCATGTGCAGTAGCAACCTGTGCAAGTGAGTATAGAAAAGCAACTGGGGCGAGTGGGAATTCTGAGGGTTTGTGGCATCTCTGTGACCAAACAGGAGTTTGTATAGCCCTTTACTCGGTAACAATTTACTACAAAGCACCTGGAAGTTCAGCAGGGGCTGAACTCAATCAGCACGGTGGATTATTTGCCCTCTAGATCCCATTCATAAGACTTTCCCATAATACTTTGCCTGTGTTCCTTAAAAATCAGGCAACAAGTTAAGAAAAGGCCTTAATGACTAGTAGATGCACACACAGAAATTTGAATCAGTGGCAAGATGGCTTGTGACACAGTCCATGGTCTACCCTGGGAGTCTGCAAATATAGATGTGGGTGAATTATGGACCAAAAAAAAGAGAGAGAACTTATTGTGGCTATTGCTGGACTGTAGCTGTCACCATCCCTGATATTTGGTTGTGCTGTCTCGGGGTGTGATTCAGCAAGAAAATGCCCTCTAATCACTTTGGGGCAAATGGATTCCATGTTTTCAAAATGGTAAAAGTTTCATAAGAAAGTTGCGATTGCAGTTGTATTCAATTGTGCCTGAAATTCCCAGGGCTTGTTTGTTTTCTATGAAGAAGATATAGAAGGGTGGGGGTCCCTTTCCAAACAATAATAATCAGGTTCAGCGTTCCAGAGGTTTATGGGTGATGTTTAACAGCGTCCCTCATTGGCAGAACTGTTCCAGCCATCCCTTGTACCCTCAGTGCGCCCCCCTCAAAAAAATATGGGAGGGGGGAATCAGGAAATGGTGGGTGTCGCCCTATGTGTTTAGTATAATGTCATTTAAGATTATTATGCTACTCATGTATCATAACTTTTGCCTGAAAAATGGAGAGGCACAGTGAGAAGGAAAGAATTGGGGGCCTTGTTTGTATAAGTTTGCAACAGCTGTGATTTATACATGGATGGGCCATTCATAAATGCTACATTGGGATTTGATTTCTAAGTGCAAAATGTAACATTATTTTCAAAATCCATGACCCAGTCCTCATATTCTTTTCAGTTGTCTGGCACAGAGATCTGAACTGCAGGGACCCACATAACTAATGAAGTCTAATATTATCCACCGTGGGGTTTTCAACCCGCTCAAACTAGATTTGTTCTGCTTCACATTACACCCTCGAGACTCCACGGCATTGATTCCTCCTTGCTGCTCTCAGCTGTGGGGCCTCACAGGGCTGAAACGATGAACATTTAACAAGGGGAGTGCCCCTTTTTCTTTCGCACCTTCCTTGTATTCATTAGATGGGCTTCTTCACGGAAAGACCTTCGGCAATGGGAACTGCATTGCTGTTTTCTGGTTTGGGGGAGAGGATGCAGCTGCCACCCACCTATTTGCTATAAATCATAATAGCTAAAATAACAGCCAGTGCCAAAAAGAATCTGTTTATTTTGTTTGATGAGGTGCAAATGACATTTCTGGACAACACTGAGGTGCTACTGAAAATGATATCTCCGTGGTGATTTTCCTTCCTCTCTCCTAGATTAGAGTGTAGTGCCCCGTGCCATGATATAGTGCAGGCATCCCCAAACCTGGCCCTCCAGCTGTTTTGGGACTACAACTCCCATCATCCCTAGCTAACAGGACCGGTGGTCAGGGATGATGGGAATTGTAGTCCCAAAACAGCTGGCGGGCCGAGTTTGGGGATGCCTGATATAGTGTATTACCCCATGATATGTCATTCAAGCTACTGTTGCTCTGTCCCAGCTCCTGCCAACCTAGCAGTTCGAAAGCACACCAGTGCAAGTAGATAAATAGGTACCACTGCGACTGGAAGGTAAATGGTGTTTCTGTGCGCTGCTCTGGTTTCACCGGAAGTGGCTTAGTCATGCTGGCCACTCGACCTGGAAAACTATTTGTGGACAAACTCTGGCTCCTTTGGCCTGAAAGTGAGATGAGCGCTGCAACACCATAGTCGCCTTTGACTGGACTTAATAGTCCTTTACCTTTACCTTTACCTTTACCTTTACCTTTATCATGTCATGCTCTCTTTGGCCCTCCCTGCCTCCTGCCACAGCAGCAGCCGATGTTGTGGAAGTAGAACAGGAAGTGCGCAATCTGATCACAGCATATCACAGATGAACTGGAACAAAATGGGAGAGAGGGGATAACCCAATTCTAGTTTCCACACGAACTTGCTAGGCTGAGAATGGAGAGGTGATGTGGTTCCATTTCCAAACATTTTTAATTACATTTCAGGACACCAGAGGCCATCTCACAAGCAAACCCCTCTGATCATGGCTCAAAAGAAAGTCTTCATCCAAACAAGGAAACAGCGAAAGCTGCACTTCGTTGTTGGCGGGTACGCCTACCTTCTCCCCAAAACCTCCGTCATCCTCAGGTGCCCCGTGAGAAGGTTCCGGAAGCCGATGATCACATGGGAGAAAGATGGCAAGCGGCTCATCAGTTCGGCTCACGTGACTATTGCTCCGTATGGATATATGAAAATTCATCGCTTGAAGCCCTCCGATACGGGGACTTACACCTGCACAGCAGGGCTGGCTCGGGAGCATTTTGTGATTAAGCTCATAGGAGGCCACAACAAGCGCATGGCCGCCTTGTCACTTGGGATGATGAAAGAAGAAGAAGCCACGAGGAAGGCCAGCTTGAACGAAGCTTTGCACGCCCAGGAGAAGCATCAGAACGGAATCCTCTTCAACGGGAGCAAAACTGAGAAACGGGGGCTTCTTACCGACCCTAGCAGCCGGTACGACGATATTGTCTCCAGGCTTTTGGAGTACAGAGGCTGGCCTCGCGACCACCCAGAGCCATGGGAAGCTCAGGACTCTGCGGAGAGAAACATCTCTTCCGAGGAAGATCAAGGCCAGGAGTACACCCTTCCTTTCACCATGGTCGCCAACCAGGATCGTTTGGACGACATCCTGAGAAACTTGTCCCAACAGCCAGAGGAAGTTCAGGATGTCTATAGCAAGCAGCTGGTTGCGCAGTTGGCCCACGAAATTTTCAAAAGCCATTTGGAACATCAGGAGTCCCTTTTCAAAACGCAAGGGAGCAGGGTCAGCTCTGCTTCGGTGGAGGTCCCATTCAGCAAGTATTTTTCCGAGTTCACCAGTTCCTTGAGAACGTCTTCGGCTGAAGCCCACTTGTCCTCATCACCAGAGCTGACAAATGGCTCGCGGGGGCCTCATAGAAAGCCTGCCATTCTCAAGAAGATATCTGCAGCCCAGCAGCTCTCCGCCTCCGAAGTGGTCACCCATCTCGGACATACAGTCGTTTTAGCTAGCGGGACGCTAAGTGTGCTTCTTCACTGCGAGGCGGTTGGGAACCCAAAGCCCACCATTAGCTGGGCAAAGAATGGAGAGGCTGTGCAGTTCAGCAAAAGGTAACAAATTCTGTTGATTTTACCTTCCCAAGGATTAAGCTATGCACTTTTCTGTTTTAGTATTTATCCTTTGATGTTCACACTTCCTGTTCTGGGGGCACATTTTGCAAGCATGCACACACAGTGTGGAGTGGTACTGTCCATGTGAAGACCACTGATTAAGGCCTGTCTTTGTTATTCAGTGCATGGATCAATACCTTCCCCTATGGAGAGATCAATGGGGAGATTCCCCACTGTAGCACAAGAAAACCTGGGGAGCTAGAAGCCTACCCCCAACCCTTGGGGTAACAGGGTCATTTCTGGGAGGGGTTACATTTCTGCCACCACAGTATTTCCTGAGGATCCATGTTCTTTGTTTCATGCCTCCTCTATGATTCCTACAGCACTCATCCCAGAACAGTAAATTCTGCCCTTGCAAAAAAACAAAAACCCACTGCAGCTATCATTCTGCAGCTATAAATTCTAAAATTTGACACACTTCACTCAGATGGAAGTAGCCAGTCCTGCAAATTCTGGCAGAAAATGAAAAAAGTTATAGACTGTTAATATGAATTTAACTTTAAAGATTCCCTGCATGAAATACCTACTACTTAGCAGGTTTAATATATTCTGGAGGGACTCTTGTGACTGTAAATTTCATCCACTTTGGCCAAAATCAGGGGAAATTGCAGCCTTTTTAAAAATAGATTTCCGAGTACAGTAAATGGGGAACACAGAACTTTGTTTAATAAAGAGCAACTCAGAACCCAATTTTTTTTTAAAAAGCACCCTGATGCCACCTCCCTTCTTTCTGATAGCCTGTCTCTGGCTGATTTTTATTTTTTTAAAAAAATGTAGTTTGAAACATAATTAGCATAGAATCTTTTTAGCAAGATTTTTAGCAAGATTGATGATGCACGGTGAAAAGGAATTGTTTAATTGTTCGAAGGGCTTAGGGGGTTGTCAAGAACATGGGGGGGGGACGGAGCTTTCAATCAAGACATAGTCCCTCTCCTATGTTGGCAGGGAGAGAATTGCCGCACCAAGAACGCTACTTCTTCATTTCCGAACTCTTCATGGGCAATAAAACCTGTAGCCTGAACTGTCAAACACCCATCTGTAATAAATTCCTCCGAGTTCTCTGAATGATCAGCATATAGTGATGATTATTTACACACCCAAGTGAAAAATAATACCATTTTAGGCTTGGGTTAAATTGGCTCCGGTGAAGTGAGCAGTCATTATTAACAGCAGCTGCAGCTATATATGGGAAAGTTTCACATGTGATAAAAGATACAGCCCCATCATTTACAATAGCTGAAGTTTCTTCCAGGCCAAGTCCAACCCCCTGTCCGCTATATAACACAGGCTCAACAGAGGAGCACATCTTATGCATTAGCTTTGACTTGTGGCATCCTTGCCAAAAAGTTTGCTTTCCATTGTTTTGAGGGGGCTTGAGTCCTTGGGAGATAACTCAGTAAGAGGCAGCTTCTAATTTGTGCAGAAAAAAGGGGGATGTTTTTGTTTTGCTTTTGTTTTTAAGCAAAACTCCTTTCTGTGTCGTTTTCTTACGGCTGGCAATATTCGATCATGTATCTGGGGCCTTGTATCCTCACTATGCTTTCAGCTGTGTGTTAATTTGTGGCGCTACGCATGCACAGGGTTGGGTGGCCGTATGAGAGAGCGGCTTAAGACCTGCTAGTGTGCTCAGAGGCATCTGCGTGAGTTGGCGTATTTACAAGGCAGCCATCCAAGAATCTGCTGCCAGTACATGTTTCCTCTATGCGTAAGTTATGGGCCCGAGGTTAAATATCCGAGTCCGGTCACCGGGGTCAGCCTAGGAAATGAGAAGGCACACAAGAGTCAACTCTCAGAGCTAAAATTAATTTTAAATGGCTGTTTCTGTCGAGGATCTAGCAAGTTTGTGATTTATCCAAGGCGCAGTTCATCGCTTGCGGTTTAGATGCAGAATTAGCTTGCTTGCTGCTCTCCCTTTTCTGCGGCTAGAAGCTCTCCAAGTGCAACGATTTCTGCAATTTGCTAGCATTTGCAGCATCGTTGCTTTTTAAAACAGCATTTTCATTCATTATTATTGTTGTTATTTCCCTGGCAGATGATACATTTGATTTTTACCACTAAAAGCAAAACGTGTGTGACTCTCCCACCCTCAATGTAAGAACAGGAATGTATTTGTTATGAAAAGCACATGCAGTCTTAATCAAGAATAGGCCTATGGTATATATATTGGATTGGACATCGTCCTGTAAAAATATCTTTCTGGCCTGTAGAGAGTTGCATGCACAGATTTGCATAGCCAGTGGTTACATCCTGTTCGGAAAGTGCCCATAAAGTGATGATTAATAATAATAATAATAATAATAATAATAATACACACATTCTGTTTGAACTTACTGTGGTGTGGTGTATAGGTATTTATGTGTGTGTCATGTTTTTAAAAATAAATTGATATTCAGTAAGTCCACACAAGGATTGATATTAAGCAAGAGAAAATTGTATCTTGATCCCACGCTGCAAGTAAATGTGCTTGAGTAGTATATGTGTACCAATATAGTGCTTTGTTGTTAGGGAGCAAATAGCTGGTTCCAGGTTTTGGCAACTTCTTCGGGTGAGGTGCTCTCAATAGAGTGGAATGAGTCCTGTGAGGAGATACATGCAATGCAGTGGGTTGGACTTGATCACCCTTGAGGCCCCTTCTAACTCTACAATTCTATGGTTCTAAATTTAGATAAATAACGTATTTTCCCTCTCGGTATCATCCATAGTAAGGGACGCGGGTGGCGCTGTGGGTTAAACCACAGAGCCTAGGACTTGCCGATCAGAAGGTCGGAGGTTCGAATCCCCACAATGGGATGAGCTCCCGTTGCTCAGTCACAGCTCCTGCCAACCTAGCAGTTCGAAAGCACATCAAAGTGCAAGTAGATAAATAGGTACCGCTCCAGCGGGAAGGTAAACGGCGTTTCCGTGCGCTGCTCTGGTGTGCCAGAAGTGGCTTAGTCATGCTGGCCACATGACCCGGAAGCTGTACGCCGGCTCCCTCGGCCAGTAAAGCGAGATGAGCGCCACAACCCCAGAGTCGGCCACGACTGGACCTAATGGTCAGGGGTCCCTTTACCTTTATTTATCATCCATAGTACCATTTCATACATTTCTTTTTCTTTTTGTAGAGGCAAACTTGGGGTTACCACAAAGAGTAGTCAAGTTGGAAGTGCAGTCAGTTTACAAATGCATTTGTCCCATTCAAGCTGCGCATTTTTAGGTGTATGCCTAAAGCATCTCAGATGTATACCTGTGCAAAGCAGTCCTAACTATTTGAGTACTCATTTTCAAGACCTTGTTCATGACTGTGCTATGCTATTCAGATGAGCATGCGGAACCAGCCGACGCTTACCTGTGTACTAAAAGTGTATTTTGTGCACACAGGTCTGAGTTTTGCATAGGCTGGTTTCTAAATAGACGTGTAGCGATTACATGCCATCTTGAAGGCTACACTTTCTGGAGGAAGGAATGACCCTCTTCTTTATGGTCTGCTTAAGAAGACCCCGGGCCTATTTCGATGAAGTCGAAAGCCTTCCTAAATATGTAAGGCGAGATCCTTTTCGCCTCCTAGATGTTGCAGAGCAATACGAAGGTCAACATAGCTTTTGGTGGGACAGAACCTTGTCTGCGTACACACTATACATTTGAAGCACATTTTTACTCCTCAGAGAATTCTGGCCACTGCAGTTTATTAAGGGTGGCTGGGAATTGTTACTCTATGAGGGTGCCGAGAATTCTTTGAGGAGTAAAATGTGCTTCAAATGTGTTTTAAAGGTAGAGTCTGTGTGCTGCCCTTCCCTAGTTTGCTTTTCCCCTCCCCCCCCCAAAAAAAGTATTTGATGGGTGGCCTTAATCTGGTTTGTTTTAGAGTGTTGCCACCCATGGAGCTGTGGGTGAGATCAAATATCCTTAACTTTGTGGTTCATGAGGCAGTAGTTTTCATTCAAGGGGAAAACAACAAAAAAATCTCATCAGCGCATGGTAAGCAACTAGACTTTGATTGCACTCGGATGGGCTTTCTCATTCCAGCTTTCGCATCCTCTTTTACTCCCCCAATTTCTTTTTCTGTCACCATCCTGGCAAAACGATTTATGTAAAACAGCTGCTGCAATTTTCTTCTGAGAAAAGCAACCTTGCCTATAGTCCCCCCCCCCATTAATTCAATTTAAGAATGGGTTGAGGAAGTTTCTAGTATTAGCTTTTTTGAAGTGGAAGCCACAAAATGAGAGAGAGAGAGAGAGAGAGAGAGAGAGAGAGAGAGAGAGAGAGAGGTGTTAGGGCCACCTATAGATTTCCAGAGGCCCAAGCTTAGAAACCCTTTGGCCCAAGTCCAGCATACCTGTGTATATTTATATGTGATTATGAATGATACAGAGGCACCATTGATAATACAAGGTCTGTGGCATATTATCTCCAAAATCTCCATGCCACAGCCACCCCTATGAGTGATATAGACTCTATACTTGGCTCCCACCCTCTGCTCTACAAGCATGGTCTCATACAGCCCTAAGTTCTTGCATATCCTCCAACACTTTCCCAATTAAAACAAGGACAACGACAATTTCATTACAGTCATACCTTGGTTTTCGAACAGCTTAGTTCACACACAACTCGAATGTTACAAACCCAGAAAGCGTGTTCTCCTTCAGGGAGAGCACGTGTTGCGGTGGGGTCTACTGAGCCACCCCTCTGTTACCAGGCAAGGTCTCTAAAGATGGCCTGGGGCAGTGATTGGTTCACTGGGTTGCTGGGGTAAAAGTTATGTTGCAATTTTGGTGGGAGGGGTAAAAAGGTTTAAATACTCTGCACGCAGCCTTGTACTTTCTCTTTTGCTGCGTGCAACGGATCACCCGCCCACCCGCCCTAGAGTAAGGGGTTGTTGCGTTGACCTTGCTATTGCCTGTCATGGGGTCGTCTGCCTTTGAGCAGGGGCCTGGTAGGAATTTTTCCACCTGGCAAATTGGCTGGCTGGGTGGTTTTTGCCTACTACGTAGCAAATCGTCACAACTTGTAAGGTTGTGGTTAGGCATTGGTTATAAATCTGGTGGAGGAGGGGTCAGGATAGGCTGTGCCTGCCCCTCCATGGTTGCTGCGGAAAGGGAATTCCGTTGGAGGAGGGGTCAGGATAGGCTGTGCCTGCCCCTCCATGGTTGCTGCAGAAAGGGAATTCCGTTAAAGGAATCCTGGGGCTTGCCATCTTTTCGTCCAATCCCTGGAATGGGACTAGGGCCGGCAAGCCTTCGGGGAGCAGGCGGGTGAGAGTTGAGGGTCTGTGTCTCAGCTCCAATTCCTCCCCGACTTGCTTTCCCCCGCACTGTCTTTCGGTGGTGCCCGGAAGTCAGTTCTGTCCCCAGGCGGGGGGACAGATAGTCTTAACCAATGCCTAAACAACCACTCACGGTTTGTATTTGAATAAAGTTGTGGCCAAAATCATGCCAAAAATCTTAAACAAAAATTACGTGTCTGTTGTGAGTTATTTGGGGGGTGGATTGGGGACCTCGACACGCAAGTAGGTGTTCCAGTCTACGAAGTTTGTGAATGTGCCGCACAGCTTCCAATTGGCTGCAGGACTCTCCTGCAGCCAATCAGGAGCCGCGCCTTGGCTTCCGAACGTTTCAGAAGTTGAACGGATTTCTGGAACACATTCTGTTCAAAAGCCAAGGTATGACTGTACTGTACTTATATCCTGCCCATCTGACTGGGTTTCCCTAGCCACTCTGGGCAGTTTCCAACATGTATAAAAACATAATAAAGCATTAAACATTAAAAAAAAAAAGGTTTCCCTATACAGGGGGCTGCCTTCAGATGTCTTCTAAAGGTTGTGGAGTTACTTATCTCCTTGGCTGGGGGGGGACGGGACGACTCCATACCCTGCAACATTTTGCCGATCAAAATAGGGATGTCCTACGGAAAGCGGGACATTCCAGGATCAAATCAGACCCTGGATGCATGGGCGCAGACATGGGGGGCAGGGGGGCATCTGGGGGCCCCCAATCAAGTAGATAAACAAAAATACTTTAACTAAATGACCCATTGCATCTTAGATAACTTGGTACTTCCCCCTCAATAACATAAAGCCTGTCCCCCTCCTAAAATAAATCCTGGCTATGCCTCCCCAGCTTCTGTAAATTTGGGGTTTAAAAAAGTAAAGGTAAAGGGACCCCTAACCATTAAGTCCAGTCACGGACGACTCTGGGGTTCCGGCACTCATCTCGCTTTACTGGCCGAGGGAACCGGTGTTTGTCCACAGACAGTTTTTCCAGGTCATGTGGCAAGCATGACTAAGCCACTTCTGGTGAACCACAGAAGCACACGGAAACACCGTTTACCTTCCCGCTGGAGTGGTACCTATTTATCTACTTGCACTTGATGTGCTTTCGAACTGCTAGGTGGGCAGGAGCAGGGACCGAACAACGGGAGCTCACCCCATCGTGGGGATTCGAACTGCTGACCTTCCGATTGGCAAGCCCTAGGCTCTGCGGGATTAACTCTGGAAAATAGGGACACTTGGAGGGTCTGTTTCTGAGTGCACCCCCACCTATTTTTTATGCATTTCCCTCTCTCGAAGGGGTCCCCCTGATCCCTATAATCTTGGGATTGGGTGCTTTTGCTTTGCATATGCAGTGGTACCTCGGGTTAAGTATTTAATTTGTTCCAGAGGTCCGTTCTTAACCTGAAACTGTTCTTAACCTGAAGCACCACTTTAGCTAATGGGGCCTCCTGCTGCACAGGATCCTCCTGAACAGGATTTCTGTTCTCATCCTGAAGCAAAGTTCTTAACCTGAGGTACTATTTCTGGGTTAGCGGAGTCTGTAACCTGAAGCATATGTAACCTGAGGTACCACTGTATAACTGTTGTAGAAGCTTTGCAAATGCCAGATATTCCCTCAAGTTAAAACAGGAGACTATTGCTAGAGAAGCCTGGATGATGGATATGTAATACGCTACAAATGTTTTTAATACATAATAATGATTTTGTCCAGTTAGTGGGATGTGGGGATTTTTCCTAGCTGCTTGGGAAGATGCCTGGGGCCCTCTTCTGAAGTTACATTTTCCTACTTTCCCTTTGGAACAGTATTAACAGACGTGGCCAGGAAAAGTCCCAAAATGTTTGGAGGTCCAGTCTTTACACTACTGGAACAGTTCGGTGAAAGACTTGCACCAAATATGCAAAGGGGCTGCATATGAGTTGAGTCACAGGCTCATTCCCACCTCCCAGTTTGCAAATATCTGCATCATTGTTATTATTGCCATCCTTTTCCTGGCTGTTTCCTTTTATGCTATTTCGAAACACAAGTAGGCAAGATTAATGTTGGAATTGGCCCATGGGATGTGAAAGACGAGAGATCGCTGCTACTAGGTTCCTTGTGTGGTCTTGGAAAAGTCAGCTAGACTCCCTGGATCTTAGTTGTCTGCTTGTCACTTGCAAAGTATGGTTTATCCCAATGATCTCTTGAGTTTGAATAAACTGCATTGCTGTTGTTTACACAGGCTTGCAATTACGCAGGATCACATAGGTGGCAGACACAGAATTCAGATAGTCAGCAAATCAGATAATGAAGAATTCAGGGCTAAACTAGAAATGGCATGCCTTTTTCTCCCAGTGTGTGGTGTTGCTGTTTTAAATGAAAAGCAGCCTAAGACATTCTTCAGGCAAAAGGAAGGAATAGGAAGAGGCTTCTTAACCCTTTTCCTCCCTGCCATCTGTCAACTCACAATCTCAGCCCCTTCCAGTTTCTTTCCAGTTCATGAATGTTTTGGGCTCCAGGGACAGTGCTTTTATCCTTCTTCATTCCTGGTGCTAAGCGGGTATATCCTCAGGAATCATAAGACATTTTTCCATAGGAAGGAAGGCATCACACACACACCCCCCAGAAACCTGCTACCAATGTGTCCTCAACTGCACACAATAAAGGTTTTCAAGCTGGGGGTCCTCAGAAATTTATCAGGTTCATCTATGAGAAAGTATTAAAAGGTAGAAAATCTTCCCTGAAAGAGTTTGTCTGGCATAATCATGCGCAGTGTGAAGCTGCCTTCTAATGCTGTCCACATGCTAGGGGCACAAAATCTCAGTTCATACAGAGTTAACAGTGAGGAACAGTAGGACTTGCCTCCTGTTTTACGTGAGCTGAGTTTGCACTTTAGTACATGCCCCAGAATTCTCTGCAGCACACAGCAGTTCCTGGCAAGTACGCAGAATTCTGCTGATAGACAAGAAAGCAACGTAGAAATATTTCCCTGGAAGCAGAAAGCATGAAATCCAGTAATCTGATTGCTAATTTTGCAGCAGCAAAAAAAAATCAGAATCAAAATTCAAATGTGCAGTTGTGACAGACCAAGAGCAACAGGTATATTGTGCCATGAACTTTGGTAGAGAAAAATCTACTTCATCAGATGAAAGAAGGGAGGTTCTGGCAAGCTTCGAGCGCCTTTCTTTTGTGTCAACCAGATTTCTGATTTTATTCCTTTACCCAGAGGTCACCCAAGTGGCTCCAGGGACGTGGGTAGCGCTGGGGTCTAAACCACTGAACCTCTTGGGCTTGCCGATCAGAATCTCCCGTGACGGAGTGAACTCTCGTTGCTCTGTCTCAGCTCCTGCCAACCTAGCAGTTCGAAAGCACGCCAGTGCAAGTAGATAAATAGGTACCACCATGGCAGGAAGGTAAATGGTGTTTCCATGTGCTCTGGTTTCCGTCACGGTGTTCTGTTGCACCAGAAGCGGTTTAGTCATGTTGGCCACATGACCCAGAAAGCTGTCTGTGGACAAAAGCCGGCTCACTCGGCCTGAAAGCCAGATGAGCGCCGCAACCCCAGAGTCACCTTTGACTGGACTTAACCGTCCAGGGGTCCTTTACCTTTTACCTTAAAGTGGCACCTTTAGGCACACCTGCGCCACCTGCAGAGGCCTGCCCTGATGCCTGTAGGGTCTCATCCCCACCCTTCTCCTACTGATATTAGGTTTGGGAGAAGCCTGATGCTGCAGCCAAAATAATAAGATGCTGTGTGTGTGTGTGTGTGTGTGTGTGTGTGATGCCCACAACAGTTTTTCTGGTTTGTAAATATGCCCATGGGCTCAGTAAAGTTGGCAACCCCTGCCTCATACAATATTAAGAGGCTTGAAGTTGAAGCAGCTGGTGGGGCTGCCATCTCAGAACAACCAACAGTGGCAGCATGGTTTTCAGCTCTGGGAGAAATTATTCAATATGAATGTATAGGTATTTGAAGTAGCATTGTCTCTGAAAAACAAGACGTTGTTAATGTGCTGTTTCCAGTAGTTCCCACAGGAGAGATCGTGATGCTACTTGCACTGAAGTCAGTGGAATTTGCTCCTTAAAAATTGGCAGCCCCCTAGTCTTCAACATTCACACGATAATGACATTTGAAAGAGGATTTCCCTAATCCAATATTTTGCTCCCCCTTGCATCAAATTTAGTCACATAGTTGGAGAAGCCTTGGAATATGAACATCCCAGACTGGAAAGGGAGGAAACTTAGCTAAGGCAACCTCAGATATTTGGAGGCCCAGCAACAAATATATGCATGTTTTCTGGGGAAAGGTGAAATGGAAGAATGTTGTGGAGCTTTGAGGTGACCGTATTGACCAAAATGATGGTTAGGCAGAAGACCGGAACAGGTGGAGGTAGTCACCAGGTCCTGGGGCTTGGGGACCATTGCCTGCCTTGGGACATGGTCACATGGTTGTGAAGACTATGCCTTTGCACCGGAGTCCTAGAGATTGCAATTAACGGGTGCTATGAAGCTGCGGTGGGGAGGCTGCAAGGCACTGAGACATGCAGTAGGGCTTGAACAAGTCAACGTCGTTCACCTCTGCTTTGGAAGCCAATGCACATAGCAGTGTGTCGTATCAAGGCAGAACCTGAAAAGTTAATGTGTGCGTAGTTTAAAAAACAGAAGGCTACAGATGCCTTATGCAGTTTGTTATTGCTGGATTTAAAAACTTGTTATTTAATTAAACAGAATCTACAAAACTGGAATGTATGAGGCCTTGTAACTTGTCATTCTGCATATATATTTATTTAAATAGCTAGTGCTGAGTAATAGCATACTTGGCAAGGGATCTTAGACTTACATATTGATCTGTCGCTGCAGGATACTTCTTCAGCCGGATGACTCCTTGCAAATTCTGGAGCCTGTCGAAGAAGACGTCGGATTCTATACCTGCAATGCAACTAATGCGTTGGGATCTGACTCTGTTTCCATTGCCGTCACGTTAGCAGGTAATATGTTCCTAGCAGTCATCACAGAAATACTTCCTTTTTCCTCTTCTGCTTTCGAAAAGTTAAGCCCAAATGTGGAGCAGGCCAGGCTCCAAGGTGCAAAGCCCTTGCAGATATTGTAAAGTTTCTACTCAGAGCAGCAGCAGTTGAAATAGTTTAGCAATGCTTTTGCACCCAGCAAAAAATTACACCTCCAGCGAAAATTCAGAATTCCTTTGCAATCCAGAAAATTTTTTAAAAACAAAGCCAAAAAAAGAGAAAAGGCTAAACCTGAGTTGTTGCAGGACGATTGCTAAAATGAGTAAGCAGATAATACAACAGCTTTTCTTTCTGACAGGGTTATTATCTATCACTCATGTGCATTCAGTGACATTAAAGCCTTGGTAAATTGTGTGTCGAGGTCCCCAAGCCACCCCAATAAATCACAACTCACATAGAATTTTTGTTTAAGGGTTTTGGCATAATTTTGGCCACAACTTTATTAAAACATAAAAATTGTGAGTGATTACTTAGGCATTGGTTGTGGCTATCTGACCCTGCATGGGGACAGACTGACATTCGCACGCTTGCGACAGTCAGAAAAGGAAAACATTTTGGGGAGAAAGATGGAGCTGGGTACCATGCCCTCACCTCTCCCCAAATGCTCCCAGGGGCTCTTACGTGGCCCTAGCCCCTTGACAGGGGTGCAGACAAAAGCATGGTGAGCCCCTGGGTTCCTTTAACAGAATACCCTTGCAGCAGCAGCAGCACTGGAGGGGCAGGCACTGCCAATCCATGTCCCTCCACCAACCAATTCATAAAACCAATGCCTAACCGCAACCTTACAAGTTGTGACGATTTGCTACGCAGTAGGCAAAAACCAAATGGTACCAGCCAATCAGCCAAATGGACAAAATTCCTACCAGGCCCCTGCCCCAAAAGCAGATGACCCCATGACAGGCATAGCAAGGTCAATACAAACAACCCTAAATATAGGGAGGGTGGGCGGGTGATCCGATGCGCAGCGAAAAGAGGAAGCTCAATGCTGCGCAGGGAATATACAGTATACTTTTTGGCTGTCAATCACAAAATGGCAACATCAAATTCCTCCCAGCGACAAGGGGAGCCCAATCGCAATGGTGGCCAGCTATCTGTACCCGCCCAGCAACAGTGAGATGTCTTGTTAGACCCCACCGCAACACATGCTCTCCATGTAGGAGAACACGCTGTGCACCACAAGGTTTCAGGTGTGTGGGTATCTTTTTAAAAAGGTCACCTTCCCTCTGATATACAACATGATGGTTATCTTGTTTGGATGTAATGCTAAACCATAGTTCACATTCCATGCAGCAAACCTGCTCCCTACGCCTCCCCAGCTGCAAGGAGGGGATCAGAAACAACTGCTTCCATGTAAACTTACAGAAGTTTGTTGTTTTCTTTGATGGAAACTGTGGTTAGGGCTATAGAGAGAGACTTGGAGGGCTGCCTTTGGCCCCAGGTATGAGGTTTCCCAACCCAGGTTTTGTGTTATGTCCAAATGCATCCTTCCTTCCTTCCTTCCTTCCTTCCTTCCTTCCTTCCTTTCTTTCTTTCTCTCTCTCTCTCTCTCTCTCTGCGTGCTTCGTGCCTACTTTTGGAATATTTCCATTGAAAATCAGTACAGTTGTGTCTCCTTGAAAAACTAATGCAATTAGGAGAATGTAGACTCTCTTAAAAAAAACTTCACTGTAATATAAAACACTGGAATAATTCATCTGTTATGGAACTCTCCTATCAACAATGGAATGGTATCAAAAATGGATTTAACATGGGAGTTTTCAGGCTTAGCATTTTGTGGCGGGACATAACAATCCGTTCTGCAGAGAGCCTTTGCAGCCAGTTATGCTCCTGATGGGCAAGTTTCAAAGGCTATAAGTATAGAATACAGTTTTGGAAGAAAGCCTCTTCATTCAAGTCACAGTTTTCATCCAACGGAGGCTAATCAATCACTGTCTCCCGAAAAAGCAGGGAGAGGGGAATACGCGAAACAGATAGATATGCCTTTGGGTTTTCAGCAACCAGCAATCATTTTTCTAATAAAATGCTCCATGTCTTGATTTCATTTTCTCATGCAAACAAATTAGCAAATGCAAGGCCCTCTGGGTCATATTTTCAAGAGACAACACTACTTGAAGGAAGGTTTTGAATAGCCTCATCCGTCAAGCAGGAGTTGAAAGTGCCCAGTCACTCAGCTGCTGGAAATCTGGACACCAAGTTTGAGATAATGAAAATGCAATTAACCAAAAGAAGGAGGAGGGAAAATAAACCACACACATTTTCTTTCAAAAGTGGAGCCCAGAACTTTTCTGCAGAGGAAGTGGGTAAGCTTTGTGCAGTCTAAATGAAACACTCAGCCTCTTTGATTAATTTAGCACATGAGGGCCCAGAGAGAAAATGTGGTTCCATTTTTGGAGTAGTTTGCTACTTTTTATGGGCTGAGCAGCTGACAGATATTTAATCTAACGAAGAGATCGTGGAAGAAGAAGAAACCACCAGGAAAAATTAAAAGGCCAATTGCCATTTGAGGTCTCTCTTTCCTCCTCCTTGATTTAGGAGCACCCTGTAAAACATCAGAACTTGGTGAACTCTCCGTGACTGAATGGAACATGTTTGTGCTTGGATATGCTGCTCTACATTGAAGTCTCAGGGACACTAGAGTCCTGCCCCTGTGTTACTGAAAGTGAATCTGCACAGCATCAGGGCTTCATGGCATCCTCTCAAAATATGTGGATTAGCTTGCTGCCTATTCCACATGAGTCCATTTCAGCTGTCAGGGCAGTTTATGGATTTAATTCGTGGCAGCGAGATCTGCGGAGAGGCAGGAGGACAGGAACAAAACCAGATTTCAACCATTTTGGTTGCCGCCGCCAACTAAAGCACCCATAATTCTTCCTCCTTCTCCTCCCTCTTCCACCCATCCTTTCTTAGCCAGCTTTTCCCCTCTTAGTGCCACTGTTGATTTATAGCTGGCTTAATTCATAGGCCTTGTAGGCTCCTGTTTTGGGCCCAAGCCCATGGAATCACACGACGGCATCCATTCTGTCTTCTGCTGGCCCATGAACAATCCCACTTCTGGGAGATAAGCATGCAGCCGGCCAGCACTGAGAAGCTCTCTCACAAACATTAATGCCTTCGGAAGTGGGCTGGCCCCAATACAAGAAGATAACGTAAGCTAGATGGAGTCTCACTTGGGCTGGGGCGTTTTGAGCTCTTCCCTCTCTCCCTCCCCAGCAGCATGAAACGTTTTCCGTGGTTCATCTGACTTTGCAGCCGTTAACCCTTTGATGCACAACTTAATTTCTCCAGCTTCTGGGGCCCTACCCTGGAGACATGCAGATAAAGGCACAAGGAGAATGAAACTTAACTTTATGGAGGAAGCCCAGATACTTGAGACATCAGGATTGTGGCAATAGTCAAGCAAATATCAGCTTCGGTTACATTTTCGTTTATTGTTGCAACTGGTTTTCTATTTGTCTAGTTTGCTCTCCTGTTCAAGAAGATTTTTGACATTAATCTTAGAGAATAAAGACTTAGGTAGGATTTGACATGTGAATGAGCAGTTATCATGCTCCAGTTTACACACCACCATATTGTTTTCGATCGTATAAGAGCTGCCAAGATTCTTGGGGCATGCCAGGGGCTACTGGTTCCATTTTATTTCATTTCATTTCTTTTTGAAATGTATATGCTCCCCTCTCTCCAAATTGTATGCTTCGAACTGTTTCCAAAATAGTGCTGCCTTTGCACACCTGTCTCCATGCACACAGCTGTCAGATGGGGAATATGGGGAAAAGAGATGACTTTGAGATGAAGTTTGCAAGTACAGTGGTACCTCGGGTTAAGTATTTAATTCGTTCTGGAGGTCTGTTCTTAACCTGAAACTGTTCTTAACCTGAAGCACCACTTTAGCTAATGGAGCCTCCTGCTGCCACCACGCTGGTGGAGCACGATTTCTGTTCTTATCCTGAAGCAAAGTTCTTAACCTAGAGCACTATTTCTGGGTTAGCGGAGTCTGCAACCTGAAGCGTATGTAACCCGAGGTACCACTGTACATAAGGTTGTGCATGATCAGCAGCAATTCCTTCCAAAAGAGGAAGGGTCTAGTCTGAGTAGGCTACTTTGTACAAAGCAAGTTAAAATGTTTTACATGCCAAGACCCCATGACCCCACAGTTCCCTAGGGGAAATGAATAACCACACAGGACAACAGCATTTTGGGTTTTGGGCTTGAATATGGCCACAACTTTATTGGTTACAGTAGAGAATGGTTTGGGATAGGCACTGGGTAAAACCGTTGCTATTCCACTCCAGCCCATCTGCTGGGAGTGCATCTAAGGGTAAACCACAACAGGCTGCAATTTAACAACTCCTGGGAGTGAGCCCAAGCATCCCCATTTGCTGGTTGGGCCTTCTGCCAGGGGAACGCCCTGTCCAAGGGCTGATGGCATTGGCCAATAGCCAGCAGCCAAGCGATCCGGCCTGCCATTAGTCGGATCACTTGGGGGTCCGGGGCCTGACCGCAACACTGCCCACCAATGAGGGTGACCGGACTTAAGGGGGAGAGAAAATTAAAGAAGAAAGTGACAGTTTGTAAGAGAACATCTGAAGGCTTGCAACTCTTTAAAAAGGTAAGGGTAAAGGACCCCTGACAGTTAAGCCCAGTCACAAATGACTCTGGGGTTGCAGAGCTCATCTCGCTTTACTGGCCGAGGGAGCCAACGTTTGTCCACAGACAGCTTCCAGGTCGTGTGGCCAGCAGGACTAAGCCGCGTCTGGCGCTGTAGAGTATTGCTCAATAGGAAAGCAATAGGAAAGCAATACTCTACAGGCGCAACAAGATACCGTGATGGAAACTAGAGCACACGGAAACACCGTTTACCTTCCCGCCATAGTAGTACCTATTTATCTACTTGCACTTTGACGTGCTTTCGAACTGCTAGGTTGGCAGGAGCGGGGACCGAACAACGGGAGCCCACCCCGTCGCAGGGATTCGAACTGGCAACCTTCCAATTGGCAAGCCCTAGGCTCAGTGGTTTAGACCACAGCTTTAGCATCATACTAAATTTTGAAGAATGGGAGAAGAAGGAAATGGGAGTCGTAATCGAGGGCTGTCAGTGACAGCCAGGAGACAAAATACAGACTGTGCCAATTCCTTGCGTTATTTTCAGGAAGAGTAGCAGTGCCCATATCTTGCTTCTTCCCTTATCTATTTAATAATCCGCGATCCCTTCTGCTTACAGGGAAGCCATTAATAAAGACATCAAGAGCCACCCTGGTCAACAAGGAGTTGCCTGCTGTCACTGTTGATATTGGGAGCACCGTGAAAACCATCCTGGGTGCAAACGTGACCATCAACTGCCAGGTTGCAGGTGAGAGGTTTCTGCTCTCTGTGTCCTCCCTCTGGCTCCTCTGCTCTGCCCCACCCCTCGATTTCTCCCCTTCCCAGCCCCACTGTTTCTCATATCTGCTTCACTTATCCCTCCTGCTTCCTTCACCTCTCCCACTCTCAGCCCCTCCATCTCCCACCTGCTTTTTAGCCTTTCCCCCTCATCTTATTTTCTTGTCCTTCCAGCTTCATCCGTTTCTCCTATCTGGTCATCTGAGTTTAACAGAACGAGGTGGTCAAGAACTGGGCTATATGTGTGCATTTACCATTCCTCATTCTTCCCCATTCTCCTTCCTTCCATGCAACTTTCTGTTTTGCAGGGGATGTGGGTTGTCGCTTAAAGGCGGGTTTCTCTCTCTTTTAAAAAAGTTTTGTTTATACTTCTCCAAACTGTGAGATTCCCCTAAACGTACAGGTATTGCCTTGTTGCTCAGTGGCTCTGTTTGGCTGCAAAGCTGTCATCGCGCCGGGACTGAGTTCGGCATTAGAAGGAGTGATGTAGTGCACAGCTGCTGCAATCCAGAGAGCCGTGTGTGCAGTCAAATCCCATGGCTAAGGACGGATGGCAAAGAACCACAAGCACTGTGGTTATGTCGCCAGCAGTCTGAAATTCTTGGCTGCTCTTGCGGTACTTACTCGCTGGAACGCAGCCAGTGCGTGTAGATTAATTGGATAACAAACAACAAGTGCGAACAACATCCATTCCCATTCATGAGTAAAGGAGAATAATTGGCAAGTCATTGAGTGGAAGAAAATAACCAGGATGCTTGATTATCCTCTTGGGCGGCAGGGAAGGGCAGATGGGGCTTAAGTCGTACTCAGTAGCCGCCTCACAGTGCTCAAGCCTAGCTACAACATGATAGGAGAGCCTTTTGGATTACGAAGGAGAAAGAAATCTAAGTGCTGGGCTGGACATGCTGCAGTTCATTACTGTAATCCAGTGTTTCCCAAACTTGGGGTCTCCCGCTGTTTTGGACTACAACTCCCATCATCCCTAGCTGGCAAGACCAGTGGTCAAGGTTGTTGGGAATTGTGGTCTGAAAGACAAGTTTGGGAAACACTGCTGTAATCAAATGGACTGGCTGGCCTAGGACAGGTGTGGACTTGAAACAGCCAATGGATTAATAGGAACAGTGTCCAGAATATCACCAGTAAGGAAAGGAACAGCTCAAACCACTAAGAATCATATAGCTGGAAAGGATCATTTAGTCCAGAGTCATGTGGACTCAAGGCCACACGTAGTCATTGGCCTCATTTCATGTGGGTAGCAAGTAGGAATTAAAGAAAGCAGAAGATTACATTCCAACCTATATTTGTCACAATTGGTGCTGTTTCCATTCTGCTGCAGTTCAGTGACCAATAATAATAATAATAATAATAATAATAATAATAATAATAATATTTAATAATAATTATTATTTATTTATACCCCACCTATTTGGATGGGTTTCCCCAGCCACTCTGGGCGGCTCCGAACAGATTAAAAACAGAATAAAACATCAAACATTAAAAACTTCCCTAACCAGGGCTGCCTTCAGATGTCTTCTAAAGGTCAGATAGTTGTTTGTTTCTTTAACATCTAATGGGAGGGTGTTCCACAGGGCGGGCGCCACTACCGAAAAGGCCCTCTGCCTGGTTCCCTGTAACCTCACTTCTCACAGTGAGGGAACCACCAGAAGGCCCTCGTAGCTGGACCTCAGTGTTTGGGTTGAACAATGGGGGTGGAGACGCTCCTTCAGGTATACCATGCCATCTGGGGCTTTCAAGGTCAGCACTAACACTTTGAATTGTGCTCGGAAACATACTGGGAGCCAATTTAGGTCTTCCAAGACCGGTGTTATATGGTCTTGCTGTCCTCGGTTTACCTTGTTAAGTAAGTTATTTAATTAATTCGTGTAACTAAATTATAGAGAGAGTGAGCAAAGGAGTACTCTGCCCACTTTTGGCTCTGGCTAAGCTCATCACCTGCATGTGACCCCTAGCAGATTACTCATGTGGGAATGCAACCTTCAAGAGAGAAAAAAGTTTCCCCATCCCTGGTCTAACAGTTCCTTCATATTTGTCATGGCTATTGGCTAGAACAATAAACTTATGCACAGATGGTGAGAATGTGCAGTGATGTCAGTGGGCCTACTTCCGAGTAGACATGGCTAGGATCACACTGCATGGAGGTCTGGCCCTGGGCACTGCCTCAGATGGGGGCCTGATGGGGAGCCCAGTGGAAGCTGCTCTGAGCTCCCAAGAGGAAAAAAGAGCTAAAAGACTAGCAAATAATGGTGTGGCGGAACAATGCTTAGGAAATGATATTTTTCTACTTGATGAATAATACAGCCCATTGAAGGATAGTCCTTGAATTTTTTAAAAAAAATTACTTCCACCTGTGCCATTTTGAATATACTCCCTGTTCCAGTTAGCTAGTAAAGTAAAGGGACCCCTGACCATTAGGTCCAGTCATGGCCGACTCTGGGGTTGCGGCGCTCATCTTGCTTTATTGGCCGAGGGAGCCGGCGTACAGCTTCCAGGTCATGTGGCCAGCATGACTAAGCCACTTCTGGCGAACCAGAGCAGCGCACGGAAACGCCGTTTACCTTCCTGCCGGAGCGGTACCTATTTATCTACTTGCACTTTGACGTGCTCTTGAACTGCTAGGTTGGCAGGAGCTGGGACAAAGCAATGGGAGCTCACCCCGTTGCGGGGATTCGAACCGCCGACCTTCTGATCGGCAAGTCCTAGACTCTGTGGTTTAACCCACAGCGCCACCTGTGTCCCATTCCAGTTGGCTACATGGCCCTTAATCTTCTCACTCTGAAGATTTCATGGCTTCTTATTAATGTTTCTCTCTCTCTTTAATGTCTTCTTCCTTTTCTAAGCCTTATTTCCATCAAGCACTGCAGGTGACAGATGCATAATGCAGTAAAAGAAAACACAAAACTTAGATTCGGGAAATGCTCTTGCTCCCCCTACTGCTGCTGCGATTGAATAGCGACTCTGCACCTGTGTCCTAAATTGCACATCTTGAAGTTTTTGCCAGATCGCCATGTTCTCGGTTTCATTGCCTTTTTCTTTGGAATAAGGCTCACGTAAGAAGGATAGGAAAGCTTAGAGGCTGCTCACTGCTGTTTCTTCTTTCTCTCTCTCTCTCTCTCTCTCTCTCTCTCTCTCTCTCTCTTTCCCCCCCTTTCCCATGACATTTATGTTGGATTCCGAGCCATTATCAGCAGAAACTGGCATCTCTCCCAGGCACCCGGCTCGGTCTCCTGTTGACCTCCCGGTCTGCTCTCCCGGCAAGGACCAGGCAGAGGTCGCGATAGGCGATCCTTCTCAGCGTGAGAAGAACACACCACTCTTTCCTGCCCCCCCGGCAGGGGAAAGAGATAAGACAGAAACGTATTTACATGGCTTTTATTTCTGTCTCCAGTGTTACAAAAATCATGTCTGCTCTCATCAGACTCCAGCAGACGACTCCCAACAAGCACTTCCTGTGCAGCTCATATTACACTCTGAGCTAATTCCGGTGCTGTCTGTTTCCCACAGACACTCCCAACATCATGTGACTTTCCCAACCAATGAGCTTGCAGCATCATTGCTTCAATATCGTAACATACTCCCCCATTTGATTCAATGTGTGCTGCGAGATCCAGAGAAGAAAACAAACAGTTGTTATACATATAACACTCCCCTGTTGTTTCAGTTCCACCCTTGGAACTACTCGCCACTGGTTTCCCCAGTGTACCTCTCTGGTTGTCTGATTTCCAAGGAATGAGTGCATCTGCATTTCCTTGGCTAGGGAATGTAGTGTTACGCTTAGCAACTCCCTGTTGTGTCTTTGTCTCTGACTTAGACACAGCTTTAACCTGTCTTGAGTTGTCAACAATAGTAACACATGCTACAGCTGAGTTAGCAAACTCAGGACTCTTTGGAGAACCAGTTCCAAACAGTGGTTCATCTTCCGCCTGTGAAGGTCTGGCCATTGTGTAAGATTTCCTCTCAATGACTGTGTCAACTGAGCTCTTCGAGCTATCACTATCACTCTCAGTACCACTGTAATCAGTAAAATCATCATCATCATCTGAACTGTTCTCAGTGGGAAATGTGTGAACAACTACTCTCTCCTGTTCAGGAGCACTCTCTAGAAATTTTGTGAGAATCACCTGACCAGATTCAGACAAAATTACTCTGTAGAGACCCTTTTCATAACCCACAAAAATGCCTCTGGCATTCTTCACCCCATCTGGAGTTTCTGTCCTGATTTGAGATCCAAAAACCTTAAAATGCGCGACAGAAGGTTTTCTGTGGAACAGCTTCTCAAAAGGAGAACATTCCATACCTTTGGAAACCTTTCTCACCCAACAATAACAATAACATGATAGGGACTCCGCCCAAAACTCATGTGGCAAATGTGAACTCAGCAATTGCGCCTTCATCCCATTTTGCAATTCTTTGTTCACTTGCACACAGACACTTCTGTTCCATGCATCTGCTGAAACAGCAACCTTGTGCCTGATTCCTTTCTTATGCAGGAAATTCTGAAAATCCTGTAAAAGAAAAACTGGCTTTTCATCTGTGAAAAGACAATCAATGTTAGCATCATGCATATTCTTAACCCTCTCACAAAACTCTTTAAACCTTTCTAAGGCTTCTTGTGGTCTGTTCAACATGAATAACCACACGTAATGGGAGAAATGATCCACACACACAAGATAGAATCTTGCATTGCCTCTAGACGGTGCTAGAGGACCAATCACATCAGCATACACTCGCTGAAAAGCTTTGGTTACTCTCGTAGTCTTCGTCGTACCTGCAAGAGAGATCATGTTAGATTCAGAAGCATTACATTTTATGCAATCACTTTCATCAAAAGTCAACAAATACAGTCCATCTTTCTCTCTGGCAGAAAGATACAGTTCTCCATCTTTGAAGATTTTGCAGCTTTCTTCATCATAGGACAATTTCAGTCCTTTCTTTGTGATCTGCGACACACTCAGCAGATTGTACTTTAAATCAGGAACCAAGTACACATTGTTTATAGTCAAGTTCAGACTTTCAAGATACACAGTCCCAAACCCGATCGCTTTCAGCTCCTGGCCATTGGCCAGTTTCACAGTGAAGCTTTGCTTCTTAAACGTTGAAAACAGTCCTCGGCGCGACGTCATGTGTTGCGTGCAACCCGTGTCAATAACAAAAGCGTTCCCCATTGAAAACTCGGCTTTTGTTGACAGCAATGCCTTTTCAGGTTTCACCTGGGACTTGGTACGACTTTTGCCTGACGCCTCAGGCTTTGCAGAGCTCCCCTTAGCTCCTTTCTGTTGACGTGGCTTCTTACAGTTCCGCTGAAGATGCCCAGTCTGTCCACAATTAAAACAACGGACAACGTTCAAAGCAACAGCCTTTTCTTCACTTGCAATAGCAGTGGAGGTGTCAGGATTCCGAGCTTCTCTCCCCCTGTCTTTGACATCTATTGCAGCAAGTCTGTCTCTTTCGTTCAGAACGACTGAACAGATTCTTTCCACAGTTAGATCGGCCGCTGGTAGCGAACCAAGCTGACTTGCAACGGTTTTATAAGTCCGATTAAGGCTGTTAATAATCATGAAGCAGAATATCTCTTCCTGTAGAGGGAAATTGCGTTGCGCCATCTGCTGGCGTAAGAATTTCATCTCTGTCAAATGCGCTTGCACATCTCCATCAGGCGCTAGCCTCAGATTGGTTAGCTTCTCAAAATGCAGCAACGCTGAAGAACCAGCATCTCTTTGATGTATTCTACGCAGCGTTTCCCAAATCTCACGTGCGTATTCCAAATCCTGAACATGCACGAGTTGATCATCTGAGACACACAGAATTATAGCCGTCCTGGCTCTGACATTCTGTGAATTCCAACCTGGCGTTGGTGCAGGAGGGATGGGGTTCTCAATCACCCTAAAAATCCTCTGATTCTGTAGCAGGGCTTTCATCTTTACTGACCACGAGGCATAATTGTCATTAGTCAGTGGAGGTGGGTAAGGTAAGCCTCCCCCCTTCTTGGTATCCATTTTGAATCCAAGCTTCAGCTCTCACTCTCGAGCCTTGTTAAAATCCAAGAGTCTGTTGGATTGTTTACTGCCTTTTGCACCTGGCAGCTAAACGCAGGCAGCTCTGGAAAGTCCCTTCCAAGAGTAGTGAGATAAGTCAAAACAAACGCTGGAATGTTTACCCAGTATTTTTCCAGCCTCTTCACAGTCCAGCCTCTTCCGGTTGGCCAGTGATTTTCCACTTCCTTTTCAAGCTAGCTATCTCCGAAGTAGCTGAAAAGATTGACGTCTCGTTGCTTAGCAACTGGACATTCCAAGCCTGAACAACAAGCTTCTTATCTGGGCCCTGGTATGCGAGGTATGTGGCTCTCTCTCAGTGCCGTTTCTAATCCAAGAAAACAGCTCTCGTGAACCAGAGAATCTTCAATCTGCGTTCACCCTTTTAGCCCATAAAATCAGCATACCTTGGGGGTTCCGTTGCTCGTTTGCTTATCAGCAAAACTGATTGCTCCGGTTCTCTGCCGGTCCTGCAGCTTGCATCCGCCCGCTACCATATCTTCCCTTATCTTCAAGCAGAGGATGAAGTTACGATCCACCAACCTCTTTCGCTGCTTTCATGGAATGAAACCATCGGATCTGCTACCAGATGTTGGATTCCGAGCCATTATCAGCAGAAACTGGCATCTCTCCCAGGCACCCGGCTCGGTCTCCTGTTGACCTCCCGGTCTGCTCTCCCGGCAAGGACCAGGCAGAGGTCGCGATAGGCGATCCTTCTCAGCGTGAGAAGAACACACCACTCTTTCCTGCCCCCCCGGCAGGGGAAAGAGATAAGACAGAAACGTATTTACATGGCTTTTATTTCTGTCTCCAGTGTTACAAAAATCATGTCTGCTCTCATCAGACTCCAGCAGACGACTCCCAACAAGCACTTCCTGTGCAGCTCATATTACACTCTGAGCTAATTCCGGTGCTGTCTGTTTCCCACAGACACTCCCAACATCATGTGACTTTCCCAACCAATGAGCTTGCAGCATCATTGCTTCAATATCGTAACAATTTACTCCATGCAGGTGGGACATTTGGTTTCGATTCTTCTCTGTTCACCTTGAAGGCAGCAGCGGGTAACTCTTTTGTGCAGGTGATCAAAGTTATAGAAGCACTGAGCTATATTCCGTTCTGTTCTGAACGCAGCTGCAGATTGCAGCAGAAACACTTTGCCTCCAAATCCTTAAGCCCTTACTTTTATCCGAATAAAATTCCCCTTTGTTGTTTTGCAGAACCATGGATCAGAGTCATGATTTTAGGATTTGGTTTCACGTGAGCCCAGGCAGCACGCCAGCTCCAGAAAAGAAATGTGGATGTGGCGATTTGGTTTTCGTCCACCACTTGAAACTTGTACAGGCGTTGGGATTGAGATTAGAAGTGTCTATAACAGAACAGGGTGTACCTGGCTAGGGTAGCATTAGACTGAAGTATCGGATAATTGTCCACGCCTGCCTGAGCTCTGAGCTCTGTCTGTGTTTGGAGAAGATGCTGCAAATGTGCTCTTGATTCAGTCTCTCCATTACATTATCACTCCTTCTAATATTGAACTTGGGGTGGTGGCGCCAATGACTTGATATGCGAAATGGCTTCATAGAGAATCAAGCAGGAGATCTCTGTATGTTTGGAGATACTCCCAAGATTTGCAGAATGTTGAATCCCTAGCAACTCCTGGTAGGGTCATATATATATATATATATATATATATATATATATATATATATATCCAACATATGTAACATCAGCTTTTCTCAGCAACACCTTTGCAGCGTGTACAGAATGCAGATTCTCTCTCTTAGGATTTTATTTTAATATATTCTCTTAACAGGTGTGCCTGAAGCAGAACTCACCTGGTTCAGGAATAAAATCAAGCTGGCCCCTGGTCATTACCTGCAGGATGGTTCACTGCAGATTGAAAATGTTTCTCTCTCGGATCAAGGCTTATACTCCTGCAGGGCAGCCAACATTCGTGGGCAGATTACCGAAAGCACTCAGCTTCTTGTTCTGGGTAAGCTTAAATTTACACTGTCGTTTAAAGAGCTAACATTTCTTGCCAAGATTACTTCACATGTACTTCAGAGAGCAACACCAGTATCGCCATTATATAAAAGTGAGGGGTGCAGAGCCAAACCAGTCACGATATTCAAAGTCGTCGTCTTCTTCTTTTCTTTGGCAATCCCTCGTAGCCGAGTAAGATTGTCTTCCATTAACATGGTTTTAAAAACGAGTCCGTAAGTGTCTGTGGAGGCCAATTCTGGATCCACACATCCTTCCACAGTGGGGACATAGGTTTCCAGGTGGGAGTTGATCACGGTGTGGCTTTGCCAAACATGCCTTCCTCTTAGCACATTTCTCCCTTTTCATGCTGAGTTCAAGTGTCTTTAAAGTCCATGACACCTTTGGTAAAGGCTGTTCTCCAATTGGAGTGCTTGCAGGCCAGTGTTTCCCAGTTATTGGTGTTTATACTACATTTTAAAAAAAATTGCCTTGAGTCAGTCTTTGAACCTCTTTTGCTGACCACCAGCATTTTTAAGTTAGGAGTAGAGTAGTTGCTTTGGAAGAACAGGTGTTTTAAATAGGCAGATGGTGTCAGCTGCCATTGGCGGCATAAGAACAGGAAGCGGACAGGCATGGAGAGGGGAATGGAATATATGGGTAGTATCAATGGGGAATTCCCTTACAATGCAAACAGAACAGAGGCAGACACGTATTTAACATCTCGTGTAGTTTGGACCTCAGTAGGGTTACGAGAGAGGAACTGTCAGAGGTTTTGACTTCCAGAAGCTAGACGGCGCACAGAAGCAGTCTCAAAATTTAGTGTTAGGTGTGCAATTGTGAAATACCTACTTGGTGATAGGTTGGATTCATGTTGTAAATAAGGTCTTTGGAATATTGTTGCAGCCCTTTTTTCATAGGAAATACTGAGGTGGAGAGCAGCACTGGTTTAATGTTATATGTGAAACATAAAACACAGCGAGTTTCTAAAGGTGTTGAGCACTTAAGTGCCACTGGTCACAGGGCTTACCTAATACTTTTTTCTGCCTGCCGTGAAGGACAGATCTTACAAGTGCCCCTGTTTTCCAGAGACAGTCCCATATTTACAGGGTATGTAAGGACACACCACAATTGGGTATGAAAGGACACACCACAATTCCATGTATCAAAGCCAGGCAGGCTGGTAATTGAATCCTAAGAGAGTCTGAGGCCAGCATCCTCACTTAGGAAGTGCAGAATACGCCGTGTGACCCTAGAGATGGGTGGAGAAATTCAGTTTGGTTCACATTTAAAGGCAAACCTGTCTAATCTGCTTTCTCCAAAACGATACCTTCAAAATTTGCACTCCTCTGAATTTTGCAACACAGCTCTCCACCCAAGTCATGTGTACAATGGTACATAAACTAGGGTAAGGTGTAGACGAAGATGCATATATTGGTGCAAATGAGCTACAAAAATGCATTGCATCGGGGAATGTTGCCTTGAAATAGGCTAAATTTCTTTCAAAATTGTGTATATTAGGAAAAAGCCAAACTAAAACGCTGGTGAATTTTCAAGATTCTCTTTTTTAAAAAAAGAAAGGAAACAGATGTGGAAATGCGGAGAACTGAATTAAATACTTTTTTGAAATTACAAACTGAGAGAAGCCAATATTGACAGATTTGTCCACCTCTCTGTGGTGCACACACAGCACTCTCTCTCTCTCTCTCTCTCTCTCTCTCTCTCTCTCTCTCTCTCAACACCTCACCACTGCCTCCTGCTCTCTGACATCTGCCACCTGAGGCCTGAGGTGGCCATTGCACTCTGCCTAACGGTAGAGCCAGGCCTGAAAGAAACCAGCGCCCTCCCTTTCTTGCGCTTCAGACCACATGTGATTTCTCCTTAGGAGGACTTTGACTTGTGGCCTGTGTGCTGGTTCTACGCATTAGGTGGCTACAGTCATCATAGCTAAAATGTCTTGTGTATTAGATATGTATGCCAGTGTTACAAATTTCTTCGCTTAAAAATGAAAGGTGACTGACTTGGTAAGCTTGCTTTGGGTAAATGACAGCTATTGCTACACTGTTAAAAGAGAAAAGTCGACAAATGCCCTTAAAGGCACTGCTTTCCCTGCCTATTTAATGCATCAAACAGTGGGCCTTTTAATTGGGGTCAGAATTTCCCAAGGATACACCCAATACCAACCTCTAGTGAAATATATTTGCCTCCTTACTGAGTCTGAAATGGCACTCCTGAACTCACTTCCACTGAGCTGATACTTGAGAATTTAATATTACACCAGCTTTTCGTGCCGAGGACAGAAACGGGCCCTTCTCCAAGAACAGGCTTCCCTAAATGAAGGCAATATATTCCTCCTGTTTCTCTATCACGGTCTCCTTACTGGAGAAGCAAGCCCTGTGGTAAATCACAAAGTGACACGGACCAATTTCACACCTCACTGACAGATGCAAAAACCAAACTCGGCCCTGTATTTTAAAAAGCGCACACAAAACAGGGACTCAGTTCAGCGAAGGGTGAAGTTTACTTTGTCTTGTGTTTCACGATAGCAGGCAGTTTGAGTCTAGCTGGGTGATTTGGAATGACATGGTCAGGCCCAAAGCATGAGTGGAAATGTGTTCCTAGGGCTGATTTATGGCGCTTGCTGATGGATTTTCCTTCCTAATAACACGTTTGTGCCATTTTTACTCCCTGCTGCTTGAGAGCTGAAAGATAGGCTAGGTTGAGCAAATGCTACTGTAGATTTGCTAATGGAGTGTGCACATTCTGGAGAGGCCTGGGCGAATTGATGCTTCCCAACTCATACGAAAGTACCCATGGCAGACCTCATTTTTCAGGACTCGGTGCTTTGCTTGTTTTTAAACCTCTGCTGACCCAAGCTTCCAGGGCAGAGCACGCAGACGGAACTCAGAAATTCCCCTTCTGTCTCTGGCGTCACCTTTAGAAACAGAGACTTCTCAAACCCTGCTGTTTGTGCAAAGGCTGGTTCACACATTGTATGTACAGTGGTACCTTGGTTCTCAAACTTAATCTGTTCTGGAAGTCCGTTCCAAAACCAAAGCGTTCCAAAATCAAGGCGCGCTTTCCCATAGAAAGTAATGCAAAATGGATCAATCCGTTCCAGACTTTTAAAAACAACCCCAAAACCAGCAATTTAACATGAATTTTACTATCTAACGAGACCATTGATCCATAAAATGAAAGCAATAAACAATGTACTGCAGTCACACAATCAATTCATCAGTAGCTGAACTGGGTTCCGCACAGTCACAAAAACCAAACAAGAAAGTTGCAAAAACAAAAATGCAAAATAAATAGCGAAAACAGACAGAGCTCAGCATAACACTCAAAACGGAGCACATTCAGCTTCCAAAAAAAGTTGCAAACCAGAACGCGTACTTCCGGGTTTGCAGTGTTTGGGTTCCAAGTTGTTTGAGAACCAAGGTACCACTGTACTAGTTATACTTGGTGCACTTGGATGTGTGAACTGACTCCACTGAAAAATGTTGTGCCTGAACTGATAGGCAACACAATCCGAGTGGCCCCTTTGTGCAGGCAAATAACTTGAGGTAGAAGTCATTGAATGATGAGTATGCCTTTAATCAACTTAAGGGGACTGATTATAATTTTTAAAAAGCTCTGAATGGGGAAGTTTCTGAATTAAGAGATTCGTCAACCCCTGAAGTCATCTGGAAAACTCCGTGTTGCCAGGGTGACTTAGACATGTTTATGCTGGGCAGACAAATCCATGAAGCTTAGGATTCTTTCTACTGAGAGATATCCTCAGGAGAATCATGATCAGGTAAATAATGGTACCCCTTCTGTTTTTATTATCCCACATCTAATAGTCAGAGGTAGACCATCACTGGTATAATATTATTATTAAGAAGTAAAACTACAGGCAGAGGGCCTTCTCGGTAGTGGCACCCACCCTGTGGACCCCACTCCCATCAGTTGTCATGAAGATGAGCAACTATATAACCTTTAGAAGACATCTGAATAGGGAAGCTTTTTTAAAATGTTTAATGTTTTGTTATGTTTTTATATATGTTGGAAGCCACCCAAAGTGGCTGGGGCAACCCAGTCAGATGGGCGGGGTATAATCAATCAATCAATCAATATTATTATTATTACAACTACTACTACTATTACTATTATGTTTGACTAGAATCCCCTACTAAACCAGTTTTCTGTGAATTTGATTTGATTTTTTAGAAAAGTTTTTCTTGTGACCATCAAACATATCCTGCAACCCTGAGTTCCACAGATTAATTTTGGGCCATAGACTCACCTGTGTATCCTAGCTTAGTTTTGTCCATCTGCTGGCTATTGAGGCATCCCACTGTATTTGTTAGGATTCCACTTGCCAACGTTGAAAATGGTTCCGTTCATGATGTTGCTCATTAGGCCTGTTGTCTCGTTAATGTTTTACCCTCCTTATTCCCTCATTTGAGAAAGTTCACATTTCAGTCTGGCAAACAATACCACGAGTGGTACTAAAGAACGTCAGGAATTAACTGTCTTGGTTAAGAGGCTTCCTTGTCGTATCTTAGGCTTTTCAATGTGTTCCCAGACCCGCCACAATTCCCTCAACGTTTGGAAGACATGGCAGCCGCGTTATCCATCACAGGACCAGGCGTTCCTTCTGTGATAACATCTCCTTCAGGAACGAGAAAAGTGCTCAGCCCAGGGAGTTCTGTGCTGATTGGTAAGTTCAGGTGTTTAGAATTTACCACGTTCAACCTTTTTTTTCTCCCTTCCCAGAAGGGCTCATGGAAACTTTGGGTTGTGGGAGAATGACTTCATTCCAAAGAACTGCCCCTCAACCCATACTGCTGCTCCAAAATTTAATTCCAAACACACGTAGTCACTTTTAACTTTTTCTAGGGTTTTCCCCCTCTTTTTTTCGGTGGGAGATCCAGTTGCGAATCTGCTCCCTGGTGTACTGGGAATTCTGTATGAATATCCCAAGGAATTTGAAATGTTGGTCTATGCTAGCTTCTCTTTGTACAGATGGAAAATAATCTGCTTACATGGCTCATGCTTGCGTGTTTCTGGAGGGTTATTGCAAATGGCAACTGTAGATTAATTACCTGTCAAATACAGAAGCCGCAAAGAATGGTGGTTGAGATAGGTGTTTGGGGGTTGTTGTTTTTTCTTACTTTTAGGCTTCAATCCTTTACCCACTTACCTGAGAACAAGCCCCCGTAGGCTTACATCTGAGTAGACATCTGTAGGCTTGAGCTGCGAGAATGCCAAAATATGAATTTGATACCTACCCTCCTTCAGGGCTACCCATTCTTGTTACACAGACAAAAGTGGAAACATTTGACAAGCATCCCTGGTGTTTCCTACCCCACAAGTCCTATTTATTTCTAAAAATCAGCAGAAATCCAATCTTCCTGATGTGCAGTGATTTCATGTATGTGTGTGCAATCTGTATAAGACTATTTGATAGCGTTTATAATGCAGCAACAGAGATGCTGCTGGGTTTGGAATGAAGCTTCAAGTTCCCAGGTTTTAAGAGAAACTGGGGTATAAGTAACACTTGAAATAGTTGGAAACTAAATCAAAGACAGTAAATCTACCCATGGCAGCCACCACTTAGGACTGTTAGAGTAATTTTATATAGATAAAGTTATCAATGCCATGCATGCCAGTTCCTGCATTTAGTATTCTGTTTTCTAATACGTTACCAGGGACCTATACACAGTTGCCTCAACAATTTTGAAAAGCATCAGTTTTCACATATTTTTATTAGTGACCCATTTAAGATTTCCAAAAGTATGTTGATCTCTTATTTGGGAAAAAAAAAATGAATGTACAATGTTAAGTGTTTATATTTAAGGCTGTGGACCTTTCCAAGAAGTTAAAAGGAAGATTTCGGAGCGGTGGGGGTTTCGATGCTCTTTTTATCATTGCACTGGAAATACAAATTTTGTTTTGCTTTTGTGCATATATGAGAGGTGTGACAGCTAAGTCAAGTGCTAGACATGATGGCAGCAGTTGCATTGAGCTTGCCAAATCACTGAAAAAGTGAGGCAGGCAGTTCAGGTCACAAAAGGATCTGTAGCAGCCTGTTGTTGCCACCAATATGCAGATGGTGCCCCGTTATATCTCTCCTCTTCCCCTGAACTTGGTGAGGCAGTCAGATCAGAACAGAATCATTAGCAACTTAGGTTAGAAAACCTATACGTACAGTGGAAGCTCGGGTTGCGAACGTGATCCGTGCGGGATGCACGTTCACAACCTGCAGCATCCGCTACCCGCAGTGGTGCATCTGTGCACGCGCCGGTTGCGATTCGGCGCTTCTGCGCATGCGCAAAGCACAATTTTGCCCTTCTGCGCATGCGCAACCGCTGAAACCTGAAAGTAACCCGTTCCAGTACTTCCGGGTTTCGGCTGTCCGTAACCCCAAAAAACGCAATCTGAAGTGTCTGTAACCCGAGGTTTGACTGAACAGTTGTACCTTGGTTCTTGAATGGAATCCGTTCCAGAAGTCCATTCAACTTCCAAAACGTTTGGAGACCAAAGCGTGCCTTCTGGTTGGCTGCAAGAAGCTCCTGAAACCAATCGGAAGCTGCATTGGACGTTCGGCTTCCAAAAACAGCTCGCAAACCAGAACACTCACTTGCTGGTTTGCGGCGTTTGGGAGCCAAAACGTTCGCGAACTAAGCTGTTCAAACACCAAGGTATGACTGTACATCAAAGCATTGTATTCTGCCTTTTAGGGCTTTAAAGATTAACATCAGCACTTTTTTTTTAAGAGACCTGCTGCTCCATCTCCCCCCCAAAAATTTGTTTTTTTAATTCATTTTTATTAAATTTTCCACTTTAACAATCCAATCAAATCACATTAAATATTCCAAAATATACATATACATATCAAATAATCCAAATATTCTGCCAAATTATATTAAAAAAATTAATAGGACTTCCCATGCTTCAAGTTCGGAGGGTTCCGAACCCTCCAAAAAATTGGGTAAGGGGTTTGCCACTAAACCAGGGATGGGGAACCTGTGGTCCTCCAGATGTTGTTAGACTCCAGCTCTTGCCAGCTATAGCCAGCAGATCCAGTGGTTGGGGGTGATGGGGGGAGTGAAAGATGCTCTGTGCCACAGAAGTCCCTTAGGCATTCCAGTCCCTTAGGCATCCCCTTAGAAGTCCAGGTAGGCATGTAGAATCTATGGCCTTCCTGGTGTTGTTGGCTTCCAAGTCCCATCAGCCCCAGCCCATGGTCAGAGTCGAAGTCCAGCAGCAGTTGGAGGGCCCCAGGTTATTATTATTATTATTATTATTATTATTATTATTATTATTAATTTATTATTTATACCCCGCCCATCTGGCTGAGTTTCCCCAGCCACTCTGGGCGGCTCCCAATCATGTGTTAAAAACAGTACAGCATTAAATATTAAAAACTTCCCTGAACAGGGCTGCCTTCCGATGTCTTTAAAAGAAAGGATAGCTGCTTATTTCCTTCACATCTGAAGGGAGGGTGTTCCACAGAGTGGGCGCCACTACTGAGAAGGCCCCCTGCCTGGTTCCCTGTAACCTCACTTCTTGCAATGAGGGAACCGCCAGAAGGCCCTCGGCGCTGGACCTCAGTGTCCGGGCTGAATGATCGGGGTCGAGACGCTCCTTCAGGTATACAGGACCGAGGCCGTTTAGGGCTTTAAAGGTCAGCACCAACACTTTGAATTGTGATCGGAAACGTACTGGGAGCCAATGCAGATCTCTCAGAACCGGTGTTATGTGGTCTCTTCATCTGACCCTTATGGAGCAGCGCAAAAACCAACCTCTACCCATACCATTTGACTCGCGTCCAGTCTGTGACCCAGACTTTCAGTACAAGTAGTTTTTAAAAAAGCAATAAAAGCCCCTATTCATGGGAGATATGAAACAATAACAGCAGAGTTTGCTAGTAAAGTGTGCTTTTTATGACCAGAGAAGTACAGTCAACTGTAAAAAGGAAATCCTGCTGTTCCATATTTATTGTCTTCTCCCCTGGTGACTTCCATATCGTATTTGTTCAGTTCACAAGTCAGAGCTCGTTTTGCCTGACTGCCAGCACTCTGCAAGTCTAACTTTGGGATCCTGGGAGAGAATGCGTCTTTCTGAGAAGCTAGACTGCAGGGCCCCGCTCTCTTCGGCTGAGTACACACCATACATTTAAAGCACACAGGAACCATAGTTTACCCCTCACAAAACTACAATTCCCAGCACCCTTAACAAGTTTTGGTTCCCAGGATTGGGGGGGGGGTGCTTTAAATGCATGATGTGCACACACAGCATCTGTTGATTCAAGACACAGAACATCGTCATCCTCTATTTGAAATCCAATTCAGTTCACCAAATGTCATCACTTGTGGAGCTAGGAAAGCAACAGCCATATATAAAAAGGTAGCATCAACAGAGTCAGGATGACCCCCCCCCCCCCAAGATTTGCAGTGTCGGAAATGTAGGCTCATATAGCTACCATGTGTAGCTCCAGTTAAATGCATGAAGGAGTTAAGACCATAGAGTAAGCTGTTGTGCAAGACTTGACCAGGTCACGCCCCCTTATATCCTGTAACCGACAGCTAGTAAAGTTGTTTCTATACCTTTTTTCTTCTATTTGCTCTCTTCCACCATATGAACCCAATCAGAGTGGACTTTTGAGCTTGACCGCTTCAAGCTCAGAACATGTGCTCAGAAGCTTTTGCCACATTTTGTAAACTTAAGTTTTTCTACCTGAGTTTTTCTTGCTGCTGTGTAGAAAAACGCAGGACTCTGACCTTGAATGAGTTTGTAAGTAAACTTCTTTTAAACTTACCAAACTTGGTAGTCTATTCACTGCAAAGGGGGTAGAATGGGAAGCCTCTGTAAGTGACTTAACAGTGGAATATTTAAAAGGTCTATATATCCCCATGCTTCACTTGGGACGGTATGGGTATGGGTATGTAAAGGCTGATTTACTTCCATAGGCTGTGCCCTTTATTTTAGATGAGTCTTGAGCAAAAAGTAGTCAAAATGTATGACAGATAGGAAATACAGAATAAGAGTTACTAGCAATAAGATGCATTAGGTAGGATTAATATTCCTGTCCACAGAATGAGAGGTCAGTCTTCAGTATCTTTTTATATTTTATTCTCACTGTGCAAGATACTGTGTTTTGTACTAAAGAATTTATGAAGAGTATCTCGCCTGTCAAGGGTGATTGATGCTGCTCTCACGGGTGCAAGTGAGCAATACATGTTACTTACTACTTTCATAGATATCAGAAAGGGTGAGAGAGAGAAAAAGAGAAATAGGAAAATGTATCACTGCACATGCTGCAAGAACAGGGGGCGAGTTTTACTTATTTATTTTCCCATTGTTGACTTCGTGGTATTTCCATTATCTTATATATTGTTTTTGGAAGAGGTAGTAATAGCTGATGCAAATTAAATATATAGCGATGAGAACAAGGCTTGACTTATTTGGCAACCCAGAACTTTGTAGGATATGAAAAAAAGGGGGGGAAATTGGCTGAGGACAAACTGAATTTGGCCTTCAGTGTAATTGTTGTGAACCTGCGGATGTACTTTTATACATTCTGTTCCCATCTGCAACATGCATAAAAACTAGGAGTCACTCGGGGCCAGATCACGCCTAGCCACGATGTGAAAGTTACAGGCACGGCACGCTGTAGAGGCAAGAGCCCTCATCTGCTGTGCACAGAACCTTTCACAGGAGCCAAGGCTTGCGGGTCCCCGCTTCAGAGCCATCAGTTGGGGGGGAATGGTGCAAGCGAAAGACTCCGGCTTCATGAAAACAGGCCCCAAAGCAAAAAAAAGGTAGACTCCCAGACACCTTCTTTCAGATGGTAGAAAACCTAAATTTGATTGACGCATGGAGATATAAAAACCCAGGAGAAAGACATTATACACCATCAGTATACACAACAACTTAGAAAGAGTAAAAATTTTGAGGTCTTAGAACAAAGGAAGGAAGTCAATATGTGTATATGTATGTAATGACTAGATTAGAATGATGATATGGTTTTATTTGTAGATGTGTGTGTTTTTGTGTGTATTTTTTCTCTTGGGTTTTTTTTTCTTTTCTTGTTTGTACTGTTTTATTTTGGATTCAATGTTTGTAATTTTTGTTGTAATTTTTAAAAGAAAACAGGCCGCAAAGAACACAGATGTTTTTGTAAGACCTGCCTTGGCATTTAGATGTGTAATACCTAAAAGAAGGCTGGACGTAATGCAATAAATTGGGGAGTGCCAGAACTGGTGGCCTTGGCAGGGCCCACTTCTGGTACTAACCACTGATTTGGGTCCTTGTAGTAATGATCAGGGGCGGAAGAAGGGGGGTGCAGTGCGTGCGGACCACCCCAGGTGTCACCACTGAGGGGGGGTGACAAAATGCCGGGCAGCACTCACCGCAGGGCCTGCAGCGCACCCGAGCCACACGTCTCTCTTGGGAATGAAGCCGTGGCTGGTGTGCGCCTAGGCTCTGCGCTGCTCAAATGGTCTGCCTGCTGCCCCCCCCCCCCAGCCGTAGGGCAGCTGAGTGGGAGGAGGAAGGCAGGCTCTGGAGGCCCCGTGGTGTGCCCTGCACCTATGGATGGCTCACCCCGCCACTGGGCACCCTGCCCCAGACACCCGAGCAGCTTCCTCCGCCACTGGTAATGATTTGCAGGGACTCCCCAGCCTTGCCATCTTTATTATTCTGACCCCATCCTCGGTGGATGTCAGGAGTGGGCAGGGGCCCTCAAATTTCAGCGGTGCCCTATGCAATGCTAACAGTCGAGGGACCCTCTCATACTCCATTTTGCATCATTGTTGCTGTGCGACACCCTGTGGTGTTGGCGCCCAGTGCGGCCAAACCAATCACACTACAGTGGTACCTCTGGATGCGAACGGGATCCGTTCTGGAGCCCCGTTCGCATCCAGAGCAGAACACAACCCCTGTGTGTGCGCAGGTTGCAATTCGCCGCTTCTGCGCATGCGCGTGACGTCATTTCAAGTGTCTGCGCATGCGTGAGCGGCGAAACCCGGAGGTAGCGCGTTCCATTACTTCCGGGTCACTCAACCTAAAGCAACTTCACCCTGAGGTATGACTGTACAGTGGTACCTCGCAAGACGAATGCATCGGAAGACGAAAAACTCACAAGACGAGTTTTTCGTTTTCTGAGTTGCTTTGCAAGACGGATTTCCCTATGGGCTTGCTTCACAAGATGAAACGTCTTGCGCCTTTTTTTTAAAGCCGCCAATGTATTCCTATGGGAAACCATCAATACACAGTGGTGCTTCGCAAGATGAAAAAACTCGCAGAACGAAAAAACTCACAGAACGAATTAATTTCGTCTTGCGAGGCACCACTGTACTCTAAAACCGCCTCTGGAGTGCGGCCAGTCTAATGAAGCCAGCAGCTCAGAGCTTACTGCTATTCTCTTGTAGGTAGCGTCCATTTGGTGACTGGTTTGCAAATGATCTATTTCATGATCTTTATTGCTCTTCATATGAATGTCACTGGCCATTTTGAATTGAACAGGACAATGCTGATATGAATGTTTAAGTCAAGAATATGGAGCTATCTTTGGGTTCTCTGCTATCAGGGACCAAGTTTGCTGGGATTTGATATGTTACTGTCCTTTTTTTTTTTTAGGCTGCCCTGTGAATGGTCATCCCGCTCCTAACATTACCTGGTTTCATGCTGGTCAGCCCCTCAGCATGCCTCACCATGTGTTGTCGTCTGGAGATATTATTCAGATACTGAACATCAGCCTTGATTATCAAGGAGAAATCAGCTGCATGGCTCAGAACGAGGCAGGCTTGCTTGTACAAAAAACATCTCTGACAGTCCAAGGTAAATGCTGCACCTCTAGATTTTTGGAATTGGTGTAATGGCATAGGTAATGGCATAGTTGTTGTTTAAACAAGCACACAAACAAACAGCATACAAATTTCATGTGGAAGCAGTCAGTTTCTGGGCAATAGATTATGGATTTTAGAATATTGCCAACAGATTCGGTAAACTCAAAGAAGAGGACACACATATCAAACGTTTATACCCTACGGTGTAATGCTAAGCATACCCAACCAAAGCAACCTTTGAATTACTGGAGCACCTAAACACAGTGCCAGATTTACGTATAAGCTAAACAAGCTATAGCTTAGGGTCCCACTCTCTTGGGGGTCCCAAAAAAATTTAAAGGAAGAAAAAAATCTGGATGTACATTTCCAAAATATAAGATAAAAAACAAATAAAATAAAATGTACAATAAATGGCAATGACTGTCAGGTTTCCCCAACCTTTTTGGACATGGGATCACATCTGGAAATCTAAAGAACTGCTGCAAGTACCACAGAACAAGGCTTTCACGGAATGTGCATTAATGGACTCTGAAAATGCCTCTTTCTTGTCTGGGTGAAGGATAGAGGGTGAGTTGAGTGTGTGCACCATGTAGAAACTCACCTACTCTACAAAGATGAAATTTACATTTGCTGCTGCACCTACTTCGGCCTCTGCCCACCACTAGTATGAGGCCCTTGTATGCTTACCCAGAAGAGAAAGTGGCCCTCAAGGGTAAAAAAAAAAACTTGCCCACCCATGACCTATAACCGTAGAAATATATCAATGCAAAAAAAAAAAGATAGGTTGAGAAGTCTGCTGCTTTTACACCTACTAATAAGCTCTGTTGGGATGCGCTGTGGGTTAAACCACATAGCCTAGGACTTCCCGATCAGAAGGTCAGCGGTTTGAATCCCCGCGATGGGGTGAGCTCCCGTTGCTCGGTCCCTGCTCCTGCCAACCTAGCAGTTTGAAAGCACGTCAAAGTGCAAGTAGATAAATAGGTACCACTCTGGCGGGAAGGTAAAGGGTGTTTCCGTGCACTGCTCTGGTTCGCCAAAAGCGGCTTAGTCATGCTGGTCACATGACCCGGAAGCTGTACACCGGCTCCCTCGGCCAATAAAGCGAGATGAGCGCCGCAACCCCAGAGTCGGCCACGACTGGACCTAATGGTCAGGGATCCCTTTACCTTTACAATAAGCTCTGTTAGACCTAACGCTGTTAGATATTTTCACCTGGATGTTTTGCTGTTCTTGCAGATTACTGGTGGTCGGTGGATAAGATGTCGCCCTGCTCAGCCTCCTGCGGTAACAAGGGTCTGCAGTATCACCAGCTGAGATGCTTACTGGACAGAGCCCAAGTCAACATCTCCCACTGCATGGAGAAGCCCAAACCGGCTCTGCAGCCGGTTGCTTGTAACAGAAGAGATTGCCCTTCGAGGTTTGGCCTTTCCCCTTAAATGTAAAGCATCACTACAAAGTCATGATGGTTCCCTTCTCTAGCTAGGAGTGTGCTGCTGACCAAAAGGAGGGACGCAGGTGGCGCTGTGGTCTAAACCACTGAGCCTCTTGGGCTTGCCGATCGGAAGGTCGGTGGTTCGAATCCCTGTGACAGGGTGAGCTCCCATTGCTCTGTCCCAGCTCCTGCCAACCTAGCAGTTTGAAAGCACACCACTCCAAGTAGGTAAATAGGTACCACTGTGGCAGGAAGGTAAACGGCATTTCTGTGCGCTCTGGTTTCCGTCACAGTGTCCCGCAGGGCCCTGGTCTCATGAGGCAGAGCGTTCCAGCAGGCCGGAGCAAGTGTTCAAAAGACCCTGGCTCTGGTTGAAGCTAATCTAACTTTCTTAGGGCCTGGGACCACTAGGGTGTTGCTATTTATGGACCTTGAGGCTCTCCGTGGGGCATACCGGGAGAGGCGGTCCCGTAGGTACGAGGGTCCTAGGCCGTGAAGGGCTTTAAAGGTCAAAAGCAGCACCTTAAATCTCACCCTGTACTCCACCGGGAGCCAGTGCAGCTTGAAACAAAACAATAATGCCCCCCATCCCAGAAACACATTTAAAAAGCTGTAGGTAGAATATTAATCAGCCTTATAAAGCAACACACACACACACACACACACACACACACACAAAATTTGGTAGCCTGCAGTAAATAAAGAGTTCCCTGCCAGCAGTCAAGTGAGGAAACTCTTGTAAAAAAAAAAAAAACAGAGAGGAAACGAGGTCCATATGAATGCAGGAGGCGGGAAAAATATTGGGTGAATCCAGCTTTCACAGTCACATAGTTCCTTTTATGAGACGGCTTGTAAAAAGCACAGCTTAGTAAAAGAAAGCAATAATTCTCAGCACTTTTCGGAGACTACTGTATTCTGTGATCTGTTTTGTTATGACCAGCGGTTTTAAATAAATAAACTGAGCCAAACTGCAGGCCACACTCCCCATGTTATTATGCAGTATTATCTTAGACATAAAGATTCCTAGACTTGTGCTTGGGAAGAGACTAGATTTTTCAGCCCATCTTTTGGAGAAAATGTAGGCTGCGTACATACTCCCATTTAATCGGCATCCACTATGCTCCCACGTCTGGTTTGGGAAGTGACGTAAACACGTAAAATTAGCTGCAGTCCATATCTACCCTGTACAGTGGCGTGCAGTCAGTGGACTAGGGGAACTAGGTTAGTCCCCTAAATTAGAGTATTAAACTATTAAAGCCTGGCGCCTCCTCCCCAAGGTCTGGGAAGCTTGTGCTTAGCTCAGAGCGGGAGGCGCGATGCTCAAGCACGTGACGTTGGGGTGTCACACCCGCAACATCGGACCTCCCAATTCCCTTTGCAAGCTGGAGCATCTGGCCCTAACTGTTCCCCTACAAAATAAAATTATCACTGCACGCCACTGAAAGGCATTTTTCTTATTTATTTATTTATTTATTTATTTATTTATTTCTTGTATACTCCACCCTTCCCGGTTCAGAAAATCAGGCTCAAGACAGCTAACAACAAATTTAAAACATTTAATGGAGGCAACAAAAACCAGCTTAAAATACAGTATAAAACGTGAATAGCAATAAATTCAGAATTCAAAAGTCAATTTAGGGGGGAAATGCATCCAATAAACATTAGATGATCACCAGGGCTAGCTGGCTTAATTTTAGTCCTATTTGGGCCAGCGAGGAGAATTAGCTGTGGGATCCCAGAGCGGGTAATCTTCATAAAAAGGGGAAGGGAAGGGAAGGAAGGGGAATAAAAGATCAGGCTATGTTCAAATTGAAAGCCAGGCGGAATAGCTCTGTCTTACAGGCCCTGCGGAAGGGGTTAAATCCTGCAGGGCCCTGGTCTCATGAGGCTACTTGACCCTCAAGTGACAAAGATGGATCCAGGACAGCCCCCAACCTATGCACCTGTTCTTTACGACGGAGAGCAGCCCCGTCCAGGACAGACAAGTAGCCAACCTCTCAGACACCGGGACCACCCACTTCCTGTGCCTCTAGTTTGCTGTCCTTTTTTGTTCCTCCTCTGCCTTTTCAACTCAGGTGCTGTGCTGAGCCATCCAGACTTGGCCAAATGGTTCAGCTCTCTCTTCACTAACCACAGGCTATACAGCCAATGTTTTTTCCTTTGCTACAGCTATTGGTTAGGGGACGCGGGTGGCGCTGTGGGTTAAACCACAGAGCCTAGAGCTTGCCAATCAGAAGGTCGGCAGTTCGAATCCCCACGACGGGGTGAGCTCCCGTTGCTCGGTCCCTGCTCCTGCCAACCTAGCAGTTCGAAAGCATGTCAAAGTGCAAGTAGATAAATAGGTACCACTCTGGCAGGAAGGTAAACAGTGTTTCCATACGCTGCTCTGGTTCGCCAGAAGCGGCTTAGTCATCCTGGCCACATGACCCGGAAGCTGTATGCCGGCTCCCTTGGCAGTAAAGCGAGATGAGTGCTGCAACCCCAGAGTCGGCCACGACTGGACCTAATGGTCAGGGGTCCCTTTACCTTTTTACAGCCATTGGTTAGCAAGAAGACAGCTCGACTGCGAGCCTGGGTTTGGACAACAGGATGCTTAGTCAAACTTTTGCTCAGCTCAGTATGGTGTGGAAGTGGAGAAGAAGACTGCAGAGGAGCAAAGTGGTTGCGAGCTGCTCTCCAAGAACCTGCAAGTTTGTGTGCTCTCTGCAAGCCGTTCGCTGTGTCATGAGAAACCAGGCCACGTTGTGGAGCAAAAGTCTATCAGGGGCCACTTCCGGTGTTTCATGACCTCAGAATCTTTTCTGACAATAGCAGCAGCAGCACAGCTGCCAATAGAAACGAAACAACAAAAGCAAAGATCTGCATGATCAGCTTGGAGTGACCATCTTGGAAATAACTCCCTTTTAATTACTTTTCCATAATGTTCCACACACCTCTGCTTTAAGCAAAGGATGGCCAGCTGAACCGTAAGGGACAACTGGGACCAGGAGAGTGTGTGAAATATGAAACTTGCTCATTAATATTAGCAAAATTCTGACTTGCTGGTGGGAAACACATTCTGCAGGAATGATTTATGCACATTCATTTGCCCCTCTCCTAAGCTGCAGCAGCGCCCATGCTGCTTTTCCTGACTCCCAAGAAACTGATGAAATGTTCATAAGTTGGGAAAGAGAAAGGGGTTGGAAATGCAGGGCTGAAATTTACAAGGGGCAGACAAACCTGTGGATTTGACCTTTCCAAAGAGCAGCATTACAAAGACAGGGGAAGTGTGTTTTCTTTGTTTTGGCAGGACCTGATAGGTTTTGAGGGGGGCTATTTGGGGTGGGGGGGAGTCCTGGTTAGCAGCACAAGAATAAAAGCAAATTCACAGCTGCAGAGTTTGCATTTTTATTTAATTTAAAGGACAAGAAAGAGAAGTCCTATTCATGTTTACTTCGAAGTAAGTTCCTTGCTTCCTATACTGTATAGAATTTTTTAATATATTTTTTTGCACAACTTTTCCAGCATAACAACTTCATAACATCTTAACAAATCTTTGGTTATCACAGCCTAAGACTTCCCTCACCCCCTTCTAATGGTTTTCTAAATTCCTCTCTATTTTTGCATTTTATTCAATGGTCCTTGCTTACTAGTTAGGACTGCAGCCTAAATTATATTGTCAAATCACAGCACCATCCTACAAAGGAAAAAAAGAAACAGTTCAAGTATCATTATAATGTATGTTCTTGGTCTGCCAGTGTCATAGAACCTTAAGAATTAGCAATGCATCAAAAATTGCATTTCCTAGGCATGAAATAGAAATGGATGAATCTGTACATTTCAGTTGCTCATTTTCACTGTCTTAAGATAAATTTGCCTGAGATCTGTGTCACTTGACAAGTCCTGGTGAACATTCCTACCATTTAAATTCACATTTCTCCTAACATAATTTTTTTTATGTTCTTTTTTATGTATTTGGAAGCAATTTTCCCTAATATGAGTGTTTGTACATTAGTTTTGCCGAAATATGCATTTTTATGCCCACTTTACTCATAATATATGCACTTCATTTTTTATTATTTTTTTTTGGAGAACTGCATCACAAAATTCGGAGAAGTGTGAGTTTTGCGAGATGGCTGTGTTTCGGTTCTTAATTGTTTTAGGGAGGGCGAATTAAGTAGGTTCACATTGAAATGGGAACCAAACCAAAATTCTCCCCACCCCTACCTGCAACAAAAGGTTGCAGTGTGTCGTCATCATCACACCTAATTGGCGTGTTCCTATTCAGGGTGCCAGTCACGTGCCTCCTCCTGGATACAGCAAGTTAAGCCAGGGACGCGGGTGGCGCTGTGGTCTCAACCACAGAGCCTAGGGCTTGCCGATCGGAGGGTCGGCAGTTTGAATCTGCATGACGGGGTGAGCTCCCATTGCTCAGTCCCAGCTCCTACCAACCTAGCAGTTTGAAAGCACACCAGTGCAAGTAGATAAATGGGTACCACTCCAGCAGGAAGGTAAACGGTGTTTCCATGTGCTCTAGTTTCCATCACGGTGTCCTGTTGCGCCAGAAGCAGTTTAGTCCTGCTGGCCACATGACCTGGAAAGCTGTCTGCAGACAAACACCGGCTCCCTTGGCCCGAAAGCGAGATGAGCACCGCAACCCCACAGTCGCCTTTGACTGGACTTAACCGTCCAGGGGTCCTTTACCTTTTACAACAAGCTATAAAGAGTGGGTGTAGAAGATTAAATTCCTCCCATGCCTGTTTTCCCCCCCAACTGACAGCTAGCGTTCAGCACCTCCTGGGCATTCTCTTTCTTCGACAGGTGTTTGAAAAAGTTGCGGCTTTTTCCTTTTTTTACTTATGTCTCCCCTGTTGTTTCTCGCTGGCCCCATTTTGGTTGCGCTTCACTCAGCACCTACCACCTTGTTCACTGCTAGAGAGAGAGAGAGAGGTTTTTTGAGTTTCTCGAGTCCCACTGGCCTTTCATGGAAGTAGAAGGTGAGAATCCTTGTTAGAATAAAAGCCAAGTTGACTGAAAGTGTACAGTTTCAGAAGGAAGAGAGAAGGCAGGTTGTTTTGCTACACACCTGTGGCTCACCCACCAGTAATTCTTCTTCCTTTCCCCTTATCCTTGTGCTAGATGGATGGTGACGTCGTGGTCCCATTGTACACAAAGCTGTGGCGGAGGCATCCAGACCCGTCGGGTGACATGTCAAAAGCTGACAGCTGCAGGCAGCTCTATGCCCATGTCAAACGACGCATGTGCTCAACTTTCCAAGCGCCCAGTAGACACCCAGAGCTGTAACAGACAGCTGTGTGTCGAGTGGGCAACATCTGCCTGGGGGCAGGTAAGTACACACAGCTTCCAGTCATTAGGAGCCAGTGTGGTGTAGTGGTTAAGAGCGGTAGATTCGCAATCTGAGGAACCAGGTTCGCTTCCCCGCTCCTCCGGGTTCAATTCCCTGCTCCTCCACATGCAGCTGCTGGGTGACCTTGGGCTAGTCACACTTCTCTGAAGTCTCTCAGCCCCACTCACCTCACAGAGTGTTTGTTGTGGGGGAGGAAGGGAAAGGAGAATGTTAGCCGCTTTGAGACTCCTTCGGATAGTGATAAAGCGGGATATCAAATCCAAACTCTTCTTCTTGTTTGGGATTGTGAGGAGGTTAACATAGGGGTTGAGAATGCATTTTAAAAATTGGGTTGGTGTCTCTCTACTAGATGGCCCTGTGCAAGTCATCATCCCAGTTACCCACCTGTAAAACCACGATGACCTGCCTCTCAGGATTGCTTCAGTGCAGGCAAAAATTAGCATTTTAACATGGGCGTGTGTGTGTTTAAAAAGTTTGGTGTATATTAATCATAACAGCATTAAAGGAAATTGTAAGCGCATGTTGCTGTCACTCTTGGTTGACCCTAAAATGACGGCGTTAAGCCATATGTTTTAATGGATGTTGTTAAATATTAGCTGCACAGGGAAATTAAGTTTAGTAGAACCCAGTAATATCCTGATAAAATTATAATAGCCATATGACTGCATCATCCGCAATATCCGGCCCATTACTGAGAATGATCACAGCATGGTAAGCCAATTTGAAAGAATAGCAAATAAAGTACGTCTTATGTCAGACAGGTAAAAAGGCCTTGTGGGTCAACTAGCAACGTTTATTCTACAATTCCTGATGAACCAGATGGACTTATAATTCCCTGGTTAAAAGACATTACACATTACATTACTGTCCGTTACACAGTATGTGTTGAGCTGCCACAATGAGGGCAATGCTAGCCCATCCTGAAGAATACGGTTTGGTGGGGTAAAGAAGGATTGCAGGGTATCCTATGGCCAAATCAGACTTATTATCAGCTTTCATTTAGCTGATAACAACTGCATTAAAAACATGTGTATGCGTGCACACACACAAATTCTGCTTTGGTAGATTTTAGAAAATGTTCCCTCCAGCATTGATTGACTTATCATGCTGCCATTTATTTAAAAAGGATCAGATCTTTCCTTGAAAAGCTGTAAGCGAATGGTCTAATTTGTACTTTCCCTGGAATGTCAGGTAAGGTTTATGTCTAGTTCCCCCAGAGGGATGGCTTTTAGTTTATAGCATCCCATGATGTCATATCCAAGCTCAATTATAAAAAGTTGTATGAATTCATCTGTTTCACCTGACCTTTCGGCTTTCTGATATAATATTTCTCCAACCAGAGAACAGGGAGAGGAGTTTCTCATGCATTGTGTAAACTTACAAGGCTCCATTCCCAGGCAGGCCTACAAATTGATTATTCTGATTACAATTAAGAACAGATTACTGGCCATGGATCAGTGCCATTTCACTATTGTATCACACAGTCCACTCAAGGAGACATCAGGTTCCGATTGGCCAAGCTCAATGATTACCTTTCCCAAAGTGCAGGGAAAATAAGCAGATTACGTTGTCCCCTCTGCAAACAGACCTCCCCCCCCCCGTCTCCTATCATTTAGTTTTGATGTAGGTGTCATGGCAGCCTCAAAGGCAGGAATTCCATGCAATCATTTCTCATAAGAATTAAGTACGTTCACTGTAACTCCAGTTTCACTCGTGTTAGTTTGCAGTGGAGATATTTGAGACTACGGATTTGTAGTCTAGGGCTGAATAATTTGAAATGCTGTTTGGGAGGCTGGCTGTTCAGAGTAATGGGAGTCAAAAGTTCTCTTGGGCGGACTGAGTCCCCTCTGGGAAGTAGTAGCTCAATTCAGGGCTGGATTGACTCTAGACCTTTGGGGTGTTCACAGCTTGATAGATCATTCCACTTCCAGACATTATAGTCATTTAAGCAGGCAATGCCCACAGTATTTGGTGAGGAATCAAGTTGGAGGTGATATCTGGCAATGAGCAGGAGCATAAATCAAGTCAATAGTCCTAATCCTGCAACACTCAACAAAACAACCCCCACCACTCTCAATAATGTTGCCATTCCAGTGGGAGGGCAGCTAGCCGGCAGCTGACCACATCAGACCGAAGGGTGCTGGACAATATCCACAATGGTGTTTGTCTGGAATGAACCTACTGCTCCTCCATCCAAATTATTATCGTCTCCAGTCTCGCCAGACCCCTCCAAGAGAGCTGGGGTCAGAAATGCAATGGTACACCTACTAGATAGTGCAGTTGGTGGAGCACATTCTTCAAGAAGAATGTGGCTCAGGGATCTATTCTACCTTTACCACATCCAAGAAAGATAGATCACTCAGAACGGTATTAGACCTCAAGTTTTGCAACCAACTCATAAACACCACCGTTTTCAGATGGAGACGTTACAGCCTATTCAGGAATATCTCCAAAAGGGGGGCTTCATGTCTTCTGACTATCTGACAGAAGCCAACCTGCGCATTGTGGGAAAACCAGGGTGGCAGGAGAGGATATATTGTTTATTAATATCCTTCCTAACTTGCACTAGCAAGTTCCTTTACTTAGCAGAGTTTACATTCCCCTTTTTACATGCACAGCAGATAGCTGGTTGCAGGTTCGTGTGAGCCTCTCACTATTATACAATTCAGTCTGTCTCAGATTGAATTGTACGTTCCTGGTAAGTTCCCTTGAATCCCTCTTAAAAGAATAAAGACGCCACAGTGTTATTCAAAGTCAATAAAAGACATTTACTCACATCAGTTCACAGTTGGATTCCTGAAGGCAGACTTAGTTACAAATATGTACATGTGGATCTACCCCATATGGGGGAATGATCCCAGTGCTTCTGCTAGCTGAGAGCTAGCAGAGCAGTCCTAGCTGAAAGCTGGTCAAACGAAGAAGGAAGTCAAAAAGATAAAGTGTGCTGCATGTCTTGTCCTTTTATTACCTGGACATTCTATCACATGCAAAGGAAGGATGCTCCAGCCAGGAGGAACAGGAAGTTTTGACTGGCTGGACCAAACATTTCCCTGCGTGTCTTCTCTAGCATTATAAGGAATGTTGTACTTGGCTGCTTCTCATGGATCACATCCCACACGCATCCCTATCTTTCCACCACAGCACAGGTTCCTCATGTTTGCCTACAACGGCTTTCACCTCCAATACGGAGCAATCTGGTTTGCCCTTGCCTCAGCCCAGAGAGCATTCACCTAGGTAGTGGCTGCTATTCCCTTTTCCTTACCTAGAGGACATGATGATGGACTCTGCATCCCTGCACCAAACAACAGAAGACTTCATGTGACCCTGTCGGCCTTCTAGGATCACAACTTCATGATCAATTACAAGAAGGACAAGAGGCTATGAGATCTGGCAATGAGCAGGAGCCTAACTGCCGAGTTCTTTTTAATTATTTTCATTTAGGCAGATCTCTAGTCATTACCCATTGTTCCACACTGAGGGGAGTTTACCTTAGATCTGTGGACAACCCTTCTGTGAAACTCTTTATGAATTCTCATTCACGACTTTTGTTACATTGCATTAATTGTCTCGTGCTTTTTGGTTACTTGTTTTTAAGGGCTTGCCTATAAATTATGAGTGGTAAAATGTCCGGCAAATGGGATAGAGTGACATTTGCCGTGTGGATCTCAAGCTGTAGGCCAACAAAATGGGAAAATGAGAGGGGAGTTTTCATTTGTCCTAAACTCTTGAATTTATAGCACCAACCAAGGCAGCTTGAAAGACTAATGTGTTTACTGTAGCATCAGTTTTCAGGGGCTCTGGCACACAAAAGTCCATGCTACCATTAATTTCCTGGTGCAACAGGACTCTTGTTGGTTTTGCTGAAACAGACCACCCTAGCTATGCTTCTGGAATTTAACAATAAATTATTGAATCATACATATCCCAGGCCACAGATCTGTAGCAAAAGACAGGGAGCATCTGACTCATTTGCAGTCTTCCTTTAGCAGTACTGAAAGAAATGCATGCTATTTCTTCATTCTGCTGCAGCCCGCTCAATTTACGACCCACCAAGCTGAATTCAATATAACAGCCACATATTGTGGTGTGTCAGGTGCTTGGGAATTAACCCCCCAACACACACACCTCTTTTACAATCCAGAACGAGCAACAAATAAATATTGATCAAGTCCTTAATAGGTTTCGATACATGATTGGTAGGCTGCATTCTTTGATAATAATAATAAATAGTGCATGTCTGTTCTAAGTGTCCAGTTGTCTTTCTTAACAGTGTAATGGACCATGCATTGGATCTCGACTGGCTGTACAACACAGGCAGGTTTTCTGCCGGACCAGGGATGGGATATCTGTGCCTTCCGACCAATGCAGCTCCCTTCCGAGGTAAGCCCTGCTGATATTTTCAGAAACTGACACCATGTTTGCCAATTGTGACACAGCATTATTTATGTTTGGAACTTTAAGTTTTAATCCATTTTGGGGGGTGGAATTATTTATACCCTAGCCACTCTGGGCAGCTCCCAACGGAATAAACACCAAACATTAAAAGCTTCCCTAAACAGGGCTGCCTTCAGATGTCTTCTAAAAGTCATGTAGTTTTTTCTCTCCTTGACATCTGATGGGAGGGTGTTCCACAGGGCGGGCGCCACCACCAAGAAGGCCCTCTGCCTGGTTCCCTGTAACCTCACTTCTCGCAGGGAGGGAACCACCTTGGACCTGAACCTCAGTGTCCAGGTTGAATTATGAGGGTGGAGAGACTCCTTCAAGTATACTGGGACAAGACCATTTAGGGCTTTAAAGGTCAGCACCAACACTTTGAATTGTGCTCGGAAACGTACTGGGAGCCAATGTAGATCTTTCAGGACCAGTGTTATGTGGTCTCTGTGGCCACTCCCAGTCACCTGTTTCCTGTGGAGTGCGAGCTACAACTATATATCTAACATCATCCCTTATCACAGAGGAATGCAAATGTATTCTCTCATATAGGAAGGGGTATTGCAACAGATTTTGGGACGGAATCATTTATATTTTTTAGGGAAGGCCCATCTTTCCTGCAAGATCTAGTTACCTTGAAAATGGTCACTTCATTACCCATGATAATGAGGACTTATGAAGAGAGTGAATTAACTCTACTTGATTTGGTTTATAGCTCATTTAAAAAAAAGAAACCAAGGCAAATCAGAGTCTGAGTAGCTCATCCTCTTCCCTAAGCAGCAAGCTTGAGAAGGGAAATGCCAATCCAAGATGGAAGTTCAGTCCTACCCTTCCTTTCCTGAATCCCACCACCATAACCATGAGAGTGCTGGAAAGGAGAAATTCCCAACCTGCCAGCATCTCAAGAAGGAAAAGTCATCAGGTCCCTGTTCGGGAAACATTTGTCCCCCCAAGCAAGGAAAGACAGGAGCTGGAAAGGGAGAAAGCCCATCCTGTAGGATGGGCATTAGTTAACATAGCAAGAGCCCTGCTAGATAAGCCAAAGGACAACCTGGCCCAGCATCGTGTTCTCAAAGTGGTCAACCAGATGCGTGTGAGAAGCCCACAAGCACCCTGGTCCCTTAAACCCCACCCATTTCAATGCTTCATCTAACAATTTCACCTGTCTCAAAATAAAGTCTACCAATACTGAGAATGCCTGGAGGCAATGTTACAACTTGCAAAGTAAATAAACCTAGGATAGGGTAGTTGTTGCTTTAGGGATGGATGGATTGGCTCATTAAAGGAGAAAATGAAAACATTGGCCAATCCTCTTCCTCTCTCTTCTTACTGGCAGACTATGTTATGATTTCACGTGGATGTAGAAAATGCCCAAGTATTGATACTGCACACACAATTCAACTTCCGGAAAAGCTCGACTTTTCGTTTTATAAAGGGCAAGTGCCCAGCCCTTATTGTTAGAAAGAAATGCTTGAATGCATTTGGACAATCTCTGCTGGAACCCTGGAAGCCAGAGGGCATTGGCAGGATTCCAGTGGCAGAAGGCAAGGCGTCTGTGCCTTTCACACATCCTCGCCTTTTCCTTATGACTTGCAAAACCAGAAGCAAATATGCAAAGTCATACAGATGTCGGAATAAACCGTGCAAAATGATGGAAAGAGAACTGGGCTGTTTTGCTTGCCACTGTGGCATCATTGAATTTGGCTTACTTGTACGAAGGCAGGAGTAAGCCTGAACAAGAAAAAGGCTGGCCGCTTTTGAAGGTTTTTTGCTCCTGCAGTCATTTGTGACTCCTCTTATAACTTCGTTTCAGCTTAGCATTTTTTTCAGGGCACCATTTGCACGGTTGGCTTTCGGTTAATGGTTTGTTGCAAGAAATGGGTTAGCACTCTGCTGAGTTTCAGTTCTGGACTGTTAATGCTTGGCAAGTATGCAAAACCAAGAGGACCCAACCTATTTCCTGTAAAAGCTACTCCTGCCTTGGTCCACGAGAGGCACAAGTAAGCTCAACTCAGTGATGCTACACTGGACAAGCAAAACCTAACCTTCAGGTAGGCACGATGGTACATTATCATTGTGCAGAATTCTGCATACTATAGTGAATCATTCCATGTGTTTGTGTGTGTGTGTATATGCAGAGTGTAGGGTGGCGTTGTGAGTTAAACCACAGAGCCTAGGACTTGCCGATGAGAAGGTCGGCGGTTCGAATCCCCCCAATGGGGTGAACTCCCGTTGCTTGTTGCTTGCTCCTGCCAACCTAGCAGTTCGAAAGCATGTCAAAGTGCAAGTAGATAAATAGGTACCGCTCCAGCGGGAAGGTAAACGGCGTTTCCGTGCGCTGCTCTGGTTCATCAGAAGCGGCTTAGTCATGCTGGCCACATGACCCAGAAGCTGTACGCCAGCTCCCTCGGCCAATAAAGCGAGATGAGCGCTGCAACCCCAGAGTCGGCCACGACTGGACCTAATGGTCAGGGGTCCCTTTATATGCAGAGTGTACATCCTTCTGGTTGATTTGTCAAGACAGGGGACTGTCTCTGGTTTGACTCCTACTTGGCCAGACAAGGATCAGCCTTTCCTGAAAGGCTCGTACAGGTGCTGTTTTTAAGAATATTTCTGCAGTAGCATTGTATCTCTTCTGTTTGCCAAAAGGCCTCTGAGCACGCAGAACTGCTGGACAGATGCTTGCGGAGTGCACTGGAGGGTCAGTCTGTGGACTCTGTGCACGGCTACCTGCGGGAACTACGGCTTCCAGTCGAGACGAGTGGAATGTGTGCGTGTCCGCACCAACAAACCTGTGCAAGAGCACTACTGCGCCTGGAGACCGAGGCCGGCTAACTGGCAGCGCTGCAACATCACTCCCTGTGAAAATAGTACGTCTTTCCAACTTAGCACTGCACTCGCTGGGGAAAGCCGCTGTCTGAAAATGCAGATTCTGGGGACTGGTTCACATGTCATCCTCTGCCAGGTGGTCATAGCTGGTTGTGCATGAATTTCACTACACTGCTGATTCTCCAGATTTCTAATCAGATTATATATGATAACGTTCTCATCACTACCTGGCAGAACATCATGAAAGACTAGCTTACAGAACAGTTGCATGTAAAGCACAATTACATTACAGTGGTACCTCGGGTTAAGTACTTAATTCGTTCTGGACGTCCGTTCTTAACCTGAAGCACCACTTTAAGTAATGGGGCCTCCTGCTGCTGCCACACCGCCGGAGCATGATTTCTGTTCTCATCCTGAAGCAAAGTTCTTAACCCGAGGTACTATTTCTGGGTTAGCAGAGTCTGTAACCTGAAGCGTATGTAACCCGAGGTACCACTGTACTATATAAATAAAGCTCTGTGGTTATTCTTTATACACATTGTCGCAGGATAATCCCATATGTAGGTTGAAATATGTACTGATTCATATATATGAATATATATTTGCATAATCTTTTTTCTCACAGCTCCTTTGTTTTGGAGTTCTAGAGAGGCCCCAAGATTCATCTTGCAAGCTGTGCATTTAAAAAAAAATATGATCTGTTTCTGCATCATGCCACGCTCTCCCCCATTCAATCTGTGTTTCAGTTTGACCTGCATTTCAGGTTTTAACCTGTTCTGTATATATCTTTAAAAAGCTGTGTGTTCCCCATTCACTATAATGGAGTATCTAAAAACAGCTCTAACTTTCTCCGCTTTTGGCCAAAGCGAATGAAATGTTCAAGCCCAAGACCCCCTGCAGGTTGGATTAAGCCTGCCAAATTGCAGACAAAAAAAGTTATGGGGCTTTTTTGGGTGGGGCGAAGTAAACGGCCAATAGTTCTGTCTTCAGTTCTGTGAAAGAAATGGCCCTAAATGTTGCAACGGTAATGAAAAGATAGGAAGATAGGAACTTTGCAGAGAGAAGCTGTAAAACCAGTCCACATATGAGATGCAAGGTAATGAATTCTTCTCTCTCTCTCTCTCTTTTATGCAATAATGCAATGGTTCTCTCTTTTCTCTTTTTCCTAGTCGAGTGCAGAGATACCACCAGGTACTGTGAGAAGGTGAAGCAGCTGAAGCTCTGCCAGCTCGCACAATTCAAATCACGGTGCTGTGGGACGTGTGGAAAAGCATAAAGGTGGCAGGCAGAGAACCTATCTGATGAATTTGGCACCACCAGCCCCCACCCTCTGCTTTGTTACTGAGAAGGGCTTCTTCATAAAAAGGAAAAATTGGAAATGGAATGGCCTTATCTTCCATTTTATTTATTTATTTTTTCCTCTCCCCCCCCCCTTTTTTTTTGTTTCTGCTTTTTTCAAAATCCCTTTCTTAAACTGAATCTTTGTAAAGACCTTGACAAGGTTTCCCTTCTATAAGGAGACAAACGCAGCAAGTCACAGAATTCGTTATGAGGGTGCAGACCAAAAGCAAAAGGAAAGAGAGCGCCGGAGAGAGGAGAGTCTGGAATGATGGAACGCCCTGGAAGACTTCAAGGCTGCCCTTTGTGGACAGAAGGAACCTGCGGAAACCGACCCTGAGCAACTGGGCTCAGCAAACGCCTAGCGAAATTGCCAGTACCTTGAGTCAAGAGTGGAACGCGACATTCACCCCTGCACAAACGAAGGGTGGAAGGAAAGGGGGTGTCATGTTGAAGAATGGATTAGCCTTCAGTTGACCCTGGAAGACTTGCTGATATGACCATCTGCTAGAAGGAGTAGCTTCCCATGTAGTGCATTTCACCACATGGACATGGGAAGGAACAGCCACCCACCTCTGGGCGAAGAGGAATTTACCCTGTACCATTGCAGTCAGAAATACGGGGAAGCAAGGGAGAGGGAAAATTCTGCTACTCGCCATTGGGGAAGGGATGCTGCAGCCCAACAGCTTCCCAAATGGTTGTGTGTTCATGTGGTCAGCAGTTCCGTATATTCATCCGCCATGGGTTTTGTATAGCTGTTTCTCTGTTGCCTTACCACCTGGGCTCCCTGCTTTTGGATTATGCGCAGGAGGCACAGTCCAAGTCTCAAAATACTGCATTGGCACAAGCTCCATTTCAACGTGGCATTCAAAACAGGGGGAGCAATGCAAAGGGTGTATCTGCTAATCCCAGTCACAAAAAAGAGTCTTGAAAGAAATGATGCACCAAAGGCTTGCCCTCTTGTCACATTTCAGTTGATTTCTGTTCATTGTCCCTGCTGGTACCTTGGTTTTCAAACAGAATGCATTCCGGAAGTCCGTCCAACTCCCAAAATGTTCAGAAACCAAGGCGTGGCTTCCGATTGCCTGCAGGAGTGTCCTGCAGCCAATCAGAAGCCACGCCGGACATTCAGCTTCTGAGGCAAAGTTCGCAAACCAGAACACCCACTTCTGGGTTTGCGACGTTCGAGTTCCAAGTTGTTCGTGAACGAAGCTGTTCAAAAACCAAGGTACGACTGTATAGACTCTTGTTTTTTAAAACACACACACAAAATATTCTCAATAAATACTGAATATGTGCAATGATATTCACATACTAATAGGACACTTGATCAATTTTAGACCGGATGAAACTGGAATAAGAGCCCAGGTTCAAAATTCCTGAAGCAATTATCTGGTTTAGCTGGTGCTAATAAAAATTAAATTGGAACATAATTGAGAGTTAATGATTAAAATAGGATCTAGATTGGGCAGGTGCATAGATGCAATAGTGCATACTGAGTGTTAAAAAAATTTGAAGAAGAATATTTGATTATAACGGAGGTAAGTGTGGGACCTAGTCCAGAAAAAGAAATACCATGAGCCATCTGTAGCTAACAGTACGGAATAAAAGTATACAGGTTAAAAATGCAAAAGTGTGCAACTCTTGAATATGACTTGAGATTCGTACAACGCAGCCATCTCCACCCACCTGCTGGCCCAGAATTGGCACACAATCAGGTATTTCTCACTATGAGGCTATTAAGGTTAAACACACCCTGTTGGAATTCCCACGAGTTCAGCATCATGTTTAAAACAGTAGCACCTGACCATGCAGCATGGGCATGTTAGTACACCTGGACCATTGATCCACAGCATGGGGCCACAGCATGAATTGATGTGAATGGCCTACTTTAAGCATGATGCTGACTGCGCTGCTTCTGACAAAGGTAAGCGTTCCCGTAACTGGGGGAGTGTGGCTGTGCTGCTCTCTCATTTGAAGCAGATCTCAAACAAAAAGGACTCCCTTTGGAGGAAGGACAAGATAAATGTTGAATAAGTATAGGACTATCAGTCTAGGTGGTCCCTGAGCCACACGCCCACTTTAGTGAAACATATGGCCAATAAACGTTTTCGGGGTCAGGTATGAAGCAGGCTTCAGCTGGACTACTTTGACCAAAGTCCATGCGCATCTCATGCACATTTTGAGATTTGGAAGTGTGCATCCAACAGGCTCTCGCAGTAGGTGCATGTTTCCCCTCGTGAATGGCTCAGTTAGGGTTTGGCAGATTTGAAGAAGAAGAGAAGAAGAGTTTGGATTTGATATCCCGCTTTATCACTACCCTAAGGAGTCTCAAAGCGGCTAACAATCTCCTTTCCCTTCCTCCCCCACAACAAACACTCTGTGAGGTGAGTGGGGTTGAGAGACTTCAGAGAAGTGTGACTGGCCCAAGGTCACCCAGCAGCTGCATGTGGAGGAGCAGGGAATCGAACTCAGTTCACCAGATTACGAGTCCACTGCTCTTAACCACTACACCACACTGGCTCTGCAGCTTGTCAAATAGGTGTTGGCCCACAACACAGCTCATGTGGGTTGCGTGAGCATGACTTCCAGGCTGCAAACAGCAGGTGGGCCAGCGGGCGAGGTTGTGAGACTGCAGCCAGTATGCCTGCACAGCAACCTATGCAGCCTGCAGCCCCCGGCCCCAAAGTGAAGCAGAAAGAACAAGTTTCTGCAATAAATAGCACTGATCCTAAGTGTGCTTTGAGCTCTCTAGGGGATGGTTGAAGGCCACCTTTTGCATTCTGACCTGTATCCATCACAATCATCGCCGTTTCCATTCCACTGCAGTTCAGTTTCTGTCAAATGCTACATTATGTCCGCTAGTTAATGTACCTTACACTCGTTTCAGTGTAAAGGGAACGCCAAAACCATGTTTAAAATGCTGTTAACTTGCCTGCTTGTTTGCAGACTCAGAAACAGCAGCAATGTGAATGAACACTGATCTTACTTGCTCAATTCATTTCTGCTCCTGACTGCAGACAAACACGCAAGCTGCAGCAGATTCCGCTTCCTTTTCCGTTTTTGTCAGAATTCCCCGACATCCCTATAGGTGTCTAGCGGATTTATATATCCGGGCTTTAGTGCCACAAAGTGCTGCACCTCTTCAAGCCAAGGAAAATAAAAGGCTGTTTAGAAAGAAGCCCCCACGTCAGTGGGGCAAGGCAGCGGGGAGGCCTGGCTTGCAAACCTTTAGCTTTGTGCGGCTCTCGTCCTTTGGTTGAGCACCAGGTTCTATAAAAGGGCTTAGCTGTGCCTCAGGTGTCTCTGTGGGGGCCCAGGGCTTGTGCTGAAGTCATAAAACGCAGCTCAAGTGCTGAAGGTAGCATTGACAGGTTGCAGCTTTTATTACGTGCCAATTCTAAAGCAAGTCTGGAAGTTCTCTGGTGAGGCCAGCATCAGGTCCGACAGATTAAATTGCCTCCGGTTTTGGGTCATTCCAAAATGTATCTGGCAGGGAATACGTGCTCGCTCTCTCTCTTTCTCTCTCTTTCAGATGGGTCTCTGAGCTATTGTGTTGCTATGAATCAAAGCGACGTTTATTTAAAAAAGAAGAAGAATGTCTTTCTATGTATGTAAATGTATCTTTTTTTTGTATATTTATTAGAATTTCTTGTATAAAAAGTGCAATATGAATAATTGTACATTATGTTGTTCAGATGAAACTATTTAGGAGGAGGAGCTATTCTGTTATCCCTCTGCAATGTGTTTTTGTTGTACCAGTGATAATGTATATCCCCTCCCCTCCCCAAATTCTAAATCAGCACTTCTTGTTTAATATTGACTGAGTTTCAGCGCATACAGAGTAAATTGCAACAACTGGGAGGCAAGGGTGGGGTGGGTTTTTTAAAATTAATTTAAATTAATTTAAATTAATTAATTAATTAAAAAAACCCAAGGAGTTACCAAGAGAACGAACAGCAGCTTACTTAATAATGATGTGGCGGCTGTTTTCCGACAGCAATAACTGGCGAGAAATGCAGCGGTAATATCAGCCTTTGGTAGGGTTGCCATATTTTGAAGAGCAAAAAAAAGGAGGACACTGTACCAGCCATTCAAAGCAATTAAATGCAATTTGTCTCAAACATTTACCCCTGAAAAAGAGGACGTGTCCTGGGAAAAGAGGACACATGGCAACCATGCAGCAGCTACCTCTTTTATAGTCATTATGCAATAACTCTGCTCCAAGGGATCTCGGAGCTTAAAGCCCCGGTGGACCAGCATGCCTGGGGCTCTCACCCAAGCAGACCTCCCCCACACAAAAATTTAGCGCAGAGTGAAGCTCCACGCACACATCCCTTTGTTGCCCCCTTTCATTCATGTGACGCTGTGGGTGGGCATCGCAGAGGGGCCTGCGCCTGCAAGGACTCTCCGAGGCAAGGCCTACAGAAATCCAGGATTGTACCGCTGTATTTCGTGGTGCTGAATTGCACTCAGAGGCTGACTCGGCCGCTCTGCCCCCTTTGCACACCATGGCCAGGGTCCTCTGCGCAGAGCGCTTGTGCTAAGTCCCGCCGGGGCTTGCAGGTTTGTTAACTGTGCAAAGGCTTGCAGCCTATGAATGTAATTTCAAATGTCATTTGTCTGATGAATTGCAACCTGAGAGCATCAGTGTACATTTATTAGGGTTGGAAAATTATTACAGGAGGCGGCTTCCCTCCCCTTTAAAAAAACAAAAACAAAAAACTTGATTATATAATTTTTTTTGTACAAATAATGCATCTTATTTATTTACTCCCTCTTGTCTCGTCTCGTTCTTTATAAACCATATGGACGCCTTGGAATTTAGAAACAGCTCAGGCTTCATTTCTGTCCGAGATCTGAAGAGAAGTATCAAAAACCTTAGGCTGTGTACATTTAAAATGCTCTGCCCCCCCCCCCCAATCTGGGAACTGTGCCTTGTTAAGGATGCTGGGAATTAGAGCTCCATGAGGAGAAAACTACAGTTCTTCATATTCTTTGAGAGAAGAGATGTGTTTTAATAGCCAATTTAAATGTGACCTTAGGCTTCGGTTTCCAGGAGAGAGGGTGGATTTAACATTAGGCAAATGACTTGTTTCCTTCTCCAGCCCCCTAAGGGACCCAAAACTGAAACCCTAATTACAAAACCTAAAGTACTGTTGTGCAGATGAGAAACAAATAGTAGCCATGGTGAATGATAATGCAGCAAACAAAACTCCTTAATACCTGCCCTCATGTCAGCCATCGTTATCTGCCTGAATTTAAAGGGCACCCAAAAGAATTTTGGCCCACTTTAAAACCGAAGGCTGGTTCGTTGCACGTGAACAATCCCGATGCCAATGATATATTTGCCAAATTGGGGGGGGGGGGCTGGGGACCAGGGCTTTCCTCACCGGCTTCCTTCTGCCCAACAAGCAGTACTGCATCCCACTTGCATCGGATTTACAAGAGGAGGGATAGCACCATATGAAATGGCTTCTCACTTATTTTATGGCAGCCTCTCCCTTTTAAGATACCAGAGTGAAGCTTCTGTCCTGGGAGGCTTGTTCTTGGCTGAGCTTTGTTTTTATTATACAGTGGTGCCCCGCAAGACGAATGCCTCGCAAGACGGAAAACCCGCTAGACGAAAGGGTTTTCCGTTTTGGAGGTGCTTCGCAGGACGAATTTCTCTATGGGCTTGCTTCGCAAGACGAAAATGTCTTGCGAGTTCCTGCGATTTTTTTTCGCTCCCCACCCCCTTTTTCTAAGGCACTAAGCTGCTAATAGCCTTTTAGCAGCTAATCCGCTAATCCCTTAAGCCTTTAATAGCCGCTAAACCGCTAATAGCGCTAATCCGCTAATGGACTTGCTTCGCAAGACGAAGAAACCGCTAGACGAAGAGACTCGCGGAACGGATTCTTTTCATCTTGCGAGGCACCACTGTATATATATAAGTAATGTCAACACTGATGCGCTTTCCACAGGTTCAGGCAGGAGCATCTTCCAGCCCTACCGGGAGATGCTGGAGATTGAAACAGACCACCTGCATGCAAAGCATTTACTCTACCACTGAGCTTCCAAAGCCTGATCCTAAACATTTTTATCCTAACATACTCTCCAACATTTCTCTGATGGAAATAGGGACGTCCTATTCCATAATCATAATTTTCTTATTTATACCCCGCCCATCCGGGTATAAGCCACTCAGGGCAACTTCCGACATATATGAAAACTTAATAAACATTAAACATTAGAAAACTTCCCTATAGGTAAAGGACCCCTGGACAGTTAAGTCCAGTCAAAGGCGGCTATGAGATGTGGTGCTCATCTTACTTTCAGGCCAAGGGAGCCAGCATTTGTCCACAGGCAGCTTTCTGGGTCATGCGGTCAACATGACTAAACCGCTTCTGGCGTAATGGGACACCGTGATGGAAGCCAGAGTGAACAGAAACGCCGTTTACCTTCCCGCCGCAGCGGTACCTATTTATCTACTTGCACTGGCATGCTTTAGAACTGCTAGGTTGGCAGGAGCTGGGACAGAGCAATGGGAGCTCAGTCCATTGTGGGGATTTGAACTGCTGACCTTCCAATTGGCAAGCCCAAGAGGCTCAGTGGTTTAGACCACAGCACATCCCCATACAGGGCTACCTTCAGATGTCTTCTACAGATTGTATCTCCTTGGCTCGGGGGGGTTGCATAACTCCATACCCTCTAAAATTTCTCCGATTAAAATAGAAACATCCCTCCAGCATTTCTCGAATGAAAATAGTGACATCTTAAAGAAAACCAGGACATTCCAGAATCAAATCGGAAACAGGGACGGCTTCTGTAAATCCAGGACTGTCCCTGGAAAAAAGGGACACTTGGAGTGTCTGTCCTTACATAAATCCAATGTTCACTGGATAGTGGTCTTAGGTTCCTATGAAAGCTTATCATGGCTTAGAGTTCTCCCTTCAAAGGACTAAATGCTATCTAAATCTAAAGCAGGTATGCCAGTTGGTTTATTTTGTGGGGTGTAAAATTCTAAAAAAAGCTAAACAACTTCAATCCTAAAAAACAACTTTGGTCAGCCCTTCACTTCATCAAATCTGGCCCTCTTTGAAAAAAGTTTGGACACCACTGATAAAGGGTAAAATAGCTGATAATCTGCAATAACAAACAAATATGTGCATATGTGTCCGGCTGAGAAGGAATTAAAGTGCTGGGAGAGGCTGTGATTTGAAATACAAAACATTTGCTTTTGAGTGGGTAATTATTATGATCGCTGTGGCTGCACGCCCTGCACTGTAAATATGCTTGCAACAAAATCATGTGGGAATTGAGAAATCAATTTCTTCTGCACACGCGGGCGCTCCTCTGATCCTATAAAACAGTCTGCTGCCTCTCGGTCCCTCATGACCATTGGGATGATCTCATGCTTCAATCCAGAAGGTCAACCCAAACAAACAGGAGCGCCATGTAAACCGAAGAGACCGGAGAAACGGAGAACAATTGCTAATGAAGGAACCCAGAACTTGCTCCTTGTTACTTAAGGAAATGCTTCAATGGTCAGATTGAAGGTTACTATTCCCTCCCCCACTTTACCCAAAATTATTTGTTAAGCCTAAATTATTGGTTTAAGTAAATATTCTGCGAGGTTGGTAGTGCAACGTTTATGGGGCTGGTTTTCTACAAACCCAGTGGTCTAACCTAGTGGTTTTTATTACCAAGTAAGAAAGAAAGCTAACTTGCTGAGACCTATCATAGCAGATCAAGTAGGACTTCACTCAGGAGGAAAGATGTGGACTTTCCTGAGCCAGAAAGCAGGGAATGGCTAACCAATAGCCAGGAGGACCAAATACAGTCGTACCTTGGAAGTCGAACGGAATCAGTTCCAGAAGTCCATTCGACTTCCAAAACATTCAGAAACCAAAGCATAGCTCCTGCAGCCAATCAGAAGCCACGGATGCCCGTCAGACGTTCGGCTTCCAAAAATAGTTTGCAAACCACTTTTGGGTTTGCAGCGTTCGGGAGCCAAAACATTCGAGAGCCAAGCTGTTCGAAAACCAACAGTCGCTGCAAACCCCCTTAAGCAAAACTAAGGCTGAATGCATGAGCCACAATTTCCACTAAGCAGAATATAAAATGGTGATGTTCTCCAGACTTGCCATATAACCAGGAAATTTTGGACAATTAATACTCCCCACAGAAAGAGGTTTGGGATATCAGATTCCTGCCTAAGTGCCTCCAGTGGCCACTTATGTAAATCTCCAAAAAGAGGGCACAGATTTAAACAACACTGATATGCATCTTGATTTTCATGTACAGTGGTACCTTGGTTCTCAAACTTAATCTGTTCCGGAAGTCCGTTCCAAAACCAAAGCGTTCCAAAACCAAGGTGTGCTTTCCCATAGAAAGTAATGCAAAACGGATTAATCCATTCCAGACTTTTAAAAAGAACCCCAAAAACAGCAATTTAACATGAATTTTACTATCTAACGGGACCATTGATCCATAAAATGAAAGCAATAAACAATTTACTGCAGTCAAACAATCAATCAATCAGTAGCTGAACTGGGTTCCACACAGTCACAAAAATCAAACAATGAAGAGCTACAAAAACAAAAATGCAAAATAAATAGCAAAAACAGACAGACCTCAGTGTAACTCTCAAAACAGAAGTGTGGCACTCAAAATGGAGCACGTTTGGCTTCCGAAAAAAGTTCGCAAACCGAAACACACACTTCCGGGTTTGCAGTGTTTGGGTTCCAAGCTGTTTGAGTACCAAGGCGTTTGAGAACCAAGGTACCACTGTATATTTTATTCTTCTGCTTGATTTATATCCCACCTTTTCTCCAAAGAGCTCAAGGTGCCCCATGGAGCTTTTCCTCCACTTTTTATGCTCACAAGAATCCTGCGAGGCAGGTCCAGCTAAGAGACAGGGACTGGCCCAAGGAAACCCAACGACTTAAGTGGAGATTTGAACCCTGGTCTCCACCAGGTGCTAATCCAACACTCTAACCAGTACACCACACTGTCCCTCCATAGGCCTTGTGTCAAGTGAGATTGATACGATACGATAATCTTTATTGTCATTGTCAGAACAACAAAATTGAAAAATCTACATAAGACATGCAAAAACTAACAAGCCTGCTACCCCAACCAGGTTAGCCCCCTAAAACCTCTGATACCCCATTTTTAAATACAATATACTCCCATAGAGATTCCTTATACTGCGTTTAAAACCAAAATCACATTTGGCTAGAAACTGTTTCTCAGGAGGCTAATTCTAGTTCTGCATCGTCTACACAGACTAGTGAAAAAAAGACAGTCACGGAACCAAGAAATTACACAGAACAAAAGAAATTACCGTGAAAATCCCTGAAACGAGAAGTAATCGACTATAGAATTACTTCAAAAACTTACTTCAAACTCAAAAAATTACTTCAAACTCAAAAAACAGGGCTTTAAGAGAATCGAGCAATCTAAAAATCCAATACATTTCCTTCTGTAGTAATTTCTTTCTTAAAATATCCGTATTTATCTCAGGAGTTTGATGTTTATAAATGATAAACCATCGTATTCATAATAAAGTGATGGAAGCACCTCTTACTTCTCATTTCTTAGAAACAAAACATAAGGCAACGGATTTCAGATGGTTTATCATTTTAGATTTAGTTCCTTAATTCCATCAGGTCTCAACTCTTATATTGACTTTAGTTCCTTATTGTAATCTCTTATAACTCTATTTAAACAATATTCTTGTTATTCTTTACAAACTTTGGCAACTACGCCCTATGTTTGAACTAGATGGTCTGTCCCTTTAAAAATTCTTTCACCTTACAGTATACCTGTGATTGGGAACACCCTATATCATTCTTTAACATCAACAGTCAGGAGCGCTTCAGCCCTGTTTTTGAGTCTGTTTGAAACTTAAAACCTCAATTTCTCAGTAGGGCTATGTTCAAAACTTGTTTGAGTCTCTGCCCTATTTTTGAGTTTGTTTGAAACTTCAAATCTCTATTTCTTATTACTACTGCTTGGTTCTCTTAAATAGGGTTTTATTTAAAACTTTCTTGAGTTTCTGCCCTGTTTTTTGAGTTTGTTTGAAACTTTAAAACCTCAATTTCTTATCACTACTGCTCGATTCTCTTAAATAGGGCTCTTGAGCTTGTTTGATATCACTTCAAATCTTATAATTTCTTTATTTCCTCCTGAGGAAACGGATTAGTTCAGTGAAATGAGTTTTGTAGCTGGCATCTCGTTAAGTTTTTGTTTAATTCTAGTTTATTTTTTGATTTTTGTTATTCTATAGTCAATTACTTCTCGTTTCAGGGATTTTCACGGTAATTTCTTTTGTTCTGTGTAATCGTCTCCATAGACTGGCAGAGGCTCTCCGAGGTTTTAGAGACAGCTCTCCCCCAGTCCCCTACCTGGGACTGGACCTGGGGTCATCTATCCCCAAACTTCATCCCTTTGCATGTCAATTTAGCATTAATTATTATAATTTGAAATAAAAATGCAACTCACCAGAATCGTGTGAGGAGGTGACTCGGGTGCTTGCTCATTCTTCTGCCCAGGCGTTGACAATAAATGGGCAACCTCCAGCCCCCTGACTTTGGTGGTTCTGTATCCTTAAACTGGGCTTCGGTTGGGCAGCCCTCCAAACAAATTGGCCATCACCTGTGATTTAGGACACATGGCAACCTTGCAAACTCCTGGGATTGCTAAGAACAAAACCACAGGTGCAGTGAGGCTCAGGGCTGGTCACTGCTAGGCCTGGAAGCTGTTATTAGGGCCAAAATTCACTTTTTGGAATATGTAGCAAAGCCTCATAATGACTACACGTCCTGGGAGAACTAGAATTCCCAGCCTTATTAACAAACCACATTTCCCAGGATTCTCTGGGAGAACCTTTTAAAATGTGTGTCGGATGTGCCTTAAATGTATGGTGTCGATCTGCCCTGAAGTTATTCTCTTCCCTTTACAACATAAATTTCTCACAAATGAATAAAGTTGTAAAAATGTGCCTGGGCTAGTAACTGAACTAACAAGGACCATGACTCTGAGCATGTGCAGAGTTCTTCTCAAGTGGATGAACAGAGCAGGCCACCTCGGGAAGTAGTGGTGGACTCTCATTCGCTGGTGATATTTAAGCAGAGGGTCAGCTATTGCTCAGGGATGCTGTAAGTGCATCCTGGAAGGCCGCTCCAAGACGACCCTCGCTACTCTTATGATTCCGTGCAGCACTTTCAAGTCAAAGAGATTCACTTCTGTGCACAGCTGAGCCCCATCACCTCCCCTTTTGGCAATGAAGTCCTGATTAACAGTAGCAGCAGCAGCAATTAGTAGGGCGCTTAGTCGATGAGGGACACGGGTGGCGCTGTGGGTTAAACCACAGAGCCTAGGACTTGCCAATCAGAAGGCCGGCAGTTCGAATCCCCGAGACAGGGTGAGCTCCTGTTGCTCGGACCCAGCTCCTGCCCACCTAGCAGTTCGAAAGCACGTCAAAGTGCAAGTAGATAAATAGGTACCGCTCCAGCAGGAAGGTAAATGGCATTTCCGTGCACTGCTCTGGTTCACCAGAAGCAGCTTAGTCATGCTGGCCACATGACCTTGAAGCTGTACGCCGGCTCTCTTAGCCAGTAAAGCGAGATGAGCGCCACAACCCCAGAGTCGGTCACGACTAGACCTAATGGTCAGGGGTCCCTTTACCTTTACAGTGGTACCTCGGGTTACATATGCTTCAGGTTACAGACTCCGCTAACCCGCTAACCCAGAAATAGTGCTTCAGGATAAGAACAGAAATCGGGCTCCGGCAGCACAGCGGCAGCGGGAGGCCCCATTAGCTAAAGTGGTGCTTCAGGTTAAGAACAGTTTCAGGTTAAGAACGGACTCTGGAACGAATTAAGTACTTAACCCAAGGTACCACTGTAGCTAGTCGATGAATTGGTTAGTTTAATCATTTTAAAAATTTTGCTGACTAAAAAAGGAGCCCTAATTAATTGGGCAGCAGACCTTAAAAAACATTATTCTGAATATATAAAACCGGACTACAATCATCACTTTAAAAGAGAACACACACATCTGTGTGCAACAAGGACTCACCAGCGCTGATCCCTTTTTTGACATGCCTATGCGTAATTTTAAAAACATTTTTCCCCTGGAGAATTACTGTTTTCTCCTCACATGCAGACATAAAGGTAAAGGGACCTCTGACCATTAGGTCCAGTTGTGGTCGACTCTGGGGTTGCGACGCTCATCTCACTTTATTGGCCTGGCTGAGGGAGCCAGTGTACAGCTTCTGGGTCATGTGGCCAGCATGACTAAGCCGCTTCTGGTGAACCACAGCAGCACACAGATATGCCGTTCACCTCCCAGCTGGAGCAGTACCTTTTTATCTACTTGCACTTTGACGTGCTTTTGAAATGATAGGTTGGCCGGAGCTGGGACAAAGCAACGGGAGCTCACCCCATTGCAGGGATTCGAACCGCCAACCTTCTGATCGGCAAGTCCTAGGCTCTGTGGTTTAACCCACAGCGCCACCCGCGTCCCTTTTCATGCAAACATAGATTTGATCAATTAATTGCCTGATCAATCAGTTCAGACTCATATGATTAATGAATTTAAACTGCATACCTGTACCTGCAAGTAAGAGCCATTGAACTCAATGGGACTTCCAAGTAGATATGCAGAGGATCGCGCCATATGGTTTTCTGGTGGCAGCTTCAGAATTAAAATGTCATAATGCAACCAGGGGAGGAGAGCTTTCCTAGAATGTTAGTTATTTATTCAGCTCTACCAGAAGGGCAACAAGCCTCTGGAAATAAACATGATACCAATAGCATTCATCAACGAATAAATTCAGTGGTGTGTTGAAAACTAGCTCGAAATACATCAGGCTTTCATCGCAATCTCTTTGAGGCCCGTTTGACTGAAGCTGCCGCCAGGAAGACTGCCTCTACGGTCACCAATATTCAAACTGGACGCACATCGGTCCTGGGCCACCGTAGCAGGACGGAACCGCCTGTGCCCTGCTTCATCGATCTTCTCAAATACGTAGCCGGGCGGCTCTTTGTACGTGGCAGGGCAAATGTGGACTTTCTTGGGTGTGTAGCACGTGGCGTAAGTGGTTTCGTCAACAAACGGGACATGAGGCCGAGCCGCCGGCAGTCGGGGCTTGAAGCTCTTGGTGAATGGAAGCGGGTGAGGCACATAATGGCTCTGGAAGGTGGTCAAGGTGTCCATGGGGACTTTGGGCAACGTGACCTCACAGTGAGGAACAATGGCCTTCGGTTTTGAATAGTCCCAATGCTTATAATCCTCCTTCATGGTGGAGCAGTGGTCGAAGGGATCTGTGTGGGTTACGACACGGGCCAGGGGTTTGCAGGACGTTGCCGGGCGGCCGTGAGGGTCGACGTAATGAATCTGCGCCATCGTCTTGAGGTCCATCTTCTCCTTAGGCGGTGTGTACGCGGCAGGCTTCCTGCTGACCGGCGGGGCCGTTGGCCAAGCTAAGAACTTTTCCCGGAATTCGGTAGTCCCCTCAAAATTGGCAAGGTCCGGCCTCACGTAAGGGGGCTTCACGGACTGAGCGGGGGGCCCTGCCAGCCCTTTGTAGGACTGTTTGTGGGTGGTGAGACCATCAAATGGCTCCTCACTGGGCTTGAATGGCTCGGGGACATGGGCGTGACGTTTGGACAAGGGGTGTGCCACGTAATTCAACTTATAGTTGGTCATACTGTCCAAGGGTATCTTTGTAATGTGTGGCGATCTAAAAGGTTTGCAGCTCTTCGTCATCACTGGGCCCTTGTAAAGGTACGCATCCTGGTGCGTGGTCCGACAGTCAAATTTATCTTCTGCTGGGCGGAAAGTGTGTGGCGGCTTAATCATGTCCCTTTTGGGCTGCTTCCAGGGCAAGTAATCAGCTGAAATGTAAGGAGAATGCGATTTTAAAGCAAAATCATATGCTAACATTTGCTGACTAATCATATGGGGCTATTGTTTATCCTCATATTCTCATTTCCACTCCACTTGTGTGGTGAGTTCCCGCCTCCCCCCAGTGGAAATAAAGACACATGACACAGATATTTATTGGTTACAGGTGATGAGCGATATTGGCTTCGGCACTGGTCCTAACCGACTATATCCGACTCCAGCCCGTCTGCTTGAAGTCCAGGAAGGGTTAACCACCAGTAGGGGGAGTCCTGCTGATGCACATCAACTAGGGACTCCTCTGGGGTCACCGCTCGGGGGGGGTGCCTTAGGCCCTCACCTCCACAGGCTTCGGACAGGGCCACGCCCCCCGGAATCCTTTATCGGACTACCCTTCAATATTTGGGGGAGGTGATGGCGCTTCCTCCCCCCCTTCCATCTACATAACAATACCAATACCAATGCCTAACCGCCAATACCAAGAAAGTTGTGAAGATTTGCTACGAGATGGGCGAAAACCAAGTGGCTGGTGCTATTTTGCCAAGTGGAAAAAATTCCTACCAGGCTCCTTAACGGCGACCAACCGAGGTCCATAGCAAGGTCAAAGACGAAAACCTTAAAGGGCGGGAGGGTGGGAAACTGGAGCAGCTGGAAGCGGCAAAGAAGGAGATCCCTGGCCGCCCCTGCATTAAATGGAGCAGGCCACGCCCCCCAGGCTAGCCGATTGGCTGGCCAGGGGATGACCCGATTGGGGATTCCTTCAATCGCACTGTGGCTGAGAGCCAGCCCCGACGTGCATGGTGGGAGGGAGAAGCCCGCAACCCCACCTCCTTTCTACGTCAGAAGTGGCTTTATGGCATGCCATGCTAATGAACAAATGGCTTTATGGCATGCCATGCTAATGAATAAATATCCAGTCTGGATAGTTGGCCTTGGTGAAGATTTGACATTTTCATGCCCAAAAAGTTTTTGATTTGAGTTTCTACTGAAATGAGGCTGTATTTTAATGTTGTATTTTAATCTTGTTTTTAAGTTGTATTTTAATCAATTGTTTTTATACCTGGTGTTAGCCGCCTGAGCCCGGTCTTGGCTGGGGAGGGTGGGGTATAAATAAAAATTATTATTATTATTATTATTGAATCCCAAAAGTTATCTATGTGTTGTGTGTGCAACAGCCCTTCTTGTCTGCTCTGGCACAGCCCCAACAATTTGTTGTGATGCAAAGCCCTGTGCGATCTTTCACTTCTTCCTGATTCTCATCCGCACACCTGCATCTTTGCTACCTGAGAAGCTGCCATCGAGACACAGCACCTGTGACCGCCTTGGGATTTAAATCTGCTTCCTTGCAGTGCTGCATCCCAAGGAGGACTGAGGTGCTTGCAAGGGATCTCCGCGGACAGCCACAGTTTAATAGCTACTGCACGCAATAAAGGATTAAGGTTACTTTGGGAAGAAGCCATGTACACGTATTGAAAGGAGCCATGGGGAAATGGAGCGACGACTAAGTGAGAACATCCCTCTTTTTTTTACGGCTGCTTCTTAACGCAGTCTCTACGCAACCATGGAGCAAATTTATAAGGATTACCTTTCAAACACACTGTTTGTAGGCCGTTGAAGACATACGGAAGTATTTCCAGAGTTTGCCATGACTTGTGATAATCTGGCCTAGGATGTTTGCTGATATGGGAGTTTTGTACAATATTTGGAAGACGGCAAACGTTTCCATATGTCTTCCATTGCACGTGTGTGTGTGTGTGTGTGTGTGTGTGTGTGTGTGTGTGTTAAAATGAACTCCACACATTTGGAGCTCTCCTAGGTATTATGAATATATTTTACTTTGTTGGAGCCAACAGCGCTACTATCCACCATCAAAATATGTTACAATTTCGTTGAAACTCTCCTTCTTCTCTGGTGGGTATTAATGGCTTCCCATGTATCACCATCTTGAAAAAATTAAGAGACAGGGGAGGGAATCAAGGATACACACCACATGTTTAAAAAAAGGCTCAGGCAGACCTCAGCATGGCCAAACAAAATGACTCTAAAATTAAATTATCTACCTATGGCGAGATCAGGAGTGTATCTGGGAGATAATGAGAAGACTGGAACAATACACAGGGTGATGCTGCAAAGCTGCTAGTCATTCGTTGTGACCTGATAGCATCATTTTCTGCCACACTGTCTGGCTGGGGTGTATGTAGATAAATGCAAAAACTGCATTTCCCCCCTCTCACTCTCATTTCTGTCTCAATTATATTCTATCTCCATATAATGAATGGAAGGGATTGTCCCATACCTGACCTTGAAAGATAACAGGCGAATGTGGATCTGCATTGGTGGGTCTGATCCCTGCACCACAAATTCCCTTCCAACTTTATAATTGTATGATTCTGTGAAATGGGGGAAGTGGGTTGTATCAGAGGCTTACATCAGCAGAAAGGGGAGGGAGGCAATTGGGGGCAATCGTCCTCTGCCCCAGTGCACCCCTCCCACATTGTTCCAAAGCAGGGCCAGATTTAGGTTTGATGAGGCCCTCAGCTACTAAAGGGAATGGGGCCCTCTTTATGTCCAGCTGTCCTTTGTCCACAACCATTTGTAGCTGTTTTTTGTGTTGAATATATGCTATATGGTAATTTATGGACCTAATAGGGATCTAAAGCCATTTGCACATAACAAAATATGTATTTTATCAAAATAATTTTTGAACTGAAATACAATTAAGAAGTATATTAATAGTGAATTACAATTAAGAAGAAATTGCTGCTTTGAGGGGTAGTTTTGCATTACTTTCTATGGGAAAGCGTGCCTTGGTTTTGGAACGGACTTCCGGAATGGATTAAGTTTGAGAACCAAGGTATATAGAAATATATAAAAATGTATATAGAAATGAGCAAACCAGTGATATTTTAGGGAGCAGGCTAGCAGGCGGGGCCCATTACTTACATCAGGCATAGGCAAATTCGGCCCTCCAGATGTTTTGGGACTACAACTCCCATCATCCCTGACCACTGGTCCTGTTAGCTAGGGATGATGGGAGTTGTAGTCCCAAAACATCTGGAGGGCCGAATTTGCCTATGCCTGACTTACATCATAGGAGCCTACACAACACAAAACACTGTTGCTGGATGTAGGTTTTATTTTATTACTTTTTTTATCTTATATTTTGGAAATGTACATCCAGGTTGTTTTTTTCTTTAAAATTTTTTGGGGCCCCCAAGAGAGTGGGGCCTTAAGCTAGAGCTTGTTTAGCTTATACACAAATCCGGCACTGTTCCAAATCCTCTTAGGGTGGGCAGGAGCTGCGGTGGGGAGAAGGAACTGCTTCTTTCCCCATTCTACTGATGGAAGCAGCTGCCTCCCATCCCCCATTGAAGTGAATGGAGACCCCAACTCGCAGGAACTTTGTGAGTGCAGTTTAATTGGTCTGACTCTGGCCAAGGGGATATAACTGCCTGAATACTAGAAAGCGCCACTTTGTTCCAGTCCTCCAAATCGATGAAATGTGCCCTATAAACAATGAATCAGCACAATATGCCCAAGACCGTGGAACCAATTATTAGCTGGGGATTTCCATTTGCAGAGAATTGTGATAAAAAGTTGTAAATTGCAACCAAATGTAGCCGGGCTGCATTTCATTACGGCTCTCGGAACCCCGGCAAAGGCTCTGCAAATCATTACCTAAGGTTTTCATATGGTCCATCTGCAGGTAGTTTAAGCACTTGGGTTTTGGATGCTAACGTCGTTGAGGGGATGAATCCACACACTCGAAGGGCCGGGGAAGACGGGACAGAAGGGACATGCATGCACAATCGGCATGCGTAGGTGGGGAGCAGGATTGTGTCCATGGCATGTGCTCCAACATTTCTCCAGTGAAAACAGGGAATTCTCTTCCGTGTCAGGAAGATGCTCCCGCATTTGATCTCACGCACGCATGGACGTCACCTGGACATTGACATCTGGCACTTTGAGCCAATTGCAACCTCTCCACTGAATCTACCTCACAGGATTGGGGTGAAGTAAAAATGTGCGAGGGAAGGGATCGCGTACAACACCTTTCACAGACAAATGGAATGAAATAAAATTGTATCTGTAAGCTGCCTTGAGTCCCTGTCAGGGGAAAAGGTGGGTGGTGGTAATAATAATAATAATAATAATAATAATAATAATAATAATAATGGAAACGGTGAAAATGATCAAGAACATACCAGAGAGTAAATCCTATTGAACTCATTAGAACCTAGTTCTGAATAAAAATGCTTAGAATTGCAGTGTAAGGCCTCACAGTCTTTAACCAGTTACTTGGGAGTAAGCTCCACTGAATACAGCGGGATTTACTTCTGAGTAGACATGTAAAGGCTTGCATTGTAAGGCTCCATTTACAGTAAAGGAATCAACACTCCACGTGTTTCCTTAAAAATGAAGCGTTGCCATGAAAAAATTTAAAGTGGATTGGTGACCTTTTCCCTCGAAATTATAGGAAGAGAGAGAGCAAAGACGTGGAGGGGAGGAAAAAGGATAACCGGGACATCCCAGGAACAAACCATAAACTGGGATGGCCTCAGTAACTCTGGGACTGTCCCTGGAAAATCAGGGCACCTGGCGGGTCTGCCACAGGTTCCCCCAACCCCGTTAGTCACATTTCCCATACCTTGTGAATGACTTAGTGCATACAGACCTTCTGTATACAAGCCCTGTAGGCAGTCTATATGTTTGTACAAGTACCATTTGTTACACGCTATACAAAATGTTCAGACTGGAGTAGTGGAAGGCCCCGGGGGCATCATCCTGCTTCCTCCTCTTGCACCAAGGGTCTACACCACTGAGCCTCTTGGGCTTGCCGATCAGAAGGTTGGCGGTTCGAATCCCCACGATGGGGTGAGCTCCTGTTGCTCTGTCCCAGCTCTTGCCAACCTAGCTGTTCGAAAGCACGCCAGTGCAAGTAGATAAATGTCCAAGACGTTGCAAAGAAGCAGACCGCCTTATAAAATAGCTCCTTTGACACTTACCTTTGTACGTTGGTACTGTGGTCATCTTGTCATCGGAAGAATATTTCCGTTCCTGAGGCATGCAAGGACGCACTCGATTAATGGGGTAAGGGTTGTAGTCTTGCTTATACGTAGACAACAGGTCCATAGCTGCATTACTCTTGAAATATTGTTCGGGCGGCCTCAACTTTATAGGCGACACTTCATGAGGGACGTAATCTCTCCTGTAAACAAGAACGCCAGCATGGCTCACTTGTGTTAATATCTAGAACCGAGGAAAAACATGTGTCTATATTGCACCCGTCCTTAGATAATGTTCTTGGACAGGTTTAATGCCCCTGGAAGCTGGCAGGGGATTTGGGTTGACAAGCCAACTCGCCCTGTTCCCACAAGTGTGATTTGTTTTAACTGTTCCTAATCTTGAATATTAGGTTATTGTGACCTGCCTGGGACCTGCTGGTGAAAGGCAGGTAAGAAACTTAATCATCATAAATGATAATAGTCTTCAAATTTTTTACACCCAAGACCCATATCTAGCCCAAAGATGCACTTGAGGATACACTTTTTATTCCCTCCCTGATATATCTGTATGGTGGTAATCAAGCTGGGAATCTGTAGTGGGTCCTAACTTGGCAGCTGTTAAAGGCCAATTGTTTAAAGAAAAAGAAACTCACAAGCATTGTGCTTAGCAGGACATTGCTGCTGCTACTGTTGCTGCTGCTGCTATTATTGCTGCTGTTTACAAACTGTACTCCCTTGACTTGTGAACATCAAAGCAGCAGAAATATGAGATGATTGGACCCTTACTGAGCTCAAAACATGGGTACCCCCAACAAAAATTTAAAAAATTCGGCAAAATATTTGGATTTTATTATTTTGATATGTATTGGTATAATTCGGATTAATTAATGCGATATGATTAGATTTTTAAATGGAAAACTTAATAAAAATTATTTTAAAAAACAAACTATGCTTCCTTCTCCACCCCATAGCCTCTTCTTCCAAGTCTAATGAAGCCCCATAGATAAGGCCGCATCCATACATTCTTGAGTATCTTAGCTAGGGGCAGTTCAAAAACCTCCTGTTCTGCAAGAATTCTCAGTTTTTAGGCAGAGGCTCTGAGATGACATCTGTGAGCTCCTTTAGTACCCCTTGGGCGCAGCTTATCAGGCCCTGGATACAGTGGCGTAGCGTGGGTTGTCAGCACCCGGGGCAAGGCAAGTAATTTGCGCCCCCCCCCCCCGCTGCACTGTCCCTCCCCCATATAGCCCCTCGCTCTCTCTCCGCACCGCACCGCACACCTGGCACCCTCCCCTCCACAGTGGGTGGCGACCCGGCGGCTCGGATCGGATTCGCACAGCCAGCACTGCAGTGAGAGAGAGTGAGTGAGCCAGGTAGGGGCAGAGAGCTGTGAGTGTGAGCGCCCCCCCCCCCGATGTTGCGTCCGGTGCGGACGGCCCCCCCTGCACACCCCACACTAAGCCACTGCCTGGATATTTGAATTCGTGGCAAAGTAGCTAGGTGTCCCCTTGCCACCTGTCAAGCCTTGTTCTGCAATGGCTGTGATTTAATATTTTTTTATGCTCTGTACTCCTTTGATGGTCCGCTCACCATAATAAACATTGGACTGATCTTCCCTGTCTCAGTTTATGAGGCCAAAATATGACTGTCCAAACCTAGCCAGGGTGTTGCCAAGAGGTATTGGTGTTAGAGCAACAGCCATTCTGCCCTCTCTGCTCTCTCCATTCAGCAGGATAACAAACCCTCCATCATTTCCCTCCTCAAGTCCCGAAAATCAGAACTTCACCCCCCCACAGGACTGCAACACACATCTTTCCCCAGGTACAGTGGTGCCTCGCAAGACGAAAAGAATCCGTTCCGCGAGTCTTTTCGTCTTGCGGTTTTTTCGTCTTGCGAAGCAAGCCCATTAGCGGAGTAGCGCTATTAGTGCTATTGGCGATTTAAGGGCTAAAAACGGCTTTTTAAGGCTTAAGGGATTAGCGGTTTTGCTGCTAAAATGCTTTTAGCAGCTTAGCGATTCAGAAAAAGGGGTTTTGGAGCGGAAACCCCCCCCCCCGAAAATTTTCGTCAATTTTCGTCTTGCGAAGCAAGCCCATAGGGAAATTCGTCTTGCGAAGCGCCTCTGCAAACAGAAAACCCTTTCGTCTTGCGGGTTTTCCGTCTTGCGAGGCATTCGTCTTGCGGGGCACCACTGTATGTCTGTTTCTTGGCTCACAGATACCCAACACTTGCCAATTTGTTACCTCATAGTAGAAATGCCCTCCATTGGTACTGGCTGCTTATTGTACTCTATGACGGGTTTGCAGGATTCTCTGGGTTCAAAGTTGGGATAAAGTGGGTATTTCTCTGTATACTCAGTGAGGAGACACGGCTTCTCGTTCATTTCGAAGGGTCTGGTTACATGAGGGCAACGATGGCGCCTGGAGGAAGCACAAAGGTTAGGAATTAGTCGGCGTACAAAACAAGAACTTTCTTTGTCCCAGCTCAGCTCTGCAGACTGCTTCCAGGGACAGTGCTGAGGACTGAGACATGTGACATAGTAATAAAGAAGAGATCCTTGGAGCATGTGCAGAGATCCTTTCCCATGGCACAGGTTCACCAGAGCTAGCCCTAAAACACTTTACAGTGGTACCTCAGGTTAAGTACTTAATTCGTTCCGGAGGTCTGTTCTTAACCTGAAACTGTTCTTAACCCGAAGCACCACTTTAGCTAATGGGGCCTCCTGCTGCCGCCATGTTGCCGAAGCACGATTTCTGTTCTCATCCTGAAGCAAAATTCTTAACCTGAAGCACTATTTCTGGGTTAGCGGAGTCTGGAACCTGAAGCGTATGTAACCTGAAGCGTATGTAACCCGAGGTACCACTGTACAGGGGGAAGAAGAAGGACGGCAAGCCTTCCTATAATATAATAATAATAATAATAATAATAATAATTAATAAATTTATTTATATCCCACCTTCACCAGCCAAAGCCGGGCTCAGAGTCACAGAAGTATGGTTTCCTGCCAAGTTTAAATGCGAATGCTTTTCCGTTTTGAAATTAATTTATACCTCACCTGTGAAGTAAGGCAATGTTGCTGCTGCTTAAAATGTGGGAACCTTAGGCAAAACTGCAAATGAATAAATCCCCTCAGGGAATATTGACAGTTGCATTCAGAGATAAGTCTGCCTTTCCTGTATTAAAATTCAGTGGCCCATGCTGTTGACCTCCCTCTCCCTCTGCCAAAATCCAAGAAATGCTGGAATGCCTACAGGTGATTTAATGGGAACAATCTGGAACATTCCTAGTTGAGAGAAGGTTCTGGTCCCAGGCCTCTTGAGCAGGGATGGGGTTGGAATTCAGCTTGATTTGCATTACTCAATTCACAGTTCCTGAAACAGTACGCAAACCAGAATGCTGGTATCAGTTAAAATTTGCACTTCTCCAAGATGAGGATAAAACAATGAAGACAGGGGAAAAGAGTAGGTTAATGTGAACTGAAACTGTAATGAGGCAGAAGGAAGTCTGCAATAAAAAATAAGTAAAGAGATTTAACCCACACCGAAGGTTCAAAATATACAAGAAATACCAACACAGGGTAGAATCATATTAAATAGAATCTATCTGGTGACAGGTATTGAGAATGTTTAAGTTATCATTCTGTTATAGTTAAGTTTTGTCAATTTGTATCTTTTTTGCTTTTGTTTTTGCTTTCCTTTCCTTTCTATTCTTTTCTTCTTCTTTTTTACGTTGACATGTATTTTTCCCCCTTTCCTCTTTTCAAATAGGTTATTAATGTATGTATTTGTTAACTATGTATTTATATGTTTTTGCTAATAAAAAATTAAAAATAAATAGTTTGCGCTTCTCGAGTTGAAAACTTGTGTACAAAAACAAGTGTATAAGGAGAAAGTATGCACCCCAAAAAGCATACACATGAAATGAATATTGAAAGCAATACACAAACAATACAAAGTGTAGGTGGGTTCCCATGAGACAAGACACAGCAGTAACAGCAATAACCTTTACTGAACTACCAGAACTGGACAACAGGGGCAAAGCAACTGCTTATATACATTTCTGAAGGACTGGGCCACTCCCACTCCCAACGTGATTGGCTGTCTAAACTCCCAAGCTGCGAATCATGACTCAGAGTTTTAAGGGCCAATGGCAGAGGCCCAAATCCTGAAATGTTCTGTGATTGGATATCATGTATCGAATCAGAACACAGGGGTTCAGAATCCTTAGTCCAGACTCAAGCTCAGACAAACACAGACCACAGAGTACATAACCCAAACATTAGGTTAAATTGCTTCCAAAAACATGTATATTGGGCAAAAGTACATACAAAATTTTCTTGTAGAAATGCACACTAAAATGGTGACAAGTCTTTGAGGTTTTTCAAGAATGCAAACTGATGAGGGAATGTGTTGAACTGAAGTTAAGACAGGAGAAACAAGAAACTCAAAGAAACCCAAACAGAGTTTGATTCATCCATACTTCTGGGTTTATCTTGATTCACAAAAATCACCCTCAGAGTCATAATAATAATAATAATAATAATAATAATAATAATAATAATAAATTTATTATTTATTATTTATACCCCACCCATCTGGCTAGGCTTCCCCGGCCACTCTGGGCAGCTTCCAAAAAAATATTAAAATACTGTAATACATCAAACATTAAAAGCTTCCCTAAGCAAGGCTGCCTTCAGATGTCTTCTAAAAGTCTGGTAGTTGTTGTTCTCTTTGACATCTGGTGGGAGGGTGTTCCACAGGGAGGTGCCACTGCCGAGAAGGCCCTCTGCCTGGTTCCCTGTAACTTGGCTTCTCGCAGTGAGGGAACTGCCAGAAGGCCCTCGGTGCTTGACCTTAGTGTCCGGGCTGAACGATGGGGGTGGAGATGCTCCTTCAGATATACTGGACCGAGGCCGTTTAGGGCTTTCAAGGTCAGCACCAACACTTTGAATTGTGCTCAGAAACGTACTGGGAGCCAGTGTAGGTCTTTCAAGACCGGTGTTATATGGTCTCGGCGGCCGCTCCCAGTCACCAGTCTAGCTGCCGCGTTCTGGATTAGTTGTAGTTTCCGGGTCACCTTCAAAGGTAGCCCCACGTAGAGCGCATTGCAGTAGTCCAAGTGTGAGATAACCAGAGCATGCACCACTCTGGCCATCTATTTCCCAATTGTTAGAAATTCCAAATTCTGGATTCAGAATCTTCAGTTCCAAACTTATCAGTTAAGGGAGTGGAGAGTGGAAAATAGTGGTTGAAATCTACTTTCAATACCTGGAAGTGAAATTTAGAGCCAATGCATATGGTCAAATGGACCTCTACCTCTTAGCTATGGCCCCTTGAAGTCACAATGGCTGGGCCAGCAGAAATAGTGGCAACCTCATTGTACAGAACTGGAGTAAAACATACAAAGTTATTACCGCTATTAAATCAGCCCTAAATCAGACCATCGCAGAGACCCTCTATTGTAATTTAATGTTAGAAAATATACTCTATTTATGGCAGCAGGTCTTCAGTACCACATGCCCACAGAGCTGGCATCTAGTTGATCAGAAAGCCACATATTTTTGTACTTGTGACTTACATTGTCGAAGCAGCCTGGTGCATGACATCATCTGCACACAAGTGCAATTCCAAGTTCATGCAGATTATTAAAAGGTCGTTAAATAGCGGTGCAAATCATAAAGCACTAGCCGTGAATCCCCAGGGCAAGCTCTGAAGCAGCTCAAACATTCTTCTCGCTGACCTAAACAAACTTCCTTTCCCGAGTCAGGCAAAGAGAAATATTCAAGCCAAATGCATTTTTCGTTTAACTACAGCAAATTTCTGGCATTGTTCTGTATCTCAGCGACTTTGTTCAAGTTGGCCTGATCCTTTTTGTCATATGAAGAGAAATTAACCACTTAAAAATAATGGAAGTATCTTATCCCCCTTTTTCTCTTTGCAGCTGTTACAAGAACAACCTGAATTTACTGAGGAGAAAATAAGAGTTGCGTCCAGTGAGCTACTCATGCGTTTAGGGGGGAGACAAGGAATATTCTAGCTCTTTTTCTGGGGGGGGGGTTGTTTGGTAAAAGGAGGGGGGCACTGCAATGTGCTGAGCACACTGCCAGCAAATGACTGGGGGTTGTGGAAAAACTTGGCAAGAATTGGATTCTACCTAGCTATCTCTTATGCTTCCCCCAAGTTCAGTTTCATGTTGCCCCTTCTCTTTTGATCGCATTGTCATGACCTTTGTTATTGGGTGGGATATGAAGAAAATATTTATTTGCAGAGATGTATTATAGTAAGGTAAGGAGACCCCTGACCATGAGGTCCAGTCATAGATGACTCTGGGGTTGCAGCACTCATCTCGCTTTACTGGCCGAGGGAGCCGGCGTACAGCTTCTGGGTCATGTGGCCAGCATGACTAAGCAGTTTCTGGCGAACCAGAGCAGCGCACGGAAACGCCGTTTACCTTCCCGCCGGAGCGGTACCTATTTATCTACTTGCACTTTGACGTGCTTTTGGACTGCTAGGTTGGCAGGAGCAGAGACCGGGCAATGGGAGCTCACCCCGTCGTGGGGATTCGAACCGCCGACTTTCTGATCGGCAAGTCCTAGGCTCTGTGGTTTAACCCACAGCGCCACCCGCATCCCTGAGACGTATTATACGGGCCTCCAAAACCTTACTCTCAAGAGGTCTGGGTAATGTATGTATGACTTATTTACTTCATCATTCCAAACAACCTTGTAAGGTAGGCTAGGCGCGCACGCAGAGAGAGAGAGAGAGAGAGAGAGAGAGAGAGAGAGAGAGACTGGCCCAAGCCAGCCCAGAGCGCTTCCTGACTTGGCAGGATTTGAACCCAACCCTCTCCAGTCCAACCAAGAACTTTAGCTACTGTGCTTCTCTGGCTCTCATGATGAAGGTCATCATGAGGTAGGATGAATACCCCCAGCCCCAATTGCCAAGTCAGTTATACCAATCTTATTTATCCACACTATTTGTGTTTTCCATATGTATATCCAGTGAGGAACCCCCAGGCCTCTCTTCTGCCCTCAGGACTCCCCCAAGCCACACTCTTTACGGGTCCTGCTCCACAGCCTCCTGGATTGCTTCGGCCTGGCTAGAATGTCCCTTGATGTGAGAAACACTTTTTGCTAGGATCTGCCGATCAGAAGGTCGGCGGTTCGAATCCCGCGACGGGGTGAGCTCCCGCTGCTCGGTCCCTGCTCCTGCCAACCTAGCAGTTCAAAAGCACATCAAATTGCGAGTAGATAAATAGGTACTGCTCCAGTGAGAAGATAAGCGGAGTTTCTGTGTGCTGCTCTGGTTCGCCAGAAGCGGCTTAGTCATGCTGGGCACATGACCCGGAAGCTGTACGCCGGCTCCCTTGGCCAATAAAGTGAGATGAGCGCTGCAACCCCAGAGTCGGCCACGATTGGACCTAATGGTCAGGGGTCACTTTACCTTCACCTTTATTATATGGGCCTCCAAAACCTTACCCTCAAGAGGTCTGGGTGATGTATGTATGACTTATCTACTTCATCATTCCAAACAGTCTTGTGAGGGGGAGAGAGAGAGAGAAACTGGCCCAAGCCAGCCCAGAGAAATGATATGAGATAACACTTTTTGCTCGACAGGATAGAGGATAGCATGGTTGGAAGGGAGTTGAGTGAGCAAAGTTTAGCATCATAGCCTTTGCCCCATCCATCCCCTTCTGGTCCCACTCACCACTGGAAGGCAGGCCTCGAAGAACAACAACAAAATTTGTTCCCCATCCCCAATATAAATGATCCTCATGCCAGAGAAATCCTTTCCACATGGAGACCCTCATCTAGGCCACTTTGACAATATGGGCAAAGTAGCCAAGGAGGCAGGGTTGGCAGAAGCACACCTCTCCAGGTTTCTAGATTGCTTCTGGCTAGAGCTAAGTAAGATATCAAAATATCATCCAAAATCAGTTTGAAGTCCATATTGTGATATCAGCTTCATAATTTTTGACCCGGCAATATATCACGAATCATGGTGTGTGTGTTATGCAAAAATTGCAATCTGGGAAAAACCATGAAGCCAGCCATTGCCTCTACAGAGTGCCATCCTTATTTCAGACATTGTGATATATCACACAGCTTCCCAAACTGTGTGCCGTGACATGTTAAGTGTGTCGACTGCAGTGTGTAGGTGTGTCACACAAACACTCCCTGTGCTCCACTCAGGGTCGGAAAGGGGTTAGTTTAACCTTGGGTTTGCTAGTAAAACTAAATTACCGTGTTGTGAAATGATGCATGTCTAAAAAGTGTGTCACCAACATGAAAAGCTTTGAAAGCTCTGATATATCAGTGTATCACGGTGCTTAGCTGGTGATAGATCACAACGCTGGAAACCAGGTATCGCCCAGCCATACTTCTGGCCTGGCCATTTCAATAGAATTATCTTACTGCCTCCTGCCCCACCCCCCTTGACACGGCAGAGGATTTTGGGGAATGCTCTGTGTTTATACAGGAAACACTTTGCACTGCATGGTAGAATATATATGTCAACAAACACTCATGGGCTATGGAGGAGAATATTATTGATATCAACCTACACCATGGAAAATCTTCAATCCATATCTTTGCTAAAGTATTCTAAAGCACCTTCTGCAGTTAAAGGTGTTGCTGTGTTGCATTGTCTGCCTTGAAGCAATATTGCTAGCTCATCTTCGGAGTCGACAGTGATTTGGCTGGCTGAAAACACATGGCCCGCCAAGCTGAAATAGGCTTTTCTGTAACACCTAGGGCTGCAGAGGTTCTTTATGATCCATGTGCGGATGGTGCGGAAGAAAGATCTTTCATTTCACGAACTGATAGTGACGAGTGCTATCCTGCTAACTTTATGACCTCGACTTTGCATTGTTAAAATCACCCCTAGTAATTAGAAGTGAATTGGGTGGATTTCTATGTGCTTGGCCAAAGTCCTGGGCCCCAAGTTGTCAGCTGGTGTGATTAGATGGAGTGCTGCTAGAAAGGGATCTGACAACATCTCGAAGGTTCACCTTCTTCATGAAACAAGGGCCTTTGTGACGCGAAATTGGGGAATGAGCCTCAAGAGCACACATGAACCAAGCACCATTGAAGTGTTGTCTTGGGGGCTCTTGGGAGGCCGCAGCCAGGAAAGGATGTTACCAGAGAGCCAAATTCCTGAATGGGGCACTAATACAGCAAAAAAAAAAAAAGAGGGCTACTGAATATTCATAGAAACGTAGTGTTGGAAGAGATCCTAACCCCATGCGATACAGGAATATGCAGCTCTGCCATATGCGGATCAAACCTGCAACCTTGAAATTATCAGCACCACGCTCTAACCAACTGAGCTATCCAGGCCCGGTAATTCAGATTTTCATGACACAGGGATCATGTCCTTGTAGGAAAGTGCTCAAAAGTCTCATATAAATTGCATGACGTCACACAATTACCAGATTATCATTTGTGTATGGGAATGGGTGAATCTGTCAATTTTGATTTCTTTCAGTTTCTCATCCCCCCCCCCCACCTTAAATACAGTTCTCCACATTTCTACATCAGTTTGCATTTTAAAAAAAATAATCCTCGTCAATATTCACCGGCATCTTAGTGTGACTGTCTCCTCATATAAACATATGTGCATTTTTGTAACTATCGCTTGGAGAATTGCACTGCGAAATGTGGAGAAGTGTGGGCTTTGCAGAACGGCTGGGTTTTTGTTTTGGGAAGCACAGATAGGGAACTGCCTTAAATTGTGAATGGAACTGAATTTCTCCCCACCCTTATTCACGTAGAGACACTTGGGGAACTGTAACATGCTCACAGCTACCCATGTTATGTACACAGATATGCACACAGCTTTCAGACAATTCCCTGCCAAAAATTTCCTGCTAGGAGTGGAGTTTGCATGTGTGTAACTGTGGCCAACAATAGCTCCGCCATCAAGTTTGTGGGAAAACTCTACTGTAGCCCTGAAAAGACCCTTCAGAGAGAACTCAGCAAACCCAATGCGTAAGTTCCATGCACTTCTGCAAATGCCATAAGAATGTGGCTAATCTGCTGCATTTGCTGCAGCTCCTTGAACGATGTCAAATATCATACTTTTCAGTGTATAAGATTATGTTCTTTCTTGAAAAATCATGCTAAAAAGTGGGGGTCGTCTTACACATGGGTAGTGCCTAGGGTGGACATTTGACTGGTTGCTGCTGAGGCTGTAGTGGCTATTGTGCGTGTTATTGGCTGCTGCGTCAATGGGTGGGTGTTGATTGGCTGGCACTCCAGCAGTGGCCGGCGATGGGACAGATGGGAGCCAGATTTAGCTGCACAACCCTGGGTAACCCCCCCCCCCAAAAAAAGCTCAACAACTCCGGGCAATCCTTTGCAAAAAAAAAAGCTCAACTCTATGTCATCCCCCTATGCCCTAGTAAAAATCAACAGGGCTATACGCAATGCGAACCTGCGTCTTGGTGGCCGAATGATAAAACATCCAGAAATTAAATCTGACAAACCGGACCTTTTAAGAACTGACCGAGTGCATCTTACACCTACAGAGAATGAGCATTGGTTGAGAGGTGTGAAGCAGAGCCTTGAAGGGTGAATTCAGCTGTAGGTAGTCTTGGAGGCGAGACCGCGATTCCGTGGTCTCGGATGGTGGTTTTAGAATCCTTTAGTCCAGGGGTAGGCAAACCAAGGCCCATGGGCCACAAGCAGCCCACGGGGGTCATTTAACTGGCCTACGAGCCGCTCCCGAACCGAGTTGCCCGCTTGGCGAATCCCCATGTCCTGTGCTAAACTGGCGCAGCGCGGGGCAGGGACTCACTTCCACGGCACCGGAAATCGCGTTTGCACAGATGCCGGAAATCACATCTGTGCAGACGCAGACACCGGAAATCGCAGGATCTCAGCTGGAGTGAACTGGCCCAGACAAGGTAAATCTTGCCAACCCCTGCTTTAGTCTAACATCTGCAGAAGGGGTGAAGGTGTGACTCATCCATTCCATGCCAGCGGCGATAGCAGGGTTCCCCATTAGAGGGGTCTTGAGGGGAGTCTCTGTCCACAAGCGCATGGCAAATGGACCATAGAACTCCCCCCAGCATCTTAGGAGGGGACCTGCTGTGTAAACGCACATTTTGCAGTGGTCGCATATTCTTATTTGACCCTGCCATGCCTCAGACCCCCAACTGGGGGCTGAGAGGGATACACGCCCAATGCCTATGCCAAGGTTTCCTATATGTGAAATTTAATAAAGTTGGGGCCATTTTAATCCCAAAATATGTTGTTGGATCTACTCCTTTGCCCTTGAGGTCTGGCTCTGGGGTAGGGGGGGGGACTGCGCCTGGGCATGCAAACAACGGTCTACATTCTTCTTATTATTTTTTGAATATCCTTGCATATAAATTTCAAGGCAGTTTACAACCGTACAATAAAACAACTAGAAGCAAGAAAGGGAAACACCCTAGGCAGAGAGACCTAACAATTCTTCATCCAGCTGGAAAAGCTTGTCGAAACAAGAACATCTTCAATTGTTTCCGGACACTACAAATTCCGAGTGCCTGCAATATCTCAACATTATAGGATTATTTTTATAAGATATATATACATGGGTATGCAGGATAGCTTACAGAGATAATGTAAGGAAGCAAAAGCATACATGTGCAACACATCACAATGTATCACACAGGGATATTAGATGTGGTAATAGTATTAAGAAAATGAAAACACATTGCAGATAAAGGCATATGGAAATGTCAGCCCGTTGCTTTTAGACAGTGAGTGGTTTTGAAATAAAACTTAAAGGTGCAGTGAAAAGCAACTCCTCCTTTGGGGAAAGCAAAAGTTTGAAGTCTCTACGCTTATGACTTTAATCCAAAACCTCTACAGGGTTAGCAGGAACTCCTGCAGAGCTCAGAAGCATTTTCCAAATGCCATGGTTGTAACATAGCGCTCTGGATGATAAACCTGATTCCACGAACGCTTCCCAAATGCTAAAACATAGACCAGCAGTTGCATGCACCAATAAACCCAAGTTGGCCATGAAAGCTGGCATCTTGCACATGCAACCAGTACAACACACACACAGACGCCATTCATTGGTGAAAAGAAAAGCCACTCTTAAGGACATGCCAAATATCTCTTTTTACACCAAGGATCATTATCTGTGACATATTGGCCAAGCCTACATATGTACCATACACTTAAAGCACATTTTAACCCAGGGGTCAGCAAACGTTTTCAGCAGGGGGCCTGTCCACTGTCCCTCAGACCTTGTAGGAGGCTGGACTATATTTGGGGGGGGGGGGGGGGATGAACGAATTCCTATGCCCCACAAATAACCCAGAGATGCATTTTAAATAAAAGGACACATTCTACTCATGTAAAAACACACTGACCATCCGCGGGCCGGATTTAGAAGGCAATTGGGCCAGATCCGGCCCCCAGGCCTTAGTTTGCCTACCCATGTTTTAACCCAAAGAATCCTGGGGATTGTAACTTATTAAGGCTGCTGGCAATTGTAGTGCTGCGAGGGGTAAACTACAGTCCCCAAGATTATTTGAGGAGAGTCATGTTCTTTAAATGCATGGTGCGTACACAACCAAAGGCTCTGGAGCCATTGCTGTATGCTATGTGCATTAGCTCTGTACATAGCTGTCAACTTTCAGATTTGAAAATAAGGGATCAGCAGCCTCACCTGTCCCAGGCACTCCCGTCTTCCACTGCCTCCCACACTTTGGTCAAACTCATGCTGGTAGCTTCAAGAACACTGTCCAACCATTTCGTTGTCCCCGAAGGGGGCAATGACAATAAAGATATTATTATTATTATTATTATTATTATTATTATTATTATTATTATCCTCATGGTTCAATGTTACTAGTGAGCAAAGTTACCCAGTCAGGATTTGAATCTTGGTCCTAACCTTTGGGGTTAAGTTTCTATTTAGCTGTCCATTAATACTGACAAACCGTATCTCCCATTCATCTCTCAGATCCCCTTGTAAATCTAAAGTACTGACCTCACCACATCCTGCGGGAAAAAAATTCCCCAAGTTAATTACACATTGTGTGAAGGTAAGTGTGTGAAGCTACAGCATTCCTACTATCAGCTTAAGTGACACCTTCTCTCTCTCTCTCTCTCTCTCTCTCTCTCTCTCTCTCTCTCTCTCACACACACACACACACACACAGTAGAGCCCCTCTGAGCCAAAGGCCCAAAGGCAGAAAGCCCAGCCAGCAGCCAAACGAAGTCTCAAGCGGTGGTTCCCACAGCGCAGCAGCCCAGCAAAGGGATACAGCAGCAAGGAAAACCACAGTCACCTGTCCATTGGGAAGCACTGAAGCAAAGGAGAGTCCCCAGCCAACGCGGCCAATTTGATCGGCACAAGGCATGCAAGCTCCACCCCCCAGTCGTTCTCAGACTCCTTATTGGTGAGTAACGCAGCTGAGCAACGCAGTTGAGGAGCCTCCCTGGCGGGCAGGGAGGGAGAGGAGCTGCTTCCTTTGAAATCCGGGAAATTTACGGGATATCAACAATCCGGGATAGCAGCGGGAAACGGCGCTGGAATAAGGGAGTTTCCTGCTAAATAAGGGAATGTTGACAGCTATGGCTCTGTAATGGCCTGTCCCATGCTGACGTGTAAAACAGGGTATGTGATTAGGCTGACAATAACAGATTTATATATTTATTTATTTTTAAAAAGACTTTTAATATGCTTTTTATCACATGATCAGACCTTGTGTACTTCAGTAGAAAAGCAGCAGTTCAAACATTTATTATTTATTATTATTATTATTATTATTATTATTATTATTACTACTACTACTACTACTATTATTTCATCCATCAGAATAACCACTTACCATTACAATCCGGACACGCAGCTTTATAAGGGGTTGGGGGGCGGACAAAAAGCAAAATCCAGATCTTTATTGCTTAGCCAAAGGCCATCATCGGTCCATACAACAGTACAATAAAACGTGAGACACCACTCAAAAGAGTTTTAAAACCAAGAGCATTGTTCACTGCAATAGCCTATATAAATTGAATATATTTTACGATACGATTATTCTTTTTAAGTTTACTCTTATTATTAGTAACAGCAAATAATATCACAGAAAAGACAGGCTTCTGCCAGTTCATAATCTAACTGAACACTTTAACAACAGAGTTGACAGTCCCCTGCTATCTGACAATTCTCCATTGACTTTCGTTATACTAAGCCACGCTGTCACTCAAGTCATGTGGGATCCAGCTCATTCCACAAAAACCACAATTAGAAAACCAGATAGATAAAACACGATCTTATGGGTCTGGTTTGTCCGCAAAAAGAGCAGTACATTCTGTCCTCCCCAATTCCTTTTGTTCCCCCAACCACTTTGCTACTAATTTATAGCTATGGCGACTCTATAGACTGTGCTGCAATACTTTATACTCCAGAGTTTCCGCCCCAGAGACCTTGGGGCTCCTCCAAAGAAATTCCTCTGAACCAGCCCTCTGAAGGTTCAGAGGAGAAGCTATTCAGCCCTTCCAAGGTGAATCGTCGTATTTTCAGGGCTTCAAGCGGCCAAAGAGGGAACCGCTGAATGTTTTCCCCCTTTTTCTTATGGTAGCAGCTGCATCTGTTGCATCAAAAGCTCTTGAGCAAGGCAAAACCGGATGCAACCCTGGAGCTACACTGTTTTCCAAAACAAAACTTTGGTGTTCTCTAGTGTGGGTATATATACGTACAGTTTAATGGTTATTTTTGAGGAAAGCAAAACCAAAGTTTTAAAAATGCACAAATCTGTGCTCTGAACTGGCTGCTGCGATAAGAGTCAGCTGTGATTTATCAGCCACTGGGAGCATTTTATTAATTCCGAATGAGGTCAATAGTCTGAGAAGAGGACAGACATTGGAGCATGTTGTTAAAGACTCTCGTGAATGTCTCCTCTTTATAAGCTGCAGCGAGGCAGAGTCATTACAAGGTCAGCTTCTTTACTGTCAGCTCGCAGGGTCAGCAAAGGGTCCGCCATGAGATCATTACATTTCTCAAGGCAGACGGCCTGTCATGACATTCGCTTAAAAACTTCCCTTTGTCTTTTGAAGGCTGTAATCCTAAACACGCTCGGGGCAGCCCTGCAAAGCAGAATTAACTGCTTTTTCAAGTCAATGACTTTGTCCTCCTTCCTGGTGGAAGGCAAAATGGTGCATGTGAAAGCCACCGGTTAGGTGCACCAAACGGCTCAACGAGTTGCAACCTTGCTAGTCCACAATTGGACCTGTGGCTCCTTTAAAGGCAGAGTAGAGAATTATATCTGGGCCTCTGGTGAAGGGATTAAGCCTCCCCAGTTTTCTTTGTGTAAATCTTCCTGAAGCTGCTGTTTGCCCCAAGGTGTTTTTCTTAATTTGCACCAGGAAAATGGCAGAAGGGGCTGGGACCAGGAGTTAAATACTTTGAATAACGGTTATATACACAATTGGCAAATAGCGAAATGGAAGCATCCCCCCCCCCCACTCTCTTGTGAAGATCAAGATATAAGGGTGACCGAGGGCAACATAGATATATTTATAATTTGGTGTATTATGAGGATTATATGAGGATTATTAATGTGTTTTGTCTTCTTTTTCTCTTTTGTTTCCTTTCTAGCTGATATACTGTATTCTATTTTCTTTTTAGTTTAGTTGGAATTTGATGGTATGTTAGGTTGAAAACTGTTAATAAAATTTATTTATTTATTTTTTAAAAAGGAAAATGACATGGGGGAGGATTAACTCCCCTTTTAGCAACACCATAATCCAGATCCAATTGAACACTTGAACTGTAAAACGCAATACAGAATACAAAACTTTCATCAGCATCCAGCTGTTTGCCAGTATAAAGTCCAAAATTTGGATAGGGGTGTTTGGATAGGAGTGTTTGGAGTGTTTATAAATGTAAAAATAAATAAATATAAATAAATTCAGCAGCACAGATGGCAACCTGGGACCACAGCAGCACCAGGTAAAGAATGGTTTGTCGCCTAGCACATATTGCAGTCTGTTAACAGAAAATTAGGATGACAAAGAAGTGATTATAGGAAAAGCTACCCCAGCACATCTTCAGATGAGAAGTAGGAGGGTTTTCCTTCCAAACTGGGTATCATGCAAGCTTATTGCAAAAGGCAGTTAAATGCAAACAGGTGTGGTAATTAAGATCCTAAATACCAATTAAATGGGTAGAACATAATATTTCCTCCTTTGGTGAAACCCAATCTAAGAAAGAAGCTTCCTGAAGGAAGGATGTCAGAGATCAGAGAGAATTTCTGAGGCCTAAGACAGCTTTCCTAATCCAAAAGTCAGCCTTCGGTTCTCAGCTGGCAGAAGGCAAGACTTATTTTACAAGCCCCCTGCCCACAAAAAGCTGCCATTCACTGAAGCTGATAAAGAAAGAGATATATACCCACAGCTACTTAAGAGGATTAGGGATGGGGCAGATTTTACAATGGGACCTGTTCAAATCATCTGATCGTTTGAGTTCTGGATCAGATTCACAGTTACTTCCTGGCGTTTGCTGCATTAGGAGTTATTTAGTTATTTCTCTCTATTTTATTTTTAAAAATATATCTGCGCTCATGTGAATCTCAAATGATATGATGGTGCAAGCAAAACAGAAGAGGAAATTCTCACATGTCGTGTTTCATTCACAAACAACGAAACTTCCAACTCTGCTATGCAACCAAGAGAAAGAGAACAAGGGCTGAGAGACAGGGCACGATAAATAAAAATATATGGACGTGGCTTTTTCACATAGGCAGAACCGATCTCACGTCATTGTGTGCAACACTACTTGCTAGAAGAGAAGGCTAGGTTATACAGTCAAAGTTCGGCTCCTGAACGCCTCTGTTACCGTACGTTTCGGCTCCCGAATGCCAAAAACCTGGAAGTGTTCCGGTTTTTGAATATTTTTCGGAAGCTGAACGTCCGACGCAGCTTCTGCTTGAGTGCAGGAAGATCCTGCAGCCAATCAGAAGCTGTACCTCGGTTGTCAAACATTTCTGAAGCTAAGTGGGCTTCCGAAAAGGATTAAGTTCTGTTAAGTTGTGGGTAAACATATCAGACAACACAGCAATTCTTCAAACAGCTCTTGTTTATTCACAGGCCAGAACAGAACTGTGCTGAAGGGTTCAGCCAGCCTGCTTATATAGAGCTCCACTAGAACGCAACAGTAACCATTTTCTGTAACTATCCAATCACTGAACGTCACTCTGGAGCCTTTATTTGCATATGTGGACCTGAACTATCTACAATATCCCCCTGCTGGCCCAGGGTGAGAACTTCAGTACATAACAAGTTCAACAACGGAGGTTTGGCTGTATTTTGTTATTTTATGAGAGCCATGCTTTTAGCCTGCCAATGGTGGTATTCCATCAGAATCATTTCCTATCCTAGCCAGCACATTCATGCACATCATAAAATGTGTCCCAGCATGCTGTGGGCCATTGCCTTGGTAATAAGCTATCCTTTTGTGAAGCATGCTGGGAAATTATCCACAAAGCATTCTGAGCCAACAAGCACGATTGATGATGAAAGCAACCTCTTGCTGCACACAAGGAATGCTGGGGTATTAGCACTCTTGCTACTGAAAGGGCAGTACTTCAACCCCAGAAACAGCTGTGCCTCCATAGCTCATCCGGTGGGAAAACAGCACTGGTAAGTGGACTACGGCAACGTCCGTATGAATGCCAACCACTGTAGTTGGCCTTCTAGGTTGGATCCTAGGCTGAGGCTGAAATCTCAACACGTAGTACCTGGGAGTAGGTTCTATGGAATTCAACAGGATTAAAGTTTGCATAGACACGGTGAGGACTGCATGGTTCATTGCTAATAAGTCCCACTGGTTTCAATGGGTCTGCTCTGAATGTGGCTAAGTCTGGATTCAACCCACTGATGAAAAGCTCTGAGGTTTGCTCTACGGAGCTCAGTGCAGCTAAGATGTCCCCCCCCCCCCCCATTGTGGTTTGGCTCGGCAATATATGGTGGTTTCCAACATCGCAATAGATCACCAGCTAAACATCGCGATATACCGATATATCACAATGTCTGAAATAAGGATGGAGCTATGTAAGGGCATTGGCTGGCTTCCACGGTTTTTCCTACATTGTGATTTTTGCATAGCACACACGATTCGCAATATATTGCCAGGTAAAAAAATTATGAAACCAGTATCACAATATGGACTTCAAAGCGGTTTTGGATAATATATCAATATATTGCACAGCCCTATTTGGGGAAGGCAAATGTGAGAGTAATCGCCAGGGAGTGGTTGCTCCTTTCACAACAAAAGTTGCTCAGGAGCAGCAAAGTTTAAGGGGATAAGTGAGTCACAAGTGACTTACAACCAAGTAAAAACTGCAATAATAAAACGGTTTGAACCCATTTAAAACAGGCTAACCAATACAATATCATGGGCGCTATTCCCCAAATGCAGAGGAGACAAAAAACGCCTTTGTCTGGCATCAAACAGATAACCAGGTGGGCTCACCACACAACAGTGTGTAGAGTTGCCACTCTCTGGACCTCCCTTGGAGAAGGCACACAGCGAAGGGTGATGATCTCAGGCTCCAGGCAGGTTCATACAGGGGCAAGATACAGTGGTACCTCAGTTGTCGAACATAATCCATTCCGGAAGACTGTTCGACTTCCGAAACGTTCAACAACTGAGGCGCAAAGGGCGATCAGCAAAGTCAATGGAGAAAAAAACGAAAAAACGCAGCGGATGCTGTTCAACTTCTGAGGCACGTTTGAAAACGGAAGCAATTACGCCCGGGTTTTCAGCGTTCGGCTTCCGAGATGCTCGAAAACTGAGGTACCACTGTATTTCAAAACTAGCAGCAGGGAGGGAGAGCACATTTGCAGGGACTAGTTATTTGACTGAGTAAAGACCTAATATTTCCCCACCTATTCTCTCCCTAACCTCACATTCCACAGAATCATAGAAGTGTGGTGTATCTGAAGAAGTGTGCATGCACACGGAAGCTCATACCAATAATAAACTTAGTTGGTCTCTAAGGTGCTACTGGATGGCATTTTTTTATTTTGTATAGAATTGTGGTGTTTGCCTAATAATAATAATAATAATAATAATAATAATAATAATAATAAATACTAGTTGGGAATGAAGGTGGGCAGTTATCAGCACCTTCAAATGTAAAGTACCTCTCTCTCTTTCTCTCGCTCTGCTACCTGCTTCCCCAAAGCATGGAGCAGGTTTAAAGAACGCAGAGCAAAGGCAAGTGAATAGAGGCAAAAGCACTCACAGCTAACAGCAACCTCCACATTCTGGCATTCTAAGGTCTATGTTGCCACCCTGTGGAATTCAGAGGGAAAAAGATGCAGAGGAGAACCTCGTTGACAGCGACAGAGAACTTCTGCAGGAACAGGACCACCGATCAGTGGCCCTGACTATGCCCTGCCCTCCTCTCCTCTTAGCAGTGGGGGATAAAGGGCATCCAAGAAGCTTACTAGACTACAATATGGCGGCATCATCTTGAACCACTCCCAATGCAAACGCCCAGCTCCATCTTGGTGCTACTTGGCTGCTGTTGCTACAACAATAATCTGAGTAAACAGCAAGGTTGAGCCTCAAGAGTGGCATATTTTGAACCAATCTGTCCAAAATTTGCTACCCATAAATTTCGCCCCAATTCTCTGGCTATAGTGGAACATTAAGCCCATTTTTGGATTAGCCCAGATTGGGCAAATATTTTTTTTCTGATTTCCTAAGCAAAACAAAATTGCCGTTTTTTATCTTTTTTAAAAGGAAAATAGGCAAAAACACTACCGACATGGGTTGCCATAAATTCAGATATGCCAATTTCTGCCGGGGCACTGCTTCTGACAGCAGTATTCTGGGTATGTCCAGGAAATTCCAGATGTATAGCAAGCCTACCCAAGGCTTCGGGGGCACAGTAACCCCATTCAGGACCAGGGAGTCTCCCACACGTGCCCGTCCCCCCAAAATGGTACTTCTGTCTTGTCAGGATTCAACCTCAATCTGCTAGCTGCCATTATCAGATCCCATAGCCCAGAACCTACCAGCGTTGTTGTTAGATACGATTCAGAAAAAAATCAGATGCCAACTGGAGCATCAATGTTGATTTTAGATGCACAACATTAGGTGCACAACAACAACTACTCATGGGAAGACTCGTATTCAGATCCGAAAGGTCCTCTTCTGTGGATACAGTACGTCTTCTTGGCAGAAGTTCCTTTGGTCAGTGAAGGCAAACCTTTAGTTCCAGCCTAAATCACTGTAACCTAGGGATGGGGAACCTGTGCTTCTCCCAGATACTGATGCTGAGTTGGAGTTCAACAACCTCAGTCAGCCCGGCTTCAGATAGCCAGGGATGATGGGAGCTGGAGTCCAGCGACATTTGGAGGGCAGCAAGTTCACCGCCTCTGCGGTAACCTGTTGAACAGATGCACGCCTGTTTCGCAAACATACAATGGCTGAAGTGTGCCTTCCATTAAAGTCAATATTCAAAATAATGCACCTAGGTGGCTCTGTTCTTCTCCTGCTGCAGTTATTTGAACGGCTTCCGGAGCTTGTATACTCAGGTGAGGGCAGCAGGTGTTGAATGCCCTCTTAAAATGTAAATATTTCACACTAGGTACTTTTATCCAGGTCTACATATTTTCACCTCGCCGTGAAGGATAAAGGAACATTACATGCATTTAAAAAACTTTTGAGAAGAGAAACTGCTTCCCATGTGTTCAGATCTCTTGGTCAAAGCACAAAGCAAGCCAGCAAAATACACACAGCTCTATTCTTTGGAGCAAAATAATAAATAGCCACCCTGTTGACACACAGGCAGTTGGATCACTCTCCAGCTCCGCAGAGGGTCCTGATGGATATCCCTAGCATGGCTCCACAGCCCAGACTAAATAGCTTCCTGCTGATAGATACAGCATTCCCCTTATGTTATACCCTGCAGCGGGCAAGGTCACAAATAATGATATGCACTAGGAAACATCAGCAAGCCATCAGGCATCTGAAAGGACAAATGAGACAGAAGTTCCACATTGTTATGTCAAGGTGGTTGTAAATTCCTCATCGAAAGAGGCGTTGGATCCAGAGTCTTTAAAGGATGCAATGACTGCACTGTTCCTAAAGTAACATAGTCTGGACCAAGGAGGTGTTAATAACTGTATGTCGGATTCAAAAGAAAATCCCTTCCTTGGCAAGGTGTTTGAGTGGGTGGTTGCTCAGCTCATGACTCTCTGCGGACAGCACTGATTTACTAGATCCGCTTCAGGTGGGCTTGAGGCCTGGTTGCGGAACGGAAACTGATTTTGTTGCCCTGTGGGATCACCTCTGCTGAGACACAGACGGGTGTGTGTGACACACTGTCAGTTTTCTTCAATCCTTTTGACTCCATCAACCATGGTATCCTGCTGAATAGGCTGTCTGGGTTGGAGGGAACACACTGCACTGACTTGGGTGCTTCAGTCTTTGCGCAAAGTTCTCCTTTGCTGGTTTGGATTGCTAAATTGTTTTAGCAGCTATGGTTTGTGCGTTTTATAGGTGGGTTTCTTTGGAAGGGGGCGTTCGCTGGCCTTTTTGCTGTTGCAAGTTTCCTTGGTTTTGGTGTTTCACGAGGAATTCTGTGTGTGTGTGAGTGCGCGCGCTTACAGGGGGGTGAGCATTTTGCACAGGGGTTCCATTCCTGGCCCCCATGCACAACAGTAGAGTATGCATAAGCCGCCCCCTCCTCCGGGTCCAAAAGGACCTGTGCATCGGCTGTCACACGTCAACTGAATGCAGGCAAAATGCTTACCACCTGTACATCATAATAATAATACATGCCAAGTTCACAGAGGTTGTTTCTTAAAAGAGAGAGAGAGACTATAGAAGAATGGATGTAGCTAGATCTTACACAGCTTTGCTAGTTTTCAAATTCTGAATGGATTTGCACCTTTTGCCCAAGTTATGCATCATCTGAATATTCATATTTATCAAGGGCAGAAGTACAGATTGCTTTACCTTTCAAGCTGTTTCAGTACTACCAACCACTATCTTAAGAGAATTATTGAGGGCAATAAACTGGTCAGAAGACAAGGTTTTCCAGCACTTCAAATTCCCCAAACAGAAGTGTTTGGCCATCCTCGCACGTCCTTACAACACATATTACAAACAAAATGGCTTTAAACGACGGGCCGGATGTAGACATGGGAAAGCACCAATACTGGTAAAAAGCAGAAACATTCAGTGCAAAGTTCACTTCGTTGGATCCAAGACATTTCAAATTAAGCATGCTCCTGAAGAACATCGTAAAAACAACCAGCCTTAATCTTTAGTCTCCAGCAACTCTGCTGCCAAACAGTCCAAGCTACTTTACAGCAGAATCACCAGAGACCGAATAGCAAGATTGGTTGTTTAAAATGTACCTCTGAACATACTAATTTGAAACACGTAGAGCCTGCATCTAGCAGCTCCCTTTCCTCTTTTCCTTGCATAGGAAGTCTCCATAGATACTCCAAGGACTTCTGAGGGGGCAGAACACCTCTGTACGCTGCGGTCAAAGAGACACACTGCGTGATCCTTGTCAGTGAAGGCTAAGTCACTTAGTGTCTGGTTCTGTCTCGACTGTAGCTGTGTCCCCCAAATGCTATACTTTGCTTTTTCATTAAGGGAGCGGGTAGTGCCATGCTCTAAACCACTAAGCCTCTTGGGCTTGTGGATCAGAAGGTCGGCAGTTTGAATCCCTGCAATGGAGTGAGCTCCTATTGCTCTGTCCCAGCTCCTGCCAACCTAGCAGTTCGAAAGCATACCAGTGCAGGCAGGTAAATAGGTACCGCCGTGGCATGAAGGTAAACGGCATTTCCATGCGCTCTGGTTTTCATCATGGTGTCCCGTTGCGCCAGAAGCAGTTTAGTCCTGCTGGCCACATGTCCCGGGAAGCTGTCTGTGGACAAACGGTGGCTCCCTCGGCCTGAAAGCGAGTTGAGCACCACAATCCCATAGTCACCATTGACTGGACTTAACCGTCCATGGGTCCTTTACCTTTATCTTTTCATTCCTAAGAGGTGGAGAAGTCTGTGGGGTACATCTGTTTACTGATTCATCTAACCCCAGACACTGAGAATCAAGCCTGCTCTGATCTAGCCTGGGTTCAGATCCTTGATCACACAAGTGCGGTGGAATGTTAAGAATTCAGATAAATCTGCTAGGAATATGAGAGCTCACCACCACACAAATCTATATATATCTACTACAGCACAATATTGTGAGTCTAGATTCCAACATTTAAAGATACTTCTTAAACAAGTTCCCACTTCTGGGTCTTCCAGTGAGTTATTGTCCTCATCTATAGACTCAATCCCTTCATTCTTTTCTTATTATGGGTTGGAGGAGACTGTCAACACTTAATCCTGTTTCAAGCTGGAAAGGATGGACTGTGCTGAATTGTGTCAAGCAAACAGAGTTTCACACCGCAAATACAAATAATTGTGGAATAACATTATTTTGCTGCTGGCTGTGCTGAAAAGCCAGCTTCTCACAGACATCTCTGCATGGCGTCCGTGGCGCTAACCACTGAAATGTAGACACTTTGGAAAGAGACAGCTGAGCAGCCAGTGTATCCATAAATGAGAGATTAAGGCAAACGCGGACCAAATTCAGCACCAGCGCGACTCCTTTTGTAAATATATCTGAAACCACTGTCAGTGCCATGGAAAAACAGCAACAGATGTGGAAAGCTAGGAAAAGTGTTAATGTACCCAAAATAAAGGAGACACAGATGTACTAACAGTGGGCGATGTGTGTGTTTCTGCTCTGTGCCAAATCCACCAAACACATTGAGTTCCCCAGCTGTGGGCCCACACACATTGCTCCAGATGTAGAGATTGAAGCAACCTCTCGCACAGGCAGGAGCATCCAGGTCACGACCCACAGAGGCTCAAGAAAACTGTCACCCAATGTCAGTATGCTGACTTTATGCGATGTCTGGACTGCATCAGAGGTGTAGAATTAAAAAAGGAGTACTGCAAGGTTGAAACCAATGCCTGGACGGCCATGAAAACACATGGGCTTAGAGCCAGTGATACCAGAAAGTTGCCATGGGCACTTCATAGTTAAAAGTTTTCCTCTGCAATCACGAAATCTGAGGTTCCCGGTGATCAAGCTGCACCACTGGTTTGTACACATACTGTCCTAATGCATATCCAGAAAACATATAGAGATGGTTACCATTGCAGGAAAGTATACCTGATGCAGTTCAGAAAAGCCCTACTAGACCACCAACAGCTGCCCTAAGCAAGGTGGTTTATGGATGCAAACATGTTTTGGATGTTCCAAGTCAATTCACATTGGAACAAAATGGGCAAAACCAAGACCTGATGTGTTTTGCAATGCGAATTCATGCCAAGCAGAAGAAACTACCGATTGCAAAGAATGACCACCCAGATCCCTACCAGCAACACTTCCCCCAAAACTTCTAGGTCAGGCCAGCTACTACCAGCCACCCAGTAGGGCTGGGCAATAGCTGGTTTTCAACATCGCAGCATATGAGCAGCTAAACATAATGATATACTGATATATCACACTGTCTGAAATAAGGATGGAACTATGTAAAGGCATTAAAAGTCACGTGGCTGTTCTGAAAATCAACTCGTATACATCCTTGGCCACGGGACCATGGACCACAACACAGCGAGGAGAGATTCTGTCTGTCCGTAACAGCTCTGCGAAAGCTACTTAACCGTGAATGGGGATGGAGGTGTGTATCTTTATCTATGATTGCGCAAGCCAGCACATGGCATATACATACCCACAGTCGCAAATCTCGCAAATGCATGGTTGGGAGAGACGTGAAACCGCTAGAGAAGCCATGGCTGCTGAAGTCCTGTTTCTTCTGGGGTGCAACCTGCAGGCTAGCTCTTCCTCATCTCACTGCAGCAGGTCACAAAGGAAGAAAGTATTCTGCACATCTCAGCTAGTCAGCTTTCCTAGAGCAGCACAAATTCTCTTTCCCCCTAAACTTGCTGCTGTTCAAGCCTCTACTAAATCCAGGCCTGCTCTGCAAAGGACAGGGGACTCATAATATCCTCTTGGGGTGGTCACTTGGAGATCCTTTGTGAAGTCACCAAGGTAGACCTGGCAGGACTTAGCACAGCCCTCACCACAAAACAGGGGAGGAATTCATAGCTCAATTTATAGCCAGCTCCATTTTAAATCTGGGAATCACTAAACTACTCCAGTTGTGGGCAACTGGAGCAGGGCTGCTTTAGAGATGCAAGCTAAAGGGCCCCCATTTCAATATTTATAAAAGGAAAACAAAATTTAGTTAATACAACTGCAAATATTACTTGACAATACTTTTATTTGAGAACTGTTACCCTTCCATGTGGAGCTTCGCATCAGTCCTTTGAAAACCTTAATGTATCAATGCCAAAGGCACAGTAACACATTAATATTAAATGGCTATTGTTTTCTTATTTCTGTTCCTGTGGGCATTTGGGGCATGTTTCCTGCAACATTTTCAAAACTACCTGTGAACGTGGAGTGGAGCAAAACCCACACGCTGCCCACTAATATTGAAAACAGATCCGTACACATGTTTGATATTAGAACACTTCCTGTAATAAAAATGTTACTGAGACAGGCCACAAGACTTTTTGTATTAGGGAGAATATGTATATCCTGCTTTATAGACCCAAGAGGATCGCAGTGGCTTACAAAATATCCTTAAATCTAGTACAGAGACAGAAATTAAATGGCATTCCACATTGAATCAGGATGACTTGGCCAGCATCCTTGGTGTCATCCTATCAGGTAGCAAGTCCCAACAAAATATTTTGAGGCAAGGGAGTAAGTTGTACAGCTGAAACGTATGAAAGAAGACATCTTCCCTTGCTGGCAGTTTCTTTTATAGGGGCTTTTCTACATTAACACGCTATATGAAAAAGTAGCAAGTCTGACTTGGGACTCAGCTACACAGCTGCAAATAAAACATTTTAAATGTGTTGTAAAGTGCACTATACAAATGTGACACTAGATGGCAACAGTGAGCTACGCAAAATTAAAAGTATTTTTCCAAAACGACATTTTTTTAAAAAGCATTTTCACAGCGTTTTCTATATGTGTGTAGATTCCACCTTGAAGACTTAACTATGAAACTATTTGGCTTTTCCAAATGAGAAAATTCTGGCAGGTCCACTTCCCCTGACCTGCATAACCCAAATGCTGCAATACAGCATGCAAGAGGGAAATTTACTAAATGCTAGGGGCAAAAGCCCCTTCTGTGATCAGAGAGGCTCCTAGCGCAGTTTTATTCTCTTGTTAATTATGCTGTTTTAAATGTGCATTTGACTTCACATAGGAATGTGTTGTTTTTAAATGCTTAAGATTTTGTTAACTTTGTGTTAAATATGTATTCTGTAGTTGACCTCCTTTGTAATGTTTTATTTTGAAATCTTTAAGATAATGTTTTAGTTTTCTATTTGACTTTCTTCAGATTGTTTTATTGCTGTTTTAATATGCTGCAAACCGCTTTGAGATTCTTAAAAATATAAAGCGGTGTAGAAATGAAATTAATAATAATGGTTCATGAAGTATAGAAAATTGCTGCTGGAAAAATACTTTCCCAGCTCAGAAGCCACAGTAGTCACATGAACAGACCATCCGCCATAAAGCTTGAGGGATGTTTAGGAGGAATTCAATGTGGCACTAAGATGACTATTCCACCAGCGAAAGCATTTTAGACCACTCAGAACCAATGGGGGAGGGGGGCTGCAGAAGTTTGGAAAGACCTGTTATGCTAGCAGAAGGCCTTACCTGGGCTTTCGCTGGCAGGACCCATTAGCTGAATCCAGCCTAAAATAAGTGAACAGGCATAAAACACAAGTTGGGCCTCTTTCATAGCCTTAAATAATTTTACTTCATTCTTCCAAAGAGCTGAAGGAGGGAAACCCTTAATTCAGAAGATTTTATTGAGAGAGGTTTATTATGCTTTTCAAAAAGTGAAACTTTTATTTCATTTTAATAAATATTTTAAGACAAGTGAAAGTTTTAAGACAATACGTTAGTTACTAGAATTCATTCATTGTCTACATGACCAAGCTATGTCTGGGCAAATGTGTTCTAACAAAGCAAGCTCTCCGTTTTTTAGATTAGTTCTTAAATACACAGCACATAACCTATTTTAGGGGGAGGATCTTGGAACAGCAAATATTAAGAGAAAACAGAAGAGAAAGATGAAAACATCTGCGTAATGAAGACTATTCTTAAACCTCTGTAGATTCACACACAGGAGGAAGAGTTGACATAAGAATGGGCAATTGGTTTAGCCAATTATTTACAAGAGCATTTCATTAAGAACATGTGCTGAAAAGGGTTAGAGCAAAATGATCTGTCAAAATATGATTAGAATGCAGTTATGATATGTAAAGGTGTACACAGATAATGTTTGTTGGTTCAGTCTCTTAACACTCCATGCTTGTGAAAGTCTCAAATGGCCTCAATTTTTCAGGATCTCTTAATCAGTAAAAACAGAAGAGCACCATAATGGGGACTATGCAACAAACTAAGTCAGAGTTTGCATTGTTTAACACCAAAATCTCAATGAAAGCATGAGGTTTACCAAAAAAAAAATTTAAAATACTTTAGGTAAAAGTGAAATGTTTAAGTTTCTGAAGTTAGTGCATTGTTATATAACCAAGGAATGTTTTCATCTTTACAGATCTTTGCAGATGAAGATTCTTTTACATCCAGTTCCATGCTACTTTTCTGAAAAAGAAACACATATGCCATTCAAAAACTTTTCAATTATTTTTTTTTAAACTTGCCTAGAAATAATAGTCCTTTAGGCATAAAGTCTTCCAAGGATGTACCCTGTTACGTATGGGGTAGAAATCAATTACAAAGCAACCTCGGTTAAAACTTTTTAAACTTCCAAGTAGCAAAAGAAGATTTTTATGGTCACTTTGGGTATTAGAATTTAGATAATATTAAGAATAAGATGGTCAAAACTGAGAGATTATGTTTCACATGTTAAGGGCAGAAAATGAGAAATCATTTTCCTTGCACAAACGACGCATGCAAGATCTCTGAATACAAGATTGTTTTAAAAAAATCAGGACGTGGATTTTGTTAAATAAAACTATATCCAGAGAACTTGTTGTGCAAGTGGGAACAAATGAGAATTAAACAAAGAAATAAAAAACAGACAGCAGACTTTCTTGCTCTAACACAAACTGGTCTGGGAAGTCCCCAAAGTTTAAAAAGCTGTTTGCTACATAGGAAATGGTGGGGCAAAACCCCCCAAAACTAGACACTACCTTGGATGTGCAGAATTAGTGGCATGCTTCTTTGGCTCCCGTCTCATGTACATAAGCCGTTTCACACAGCTCCTTGCTCCCTTGTGTACCTACTATGGCATGACTGCTTGCGCTAGAAAATGCAAATCTGAGCACAGCAGAAATGCAAGCTATTTTATCCCTTACAGAACTGTGCTAGCAGTTTGCTGGCATTTCTTAGCTTCTGCCCCACTCAGTATTATAAAGTGTTCCATCACAGCAATCCTATGCCTGCTTCAGAAGTCCCATCATGTTCACTGGGGCTTGGGAACATAGAAAGCTGCTTTTTATCGAGTCTATATTGACTGACATCAGCTCTTCAGAGTTTCAGAGAACGGGTATGGACACCCCTAACTGTGGATGATTAGGGAGAAAACCTGCCCCTTCTACGTACAAAGCAGATGCTCTAACCACTGATCAACTCTGCTTCCCCTGCAGGCAAACAAGAGAACTGTGGCCAAAATCATACACTGAAAAGAGAGGAATGCCAACCCACCCCAACACGGCAATAAAACACATTTTCATCTGCAAGATCCAACAGGTACTAACCATTTAACAGGTCTCCCCTATCCTGTGAGCCTGACTGCTCTCTCTCTGGCGTTGAAGGAAGCGAACCCAGGGGGGAGAGAAGGATCTTTCTGTCAAGTAGAGTCGTGTGCGATGGTTTCCCGGCAAGTTCTGCATCTGATGCATATGGTTTCCCCGAAGGGGTAAGAACATTGCAAGCTTCCAAGCTCGCCGGAGAGAGACTAAACTCAGACCTGCACCTTGGGATTTGTTTTTTAGAAGGCAGCGAGTTTTCGAGCGCAGATTTTTTCAACGTTTCCAAGCGCCTTCGAATAGATTGCAAATCCAGTTTGCACGCACTTCCTGCCACGCAGTCCGGCAGAGTGTTGCTGTCTTCTCTTACTTCATCCAGTTCAAAATCTTTACAACTATTATTAAGGCTTAAGAGTGCCCCTTCCTCTGGAAGGGTTTCTTGAAGTATGCCCAGTTGGATAACTTCCTGGCTATCAGAGCAGCTTCCTATCGGAAGACCATCCCATGACACAGTTGTACTCATAGAAGAATTCTGGCTCACATAAGGAGGCAAAGTCTCTGCCGCAATGCCATTCCATGGACCATCCTCCAGCTCACTTGCACGTTCAGTCTTGAGGCCAGGTTCTGGACTTTTTGTTTCACATTTGCCTGGAACAGCGCATGTTAACCCTTGCTTCCAAAACATCTCACCCATTGGCCCAGCAGCTGCTTGACAGGTCAGCAATTCGCTACAACCGGTAACCACCTGCTGGAAACAAAATGGAGACCGCGCATCCAGAAAAGGAGATTCTGCTGTATCAGACATGCATGAAGACATAAAGCATGCCATACTTGAATCTACTTGGTTTCGAGACGCAGGGACTCGGTCCTCCGGCATGTCTTTTATTGCTTCGGTATGATTCCTTTCCACACTTGAGGCTTCTTCATCCTGGATAGCTTTTTTCCAGGAGCTTCTAATTTCAGCAACTAAAATTCAATCAAGAATGAGTGAAATGTAGCACTGCACTGGAGACCATACTCCTATCCAATGTGTTTCTATTGCACAGTTAGCATGTTACCTTCAAAACTAGCTAGGACAGCTAATATAAATATAAATATAAATAAGTATAAATATAAATAATATAAATATAAATATATATTATTACTTATACCCCACTCATCTGGCCAGGCCTCCCCAGCCACTCTGGGAGGCTTCCAACAGGATATTAAAAACACGATAAAACATCAAACACTAAAAGCTTCCCTAAACAGGACTGCCTTCAGATGTCTTCTAAAAGTCAGATAGTTGTTTACAGTGGTACCTCGGGTTAAGTACTTAATTCGTTCCAGAGGTCCATTCTTAACCTGAAACTGTTCTTAACCTGAAGCACCACTTTAGCTAATGGGGCCTCCTGCTGACGCCGCGTCGCTGGAGCACGATTTCTGTTCTCATCCTGAAGCAAAGTTCTTAACCCGAGGTACTACTTCTGGGTTAGCGGAGTCTGTAACCTGAAGCGTATGTAACCTGAAGTGTCTGTAACCCGAGGTACCACTGTATTTCCTTGACATTTGATGGGAGGGCGTTCCACAGGGCAGGCGCCACTACCGAGAAGGCCCTCTGCCTGGTTCCCTGTAACCTCACTTTCACAGGGAGAGAACCGCCAGAAGGCCCTTGGCGCTGGACCTCAGTGGCCAAGCTGAACAATGGGGGTGGAAACGCTCCTTCCGGGATACTGGGCCCAGACCGTTTGGATTCCCTCGCTTCCTTCCACATGCAATGTCATCAGTTACTTAAGTATAAGGTCCTTAGAAGAATGGTGGATATAATGTCAAAGTTCAGGGAAGCAAAACTATTTGTACTGCCAGACTGTGACTGATCTGCGTTTAAAAATCAGGTTCTGTATGAGCCGAACAGATTTTCTTAGCTTGAACTGCTCTGCTAGTCATGCGAACAGCAAGACAATAGGCTGAAGCATCAACCTCTGATCAGTGAAAAGGCTTCCCTCCTCCAGGCGTATTTCACCAGGCATCGCCCACAGAATGGAAATGCCTGTTTTGTTGCCATAAGGAAAAGAAACTTACTCTTCATAAAGAAAAAATGGATTCTCAGGGAGTGAAGGTAATACCATAGTCTGTGCGTGTCTTGTACAACAAATGAATTAGGCTGCAGAAGAGTAAAGTTAAAAGTTGGAAAGGATCACCCCCTTTGGGAACTATTAGCATTTCTGCTAATCTGGCTCGTAACTGAACTCTGACCAACCATTGTTCTCCTCCTTTCCCACATGTAATTACAATTTGGCAGGTTATTCATACAGGCCAACGTAGAGGACATCACACTTTCCCCCAAGAACAGCTGGAGTGACGAGAGGGAACAATTTACTGGCCTCTCAATGAGTCAGTCAGCACCAAAAAGGGAGCCTCCTAGTCCAGGGAGCCAACCAGGACAATTTCTGCTTCCTTCTTCCTGACCCTTTAAAGAAAAATGGACAGAGGCAGAAAGGATGAGGATGTATCTGCAAGAACCTGTGTGTCAAAAGGTATCAGCTGCCATTGCCTTCAACACTGGAGTCCTAGAGGAAAACGTTGCCATCTAGCACAGAAGCATCACTGACTGCCCAAAATATTGAACGATTTCTCTGATGCCTTTAATTGTGGTGTCTATTCTACCTGTTCAAGAAAGAACGCGAAGGAAGGATAGAACTTTTTTCATGTATGCCACAACAGCAGCAAGAATACTTATTGCGCAGTATTGGAAGACACAAGAACTACCCACTCTGGAAGAATGGCAGATGAAGGTAATGGACTATATGGAATTGGCAGAAATGACTGGCAGAATCAGAGACCAGGGAGAAGAGACGATGGAAGAAGATTGGAAGAAATTTAAAGATTATTTACAGAAATATTATAAGATTAATGAATGTTAGAATGACATTGGATTGAACGTAAAAGGTCATTAGTAAAAAGGTGTAAAATTGAAAGACTTAATATATTAAGATATCAAGGAGATCAAGATATATTAAGATATTAAAATTAAGATAAAGATTAGTTAAGATAGAGGGAAGGGATTTGCTGATTAAATATATGAATTGGAATACAGTGAGGGGAGGTGTGGGGAAGTCTGGGAAATAAGTAAATGTAAGGAATATTATGAAGATGGATTTGTTTTTATTTGTCTTTTTTCTTCTTTTTTTCTCTTTTATGTTGCCGTTTTTTTATTGTCGTTTTGTATTTTTGTATTTGTGTATTTTTCTGTTATTTTCTTCTTTTTATGTAAAAATCTTAATAAAAAAATATTATAAAAAAAAGAAAGAACGCGACTTCTTGTAAAATTCCTGCATCAGACAAAGGAATTACATTCCCTCAAAACCTTAACTTTGTACCAACTGGCATTGCAGAATCCTCTGCCATAGGTAATTAAAGGGTGGAATATTAGAGATACTCACTCAGATTTTCTGGGGTCCGTGGAATCTGTTTCTTTGTTAAGAAGGGATCTGAGATTAAGCTGCCAAACAGGTCCTCCAAATCCTGACCTCCTCCTCGAGTGCTCTGGGGAGAATTAGATACTACTACATCTGCCATCTGCAAAAAAATACACACAATAAAAACCATACAAGTAACACAGGTTTCCACAGGACCAGGTTCTACTCATGGGACTCTGAATCCAGCTTTGACAAACTATGGGACTATTAACATTGAGCTTTAGAGCAGCATTAGTAAAACTTCGACAGAAAAACTAATTCATTAGACACCTGCCAATGAAACAGCTTTTAAAGCAGCTGCTCAAGATGCAAGCAGATTTCCCAACTCTTTCCTAGGTGTCAGGAGACCAGGCTGAGGTCTGCACCTCTGATGAGGAATGGTGGGAGCCTCCTCTGACCAGGATCCTGAAGCTGCCCAGGAGCAGTAGAGCGGTATAGATTTGAAACAGTGGTTTGCAGAGGGGCATAGTTGGGAAGAACTGGGAGGGTGAACAGCAAAGTGAAGAAGAACTGGGAGAGAGAGAGAGAGAGCGCTAACAGACTCTCTCTCTCACTGGAAAGTGTCCAGCCTATCAGTCCAAGGTCACGTAGAGCAGATAAGGTGGCTACACAAAAAGCACGGTGGTTGCAAGATGGAAGTGATGGGACTGGGGGGGCAGGGAAGTGGGTGGAAACCTTAATTGGGAACACCTTTCCTCCGAGATGTTCTTGAGCTGTGATCATTAAAATCTCTTTAAATAGTTAAGAGACTGCTTTTGCTTTGTTCTGCTTATCCACGGCCAAAGGGAAGAAGGAAGTCCCTCCCCCACCTCAGACCTTCCAATACTGAATCCAGCTAAGCCAGGCGTAGGCAAACTCTGGCCCTCCAGGTGTTTGGGACTACTATTCCCATCGTCCCTGACCACTGGTCCTGTTAGCTAGGGATGATGGGAATGGTAGTCCCAAACATCTGGAGGGCCGGAGTTTGCCTATGCCGGAGCTAAGCAGAGCTGCTTGCCTTGTGGCAATTTTCTGGCTGAATCACATTCAAGGACGTCTCTCACCTGTTCCGCCAGTTGCTCTTGTGCCTTCTTCAGAGGATCTTCTCGTTTAACGGAAGATGGCGTTTTGAATGTATCAGCTTGTTTTTTCTTTGCTGTTTTTGCAGGTCTTGAACTTCTTCCTTTATATCTTAAGAGTTGACAACTAGAGTGATCTGCTGCCTTGGGTGTTTCAGTAACCGATCCCTGAAATGATGCAATTATTTGCACAAATGCTCAAGGACCGGTTTTAGATGCAGACTGTCGTTCTTGACAACATAACCACCATGGCAGATTTAACTGCAACAGACAATGCTGCAGTTTCCCAAATTATATGGATTCCCCTATTCAGAAGGGAGAAGCAGGTTTTGGGCTGTCACTACAGAAAAGCTTGGTGTAGCTGGTCTTCTTTAAGGTAAAAGATTTTATGATGTCACAGCAACCAAGCCACATTTGCACCATATATACACATTTTAAACATTTAATTTTAAAGATTTTAGGCCCTCTTTCAGGGTAGATAACCTCACAAAATAGCTCCCAAGTTGGCAATTATTGTTAATTGTTATTATATGGAATTATTTTATATATGGAAATGTTTTTAATTGTTTTGACACTTTTGTGTTTCCCCATTACAATTGTTTCATTTGTTTAATAAATTTCACGTATTTTATTGTTGTAACCTGCCCTGGGACAGGTAGTAAGAAATCTAATAAAGAACTAAAAACAGTACACAACATAAAATAAAATAATGAAAATCAAGACAACTATTTAAAAACCCAATGAATTGCTTAGAAATATTTATAACTCTATTAGGCCATAGAATAAATAATTCCTTAGGCACAGGAGCACCACTGAAAAGGCCCTCTCTCTCATGCATGTCTACTGGCAGGCATATATGGTCTCAAGGCCATTAAAAGGTCAAAACCAGTAAAATAATCTTAGGATAAGGTTCAGCTTCTTCAAGGCAATGGCCTCTCTATGAAGTAATAACGTTTTCTGAAGCCGATCAACACCATGTGGAAGGCAGGGAACACTCACAAAATAGTCTATGTGCTGCCTCACACCCAGAGTAGCACTACTTCTTGGTGCCTATATTGTCTCCCTTCTCCTCCAACCAAAAGCAGAAATCACTCCCATCCACAAGCTGGGAAAGACAGAACTAGGCCAAATTATAACTTTACTCCAAGCTCTGTAACTCCTTGTAGACACTTCAGCTTTTCAAGAACAGTTAGGTTACCTTTTCCAAAGATACCCATGTTTCATTTTCAGACGCTGTGGCGAGACTGGAAGAGGGCACGACCATCCTGGGGGGGGGGGTGAGGAGAGGTGAAAATATTACTAAATGCATACTGTTGATGCTCTGCACTTCATTCAGTCAAAAGCTATATGCCCCGTATCTGTCCGTTACGATTTCCCTCAATTCGTCCCGGTCATCAAAAGGCAGTTTTATTATAGGGAGAGCTAGTGCCAACTAGAGCAAAGCTTTATCTCTATTTGAGTATCAGCCTCCCAGAAGTATAAAGGTGAATCTCATGAACAACAATATATGCACACGCAAAGAAATCAGTGCCTTGAAATATATGCTTCATAGAATGCTTTTAAAGACAGCTTGCGCACAAATCGCAACTGCACACCATGCCACACAAGCACAAATTGATGAAGACCAGTTTACGAACTGGTAGCAATCCACACAGAGAACTTCAAGCAAAATCAGTGTTTTACATATGGCAAGTACTGTATTTTCCCATGTATAAGACGCCCCCTCTTCAAATAGAGAAAATGGGGGGGGGGGAGATTGTCCAGAGTTGCTGAGGTTTTTTTGGGGGAGATTGGCCAGAGTTGTTGATCTTTTGGAGGGGATTGCCCAGACTTGTTGAGCATTTGGGGTGGCGGTTTTGCCAAAAATCGCTCACCCGCAGGAACTGAACAGCCAACTCTCTGCACACTTGCCAAAAGCAAGCACCAAATGCCGCAGAAGCCAGTAGCCAGCGGACCTTGCAGCACCCACCAATCACCCACAAAAATGCCGCAGGCAATATCCTGTTTGCAGCAGCCACCAATCGCCCGTCCCAACTCTCCACTATCCATGTATAAGACGACCCCAAGTTTTTAGCACAATTATTTTAAGAAAATAACTTAAGTCTTATACACGGGAAAATACGGTATTTCCCCCTATTTGGATAAACTATTTATAGTCCTTTATAGGAAGGGCTACAAGAGCTGGAAGGTATGTCTCATATATAGCTGGGTCAATATTGACCTGTGCAGAATCAGTTGCACGTGTAGCTCAAATGTTATTTCAACCCTAAGAACTTCAGGGAGCAGCATGCATGTTTTACGGGGGGGGGACGGGGGACGGACAACATTCTTCAGAGATGCTTCCCAAACCTGACAGGAGCAGCAGCAGCGCAAGTGGGGTCCTCCTCACTTGAGGGTAGCTTCCCATTACAAGAAAAACCAAGCATAAATTAATTCAGCTCTGCTGTTCCTCCTCTGCCCCCATATTGGACCTGGGCGCCTCCTGGGACTAAGGAAACGTAAGAGACGGCAGGTAAGTGAAGCCATATAGCCTTAGAGCTCAAATCTAGATTTGCATCAGAAGGAAAAGACTGATTCGCATTGCATTTCCATGAGATGGTCACAGAACTATAAACAAGAGGTGAGATGTGTAGAAGTACTTCATCCCTGTATAATACCTGCTCCTCCAATTTTCAGACTTGTGTCACATTCAACACACACACAGCCCTTTGATGCATAAGGACATATTAAAGCCATACCTCTCTGCAATTACCCCATCTGAACTACTTTGACATCTTGATGCTTTGCCAGGAAGCTCAAGTTCTGTTTTCTGAAAACTCTTCTTCTTGGTAGAATCTAAAAATACATTTTTACAAAGAGAATCATGGCTTTTCGGGAAGTGCAAATTTGTTATATTTACTAGATTAGAATACCCTAATGAAGGCATCCCCAAACTTGGCCCTCCAGATGTTTTGGGACTACAATTCCCATCACCCCTGATCGCTGGTCCTGTTAGCTAGGGATGATGGGAGTTGTAGTCCCAAAACATCTAGAGGGCCAAGTTTGGGATTCCTGCCCTAATGACTAATACTACATGCCTCAAATATTGTGCCCATGTTAGCAAGATGATTAAAAAAATATGGCTAATGATGATAATTTTAAATGTATAAATATGCAAAGAGGAAGACAGACATGTCTGCGATTGTTGCCATTGAAAGCCCTAACCCATGCTCTGAGGCTATGGATCTCAGGGCAGGATTGATAAAGCTGCTCTTGAGATTTACCTGGAATTGATGCAGGGTACTGGCAGAAGACACTGCTTTTATAAGCTTCCTCGGTAGCAGGAGAAAAAGAAAGGGGAGACATGGCTGGTAATAAGTCAAGTGCCTTAAAAAGAAAGACATTCAAAAAGTTATGTTAAACAATATTTTTAGCTCTGAGTAATATATCGTCAATATTCCAGAAAACTTAAAATTCCTACAAAATTTTAAAACCACACAGCCTCTTTTAAAAATCTAAAAGGCTGCCCTTAAGTTTTACCATTTCAATAAACATTTGAAAACCTTATTATTATTATTATTATTATTATTATTATTATTATTATTATTATTATTTATATCCCGCCCTCCCCAGCTGAAGCCGGGCTCAGGGCGGCTAACAACACTAAAATAGTGCAACATTCTAAAAACATTATACTTACAACCTTACAATAGTAAGGGGTGATAAGTTTGGCTCTTTAAGAAGGTTCAAATCAAGAGAATTAACCATTGCAAAATACTTGAGGATTTTACCAGCGTCACTACCAAAAAGTGTGTTGGTCAAGTTAAACAATTAGTATAACAATAAGGGGACTGCCTTTGGGATTTTTAAAGGCAATTTGTTTCAATTAATTTTCTACAGAAAACATACATTTTTAAAAATCAACACAAGCCTTTTACTCTCCCTGAAAGGATACTTACAGGATCTGGATTTTTAATTAAATGAAAAGGTGACTGGCCAAGGCAATTTTCCCACTTCAAATCCCATTCCTGCTGTTTTTTAGAAATAGACTGCTTTATTGATACACAATCTTCACGTTTTAATTTTTGCCTGTAAGAATTGAAGAATAACCAACATAGTTACTACAAAGTGTTTTATTCAAGCAAACTGAGATTTCATGAACAAATGAGTTATATCAAGTGAGTGTATCTGCTATAAATTACACAACAGCTGTGCCTTAGCTAAAGTCTAGTTGTGAACCATAATTAGAGTAAGCAGAAAGAAACTGCAAGACCACAAAATACAAGTTTCATTTACAAAAATCTGAAGCTATTTGATACTCACAAAAGTAAGTTTGTGTCTTAAAAAGTTAAGTTACTATACTACTAGTATAGACCTGAAAAGCAAGAATACTCACCAAAAGGCAATTGAAATGAGCTAACTGCAAGTTAATAAAATCAGAAGGTAAAGAGTACAGGTCCTCTGTTTAAAATAGAATCTGGACACCAAGACATACAGGGAGAAAGGAATTTTGTACTCCAAGTTCAGATCCATCAACTAGTCCAGAAACAAATAATGTGCTTGTATGCTTCCCACTCTTTTCTATTCCGTTTCTGAATACTTCCAGCACTTGTTAAACCACACTTTCCTCATGGCATCCAAACCAGAAAACTCTGATTTAAGCAAATCGTAAAAAAACAGGAATGTTCCTGGTTTTAGGGATTACTTAAAGCAGTTTCCTGGTTCAGATATCATGAGAAAATTGACTTAATAAACCATAGAAGTATTGACTTAAGGTCGATAACAGAAGATGGGGCATAGTTTGCTCCAGATCCAGGAAATCATGGTTTACCAGACCCTTACATCTAAGCCAGGACAGTAAGTCAGTTTATTCATGCCACAAGTATGTGAAAAGCGGCTGGGCATGTAGGATATGCAAGCCACAGACTTCTGAACTCACCTCAGTGACTTAAGACCCAGTAAATTAACATTCTGGTATTTGGTCTTTCCTTCCATGTACTGAAGATCCAATTTTAGTGCATTCTTGTCAATGCGCCAGCGCTCATGCATCAGTATTTCCAAAGCTTTGTTGAGTAAGTGGACAATCGTTAAAACGTTTAGTTTTCCTTCTTCATAGACATTCCCTACATGAAACTGCAAAACGTTGCAAACAAGAGCAGGAACTGATTAATACAGAAATACATCGTCGTAACACCCCATTCCTCTTTCGAAAAGTGAGCAAAATATAATGGGATAGTGAGCCATGCAAGACAAATGGAGTGAAGACCGTGATTTAAGAGATAACTGAGTGCCTGCAGCTTGAGATTCAGGGCTGTAGATTGTTTCTTTATGCAATGGGCCTGGAAGTCAAATGGGGAGTGGCTGAAGGATAAAAGAAGAAGGCATCACCGATTTTTCATTGTGATTTTTCAAGAGACTACCGAGAAAGGGGCACCAAAAGACTTTTGGCATCATGCTAGTGTATGCTTGGGAGCAATCAGTAAACTTCTCTTAAATTTACATGGCAAACAATTTAAATGGGGGGGGGGATCTCTTGGGGGTAGTATGCGACCCGTGGGTTAGTCACCCCTGCTTATTACAGACGAAGGGTGCCGATATATGCATGGAACCTCGTCCAACCCAATGATCGGTCAGCTGCAAGGAGAGCCTGGCTCACATAAGCCCAACTCAGTGTAGGGGTGGAATGATCTTGCAAGAAGTACAACTCTTAGAACAGAGCTATTTGATTTGAGTTTGATTACATCTTCACTATACTGCAGATCTTTCCCTGCATTTTGTTTTAACAAAGTTGCTAATCACAATAACTAGGGGACAATGAATTTCAGACAACTAAACGAAACACCAGGCAAGAGAAAAAAACAATTCTACACAAAGAGTGGCGCAAAAACAAAGATGCATAGAAACTTACTTGGTGCATATCCTTTTCAACTTTTTCAAGTAGAGGCCTCGGAACATTAATAGCGACACTTGTGCCATCTAATACGTACTGGTCAATATGACCTTTGACAACTGAATCTACAACTTCTATTTCTTTTTGTAGACGTGTAAGTGTTTCCGTTATCTGTGTCCATAAACAGCGAACCTTTGGAAGTAAAAGAAAGCGGGGGTGGAAACGAAAGAGAAAATGAGATACTTTGAGAAAGCAGAAATATGCATGCGCGTAAAATGACAGTCCTGGGAGGCAGGGCACCAGATGGTGATAGTTGGAATTACATGATCAAATATCCTCACCTTCTCAACTCTCTCTGCCGTGTTGTTCTGACTTGGATTAACGCCTTTCTCCATTCTAGCCAGAAAGTGAAAAACACAAAAAGTGTGAGCCAACGGTATAATTTGTGCTACAGCAAAAGCTGACTCACATATTCTGGTGTCTTTTGCTAACAGCTAATCAGTAGCCATTGAGAGCATTAGGCATGACAAGAGCGTATCACATACAAGTCAACACAAAATGCTTCCTTCTCCCACTTCTCATATCTGCCAGGTATTATGTTGTAATGAAAATGTGTTAACACCACAACCAGGGCAAAAAAACTCTAAACTGAAACTTTCAAATGAAAGCAAGCTAAGAGGGTACACTTACTTTTGGAGTTGCTTGTCCAGATCTGCATTTTCAAATTTTAAATCTCTAATTCGCTTACTAAAATGCCTGCAAACAAAGAAGTAAAAGCCAATAGCTACAGGTAAAGATTCTTAAATGTACAATACTCCCAAAAGCAGCTGATGAAGAGCAAACAGCATTTTTCCCTTAAGCCCCAAACCCCCAATATGTGCTTCACATAGTTCATGTGTTTACTTTTTTAGTAATATGCAATTCTAAGATGGCAGCTCCCTAAAAGTTTTAGTTGGTTGGTTTGTTTGTTTGTTTGTTTGTTTGTTTGTTTGAATCAAGAAGCCTTTTTTAGCTACACAGGCCTGCTCCCTAGGGATTCACTCCTATTCTCCCTGACATCTTTGTAGAGACTGCCCTATGTCTCTTGGCAGGATCATGCATTTATTTGGCTTCTAGTCTTTTTTGAAGTGCTAAGATTTTGTCTTACATTTTTGTAAGTTTCATACTTATTTTCTTATTTGAATTGTGTATTTGTGTGCTACCCTTTGTGAGGGCCTTTTTTGGCTGGAAGGCAACACAGAAACGAAAACTCAACAATCTCAGCTATACGGTTGTTTGGATCACTCAAACTGCCACAACTTACATGTTACAGAAACTCTACTTACAATGCATTTTTCTGCAATTCTTGAATCAAAGTGTCTTCCTTTTGAAGACCGTGTAAAAATCTGTTTTGTGCTACATGATATTTTGCAACTGCAATGTTCAAGTCGGGAGGTCTTGAGTTCACTGCTTCTGGATAGGATATGTCAGCACCTACAATGGAAGAAGCAAGTTTCTCAAGCCTTTTGTGCATGGGCCCCCCTTCATTCTGTTTTTTGATCCCTTCAACCCAGTATCAACTACATGTCCTACAATTTATTTCCCATGTGGTGTGCATATAAAAAAAGCTAGTTTGGAATAGAAAGCCTCCCAAGAAATGACTGCTTACCTGCAGAATCTACTTTAACATGTTGCATTATGACATATCTTGCGAAGCAGTACATTAGATGAATGAACTTAGACCCACCGGGAGAAAGGAATAAAGATGCAACAACTGGAGGAAAGCTGTTTCCACATTCGTCCTGGGGAATTAAAAGGATAAAAAAGTGAACGGAGGAAGTGAACTGCAGCCTACAACTCTCTCTCTCTTAGATTTAAGCTTTAGCTACTACCTGTTTGTAGCACTAATATAATCGGCAAATAAAACAATACCAAGTAGCTTTGACAAATCAGCATACTTTGCTTCACCATTTCCTGAGGCTTGCACCAATACTGAACTTCTGATTGTATTCCTTTGTTATGATTTTTAATTGTTTTACTGTAGGTTTTAATTAAGGATGTTGAGTGCCCCAATGGATTTGTTATTGTGGATCTAAGTATGTATCGATTTTATAGCTGTGTGCTGCTTAGAAGCCATTATGACATTTAAGTGGTTTATAAATTAATAAATAAGATTGTGCCTGAGCCACAGCTCACAATACACCTTCCTTCCTCTGCCGAGAGAGAGGGGGGAAAGAAGAGGGGGAGGGAGGTGCCCACCAACACTCAGCATGCAAGGTCCACAGATTACTTCCCCACCCCAGAGAATGTGGCACTGGACAGAACAGAGGTAGCCCACCCCATCACTGGTCTGAATGAGGCTGTACTTTCTGAAGGAACAGGCATACAGTCTAGAAGTACTCCTTGATTCATCACCGCCACTGGAAGTGACAGTAGTGATCTCAGTAATTAGGAGTGCTTTGTAGAGTTGGAAGGGACCCCAAAGGGTAATCTAGTCCAAGCCTCTGAAATGCAGAAATCCCAGCCAGGAGAGGAAGAGGGCCGTGAAGTCCAGACCCCCAAAGCGGCCCAGAGTTCAAAGGAGGCACCTGTGGAACGATAGCAGCCCTTCCATCACTCCGACCGGCCCCCATGGTTACTTTGGGGATCAGCCCAGTAAGAATGGTGGAGGCCCCCCAAGATCTATGTTGGCGATTGCATGTTGTTGTTGCCGTTTGTAAACCAGTCAAAGTAACAACCAGAGTGCCATCCCTGCCTCCCCCGTCAGCAGCTGTTCTGGGACGAGCAGGGATTCCCAGACATCATTGCTGTGCTAACAATGGCCGTTCCTGGACAGGAACAGCTTAGTTACAGCTACCCATATAGCATCACAACTGGATTTTTGTAGAAGTTAAGACAGGCTCTGAAATTGGGCACATTTTGTCACAGGCTAACAACTTTTATTTTTACATGCTTTCCCAAATGTTTTCCCATGGAAAACATCCGATTTTTTCTCTGATAATAGTTTTATCTGTTTTTATTTGTTATTTTTTCGTTTTTTATTATGGTTGGATAACACTATGGTATTTTGTTACTATTATTATTATTCAGCCCATCTGGGGGCTCCCAAAAACACAATAAAGCATCAAACGTTAAAAACTTCCCTGAACAGGGCTGCCTGTTTATTCATATTCCAAACAAATGAAGGAATAGCTTCTGCTGTGCTGAATCCCACCCAGCATGACTTCATCAAATGTACTTTTATGTCAGCACTGGGTGTTTCAAATTCAATCCCACGTTCTGCAACCATAGGATTGCAAAGACATATTTAAATGCCCTGTTTAAAAACTAAAGAGAGGTACCAATGTTCTGATCCTGGACAGCAACAATTTAAACTGACCAGCTACTTTTGGGGCTGGCAAGGAAACCTCCCCAAAGGAGCAAGTACTGGAGGGAGGAATCTTCGTCCACACTCCTTTCTGTCTGAAAGGAATTCTCATAGACCACCAATATTTATGGGGCAAATATGTGAACCCCTTTTTCATTCTTACCGATACTTACTGAAATTCTTCTTAGCCATTCGTAACTATGTTTCCTGAATTCAGAGTCTGTCTTTTTATCTGTTGGAGGAAAACAAAATCTTTCCAGGGAAGGGAAAGAAGTCAATTTCAACAAACGTTCAATGAATCAGATATATTTCTCACAAAAGATAGCAATACAAAGGGCTCAGTGTTCTCTAAACACATTTGCATTAACAAAGACCTAAGTATCCCACCTAGGATAGAGTTTGCATAGACAACAGTTGTAGTCAATTTTCAGGCTGGCATTGATAGTACTAAATCATCCCCAACCCCTGGCCAAGCTGATGGGAGGTGGAGTCCAAAAACTTCTGGAATGCACCTTGTTGACTACCCCTGTGCTAAGTAATAGGCAAGTTATGGAGACAAGAGGCATGTTACATTTACAGCAATGTGTTCCAAATGGGCAGCCTCTTAAGAATTTTTGGAAGCTTCAGCTGATGTGGAATATGTAAACAAAGGGTTTTGGTGTGTTTTCACCCAAGAGAACATGCGTTGACTACTTTCCAACTGCTGCACAGGCTTCCAGTTCACTTCCAAACACAAGCTGGCATACAAGTCTCTCACTACATGACTTGGGCCCAAAATACCAAAAGGAGCATCGTCTCCAATATAAATCTGCCTAATCTTAAGATCTCCAGGTCCCATCAGTGATGAATGACAAATAGCTAGGAGACAAGCACCTCTCCTAGGGTGCTGTGGCAGCACCTAGACTGATAAATTCACTGCCTTAGGAAGTCTATTTGGCCTGCTTTCTCTTCAGCTTTTGTCACATAGTTAAGCGGGGGCTGACAAAATATAGCTGGCTTAACGGCCAGGCATTAGTTTCTACTAGCTAGCTGTGCAGTCCAGTTCCACTATGATAGCACAATAATATTACCTGAATTTATCAATAAATATATTACAGTGGTGCCTCGCAAGACGAAAAGAATCCGTTCCGCGAGTCTCTTCGTCTTGCGGTTTTTTTCGTCTTGCGAAGCAAGCCCAATAGCGGATTAGCGCTATTAGCGGTTTAGCGGCTATTAGCGGCTATTAAAGGCTTTAATAGCGGCTATTAGCGGCTATTAAAGGCTATTAAAGCGGATTAGCTGCTAAAAGGCTATTAGCGGCTTAGATCAGCTGATAAGAGGCTTAGATCAGCTGTTAAGCGGCTTAGCGATCAGCTGTTAAGCGGCTTAGCGAACAGCGCTTAGGGGCTTGGGAAAAAGGGGGGGAGGGGAAAAAAACCCCAGGAATCGCAAGACATTTTCGTCTTGCGAAGCAAGCCCATAGCAAATTCGTTTTGCGAAGCACCTCCAAAACGGAAAACCCTTTCGTCTAGCGGGTTTTCCGTCTTGCGAGGCATTCGTCTTGCGGGGCACCACTGTATCTGGAAAAAAATCTATCTTAAATTGATATAGCTTGGGTTTTTTAAATTCCATTTTTAACTAGAGATTTATTCCACAGCCTTTCGTCCCTCACTTTCTCAGGTTTTTTGTTTTCCCGCCCAGCCAGTCATTTTGTCTCCAAAACCCTATCTACATGTTTCGTTTGGAAATAAATCACTATCCATTGCTTTTGTGGATAGTTAGAACTTAATGACTGCAAAAAAAGCAGATAAAAAGAGATCAAGTTCCATTCTGAATGCCCACAGCCTTGTTTAAGCTAGAATTCCTGCTTGCTACAATAGATTGGCATTAGCATAAATAACTGAACACATATCATCTTACCAAGCGACTGGCTTCCTCCATCTGCATCTTTTGAAACTGAGCTAACCATGACAATTAGTAAAGCTTGAAAGCTTTTTATCACCTAATTCACTTGTCAGAACAGAAAATTCTGGCACATGACTTAGTCTTATCCCAGCAGGTATCTGACCTTTCAGAATAATTTATTTTAGTGAACTGATCTCTTGCTTTTATATACTTTCCTGAGTGCAAGTATTATTTAACATAGAAGCCCTTACTTCTGAATAGACATTTGCAAGATTGCACTGTTAAATGCACTGCTATGTTTTATAAGTAATAACTTGTGTAATCGTATATTCCAAACACTGAATACTATATTGTTACAAAGATATTATTCATGACATCAGTTGGAAAAGAGTTCTATTGCTCATTGCTATCAGTTTCCAGCACCCTGTGACCTCAACACCACAAAGAAGATCTTGCAGGAGTTGCAACTAAATAATCTCCAGAAAATGTGCAGCAAGTCCCTTGTTAGCTAGTTTTTCCTCTCAAACAAAGGCTACACACAGAGATAGCAGCAGCAGCAAGCTTAAAATCTCAAAAAATGATGTGAAGAAATGGAGGAAAGGATGTTAAATTAGCAAGTAGTACCTACACATTCCTCTAATTCTATTAATCACATCCACAAGAATTCTTCTCTCTACCTTGTGCACAATATGCATCCTTTTGGTGGGCAGAGGCGGAGTAGAAACAAACATTATGGTTATCTCCTCTGCAGCAAGACTAGACCTCTACTACTTGTGGGCTGGATATTACACTATTTTATTTTAATGGGGAGCAATACGGCAGTCCCACAAAGGGATAGCAATGTACAATTTCTCCCCAGAGGAAGGCTGCTACTAGCAATTGTGGGCTGCATAGTTGCTGGGTCCTTGGCCACACAGCTATCAAACTAGCAAGCACTCTGTTACCCTTTTCTGCAGGAAAGGGTGAAAAGGCGCTGCCTGGCAGAGACCAACTACATTCTGGTGGCCACAATTTTTAGTTTGGCTTGTAAGGCCATCCAGAAGTTGTGGACCCGTTCATAATTTTGTCTATAAGAAAAAGCCATTGAGTAATAAAGCATCCTTTAAATGAAGTTAAAGAGAAATGACACTCACCTGAAAATCTCATTACAACGAGACTGGTCTACGTTGGAAAACAGGAAGTGCACAACGATACTAAATGCATCTTTGTTCGGTTTATCAAACATGTTCCTAAAAAAAATGAAAAAATATGAAAACCAGAAATGTCCTTGTAAAGGAAACAATTGCCCCATGCACAAACCTCAGCACCCACCAGGATTGCCTCCTTTCCTCCCTTAGAGGGCCCTTCAATGCACTGATAGCAGCTCACAAAATAATAAGATTTGTAGAGAAGCAGGTTGTTGTTTTTTGGAGCAAGAAATGGGATTAACATCCAACCATGCTTTATTTCCCCTCTTATGATAGCACATTTAAAGCTTACAGGAGTGCTACAAGGCCACAGTCCTGCACTATTAATTCTTTCCCATGATCCATTTTAGTGTCGGTAAATACAATTTGCATGAACGTGGACATTCTTTTTTAATTTTAAGGGAGAGAGGTGCAGTGATGGGAATACTTCATCTACCAACATTTGCACGCCAGAGGTGTGCTTAAGGCACACAAGTACTTTATTTTTAAGACGGTACCGTATCTTTTTCAAAAAACCACTACCATAAACAATATACTCGAATAAACCCCCATAGCATTTTAACCCCCACCAGCGCTGTTGCTTCTAGGAACTTGTGTGAGATGTACACCCATTAAACCAGTGGGTCTCCAGCTGCTTTCAAATTACTGTACAATTCCCGTCATATAATTGTAGAGTGGGAATGGACCCCTAAGGTCATCCAGCCCAACCCCCTGCAATGCAGGAATCTCAGCTAAAGCGTTCTTGGCAGACAGGGCTGGATTTAGGTTTAATGACACCCTCAGCTCCTGAAGGTAATGCGGCCATTTATATGTCCAGCTGTGCTTTGTCAACAACAAATTGTTGCTGTTTCTTGCATTGAATATATGGTATATGGTCAAGGACATTAATAGACAGAATATTAAACTGTTTTTATATGCAACAACAGTGGCAAGAATATTGTTGGCCCAGGAACGGAAGCAAGAAGAAATACCAACGAAAGAAGAATGGCAGACAAAATTAGTGGACTACGCAGAATTGGATAAAATGGCAGGAAGAATTATTCGAATCCTGTGGGACCAGAAATTCACAGATGATTGAAATAAATTTACAAATTATTTGAAGAGCAACTGTAATCAACAAATTACGCTAGTAGGACTACAAGAAGTTTTGTAAGGAGGAACATATGAAATATTGCAAAGAAGAGAAAGAAGAGAGGTATTAGTTATATTTATGTAATAGTGAAAGTAAGAAATGTAAATTAAGTGGAAAAGATTGGAAAATTTTCAGATGTGATTGATGGAAGTCAAAAAAATTGTATAAGATATAAAAGTATGTTTAATAATTGTTGAAAATGATATGTTAAACATATGGTAATTTATTGACCTAATAGGCCATTTGCACATCACAAAATATGTATTTTATCAAAGTAACTGTGGAACTGAAATACCACTGTTGAACTGAAATGCAATTAAGAAAAAGTATATTAATACTATAGTGAAATTTGGGGGGGGGCAAGAAAGTGGGGCCCCCAACCTCTGCTTAAGAAACCTCCAAGGAAGGCTGAGGACAATGGGAGTTGTAGTCCAAAAAACAGCCGGAAACCCAAATTTGGGAAACGCAGCATTAAACAAAGGTCAGTTTAAAAGAAAAAAGAAAATAAAGGCCCACTCACACGCCCAGGCCGAGATGCGTGGAGACCCTCCCGGCGGCGGCTTTTTCCGGGTCGAAGCCCAGCGCCAGAAGGTAGAGCCAGAGGTGCTCTTTCTCCCAGGCGGGAGGAGGCGAGAGCTGCTGCGCGCTCATGGCCGCGAGGCGAACCGGGGCTGACCCGTGTCTTCCTTTCCTCACGTGCAGGTATATCCTCCGCGTCAGCGCTCTGCTCTTCCTCAAGGGTTCCGCCTTCGTTCGCCAAGCCCTTCAGGTCCTCTCAGAGGCGCCCTTCTTTTTCAGCCTCAGCCGCCGCCTCGCCCACCACACGCGCCGCCATTGAGGCTCAAACCGCCAAAAAAGAAAACGGGGAGGGGCGGCGAGGCGCGCGCCAGCCAATCAAAGAGAAAAATGCGCGGCTCCAGCCAATGGGAGGGGGACCGGCATGCGAGTTCCCATCATGCACCGCTTGCCGGAGACATATACTGTACCCGACTCTCAACCGAGGCACGCTGGCGTAGAGCTACGAAAAGGGTAGAGGGGGCTACTAGTTAAGTGGCTGCCTGCTGCGCGAGGCTCTTCCGCAGGCGGAAAGCGGAAACTGCTCCTTAGCAACGGAGGGGGGGAAATTCCCCACGGGCTTTCAATCGGTGCTGGATTTATGTATAAGCTAAAGAAGCTCTAGCTTAGGGCCCCACTCTCTTGGGGGCCCCAAAAAAATTTAAAGGGGAAAAAACCTGGATGTACAATTCCAAAATATAAGATGAAAAACAAATAAAATAAATCCTACATACAGCAACAGTGTTTTGTAAGTCCTGGGCCCCGCCTGCTAGCCTGCTCCCTAAAATATCCCTGGTTTGCTCCTTTCTATATATAGGGTGCCTACATTCTGTTATTTATAATTATTAGTAGTTTGCATCATATATTTACACCTATTATTATTTCATGTTATAGCAAGCTTCAAGAGACTAGGTTATGAGTGTAAATTGTGTTTCTAAAGGAACTTTTGTTCTTGCTAAATGCCAATGTGTTTGCATTATTAAGTTAGTTATGAATAAAAATCAATTTAAGTTAGAGATTAATAATTATTTCCCTAGTAATATACTTCTTAATTGTATTTCACTAGTAATATACGGTATACTTCTTTTTAATAGATTTCAGTTCAACAATTACTTTGATAAAATACGTATTTTGTTATGTGCAAATGGCTTTAGATGCCTATGATGTCCATAAATTACCATTGTGATAGGAATTTTGAGGTCTTAGATATTTGGTAATGTTCATAACAGCACGTACATAGATCAGCACAGGAAGACCGACCTGAAGCCATTTTGATTCCTAAACTGACCAAATGTTTTCTCTGAAAGGTCAAACTGGAAAAGCCTCCCCATTGTCTTTTCCTTCACAAATCCTGTCTTAAGGGTATGTCTGTGTTTGAATAGGGTGTGAGCCTGTGACCTGGCCCAGGAACTAAGTATTTATCACTACAAAAGAATGGCCAGGCTCCCCAGGCAATCCAATCAAGTAACCTGCCAGACAGGAGATAAACAACAACAGGAGAAAAACAACATTCAAATGTTCTGTTTTAGACTGCCTTTTCTGTGATGTAGGTGTGATGTATCTAAGTGGTGGTCTTAGGTTACACCCCTTCTGTGATGTATGTATGATGTTTCTGGGGGTGGTCTTGATCTACAGGGTGGCAATTTCAAAAGTCTTTATAAGGCCTTGCATGCCATTTTTCTGGGTCCCTCCTCTCTCCTGCGGGTGAGGGGAGCACCCTGTTGCAACAGATCAATAAAGATCAAGCTTACTAGCTTTGCTTTGCTTCTCAATATTCTCTGGTTGGCCTCTGTTATTTTCTCCTACCAATAGGGAAGCTATGTAAGGACACTCTATGGGCTCTTGGATACCCCATAAGGGAAAAGGGCAATTTTTGTTTACAACACCATGTAGCATATATTCAACACAAACAGCGGCAATTTGTTGTGCACAAAGGACAGCTGGACATAGAAAGGGCCCCATTACCTACAGTAGCTGAGGGCCTCATCCAACCAAAATCCGGCCCTGCTTTCAGTGTAACTGAATCCTGCTCTGTGGCTTCTTGCTTGGTCATCCTTTATCCTTGCAAGGACTACGTGGCCAGCACAGGAGCATAGCTGTCAACTTTCAGATTTGAAAATAAGGGACCAGCGGCCTCACCTGTCCCGGGGACAGTCTACGGGATATCTAACAATCCGGGATAGCAGTCGGAAGCAGCGGGAAACGGCGCTGGAATAAGGGAATTTCCCGCAAAAAAGGGGGAGGTTGACAGCTATGCACAGGAGCCCAGCTCCTAGGGGTTGAGTCCCCACCCCCGCAATATTCTGTTCCAGTTGCAAGAATGTTTTAAGCCACAGCCTGCGGTGTAGAGTCGCCGGATCCTGCATCTGGAAGGGACCCCACGGGCCATCTAGTCCCACCCACTGCAAGGCAGGAATCTCAGCTCAGGGCATCCACAAGGATCATGAGATATAGCATGAGAATAACAAGGTTGATTTGGAAACAACAGCAAGCACCAAAGGTAGAAGAATGGCGACAGAAGGTAATGGAATATGCAGAAATAGCTAGATTAACGGGGGAAATTTGACAACAGGGTGATGAAACATTTCAAAAAGAATGGGGGGGAATTATGCCATACATAGGAAGGATAAGGTGGAATAGTGAAACCAGTAGAACTGAAATAAACCAATAGAACTGAAATACAAAGAAAATTTTTGGATAAAGAAAATAACAAAACATAAAATGTACAATGCGATCAATGTAACCAATGGTAGTTGTAATTGAATATAGGCAGACAATAAGAACTATATATACAGGAGGATTTATTTGACAATAGACACTCGATGGACAAATACAAAAGAACAATAATATACAAAAGGGATGAAGACAATGCAAAAAAGTAAGATGTGATGTAAAAGGCCAGAAGAGGGAAGGAGGGAAGTCGGCTCTGGGGAGCAGGTGTAAATTTGAAATATGTGTATGTGGAGTGTGCAAATGAAAACCAGTAAAGAATATTGGGGGGGGGAGAATAACAAGGTGGGGGGCTTTTTTAGACGCTGACCGCTGAAGAGACACTTGGAAAACTAATACTTTTCGCAGTCGCCGCCGCAGAATACCCGCTTCCTTGGGCGGCGCCTTTGGAACTCCCCGCCAGTGGAGACCCAGCTGGCTAAGCCTTCGCTAAGCGGAAGCTCCAGCTCATCCCGGAAGCTGGACGCTGCGTGTCACTCTACCCTTTTCTGAGTCAAGGGTGGTCAGGGAAGCGAAGGCGGGGCTCGTTAACGCGGCGCGCGTGACAATGAAGTCGGGAGCAGGTGAGCGGGGAAGAAAGAGCCCCTAAAACGAGGAGAGGAAGAGTCCATCTGGGCAGCCAATGGGGGGAGGGGCGGGAGAGTCCATTCGTCCAACCAAAGGGGGGGCGGGAAAGTCCATCTGGACAGCCAATGGGGGGAGGGGCGGAAGATTGCATTCGTCCAACCAAAGTGGGGCGGCAGAGTCCATTTGTACAGCCAAAGGGGGAGCTGCAGAGTCTTATCTGTAGATCCAAAGGAGGTTTGGGAGAGCCCACATGAACAGCCAAAGGGAGGGGAGGGAGAATCCACCTGGACAGCCAAAGGGGGAGCAGCAGAGTCTTATCTCTAGAGCCAAAGAAGGTTTGGGAGAATCCATCTAGACAGCCAATGGGGGGCGGGAGAGATCATCTGAACAGCCAAAGGAGGTTTGGGGCAGTCCATCTGAACAGCCAAAGGGGGAGCTGCAGAGTCTTATCTGTAGATCCAAAGGTGGTTTGGAAGAGCCCACGTGAACAGCCAAAGGGGGGGGGGCGGGAGAATCCATCTGGACAGCCAAAGGGGGAGCAGCAGCAGAGTCTTATCTCTAGAGCCAAAGGCGGTTTGGGAGAGTCCATCTAGACAGCCAATGGGGGGAGGGAGAGATCATCTGAACAGCCAAAGGAGGTTTGGGGCAGTCCATCTGAACAGCCAAAGAGGGGGCGGCAGAGTCTATCTGTAGATCCAAAGGAGGTTTGGGAGAGTCTACCTGGACAGCTGGGGGGGGGGAGCGGCAGAGTCCATCTGGGCAGCTAAAGGGGGTGGCGTGAGAGAAACAGGGAGCAGTTCACCGGCAAGGAGGATGTGGGTGAATGGGGACTGTGTCCATCGCCAGGTGCTTGGAGCTGTTTATTTTTATGCTTTCACTTAGGGACTCCACCCATCTGCTGGAGGTGAGCCGAAAGCAGCAACCACGATGCTAACTGTAAGAATCCCCTTCGCGGATTCCCAAGTCCAGGCACCCTGCAAGACAGCTTGCACTACAGCCTCTTCCATCAGTTGCTGGTGCTGATGGGAGTTGTAGTCTGAAAAATGAACCATGGAACGAAATTCCCTCCAACGTTTCTCCAATGAAAAGAGGGATGTCCTATTCCGTAATCAATACTTTTATTACTTATACCTCGTCCATCCGACTGAGCTGCCCCAGCCACTCTGGGCGGCTTCCAACATATATAAAAACATAATAAAACATTGAACATTTTAAAAACTTGGGCTGCTTCCCGATGACATGAATAGCTCCATACCTTCCAGTATTTCCCTGAGGAAAATAGGGATGTCCTACAGTTTTGCAGGGGACGCGGGTGGCGCTGTGGGTTAAACCACAGAGCCTAGGACTTGCCAATCAGAAGGTCGGCAGTTCGAATCCCCGCAACAGGGTGAGCTCCCGTTGCTCGGTCCCTGCTCCTGCCAACTAGCAGTTCGAAAGCACGTCAAAGTGCAAGTAGATAAATAGGTACAGCTCTGGCAGGAAGGTAAACGGCGTTTCCGTGCGCTGCTCTGGTTCGCCAGAAGTGGCTTAGTCATGCTGGCCACGACCCAGAAGCTGTATGCCAGCTCCCTCGGCCAATAAAACGAGATGAGCGCCGCAACCCCAGAGTCGGCCACGCCTGGACCTAATGGTCAGGGGTCCCTTTACCTTACAACAGTTTTGCAGGACATTCCAGGATCAGAAAGCAGGATGGCTTCTGTAAATCCGGGACTGTCCCTGGAAAACCAATCCAAACCAAGTGTAGTTGTTCCAGTAAGGGGGGTCACATGTACCCAGTAGGTGGCCCCAGTTCACACCATCTTTGCGTATAGCATACCTGCTACTCAGCGTTTTCACAAGCATTTTGCAAAATGTGTTGCTATTGCATCCTGCAAACTGAATATTAATGTACAATTGTATTAGTAGTGAGCCTTTTATGTTCATGTGTCCATTTATATTCTTTTCGGTAGCTCATCCCATAACTACGTTGTAGCCAATTAAGGCGGAAACTAGCAAGATGGCATCAAATCCTCCTGGGCAAGGTAAATGTTACGTCTGGTAATCTTCCCCTCTATCTGCATGGTTACGTTATAATAAAATTTTAAGGTGCACACACTCCGCAAAAACCCTTCACCCTTCAAAATTTAGGAAATATTCCCTGAGACTTCATTTGAGTACAGTGGTACCCCGCAAGACGGAAAACCCGCTAGACGAAAGGGTTTTTCGTTTTTCGATGCGCTTCGCAGGACGAATTTCCCTATGGGCTTGCTTCGCAAGACGAAAATGTCTTGCGAGTCTTGAGATTTTTTTCCGCTCCCCACCCCCTTTTTCTAAGCCGCTAAACTGCTAATAGCCTTTTAGCAGCTAATCCGCTAATCCCTTAAGCCTTTAATAGCCGCTAAACCGCTAATAGCGCTAAGCAGCTAATAGGGTTGCTTCGCAAGAAGAAAAAACCGCTAGACGAAGAGACTCACGGAACGGATTAATTTCGTCTTGTGAGGCACCACTGTACACAGAACAATCCCAAAGTCTTATCTCCTCTCATCTTGGAAAACCTTTCCCAATAGTTCTTTCACTCGCAAATCCTTCAAATCGAATACAGTGGTACCTTGGTAGTCGAACGCCTTAGTGGTCGAACAAATCAGCTTCCGAACGTCGCAGTGAGTGTTCCAGTTTGCAATTTTTTTGGGAAGCCGAACGTCCTAAATCGGCTTCCGATTGGCTGCAGGAAGTTCCTGCAGCCAATCGGAAGCCATGCCTTGGTTTTCGAACCATTTTGGGAGTCGGATGGATTCCCAGAACGGATTAAATTAGAGAACAACAGTACGACTGTATTTGTTAAAGGCAAAACAGACCTGTCAGAGGAGCATTCTCTGTGTGTCAGTGGGTGCTTACCATTTCAAAGGAATGGTTCTGACTAGCCAGGAAACCACAACCAGCAAACATTGGATATCTTGACAGGCAGGAGACAAGCTACACTCTTATTATTTATTTATTTATTTGTACCCAGCCAAGACCGTGCTCAGGGCAGCTAACACCGAATATAAATACAGTAAAAACATTAAAAAAAAACAAAAAAAAAACAAGCAAAAAGCTGATTAAAATATAAGTTAGAATACAGCTTAAAATGCAGCCTCGTTTTAAGTGCTAGCCTATAGATCAAAGCCATAAGGGGAGAAAATGTCAAATATTCACTGGGGCCAACTATCCACGCTGGTCCTATATGGGCCAGCAAAAAAAGCCACAGTAAAATTTATATAGAGTTTTATGCCCCCCCCTCCCCAGACAGGACTACAAGCAGCTTATAAATAAACATAAGAACTGCTAAAAACATAGGGAAAGCTATAATAATAATAAAAACCAATTAAACATTGTTAGATTTAAATCTATATGCATATACAAAATCTATTTTATATTTGTATGCAAATAATTACAATAAAAACAACACGGCAGCAGCCCTTTCAGCACAATCTCGTAATACAGTGGTACCTTGGCTCCCAAACAAATCGGCTCCTGAACGATCAAAACCCAGAAGTGAGTGTTCCGGTTTTCGAACGATTTCCGGAAGTCCAACGTCCGGCACAACTTCCGATTGGCTGCAGGACACCCCTGTAGTCAATCGGAAGCCACACCTTAATTTTTGAACAGTTCCAGGAGTCGAACAGACTCTGTTTGAGAACCAAGGTACCACTGTACTCTTTATCATTCACTTTGGAGTGCTTGAAGTAGTGCACAGACTTTTCCATTCTTCTCACTCCTGCCAGGGTTTCAGAATAAAAACAGGGTTGCGATTTTGGCAGAGCTAGATAAGGAGAAGAGGAAGCTGCTGATGCAAAACCAGTCTTCCACAAATCACCCTGGAGCCAGGTACAGTAAGTTTAGAGACCTGCCTTTTTGTTTCATTTGTGTTCTCTGATCAAAGAGGAAAGCCAAGGGGCGCTTTCTCTTGCATGCCAAGGCCCCGTGCCCTGTAGTTCCCCATTGATTAATAAACACACCAACACAAGTGTTTTGGATTATGGGCTAAAACAGGCCACAACTTTATTGGCTTGGAGGTTGAGTGAAACCAGGCTACAGTGGTACCTCGGGTTACATATGCTTCAGGTTACATACGCTTCAGGTTACAGACTCTGCTAACCCAGAAATAGTGCTTCAGCTTAAGAACTTTGCTTCAGGATGAGAACAGAAATCATGCTCCGGCAGCGCAGCAGCAGCAGGAGGCCCCATTACCTAAAGTGGTGCTTCAGGTTAAGAACAGTTTCAGGTTAAGTACGGACATCCAGAACAAATTAAGTACTTAACTCAAGGTACCACTGTATATCTTGACGCCCGCCCACCTGCAGGGAGTCTAAAGGTAAAGGTAAAGGGACCCCTGACTGTTAGGTCCAGTCGTGGCTGACTCTGGGGTTGCAGCGCTCATCTCGCTTTACTGGCCGAGGGAGCCTGCGTACAGCTTCCGGGTCATGTGGCCAGCATGACTAAGCTGCTTCTAACAAACCAGAGCAGCATACAGAAACGCCGTTTACCTTCCTGCCGGAGCGGTACCTATTTATCTACTTACATTTTGACATGCTTTTGAACTGCTAGGTTGGCAGGAGCAGGGACCGAGCAACAGTAGCTCACCCCGTCGCGGGGATTCGAACCGCCCACCTTCTGATCGGCAAGTCCTAGGCTCTGTGGTTTAACCCACAGCGCTACCTGCGTCCCTTGCAGGGAGTCTAACTAAGGGTAAACCACCAGAAGGGGGAGCCCTATGACTTACATCAAACAAGGTCAGTCCGAGGGGTTCCCATTGGGTTAGTGGCATGGCCCTAGCCCATGGGTAGGCAAACTAAGATCCAGGGGCCGGATCCGGCGCAATCGCCTTCTAAATCCGGCCCACGGATGGTCTGGGAATCAGCATGTTTTTACATGAGTAGAATGTGTGCTTTTATTTTAAATGCATCTCTGGGTTATTTTTGGGGCATAGGAATTTGTTCATATTTTTTCCCCAAAATATAGTCCAGCCCGCCACAAGGTCTGAGGGACAGTGGACCGACCCCCTGCTCAAAATTTTGCTGAACCCTGCCCTAGCCCATGGGTAGGCAAGCTAAGGCCCAGGGGCTGGATCCGGCCCAATCACCTTCTAAATCCGGCCCACGGATGGTTTGGGAATCAGCGTGCTTTTACATGAGTAGAATGTATCCTTTTATTTGAAATGCATCTCTGAGTTATTTGTGGGGCCTGTCTGGTGTTAGGAATTTGTTCATTATTACAGTGGTGCACCGCAAGACGAATGCCTCGCAAGACGGAAAACCCGCTAGACGAAAGGGTTTTCCGTTTTGGAGGTGCTTCGCAGGACGAATTTCTCTATGGGCTTGCTTCGCAAGACAAAAATGTCTTGGGATTCCTGGGGTTTTTTTTCCGCTCCCCACCCCCTTTTTCTAAGGCACTAAGCTGCTAATAGCCTTTTAGCAGCTAATCAGCTAATCCCTTAAGCCTTTAATAGCCGCTAATCCGCTAATAGCGCTAATCCGCTAATGGGCTTGCTTCGCAAGACGAAAAAACCGCTAGACGAAGAGACTCACGGAACGGATTCTTTTCGTCTTGCGAGGCACCACTGTATTTTTCAAAATATAGTCCGGCCCCCCAGAAGGTCTGAGGGACAGTGGACCGGCCCCCTGCTGAAAAAGTCTGCTGACCCCTGCCCTAGCCCATGCCCACACTTTGGACAGAATCCACAACTCCAGATCCTTTTAGCAGGATACCCTTATCCAGGAGTATCCTCCATTAAACAAGGGTCCTTGCAGGTCCGAGCAGTTCTGGCGTGGAGGCAAGGCAAAGAAACCCCTGGCCGTGCCGCGATTTCAGTTACCCTGTGGCCATGCCCCCTATCAGCATAGATTGGCCAGGTGGGGGTGATACAGCTGGGGCTGGCGTGGAGGGGGCGACAATCTCCCGCCCCCTAGCCAGGTCGCTACCAGGGCCCGGATACCCAGCCGCAACGCCGCCCACCAAGAACGTGAATAGACCTATCGGCAACACATACTTCTAATGGAAACAGTTCATAACCATCAGAGTTGTGTGCCAATTGTTCCAAGCAGCCAGCTGCAAGAGAGTTTCCATCTTTGCTCATTCCCTCTGGAGAGGGGAAATTTCAGTTCAGCTTTTTTAAAAAAGTTAACTTTTTAATGTTTTGTATTTCCACCCACTTCTCCACCAAAATTCCGCTTCCCCTGTGTTGAACCTTATCATTGTTTTCATATTAAGATTTGAGATTTCTATGAATCTGCTGAAATGTAAAGCTGCCCCTGAATTGAAAAAACAAAACAAAATCCTCTTCCATGTGTTTAGCGTAGAATTTATTGCTCATGGTGGAGTAGTAGCAGTAGTATTTTCGCGTACTGTAACTTGTTGGCTACGAAGAGACGTTGTCTCAGCGCAATCTCAATGGGAAACTCTTTTCCTGCATACAGAGTTCTGCAGCCACTCTACCAAACATATGAACTCCCCATCATGAAGACTATGGACCCCTGGTTAGTAGCACTGTTTTATTCAGGTATCACTTAGGCAAGTTATTGGGGGGCGCCGGTGAGAGAGCAAAATGTGCTGGGGTCCCTTTTTCTTCTACTGCATGCCTTCCGGTTGACTTCCTTTTGACTTTCACTTGGGTTTCCTCCCTATCTGATTTCACCTGCCATTGCTGGAGTGAATGTTCCTGAGCAGAAATGTCCTGGCACCAGCGTTCAAAATTAGCCAGGCGCATTTGGCACCTGACTGTGGCCACTTGCAGCCCAGTGCAAATGCCCGGGTGCCAGGATGACTCCTGGCATCTCTGCCACCTGGAGGTGCCTGCCTGGGGATCCTTGGATCTGGACTCTTTTCACACACTAATACCCCATCCTGTAGATTTCTATCCATTATATTTTATCTGCACAATCAGAATGAATTTCTGGAGCCATAATAATAATAATAATAATAATAATAATTTATTTGTACTCCACCCATCTGGCTGGGTTTCCCCAGACACTCTGGGCGGCTTCCACAGAGACCAAAAATACACTAAAATGCCACACATTAAAAACTCCCCTGAACAGGGCTGCCTTAAGATGTCTTCTGAATGTCAGGTAGTTGTTTATCGCTTTGACATCTGATGGGAGGGCGTTCCACAGGGCCACAGCGCCACTACCGAGAAGGCCCTCTGCCTGGTTCCCTGTAGCTTTGCTTCTCGCAATGAGGGAACTGCCAGAAGGCCCTCAGTGCTGGACCTCAGTGTCCGGGCAGAACAATGGGGGTGGAGACACTCCAGATATACTGGGCCAAGGCCGTTTAGGACTTTAAAGGTCAACACCAACACTTTGAATTGTGCTCGGAAACGTCCTGGGAGCCAATGTAGGTCTTTCAAGACCGGTGTTATGTAGTCTCGGCGGCCGGCCCCAGTCACCAGTCTAGCTGCCGCATTTTCGGTGCAGCCTGAGCAGGGGCCAAGAACATTATACAGTGGACCCTAGAGTTACATACCGCTCTGGATATGTAACTTTCAGGTTGCGAACGCAGCAACCCCGGAAGTGTATACTTCCGGGTTTCGCCGCATGCGCAGAAGCGCTCTGCGTGCCACGCATGTGCACAGAAGTTTCACCTCCAGTTACGGACTTTTCAGGTTAAGTACGGACCCCCAGAACGAATTTAATTCGTATCCGAAGGGGCCACTGTAGTGAATTGTTGTAGCTTGTCTTCACTTCTCCCACTGTTGTGAATGGCCTGTATCACCATTAAGAAAAAGAGGCCGGAATAGGCCAATATATATTATGTGGACTGTCACTTGATCAAGTGACTTTTCTTCTTTAAGTTCCCAAAACTCTTAACCTAGCTCAAGATTTTCATCTGAACATGCCAGATCTTTAACTGAGACTCAATCATAGTCAGTCCATCATTTGGAAAATAAGACGTTAGAGCTGTCTTGCCCCAAAATGGCAGCTAGGCATTCTGTTGGGCGACTGTAACCTTGGTTGAATGAGTCATTTGGTGCCTAGCTTATATATCTGAGTTTCCAATGCTGTCTGGCATGTGCAAATTATTCACTTTGCATGTCAGATTTGCCCAAAATCCCAAGTCTTGTATTTAAAGTAACGACATGGAACTTCTTGACTCTGAAACACCCACCCTGGCCATGACAAGCCTCTACCTTGATTCTGTGCTGATGGCTGCCTTCCCTGCCTTTGTGTGACATCTCAATTTCTTATCATTGCTCGCAGCATCTCTCTCGCCAGATCTTCCCTTAACAAGGACTTTCGTGATCATGCTGAACTACAGCACATCGCTGCACAGCAGAAGGCTGCTCTACAGGTGAGTTGTCCTGACCAAAGCATATCCAAACGGGCCGTATTGCAAGTTTCCCTGGGCTTTTTTGTTTTGGTGCCTCGGAGACTATAGCTCCTAAGAACCCCCCACCCATCTCAGACGTTGGGGGCAAAAGCTAACATGCATCACAAAAGCTTAAGATTTGCATAGTGATGACAAAGTTTAAAATTCTGAGAGTGTCTTCTGATTTGGGAAGTGGCTTTGGTCATGTTACGTTCTGTATTATCTCACCTTTTAGCCCTGTTTTAAACACTGCGGGCAAAACCTTTGGAATAATGAGCTAGATGTGAGGACGGACGTTGTAGTTCGGCAATATGGAGGGCCGGGGGTTCCCCACACCTGGGTCAAAGCAGCTGAACTACTAGCAGGACTTAAATGTGGCAAAGAACAGATATTCCTTCCAAATCTGATGTTCTTAAGCACGCACTCATGCTTGCATGATGGTGGAGAGACTTGGCTTCCATTGAAAATGTGTCCTTTTGAAACACTTATGTTCCTTTCGCAGCATGCTCATGCACATTCCTCAGGATACTTCATAACGCAAGACTCTGCCTTTGGAAACCTTATTCTTCCTGTGTTGCCACGGCTTGATTTAGAGTGAGGAACCATCCTTGGGACGAAGAGCATCTGTGTTTCTCCAGTCCTGCAGCTGCTCCCTTGCCAAACTTTGCTTCTGGTTTATGAAAGCAAGAGGACTCAAAAATGAAAGTTGTTGGGTTTTGTTCACTGTAATGGCTTTCCATTTTGGATTCAGGTATTTTGTTTTCAGCGAATGTTAAACTTCTTAAAACAAGTTCTAAGGTGTCCTGTTCTTTTCTTTCCATGTGGCCAAATTCCCCACAGTGGCGCCAGGTGAGGAAGAACTGGCTACTTGGTATTCCGTGACCACAATCAACACTACCCTGCCCTAGACAGAGGGAAGGGGGCGGAGGTGGCTACTTGCGATTTCTCTCGGTGGCACTGTGGGGCCATCCCTCCTTGCACAGTACCCAGAGAGAGAGAACAAATGAGAGGAACCAAGAGCAGCTAGAGTTTTCTCTTGCTCGCTCTGCCTTGCGTATCGAGACCCTGCGGTCACTCCTTCATTGGGAAATAACTCACACAAGGACACAGATATTAGGGCAAATTTGGCCACAACTTTATTGAATTACAGAATGGGAGCGCTTTTGGCTTAGGCATTGATTGGACCCAACTATATCTGACTCCTGCCCGCTGCGCAGGAAGTCCGGTAAGGGTAGGGGGAGCCCTGTCAATGCGTACCAACTTGAGCTCCTCCTGGTGTTCCCGTCGGGGTCGTGTCAAGGCCCTATCCCCCCAGCCGGGCTTCGGACAAGATTAACACCCCCGGATTCCTTTAATGGAATACCCTTAAGCTTGGAGGGGCAGGTAATGGCCACACCTCCCCTCCTCCACACAAGGTCAAACAATGCCTAAACGCAACCCTAACAAAGTTGTGATGATTGCTATGAGGTAGGCAAAAACCATGAGGGACACGGGTGGCACTGTGGGTTAAACCACAGAGTCTAGGACTTGCCGATCAGAAAGTCGGCGATTCGAATCCCCGCGACAGGGTGAGCTTCCATTGCTCGGTCCCTGCTCCTGCCAACCTAGCAGTGCAAAAGCACGTCAAAGGGCAAGTAGAGAAATAGGTACCGCTCCGGCGGGAAGGTAAACGGCGTTTCCGTGCGCTGCTCTGGTTTGCCAGAAGCGGCTTAGTCATGCTGGCCACATGACCCGGAAACTGTACACCGGCTCCCTCGGCCAATAAAGCGAGATGAGCGCTGCAACCCCAGAGTCGGTCACGACTGGACCTAATTGTCAAGGGTCCCTTTACCCTTTACCTTAGGTGAAAACCAAGTGGCCAGTTCCAATACGCCAGGTGGAAAAATTCCTACCAGGTCCCTTGGACTACCAAGGCGACCAACCGAAGTCCGTAGCAAGGCCAGTGCCTAACCTGCAAATAGGGAGGGAGGGAAGGTGATTGAGGAAGCGAGCCAAAGAGGAAGTCCTCCGGCTCACTCCTCGGTTGAAATGGCCCTGGCCTCCCCCCCCCCCCCCCCCGGCCAGGCTCTGATGTGTATTTGATAAAGCGGAACCACACTGGGGTGAAGGTGCCCTTCTTTGCTTTCCCCCGCATCACTAACTGCTAAATGACCACAGACGCAACACACATTGCAGCTCCAGGCTCACAGTGTCATTTTGCAAAACCAGCACCATGTCAGCACATTCAATGGGCTACATCCTACTCTGAATGCTGGTTTGGTGGCTTTGGGAGGGTAAGGTGTCCGGTGCAACTTATTCCTTGCCAGTAGACTCAATGCTGTGGCATTTCGAAGGAGGTCGTTTGACGATGTCAGAGCCCCTGTATAAAGTATGCATAAAAACACTATTGAGAAAGTGTTAAGGACAGGGCCGGAATTAGGTTTGATGAGGGAGGCCCTCAGCTCCTGAAGGTAATGAGACCCTTTATATGTCCAGCTGTCCTTTGCCAACAACAAATTCTCGCTGTTTTTTTTGGTGTTGAATATATGCTATAGTGATTTATGGACCTCATAGGTATCTTGAGCCATTTGCACATGCAGAATGTGGGTACCCTATATGTAGAAATGAGCAAACCAGTGATATTTTAGGGAGCAGACTAGCAGGTGGGGCCCATGACTTACATCATAGGAGCCTACACAACACAAAACACCATTGCTGTATGTAGGTTTTATTTTATTTGTTTTTCATCTTATATTTTGGAAATGTACATCCACAGGTCTTTTACCTTTAAATTTTTTTTGGGGGGGGGGGCCAAGAGAGTGGGGCCCTAAGCTAGAGCTTGTTTAGCTTATACGTACACCCAGCACTGGTTAAGGACAACATTTGAATTGCTTTAGGAACTGTTATCTGTAAATAATTTTCTATTAGATTTACAGTGGTGCCCCACAAGACGAATGCCTCGCAAGACGGAAAACCCGCAAGACGAAAGGGTTTTTCGTTTGCAGAGGCGCTTCGCAGGACGAATTTCCCTATGGGCTTGCTTCGCAAGACGAAAAATGATGAAAAAATTTGAATTTTTTTTTTGCTCCAAAACCCCTTATTTTGAATCGCTAAGCTGCTAAAAGCATTTTAGCAGCAAAACCGCTAATCCCCCACCCCTTAAAAAGCCGTTTTTAGCCCTTAAATCGCCAATAGCGCTAATAGCGCTACTCCGTCAATGGGCTTGCTTCGCAAGACGAAAAAACCGCAAGACGAAAAGACCCGCGGAACGGATTCTTTTCGTCTTGCTAGGCACCACTGTACCAAAGAATAAAATCAAATCAGGTTTAAGAAAAAGAGTTTGGATTTGGTATCCCGCTTTATCACTACCCTAAGGAGTTTCAAAGTGGCTAACAATCTCCTTTCCCTTCCTCCCCCACAACAAACACTCTGTGAGGTGAGTGGGGCTGAGAGACTTCAGAGAAGTATGACAAGCCCAAGGTCACCCAGCAGCTGCATGTGGAGGAGCAGGGAAGCGAACCCGGTTCACCAGATTACGAGTCCACCGCTCTTAACCACTACACCATTTCTTCATCCACACTGGCTTTCTCAGGATGGAGGGGATATGTGCTGTGTCCCATTGGGGTACTGGTGGTGGAAATAATAATAAATAATAATAATAATAATAACAACAACAATTTATTTATACCCCGCCCTTCCCGGTTCTGAAAACCGGGCTCAGGGCAGCTAACAACAAATTTAAAACACTTAATTGATGCTACAAAAAACAGCATAAAATACGGTATAAAACACGTGAATAACAATAAAATAAAAACTCATTAGGGGGGAAATCCATCCAATAAACATTAGATGATCACCAGGGCTAGCTGGCTGAATTAGTCCTACTTGGGCCAGCAAGGAGACCAGGGGAGAATTAGCTGTGGGGTCTCAGAGCGGGTAATCTTCATAAAAGGGGAGGGAAGAGAAGGGAAATTAAAAATCAGGCTGAATTCAAATTAAAGGCCAGGTGGAATAGCTCTGTCTTACAGGCCTGACAGAAGGAGGTTAAATCCTGAAGGGCCCTAGTCTCAGGGGACAGAGCATTCCACCAGGTCGGAGCCATCACTGAAAAGGCCCTGTGCGGAGCGAGGGGGACAAAATGGGAGATCAAGGAGGATCAGTTGGGCATGGGAGTGAGCAACGTCCCTGTTTTCATCTGAGGAATGTTGGAGGGTAGGCATTATAGAGCAGTAAGCAGTCAATTATTTTATTATTTGGGAAGGGGCGTGTATTTTATTTAGATACTTTTCCAGGCACCCAAAAGTCTTGTGATAGAGCTAGGATGCATGATTTTTTTTTTTAATGTCAAAAATATTTCAAGTATAATGGTTATTAAGTTCTTAAAAGAAGCATGTTGCGTTATCACTTTGTTTTCTGAGAGGAGTTAATGGACTTTAAGACATGGTTAACTTGTTAATAATGACATTTGAACGGTATTTGCCAACTCAGTCACACCCTTACAGAAGCAACAATTACTTCTTTGGTGTGTGTGTTTTTAAAAAGTATCTTCAGCGTAACTAAAAGTAGTAGATACACATTTTATTTTTCATGGAAGACATCTGACTGTGGGATCAGTGGTGATCTTGTGTGCTTTTTTAAAAACTCAACTTAGTCACAGACATAAGACAGCATAAGAAATCATATTCTTATGATCCCATCAAAATGTGATAATCCTGTATCTCAGAAAAGGCTGGTTTTTTCCAGTTGCAGCTACAACAACTTCAAATAATCATGAATTTCTAATGGTTTGGAGGTCATATAAAAAGCAATAAAAAGGAGAAGCAAAACATCAGCAGCCATCAGATTATACAGTTTTAAACTTTATTTCCAAGGCATTTCAGTGACTAGTGCTTAAAACTTCCATGTTATCTCTTATAATGCATAACTGAAGAGTGGGGGGGGGGGTTGTCCACTTCATGCAAAAGAGAGCGTCAAAATATCTCTTTAATTCAGATCTGTGGACCTAACCTATAAAAATTAGCACCATAGGAAACCCTCATAATCCCATAATTAAAAAACGGGGGGGGGGGGGACCCAAAACTGCCAGCGATATTAAAGGTGTGTCTGAACCAAAACATGGCATCGCCTTTCAACTGTAACATTTCGTTAAGTACGTCTGATTCTGCATTTCTAGTTTGTTTTGAGCTTCCTCTGACTCTTCCGATTTGCGTCAAGAAATGGCGGATCTGTTTGACGGCAAACCACTGGAACTATACAAACCCTGCTAAAACAATTGTGGGTTGCACAGGAACATCGCTTCAGGGCTAGCTTTCTCCATCTCGTTCGTAGTTTCTGCCCCATTTTTCACTACACGTCTTTCCTTTTTTGAACCCTGTCAGAAGTTTCCCAGTTTGCATCTAGAGCAGTGGCGGCCAAACTTGGCCCTCCAGCTGTTTTGGGACTATAATTCCCATCATCCCTGACCACTGGTCCTGTTAGCTAGGGATGATGGGAATTGTAGTCCAAAAACAGCTGAAGGGCCAAGTTTGGCCACCACTGCTCTAGAGTATTGTCCTGGTTAAACTCCAGACGTTCTGAAGCAGTGATGGGGAAACCTGCGACTCCCAACTCCCATCGGCCTCAACCAGCCTGGCCAATGGGAAGGGATGATGGGAGATGTGGTCCAAAACATTGGAAAGGAGCACATGTTCCACTACTGCAAAGCCTAATTCTTACTGTCCCTGGGCTGTATCACTTCTGGCTGCAAGTGGAGAGCTTAAACATTTGGTACAGAGTTGTGCAGATACATCACAGCGAAACAGAAAGAGACGAGAAATGGTTGCATTTTTTTTTCTTCCTGGCAGGTAAAGATGTTGATGGAGAAACACAGAAGTATTTACAGAGGAACTGAAATTGAAATCGGCAAATCTTCTTTCAGACAGGATTCCATGTCAAAGCAGCAGAGATGTGGTTTCAGAAACAACTTCTGTCCAAATTGTGATATAGACTTAAAATTGATATTGTTGACCAGTTGAATACATTTATCTGACACGGAGGACAAAAACAGTCCACTCCTCCATGCTAATAGGTTACGCTAATGTGCGTTCCATAATAATTTTTGACAAGGTCAGAGTTTTGATCGCTCTAAATGAAGCAAAAGTGATACAAACAATTCCGATACTCCCCAAGAGCTAAGTAACTCCACTCCAAAAAGCAGGAGGATAAGGTTAGGGGGGAAAATGGGTATGAACATATATTTATTCAATCAAAAGTATTAGTTTTTGTTTTTTTGTGCTCGGTGTTTATTCAGCTCTTTGACCTGTGGTGATGGGACCATTTGCACGCGAATAATCTTGCTGCCCATCTTCATCAAAAGCCAAGATATCTGGGATCTCATCCGATTCTGAAGACAAGTCTGTGATAGCAAAATCCGGAACCTGCAGAGGAAGAAACTCAAATAAATTTGAAGGCAACATTTTCAACATTTCCCAAAGTGTTAAGGACCTAGGACTCAAACTGAGGAGAACAGGCCAGCAAAATTTCCTCCCATTTCACAGTACTATATTGACAAAAACATAGCGTATCACATGTGAAATTAAATAATAATTGTCTTATCATTTAAAAAGTTCACAAATAATTAATGTGGGGAATTGCCTCTTTCTCTGGTGTAGGTTTCATAGTGAGAAATAAAAGGAAACCCAAAGATTTTAAACCAACCATTTATCCACATTGTGTTATTTTAATGTAGGAAGCAGTGGTAGAAACTCAGTTATGTAAGCTAGGCACTAAATGGCTCCTTCAATCAGAGTTACAGTCGCCAAAACAGAATGCCTAGTTGCCATTTTGGGGCTAGACGGCTCGAAAGTCTTATTTTTCAATATGACTTTCTGGTTCCTGAAATTCATGTTGATTGTGCAGATAAAATATAATGGATAGAATTGTACAGGATGTGTTGCTGGTGTTTGAAAACATTCAAGATCCGAATATTGCCTATAGAAATCAAGCAAAACACAAGACCACTGTTTATGTACTCAATCACGGCTGCAAGAATACTCATAGTCAGAAGTTGGAAGTGTCAAACAACACCAACAATAGATTGGCAAACACTCATGATCACGTATTTTCAATTAGCAAAGCTGACTGGAAAAGTCAGGGGTGCCCCGAATCAAAAAACATACAGAGAATGGAAATTATTCAAGGAGTATATAAGATTATATTGTAAAAACGATAAATTCCTAGCAGAATTGAATGATACATGTGTATAATAAACAAATGGAATAAACACCTTAGAGGAATATATAGAAAAGTCATAAAATAAACTGTGCGATAAAATCAAGACAATATGAAAAGTACAATGAAAATGATTGGAAGTTTTTTTCAGAAGACTGTATTGGCTAAGATATGACGCTGTATAAATGATTGGCTTTTCTAACTGATTTTTTTTTTTTTTGCTATTGTCAATTCTTTTTTTGTCTTTCTTTTTTTGCTTTTCTTTTTTATCTCTTTTCTTTTTCATTTTCGTGTTTAACTCCGTTGTAAAGTATGATTGTATTTTAAATCAATAAAGACGATATTTTTTAAGAAAAAGAAAAAGAAAACATTCAAGATCCAAGGATTCCCAGGCAGGCACTTCCAGATGGGGGAGATGTCAGGCGCCATCGTGGAGCCCAGGCATTTTCACTCGGTCGCAAGTGGCCCGTAAAGGTAAAGGTAAAGGGACCCCTGACCATGAGGTCCAGTCACAGACGACTCTGGGGTTGCGGCGCTCATCTCGCTTTATTGGCCGAGGGAGCCGGCGTACAGCTTCCAGGTCATGTGGCCAGCATGACTAAGCCGCTTCTGGCGAACCAGAGCAGCGCATGGAAACGCCGTTTACCTTCCTGCTGTAGTGGTACCTATTTATCTACTTGCACTTTGACGTGCTTTCAGACTGCTAGGTTGGCAGGAGCAGGGACCGAGCAACGGGAGCTCACTCTGTTGCAGGGATTCGAACCGCCGACCTTCTGATCAGCGAGTCCTAGGCTCTGTGGTTTAACCCACAGTGCCACCCGCATCCCTTTAAGTGGCCCATAGCTAGGTGCAAAATGCGCCTGGCGAATTTTGAATGCTGATACGAAGCTGTCCTATATCATGTCAGACCACTGACCCACCCAGGCCTGAACTGACCACACTGACTGATGGTGGCTCTCCAGAGGTGCTATTCTGCTATGTTTTATTCAGAGCACGCTCACTGAAATGAATGAACACATGCTTTGCCCCACCCTCCAACCCTGGAAGCCTTCATAAGAGAGCTCCTCCAGAGGAAGAACTGTGAGGGGGGAGAGACTTTCTGTTCCTCATCAGGCACTAGTGTTTCCGCCTGCCTTGCCCAACCTAGCCTTTCCTGGACTATGACTTTGAGAACAGCAGCAGCAGCAGCTGGAAAGAGAGGAGTTCAGGGATATTTTTTAAAAAATGTTTTTTAAAGTTGTGCTTCTTTGTTCCCTTTTACGTGGTTTTGTATGTTTTGTGGTGTTTTATGCATTGTGATCTGTTGTTACTTTTATTGATTATCGGTTGGCAAGTATTTATTGTGGTTGAACTGTTTATTATTTGCTGGTGCTTAATTTTACTATTAGGTTCTGATAGATTGCTGAATGTTGCTTTGATATAAGTTGTTTATTTTGACTATCAGAGATTGCAAAGAAAGGAATACCTGATAACAACAAGAAGATGAAGAAGTAATAAGAGACTATCTGGACAGATCTGGATAGAACAGTTTGATAAAAGCAGTAACAGAAGTGATTTTTTGATCCTCGTTCGGAGCTTGATGTGAGGGTACCCCCAACAAAATTTAAAAATCTGGCTGTATAATTTGAAAGTAATATGATTTGGAAATAATGTGATTGGATTGGCCTGTTAATAAAAAATATGTTTTTTAAAAAAGATATAAGTTGTTTATTTTAAAGTTATTGTGAGTTTTATATTGGATCAGATTTCCCTATTAATGTTTGGTGTTTTATTATGTTTTTATGTCTTGGAAGCAACCTAGTCAGATGGGTGGGGTATAAATGAATTATTATTATAATTATCATCATCAGAGTCAGGCCCATTAATTTTAACAGGTCTACTCTGTGTAAAACTCACTTGAATACCACTCCGGGATTTCAGACAGGAAGTCTTTCCCGGCCAGCACTAAGATTTGAGGGTTTTTACCTGGATATTCTGCATGCAAATCATGCACTCTAGTTATGGCTAGCAATTAAGGGCTCGACCCTCTTCTTCCTGTTGTGTGGGTTTGTCCGGGAATTGCACTCAAGGCCTTTGTCACTGAAAGCACGAGTCCTATCCCTAGACCAACAATCTGGAGAGAAATCGTCTCCTCCTAAGCTTGGACTCTGATACCAGAAGTGAGATCCGGTAAGTGTTAAACTGTAGTGTACATGTGAATCAGTTTCCCTCAGCGCATGCCCGCTTTACTTTAACCAACTGCCATAGTTTAGACCAGGTTATCCTCCAAATTTCTGTTTCTAAAGCAACAGCATGATTACATGGCTTGACTTCATCTCTGAAACAGTTAGGGAAAGGGAAAGGACCCCTGGACGGTTAAGTCCAGTCAAATTTGACTATGGGAGTGCAGCTCTCATCTCACTTTTAGGCTGAGGGACCCGGCGTTTGTCCACAGACAGCTTTCCAGGTCATGTGGCCAGCAGGACTAAACCGCTTCTGGCACAATGGGACACTGTGACGGAAACCAGAGTGCACGGAAACACCGTTTACCTTCCTGCTGCAGTGGTACCTATTTATTTACTTGCACTGGTGTGCTTTCGCACTGCTAGGTGGCCAGGAGCTGGGACAGAGCAACGGGAGCTCACCCCGTCACAAGGATTCGAACCGCCAGCCTTCCGATCGGCAAGCCCAAGAGGCTCCGTGGTTTACACCCGCAGGATAGTTAGGGTAAACAGACTCATACAAACCAGAAATAATTCGATTCAGAATGAATTGGTTTCAAAATAATTAAAGTCAATGGGCTCATTCAGGCCTAAAGTGGCAATGCCTCTGATTCCTTGGGAGTAAGCGCCACTGTAATTAGTGGAACTTCAGAGTAAGCATAGGCAGGATCAGCTGCCTATTATTTTAACACTGTGGACACAAAAGTATTATGATGACTATATCTGCTGCTATGCTGGTCTCCCTGCTACCATTTGCTTTGAGGCTCTCAGAATAAGGCAGCAGGGAGTTTTCTGTCCTAGCCGTGCCGTACCTATTTCAGCAGCAGACTGGATTCGAGGTCAAGTTGCCTACTCTTCCGTAACCTGTTTTGAGCACCTTACGTAGATAAGGCTACAATCCTACACACACTTTCCAGGGCATAAGCATCCCTGAACACAGCAAAACCTCTAAGTAGGAACATGAGGCTTCATCTTACACCAAGGGAGAAAAATCTAGTTCCATTTTGTCAACACAGGCAGGCAATTGCCCTACCTAGAGCTGCAGAGTGTTCAAAAATCAGGATATATACGCTAGGCACCAAAAGGTTCCTTAAAACCAAGGTTGCAGTCTCCCAAACAGAATGTCTAGTTGATATTTTGGGGCAAGATGGGGCTAAACTCTTGTTTTTCAAAAGATGGGCTGACTGACTGATTCTCAGTTCAACATCTGGCTAGTTCTCAGAGGACCACCTTGAGCTAAGTTAAGAGTTTTGAGAGCTTAAAAGAAGAAAAGTCACTTGATTCAGGGACAGTCCACATATGTATTGACCTATTCCGACCTCTTTTTCTTAATGGTGACACGGGCCATTCATAACATAGGGCTATTCTTCGCAACTGTGAGCAGGGCATTGGGGTGGGAGAAGGGAAGAGAAGCTACAACAATTCACTATAATGTCGTTCTCGGCTCCTGCTCAGGCTGCAGAGATGATGCATTTTGGTTTCCTGAAATTCAACCTGATTTTGCAGATAAAATATAAGGGGTAGAATTCTACAGGATGTGTTGCTAGTGTGTGAAAACAGTCCAGACCCCCAAGCATACACCTCCAGATGGTAGAGATGTCAGGCACCTTCATTTGGTTACAAGCGGCCAATAGCCACTTGTGCCTGGCGAATTTCGAACACTGGAGCTGCATGGCATTGAGCTTGTGATGTTCTGCTTGCAAAGAAGATCCTGTACAATTGAGCTATTGCCATGAATAGGATTGTACTTATGTTTGTCTTGAATGCTAGTGGAACATATACATATGTACCAAGCAACGGCAAAATGCAAGTACAGTGGTACCTCGGGTTACATACGCTTCAGGTTACAGACTCCGCTAACCCAGAAATAGTACCTCAGGTTAATAACTTTGCTTCGGGATGAGAACAGAAATCGTGCTCCGGCAGCGCAGCAGCAGCAGGAAGCCCCATTAGCTAAAGTGGTGCTTCAGGTTAAGAATAGTTTCAGGTTAAGAACAGACCTCTGGAACGAATTAAGTACTTAACCCGAGGTACCACTGTACCCTGGTTCTGTTGTTATGTAACACGTTATTTACCTGTACAGAAAACTAATAATTATCTTCATATCATTATTTAAAGCAGGGGTAGAAAATGTGGGACCCTCCCAGGTTTTTGTGGGACTCATCAGCCCCAGTCAAATTGCATGTGAGCTTACTTTCCTTTGTATAAAACAAGCCTGAAGGAGGCCCCCAACCCATTCACGGGTCCTTGTATGATCAGTGGAAACAGTTGGTCCTGGCAATTATTAACCACTCTCAATTGCACCCTGATAATTTCCACCTGGGGATGCAGGTGGCGCTGTGGGTTAAACCAGAGCCTAGGGCTTGCCGATGAGCTCCCGTTGCTCGGTCCCTGCTCCTGCCAACCTAGCAGTTTGAAAGCACGTCAAAGTGCAAGTAGATAAATAGGTACCACTCTGGCAGGAAGTTAAACGCCATTTCTGTGTGCTGCTCTGTTTCGCCAGAAGCGGCTTAGTCATGCTGGCCACATGACCCAGAAGCTGTACACCGGCTCCCTCGGCCAATAAAGCAAGATTTGCACTGCAACCCCAGAGTCGTCCACGACTGGACTTAACGGTCAGGGGTCCTTTACCTAATTGCCCCCTGCCTGGATTTTAAAGTGTCTGAATTAATTTTAAGATGTATTTTAATTAATTGATGTCTGTTTTTATGCTTATTGTGTTGTTTTTATGATGTTAGCCACCCTGAGCCCAGCCTCAGCCGGGGAGGGCGGGATAACAAATAAATTATTATTATTATTAGCACATGCAATTGGTTTTAATGCAGATGTTCAATGCTTATGCAACACCAGAATTGTATAGAGGGAAAATTCCACAGCCTGAAGGGAAGGAGAATATCCATGGGTGTGAGAGATCCCACGGCCTATCCGTGATCTTTAAACCACAGATTAATTGCACGGCTAAAACCAGTCCATACATGAATTATTGCTTGTCCTTAGTAAGCCAAGGTGGTTATTATTATTATTCAAATTTGTTTACCACCCTTTACCCGCAGGTCTCAGGGCAGTGCAGGACAAAAAAATCACAATATAAAAAACACAATATACATAATAAAAATAAAAGCAGTAACAACCTAATTATTCCTGCTCCCTGCACAACACATTTTAAAAGGGCATTGTATGTCAATCAGCCAAAGGTCTGGTTAAAGAGGGAAGTTTTCGCCTGGCGCCTGAAGGTATATAATGAAGGCACCAGGCGAATCTCCCTGGGGAGAGCATTCCACAGATGGGGAGCCACTGCAGAGAAGGCCCCGTTCTCCTGTTGCCACCCTCCGAACCTCTTGAGGAGGAGGCACACAAAGGAGGGCATCAGAAGATGATCTCAGGGTCTGGGTAGGTTCATATGGCGAGAGGCGGTCCTTGAGGTCCTTAGCCTTCTAAGGCTTTATAGGTCAAAACCAGCACTTTGAATTGGGCTTGGAAACCAATTGGCAGCCAGGGCAGTTGGACCAGGATAAACAACTGGGGAGAAATTCAACACTCTGCTGTGTCGACGGCACCATCTGCACAAGCATTTCAGTTTGCCAGATGAAACAATCTCTCCTCTGTTCCCCTTGCATGCTATTCTGGGGGGCGGGGCAGAGGGGCATAGGGGTTAGAGAGGAGGGGCAGCCCCATTGCACAAGCAGAAGTCCTTGAGCAGGGTTTCAGCTAACAGGACTAGTTAGGTGAATCCCACCCACCCACCCGCCAGTGCAACAAAATGTTCACATTCTTCTGCCAATGCAACTAGGCAACACCAACCAAAAACTGTGTTCAAAGAAACCAGCACAACAAAGCATGCATGATAGATCACATGACAGTTGGCATGGTTCAATTTTAAAGCCAATTTTTAAAAGGGCACTTTTAGACTAGGGGAATTATTGGCAATGAATTGTGATTCGAGTGGGCCTGCTGCTTAATTCTACCCCAGCAACATTGGCAGAACGCTTAAGTCCTCATTAGTGCTGATTCTACACAGGTGGAAGTCTCAGGGCGCTAAATGTTTTCCCCGCATGGACAAAACTATTAACATATTGACCTGTGTGTACTTTGTCATGTAACTGTTAGCGCAGCAGGATACCTGGACAGCACAGCAAACTTATTTTTGTTTGAGTTTAAGCATCAAATGCAAGAACAAGCAGAGCAGGAGGAACCAGAAATATCTCCAGGTCATTCGCTGATGTTCTCAACAGTTTGTTGTGGTTCAGGACCTGTTGTAAAATCTGAAGGGCCATCAAGACTGCGGAATGTCTGTGCTACGAGAGACAGGTGGTTTGGCCTCCTTTGGCATAGTATACATCATAACAGCCTACCGAGTATACATCAAGCCACAACCCACTGATTCAAGAGCCCCGACCCAGAAAAGCAAGCTACAAGCAAAAGTTGGGATGGTAGAAGCTTAAGAAACTGCAAGTATACAGAGAGCTGGATGAGGAGTCGTAGGTAGGAAATAAATACAGCAGCAACACCTGGCCCATCTGTTTACATGTAATGCTTGGTGCTGATTCAGCAATTTGCATTCAACCCATTTTAAACAGACCCACAGCTCAACGGTAATTGAGTCACAACATTTGTTTCTCATCCTCAATACTCTTCACACAATCCAAGAGACACCAGACTCCGGCTGCTGAAGCATTTATTACTAAGCATACATGTGAAATTACAAGGCAAGGCACTACAAAAAGACAGGCTAAAAACACCCATGTACAAACAGCATGAATCTCGTTTAGCGCACAGTGCTCAATAGTAGTTTAAGTGGAGTTACTGAGTAGTACAACGTCTCATATTTAGAAATGAAGGACGAAGGTGAGCTGTCGCAACAGACAAGTTACTCTGGCAAGTCTAGTCCAACTCCACGCAAGGAGTGGAAAAAGCTTATCAAGGCTTTTTCTCTTTTTTTAGGTCCTAGAACAAATTGCTTTAAGGCAAATGGAAGGAATGATACGTATACAAGGGTACAGTGTGCAGTTTTCAAAAGAAAGCTGAATAAGAAAATGTAATTATGCTGCCAGAAGCTTTACAGATTTTCAATAAAGGGGGTTGCTTTGTTTTTTTTCCAGCCCCTGGGTATATTAACAGAATAGCAGTAAGCTCCTTTTAAAGGTCACTTTAAATGAGAGACAAGATGGGGCTTTATAATATACAGGTAGCTAAACAAGGTGTTTTCTCCAATGCAATCTGCTGAGGCTCAGAAGTCTTTTAAGGCACTTTGCATCTTTCACAACTTCGAACCCAAACACTGGGAACTCAACTCGGAAGTGCAGAAATCTTTTTTTGCTTTTTTTTGTCAGAGAAAGCACAGCAGGAATTAAATTTCTCCCCCCTGCCCCCCAGCAGGTTACACTGCAGCTACCACAGCTCGGCCACCTTGTCAGTCAAGCTACGTGGCATGTGTGTGTGCGTTTTGTCACGCCGCCATTTATTCTGTGTTGTGTTCAGGCTGTTTGTCCTCCTGGCTGGTCTTTTTCTCCCCGTCACCTCTGTGCCCAGCATTCTCAGAGCCAGCCAATTGCGGGTAAAAGGGACCTACCAGCCAGTTGAGGGGCGTGTTGTTCACCAGGTAATCCATCACGTCGTCCAGCGATTCCTTCATTTTCTTCAGCTGCCCTTTGCTGGTGGTGATGAGGTTGTCGGACACTTCCTGGAAGGAAGACGCTGAGCGGAAGTTCCGGTAGACCTCGCCCGCCATTTCCCCCACATGGTGAACCTGGCCTTGGATATTCTGGGGCAAACCTTGTATACTCGACACCAGGGTGACGCAGGTGGTTTGAAGCTGCTGGGTCAGGTTCCGTGCAATCGTTAGTGTGCGTGATTCAATGTACTGGAAACGAAAGCAAAACACACAGACATTGGAAACGGGCTCCATGTTATTCTGTTAGCTTAAAATAACCCCAATACAGTGGTACCTCTGGATACGAACCGGATCCATTCCGGATCCCCGTTCGCATCCTTAAGTGAACGCAACCCGCGTTTGCGCGTGCTGCGAATCGCCGCTTCAGTGAATGTGTGTGTCTGCGCATGCGCGAGCAGCGAAACCTGGAAGTAACGTGTTCCGTTACTTCCGGGTCGCCGCGGAGCGCAACCTGAAAGCACTCAACCTGAAGCATATTTAACCTGAGGTATGACTGTATTCTACAGCCGGGGCTTGAACTTCCAATGTCGGGGGTACAGTTGTACCTTGGATCCCAAACGCCTTGGTACTCGGACGTTTTGGCTCCTGAACGTCGCAAACCCAGAAGTGAGTGTTCCGGTCTGCAAACGTTCTTTGGAACCCAAATGTCTGAGGCAGCTTCCAATTGGCTGCAGGACCTTCCTGCAGCCAATCAGAACCCGCGATTCGGTTTCTGAACGTTTTGTAAATCGAACGGGCTTCTGGAACAGATTCCGTTCAACTTCCAAGGTACGACTGAAGTATGGAATGAAGCTGGGACCTGTGCTCAAAATTTGCCAGGCCCATTTGGCACCTGGCTATCGGCCACTCACGACCAAGTGAAGATGCCCAGGTGCCAAGATGGCGCCTGATGTCTCCACCATTTGGAGGTGCATACCTGGGGAACCATGGATCTTGGCTGTTTTCACAATGCATCCTGTATAATTCTGTTACATTTTCACTGCCCAATCAGAATGAATTTCAGGAATTGAAAAATACAGCTTTCGAAACGCCTGGCCCCCCAAAGGGCTACTAGGCATTCTGATTTGGTGACTAGCCTTGGTTTAAGGAGCCATTTGGCGCTTAAGCTTATATATCTGAGTTTCTCACACTGGCTGAGACACTGCCATAAGACCCAAATGAATGCTCATACGCACTGACCAATGTTTCTCCGCATCCAAGGGATCCTAACTTTGGCTGGGACTTGCAACCTAATCAGACCCCTTGACCTGGAAAGCGAAAAGCATTTCTCTCTCCTGGCCTCCCACCAGTAACAGATCTGTCAAGTGGTTCTTCAGTTATATCCTATTTGCCAGATAGCTTTACCCCCATGCTTGCTACAAAGATTTTGTAGGCGTGGGAAAGAGTGTGCTGAGAGAAGCCACCTTACTCATTCACATCTTTTCCCTTTTCTTTACAAGCTTCCTGTATTTCCGCTGTGGCTGAAACAAGACAAGCAGCTAATACCCAGTAGTAGCAAGAGCTAAGTTTAAGCCTTCGCTTGAGTCCTGGACAGCAGCCTTATCACTGCTGTAATTATTTGGGTCAAAAGGTTAATACTCTTAACCTTGATAAAGAACTTTCAGCATGGCCAGCTGTAGACTGCTGCAGCAACTGGGCAAGGAAATTGTTTTGGGTGCAACCTTGCCCTTTATATCTGCAAAAATATATATGATACTAATACATTAGGAGGACAAAAACATAGCCTTTCAATCAATGGACAGATGGCATTGCAACTCATGAATGGATCGCCTTCAGACAAACATTATGTATGGACAAATTAAATATTTGGAGTGCATTTATCGAAACCATAGGTAAAGGTAACCATAGGGCCAGTTGTGTCCGACACTAGGGTTGTGCGCCCATCTCACTTAAGAGGCCGGGGGCCAGCGCTGTCCGGAGACACTTCCGGGTCATGTGGCCAGCGTGACGAAGCTGCTCTGGCGAGCCAGCGCAGCACACAGAAACGCTGTTTACCTTCCCGCTATAAAGCGGTACCTATTTATCTACTTGCACTTAAGGGTGCTTTCGAACTACTAGGTGGGCAGGAGCTGGGACCGAAAGACGGGAGCTCACCCCGCCGCGGGGATTCGAACCGCCGACCATGCGATCGGCAAGCCCTAGGCACTGAGGTTTTACACACAGCGCCACCTGCGTCCCTATCGAAACCATACCAACCCATGAATCCATGTATATTTGAGGGAAACTAAGTTCAGTCATTTGCACATGTGTTATATAGTTCTGTGATCTTAATTATATTTTGCTGTCATAGTGTTGTTTTCCTCTACGTTTTAAAATGGTTTATGTATTTTCTTTCCTTTTTTTTACTTTAACTGGTAATATTAGTAAAATTGAATACAATAAAAAACACAAATAGTTAAAACAAAAACAACCAAACAGCGAGCCCTCTTCCTGCAAACATATTTATAAGGCTGCAGAATACCGTATTTTTTGCTCTGTAAGACTCACTTTTTTCCTCCTAAAAAGTAAGGGAAAATGTGTGTGCGTTTTATGGAGCGAATGCAGGCTGCACAGCTATCCCAGAAACCAGAACAGCAAGAGGGATTGCTGCTTTCACTGCGCAGCGATCCCTCTTGCTATTCTGGCTCCTGAGATTCAGAATATTTTTTTCGCTTGTTTTCCTCCTCCAAAAACTAGGTGTGTCTTGTGGTCTGGTGCATCTTATAGAGCGAAAAATAAAGGTATTAACCTGACACACATCTGCCCAATGCTCACTCAGCAACCTACCTCAGCACTGCGGGAGTCATCTTCCTCATTTTGGCCTGTGTTTTTCCTCCATTCTACCCAGGAATTATACAGCTTTTGTTGGGCATCTTGGAGTTTCTGGTTGGCACTATTCATATTCTTTCTGGCATATTCAATCTGGAATACAAAAGAGTTGCACGTTCAACTTTTGGGAAGTACTCTTCAACGGTGCAATCCTGCACATGTCTACTCAGGAGTAGCCACTGATTTCTGCGAATCTTTCTCCCAGGATACAGGAAACTCAGATCATTCTTGGGAGTGCTTGCGCAGCTAAAGCAATCTTTGTTCTGCCAACATTTATCAAACAAGATTCAGGTAGGTAGCCGTGTTGGTCTGACGGCAGTCGAAATAAATAGATTAAAAAACTGTCCAGTAGCAAACTTAGTTGGTCTCTAAGGTGCTACTGGACAATTTTTTAATTTTTTTATTCCTTTAGTTATCAAACATGTTTGTACAAGGTCGACTCTGATATCTCCTTTTAAAACTCCACCGGCGATTGTTAAACCCTCCAACAAACCCTCTGAAAAAGAATTAGGAAGTTGGAATTTCACAGCGCTATATGGATCTCGTATGAATGAAAGATATCTACTTGGGCCCCAAAATGTAACTGTGTATTCTTGTCCAGTAGAGCCTCTGTTTTCACCAATTCCTCTCCTTTGGTGCAGTTGCTGGCACGCTACATATCATTTTGAAGAATTCTTTATTTGTTTAAATAAAGCCTAACATTTCCTCCTTCAGATTACCCTGTCCTAAGAGCCCATCAAATGCCACTATAGTGTTTTTTGGACCTATTGTTTCAACAATTTGATGTTAAGAAAATATTCTTATTGTGTCCATGGATGTAGGAAGGCTGCCCAATAAAACGCTGAGCTGTGTGTTACCTTAATGCTAGCCTTGCAAACTTTAAAACTCAAGGCCAACTCACAAGTAAAGAACACAGGATTAAAATATTATTAAAAAGGTAGAGCGGACTGCCATCCGATACATGCACTGTGAGTCCAAAAGGTTGACTGAAACCATAGCTGTCAACTTACAGATTTGAAAATAAGGGATCAGCAGCCAAAATAAGGCATTTTCCAAGCAAAGGTATGTTCAACTTCTGAGCCCCTCCAAGCCAAAGGCAGAAAGCCCAGCTAGCAGCCAAACGAAGCCTCAAGCGGTGGTTCCCACAGCGCAGCAACCCGGCAAAGGGGATGCAGCAAGGAAAACCACTGTCACCTCTCTGCTGGGAAGCGCTGAGTCCCCAGGCAACGCGGCCGATTTGATCAGCACAAGGCATGCAAGCTCTACCCCCCAATTGTTCTTAGACTCCTTATTAGGTGAGCAACACAGCCAAGCAACACAGTTGGAGCCTCCCTCCTCCCTGGCTGGCAGGGAGGGAGGAAGAGGAGCTGAGCTGCTTCCTTTGAAACCCGGGAAATTTAAGGGACATCATCAATAAGGGACAGCAGCAGGACACAGCACTGGGATAAGGGACTTTCCCCCCAAATAAGGGACGCTTGACAGCTATGACTGAAACCCTTTGCAAAAATCTGAAGTTAGAGCCCAGAACTCACTTACCAGATTGACAGTGGAGTTAAGTTGAGAGATTGTCTCTTGGCTTCTGAGCTTTGCATCTCGAACCTTGATTAAGGCCTGCTGGTAGGCACGGGATCGGACCTTTGACGACAAAGACCCTAATCTAACGTAGTAACTTGGCTTCTGAACTCCAACTTCAAATCCTTCCATTTTCGTAGCTTCTTTCTCTGCAGAATCAAAACAGCAAACCATTCCAACTGTAACCGTGGCAAGTTAACGCCGTCAAGCTTGCAATTAGGAAAGCTAACAACCGCTTCCTATCTTTCTCGCTCACTTCTTGAGAGTCTGTTGCCTATAGCCAAGAGAGACAAATTCTCCCAAGGCAACTTTGCAAGGTGGTTTTGGTCTGATGGTGAAACATTCAAGGTGAGAGAGCTGGCGACTTTCCCAGGGAAGAGCTTTGAATGCGAAGCCTTCCGTCAAACCCAGAGAGTCGCCGCGATTGAGTGTGTAGGGCTGACAGATCTTACGCCATGTTACAAAGTTTGCAGTCGTAAACCAACCGAATAGCCAAATGATCATCAAGAGGCCCAGTTCTACCCACAAACTACCGTATTTTTCACTTTATAAGACGCACCAGACCACAAGACGCAACTAGTTCTTGGAGGAGGAAAACAAGAAAAAAAATATTCCGAATCTCAGAAGCCAGAACAGGAAGAGGGATCACTGCGCAGTGAAAGCAACAATCCCTCTTGCTGTTCTGGCTTCTGGGATAGCTGCGCAGCCTGCGTTCGCTCCATAACACGCACACACATTTCCCCTTACTTTTTAGGAGGGAAAAAGTGAGTCTTACAGAGCAAAAAATACGGTTTGTTTTCCTTGTTCTTGAAAAATAATACATGATAGCATCACATTTCATTGGCTTCATAACCAATGAACTTCAGCAAGTGTATTTCCCCCTCGTTTCTATTTACGAAAAATAGCACAATCTTCATAACAAGGTATGTAACCTGGCAGACTGGACCTTCTAGGACAGGGGTCAGCAAACTTTTTCAGCAGGGGGCCGGTCTACTGTCCCTCAGACCTTGTGGGGGGCCAGACTATATTTTGGGAGGAAAATTGAATGAATTCCTATGCCCCACAAATAACCCAGAGATGCATTTTAAATAAAAGGACACATTCTACTCATGTAAAAACACGCTGATTCCTTGATTGTCCGTGGGCCGGATTTAGAAGACGATTGGGCCGGATCCGACCCTCGGGCCTTAGTTTGCCTGCCCATGTTCTAGGACAGCCTTTCTCAACCTGTGGGTCCCCAGATGTTGTTGGACTACTACTCCCATCACCCCTACCTAGCAAGGCCAGAGCTCAGGGATGATGGGAGTTGTAGTCCAACAACATTTGGGGACCCACAGGTTGAGAACCACTGTTCTAGGAGAACTTACCTAGTTCTTCTTCCGTCAGTGGGAGATACTGGTCTACAAGGGTCTCTGATCTGCTGAGTGCAGTGTCCACCCCACTGGTCACCAGACGCAGCACCCGGCTTCCCAGAACGGTGTTGATGCTGCCACTGACCACTGACCGGGTCAACTCCACACTGTCCTGGACGGCTCCTTTTGTCTTGTCAACAACTCCATTAATGGTTTGTGCAACAGTATCCTTGGCACCAGTCACGGTAGTTGCGACGACATCCCTCGCACCGACAACCACATCCATTGCATTAGCGACAACCTAGAAAAAGTGGTTGCAGATTCTTCACTGCTAGCTGAATGCAAGACGCAAGGAGTGACACAACTCATTCAGTATAAAGCACATGGGCCCAGTTTGCCCATCACATTAAGCCAGAGTTTAAAAATACAGTTTTATGACGAACGAGCGGTGTGCTGGCACACACTCGCAAGTTCTTCATGAGTTTCCATACTCCCCCACCAAGCATAAAACAAGACAGAATCTTGCCCATTGCATAACCTGATGGTTTCCCAAAAAACCAAGATCAGTAAGCCAATAAAAAAGCTTGCTTCCTGCTTGCTGGTTTTTTTTTGGTGGGGGGGAGAACAAACATAAACCTGAGTTCCAACAATGCAACCAGCTTAGATTCTGGATCACTCTGTGTACGCCATGCAGACTTTGGAGGAGTGTGTCCCCAATGCCTAGAGTCTTCAAAGGAGCTGTAACACTGGGCTTTTGCTTAACAAAACAGAATGCCACATGGGTGAGGACCTCCTTCATGCGCCTCCTCCTCGAGAGGTCTGGAGGGTGGCAACATGAGAGCGGGGCCTTCTCTGCAGTGGCTCCCTGTCTGTGAAATGCTCTCCCCGGGGAAGTTTGCTTGGTGCCTTCATGACACACCTTTAAGTGCCAGGCGAAAATGTTCCTTTTTAACCAGGCCTTTGGTTGATTTGATTGACACCTGATGCCCTTTTAAAATGTCTGGTTGTTGTTTTTTTTGCACAGGGGGTATTGTTTTTATTTTGATGATATATTCTGTGGTTTTATATTTTGGTTTTGTTCTGTGAACCGCCCCGATACCTCCAGGTATAGGGCGGTATATAAATTCAATAAATAAGTAATAAGTAATAATATTGGAAGTCCCAGGGTCGTAGCGTGGAGAGGGCCGGGGGGGGGGTATAGCCCTAGGCAAATGATTTGGAGGGGCAAGCAGAGCAGTGCCCCGGGCACCAGCAAAGGACGCAACACCACTGGTCAGTTCTACTCTGTAGACCCACTAAAATTAATGGCAATGACTAACTTAAGTCCCTTCATTTCAATGAGTCTACTCTGAGTAGGACTAGCACCGGATACCACCCTAAGTGTCCAGTGAGCAGCCTATAGATATGCGAGACCTTTTCCTTCAAAGAAGTGAATGAGAAAGCCCTGCAGGAGAGGGCTTTGAACTCAACAGATACATAAAGCAGGGAACTTTTGCATTTCTGGATTAAACACTGGGCAGGTATCCCAAGTAAGTCATACCACCCTGCGTGCCTCAGGGCTACTTCATTTGTTTCCTGTGATGAAGTCCCCCCCGCTCCCCAATGCACCCTGTTATAGTTGGCACCTTTTTTCCAGTTCATGTGTAACTCTGCTTCGAACCAACGAGAGAGAAAAAGCCACATTAAAATCCTTCTAAATAGTTTACCTTATCAGTTGGTTGATAAAGTATTGGCAGCCTCTCCTCGACTTTGTCAAGTCCTATGCAAGCATAGCTGTTGGCAACTGCAACTGGAAACATTAAAAGGACCGTTAGGCCAGCTTTTGCAATTTTAAGAAGTTAATCAGAAGCTGTTTATTTCTTTGAACTGCTGGGAAACAGAAAGCATTCTGACGTATCACGTTAAGGACGAAGTTCATCATGAATGACTCATTAGCAAGTTCAGAGCTCCTTCAGAAAGCGATAAAAGAGGGTCTCCTGGCCCTCTGCCACTTTGCAAGAATAGGTTTCCGCGAACAATTTGACACACTCAAGCACGGGAGTGCAAAACGCAAAGTGCCAAGTTTCTAAACTGTGAGACATTGAGAAAGTAGGCGAAAGGGGAAGCTGAGACAGAACTTAGAAGTGGGTGAAGGGTGAGAAACTAGAGCCAGGAGGGTTTTTTTGACTCATTGTGCATCTTACAAGTCACCATCTTATTTGACTTCGCACCCAATTCATCCAGAAAGCTTCTTTATAGCCACAGCGGCCCATAAACGTTATGCAAAGGTATTAGTAGCCTCGCAATGAGCTGTTATTTAAGGCAGGCCTTTACAGTTCTTTGCAGGGAGTGTGCTTCTGCTAAGCCAAACAAAATACTCTGCCCGTGGTGAAAACATTTTAGGCATTCTACAAAAGCAACAAGGCTTCTGAGCAGAGCATTTTTGCAAGCTGACAACTGAGTATGTCACTGGACTGCAATTTCCATCATCCATGACCACTGGCACAATTAAGCAGCACATAAGTAGTTGAATAACCATCCTGAGATCAGCGTTAGAAGCTGAGATATGAAAACTAGGAGCTAAATGGCACCTTAAACTTAGGATATGGGCACAAGAATGTCTAGGTGTGCTTTTTTATAACAAGAATACAAAGCTGAAAATGAATGAACTGCAGCTAAAATATTATGTTCATTTTTCACATGGTCTAGTCCTTCCCCTGCCAACCCCCTAAAGTTCTTAAGAGGGTATCTTCTCCAGTCTTCAGAGAGTAGCTAGAAGTGGCGAGGCAGAAAAAGGTCCTCCTTTCCTTCCGCTCTGCAGTTTTAATCTGATAACTTAGGCACAGTACAGTGGTACCTCTAGTTCTGAACTTAATTTGTTCCAGAGGTCCGTTCTTAACCTGAAACTGTTCTTAACTAGAGGCATGCTTTCGCTAACGGGGCCTCTTGCTGCCACTGCAATGCCAGCACACGATTTCCGTTCTCCTCCTGGGGCAAAGTTCTCAACTCAAGGTAACCCTTCCAGGTTAGCTGAGATTGTAACCTGAAGCGTTTGTAACCTGAGGCGTTTCTAACTTGAGGTACTGCGCCCAGAAAAGCGGTTAATAGCTTGTAATCTGGTAAACCAGGTTCGCTTCCCTGCTCCTCCACATGCAGCTGCTGGGTGACCTTGGGCTTGTCATACTTATCTGAAGTCTCTCAGCCCCACTCACCTCGCAAAGTGTTTGTTGTGGGGGAGGAAGGGAAAGGAGAATGCTAGCCGCTTTGAGACTCCTTAGGGTAGTGATAAAGCGGGATATCAAATCCAAATTCTTCTTCTTCTTCACACTAATGAAATTCCCTGTCGCAAAATGCACCAAGAAAAATGGAAGTTTCGAACACTGCGTGAGATTATTATACTCGGTGGCAGTGTTCAAAATTTGCCTGATGCCAGACACATTTGGCACCTGGCTATTAGTCCCTTGCAACCACTTGAAGGTGCCTGGGAGCCAGGATGCAGCCCCGACAGCTCCACCATTTGGAGGTGCATGCCTGAGGATCACTGGATCCTGACTGTTCGCAACGCACTCCACTAGAGGGATCACAGATGACTTTGGACCTTACCATGCTGTCTACACATCTGAATGTGAAGCCTACGAAACGACAGTCATTTCCAACTTGCATGCCCAGGCTGTCATTTCTGCTTGGGAACTTGTTTATTGTTACAAATAAACCTGATTTTTTTTTCTTCTGGAAGAATCCTGCAAGCTGAAAAGTGTTTCCAAGAGCTGCGGCTTACTTTGTGGCTCCAGCTTTTGGATGATAGGCAGAGCGCCGGTCATGGCTACGGCAGTAATGGTCTTTACGCCCTTCTCCGCCATCTCACATACAGACTTCAGGTAGGGATGGTTGTCCTTCGTGGTGACGTAAGCTGAGGAGACCATGTCGTAGGTGGAGCTCACCAGGGGAAGGTTGGCAACCCTGGCAACCACATTCTGTGTATGCAGAAGACAGGACAGTTAGCCCACATTTCTTCTGGAATAAATCGTCAGGAACATTTTTGGTGCGTGCAAACATACCTGCTGTGAATCAGTCCTTTCTTCCGCCATGTTTGGGCCTTGAATGCTTTATAGAGTCTGCGGGAGGGGATAGAAAGCACAAGTTAAATGCAAGGCTTGAAACAAAACCTAACCTTTTGACAAGTTGCAGCTGCTAAGATATGCTCAGCTTGTTCCGCTATTAAAACACTTTCCATTTATGCACTAAGGAAGGTTGAAACTTCAAATCTGAAATCATTTTCTTTCCGGACAAATATAACTGGCCAATAAAATTTGTGGGCAATATCCAGTGAGTCATACTCATGAGCAGACCTGCGAAAATCAATAGGCTTAAGTAACTTGGTGTACTAAGTATCAATTTCAATGGGCGTATTCAAAGCACGACTATTTTGGATATCTTCCGTTATTTCTAAATTATAATTCACTAGTTTATTCAGTAATGCTTGCATAACTTGAACTGAGCAGAGACATGTTCGGGGTTGCTTTGACAAAGCCAATTTGTAGATAACCTTGGGAACACTTGGCTTTTCTTGTGTCCAAAAATTTGCCTCACTTTCCAAGCCAAAACGTAGTAGCAACAAGTTAGGTTAGGGAAATAAAAGTTTAATTTGGGATTTGAAAAGTGGAAGCTGAGCATTGTATTCTAGTATTCTTTACTAAGTTATTAAACAAACAACAGTGCCTTCGGAGTAGACATTAAACCAGAGCTTTCCAGACTGTGTGTGCCACGGCATGTTAGTGTATCCGCTGCAGTGTGTCGGTGTGTGAAAAGGGGTTCATTTAACCTCTGGTTTGCTACTAAAACTGAATTACTGTGTCGCAAAATGATGCATGTCTAAAAAGTGTGCCGCCAACATGGAGAGTTTGGAAAGCTCTGCATCCAACTCTGCTTACAAGAAGGAGTGAAGAAAAGCCAAGCTGAATCCACAGTTACCAAATGTAGATCCACTGTCAAAGTTGTGTTAAATGGAACAAGGGAGACTGTTTGTCCCCTCTGTAGCAATAAAGTGCTTAACACGTTGAAATTGCCCCTTCTTCCACTGGTGGTTGTGGGATTCTCCCTCTGCAAACAGAACTGCCATCTGTATTATGAAACCACATCATTAGTCTATTAAGGACAGAGTTGCTCTGGAATATTCCTTTCACTCAGCCATCCTTGAGTTCGTGCCCTCCAGATATTTTGACCGTGACTCTTATCATCCCATGATTATGAGTTATGGCTGGTGCAGGCTGTGCTCAAAACCAAACAGGATTCAGAAATCTGTTCTCGGCAGAGTACACATTGTACATTTAAAGCACATTCTCTCTCCTCTCCTGGAAAGGAATCCTTTGAACTATAATTTAAGGGTGCCGGAAACACAGGCATAAACTACAGTTCTAGGAGGGGGGGTTGAATGGATGTGTTTGAAATGTTTGTGTATGCACTATTAAAGAGTTTCTGTAACACAGAAATGACAGGATGTGTTTCCATTTCAGTTCTCGTGAAACTTTATCCTGCTGCAGATGTGATTATAAAGCAACTTAAAAGCAAAAAACCTTAATGCCTCCCTTAAGTTGATCAATATCAGGCAGGATTCCTTTTCATACGAAAGACAGCAAAAGGGAAAGAGCACACCATGCTAGGGGGATTCAAGCTTCTCATTTTAAGTCTCGGTGCAATACTTGAAGGACTACCAAGCACCCAGTTTTTTTAAAGATATAGTACAGTACAGGTGATGCATTGGTTAAACAGTTATTACAGACAGACAATAAGTTCCAAAAAACACAGGGAGCTTTTTCAAATTAAAAAATGCTCACTCACCCACAACAGTGTTTTTGCATCCCAACTACAATATTTCACGCAGTGTAAATAAAAGCAACCAAACTAAACCTCTTCTACAGAGAACCCTGTGAAACAGCGGCAAATTTTGCCTCTCGGCCCCTTCAAGTATGGGATAATTTAGAGGCTTTGAGGCAGCTTGCATGTTACACAGATGAACGCAGCTTTTAGCAGAGAGAGAAAAAACAAACAGGCTTGGTCTCCTCCAAACAATGGGACCAAACCTATTTAAGCAGCAGGTTCTATCTCGGTTCCGTTTGCTTACGTTGCATTGTATTTATCACACAGCTCTGTTCCTGATTGTCCTTTGCCCCCACCTACCTTGCCAAGATGATGACCTATCCGACAGAAATGCTTCCCACCCAATTATGGCTCCAGTTCAGTGACCGCACAGCATCCACCAGCAAGAAGTGAAAGTACATTTATAGACCTCCCCAAGCATCGGGAAAGGAGGCATTTGGGGAGCGCCTGCATTTTCTTGCTGCCCTCCCGGAAAGCCTCTCCACTCCTGCATCCTCAAGAGAGATCTTTCCTCACGGGGAAAAAGGGGTTTAAGAAGATGCCCTGCAGTCCCGCCCTCCTCGGGCAAAGACGCTGCCACCTGCACTTACCTGGGAGTAAGCCCCAACCAACTCCTCTGTGTGTGTGTGTGTGTGTGTGTGTGTGGCTTACCTCGGAGTAAGCATACACAGGGTCTGCCCTGCCTGCCTGCGGCCCCTGCGCATCATTCCCGGGGCTTTCCAAACGGAAGATGGAGAGGAAGGAAGACTCAGAGCAAGAAAGCGCAAAGGCACACCTACCCACCCGCTCGCCGAGGTGGCTCAGCGTGGGACTCTTTGCTCTTAGGGTCGTGGGTTCGAGCCCAGCGTCGGGCGAGAGAGCCCGGGGTTGAACCGGATGACCCCTCGAGGTCCCTTTGCAAAGTGAGGATGCGGGGAGACCCGCTTGCTCCTTTGCGCCCTGGGCTCCCGCAGCCTCTCCAGGCGCGTCCGCGTCCCCCATCATCATCATCCCCCCCCCCCAATTGCAAAAACGCGCAGGTTAGGCTCCTCTCGGCCAAGGGCAAAGGCGACTCACCTGTAGGAGGAGAGCGAGCGGCTGCCTCGTGTGCGTCAAGCGCGCCCAGCTGGTCCTCTCGCCCCGTTGGCTCCGCAGCCGCGCCCCAGCCTCGCCGGCAATTTATCCGGGCGGAGAGAGAGGGGGGGCCCCCGTCGGGCAGCCTCCTCCTCCTCCTCCTCTCGCGAGACGCCAGGCAGCTGCAAATCCGGGCAGCTTCCTCCAAGCGCGCACACGGTGCGCGCACGGCTCCGAGGAGAGGAGGGGCGCAGAGGGCGCGCGGCGGAGGAGGAAACAGGCGGATCTTGCCTCTCGGCGCCGCGCCCTCTTGGCTCCTCCTTGCGCAGCTGAAAGAAGCCGAGGAGAGGGGGGGGGACAAGGGTTGCCATGTGTCCTCTTTTCCCAGGACGCGCCCTCTTTTTCCGAGGGGTGAAATCGAAGACAAAGCGCATCTGTTTGCTTTGAATGGCCGACGCACCGTCCTCTTTTGGGGGAGGCTCTTTAAAAAAGATGGCAACCCCCAGAAATCGCAGCAGTTAGCGTGCAGGTTGAATCGCAGGACCAGTTATGCAATGCCCGGAACCGCTTATTTCCTCATTTGTTTATTTCATAAAGTATATACCTACACTGCTTTATGTGTTTTTTTAAAAAAGAAGAAAGCTCAAAGTGGTTTGCAAAAGGTAAAAAAAGCAAAACCGAGAATAAATAAATAAATAAATATTTTATTTATTTATACCCCGCCCTTCCTGGTTCAGAAAACCGGGCTCAGGGTGGCTAGCAACAAATTTAAAACACTTAATTGATGCAACAAAAAAAGCATAAAATACAGTATAAAATGTGAATAACAATAAATTCAGAATTCAAAAATCAATTTAGGGGGGAAACCCATCCAATAAACATTAGATTATCACCAGGGCTAGCTGGCTAAATTAGTCCTATTTGGGCCAGCAAGGAGACCAGGGGAGAATTACCGGTAGCTGGGTAGTATTCATAAAAGGGGGAGGGAAGGGAAACATACAAAAGTTAAAATACTGACGCAGTTCTTTTAAAAAGGAAAAAAAGAAGGGAAAGCGCCGGCTCCCAACAGAATATTAAAAACATAATAAAACATCAGACATTAAACACCTCCCTAAACAGAGGGATAATGGTACTCACCACTATCACCATCATCATTTTATTATTGGTACCCTACCAATCCGACTGGGCTGCCCCAGCCCCTCTGGCCAGCTTCCAACATATATAAGAATGGAACATTACACATTAAAAGGCTTCCCTACACAGGGCTGTCTTCTAAAAGTCAGAAAGATGTTTATCTCGACATCTGACGGGAGGCGGGTGCCACCACCGAGAAGGCCCCCTGCCTGGTTCCCTGTAAGTTCGCTTCTCTCAGTGAGGAACCTCCAGAAGACTCTTGGGGGTGGACCTCTGTGTCCGGGCTGGACAATGGGGATGGAGATTCTCCTCAGGTTGTTGTAGTAAGTGCCACACTTTTAACATGGGGGGGGGGGGGGCTAAGGTGCCTGTACTGTGTACCCTTGAATACCCCCAGAAAAAGGCACTGCTAGAACAGATTAGAATTATGTCCACTTTCTAAGCCTCTGGGTAGGCATGTCTGGGGGCAGACTTTGGTCTTTCAGATTTCTGCAGCGTCCTGTGCGAGGCCAACAATCGGTACCTTCCATTCTGCTCCATTCACTATGTTGCAGTTGTGGCACCCTGCGCCGCCCCCCCCCCCCAGGCTCAGCACCCGGGGGGAGGGGGAAGCAGTCACACTGCCCGAAATCTACCTCTTGCTTGTCTGAACGGTTTTGTGTGTGTGGTATCTTATCTTTGTGTGTGATCTATACCAGGTGTTAGTTTCTGTTTTGCCACTGAGCAGCTGCTTGGAGTCACAGGACTCTGTTTACATTCCTGGGATTCCATACTATTGAAAGTCTCACGGGAGAGGAGACGGGATGTGACATTAGTGGTTTCCTGCTTCCTTTGTTCCTTTGTTCAGTTGCTCTCTGCTTCCATAGAGAGACGATGTCTTTTCTGACTGCGTAGCTTAGAAATAAAACTCTTTACAATGTAGCCCAAACCTCTCGTCTCTTTCCTGTGCTGGAAACTCTGCTGAAGAATGTGCCTTGGGATACTTATCAAAGGCTCAGGTCATTAAACATGTTGGGAGGCGATTCCGAAGACTCAGGGGAAGAAAATGAGCTTTATCAGCGGAGATCCCGACACCAGGCACCCCTAACCTTCGGCCCTCCAGATGTTTTGGACTACAATTCCCATCATCCCTGACCACTGGTCCTGCTAGCTAGGGATCATGGGAGTTGTACGCCAAAAACATCTGGAGGGCCGCAGGTTGATGCCTTATCTATACCATCGCTTATGTGAAAAGTAACTTTGATGCACTGATAATAAACTAAGCCACTTCCTGCTTGTTAAAAATTCTGGAGAGGGAGCCATGGGGGTCTGTTGCAGGACAACCAGCAAAGAAGGTAAGGAGAGAGTTGCTGGATCAGACCAAAAGCCCATCGAGCCTAACTTCCCGCAGAAGGGAAGCTGGTGCCTATGGGAAGCCCACGTTCAAAGAGAACATAATAAAAAGTGTTTAGGATTGCAGCCACAAAGACTCAACCGATTTACCATGGCGTAAGCTTTCATGAACCAGAGTCCATTGGACTTCACCAGGTGCGTCATAGACAGCTAAGAGATGATGCAATAAAATGGGGCCAAAGGCCATGAACTGCAAGAGGAAGTGTCTGCCTGTTTTCTATACGGTACCCATCTCTGTATTCATGTTGCCGTTAGAAATGGAAAGAAAACAGAACTGGCCCAAATTCCCGGTTGAAAGGGTACAAAAACATTGCTCCTTAATTTCAGGTTGACTTCCTATGCAACTTTACTTAAAGTAAGTTCACTTTTAAATATATAAATATACTCGATGATGAGCAGGAGTCCCAATTTGTACAAATATAGAAGAAAACATCAACTTTGAAAGCAAGAAAAATCAGATCAGATGTGTGGGCTTCATCCAGCCTACTAAGGCTGCTCTCCTGGACTTACTTAGTGTGGCTGCAGGTCTGGCCAGGGACACAGGGAAAACCTTGACATACAAATGTGGTCCATGGGCCTTATGTTGCCTTATGCTTACTACAAGACAATCCACCAGTTCTCATACAAAGATTAAACTACTTACTGTAACTGGGGAAGGGAGACAATATCAGTTACCCTCATGGTTTGTGTAGCAGAAGCACAGCTTTCCTCCTAAGGTCAGTATTGATTTAGAAACAAGAGGTATTTGAGAAGCAATGGGAATGGAAATTGACCATTAGTCTCCTTTGCTTTCCCTACTGAGGTTTTCAGACTATTAGGGCCAGGTGTAAATTCAACATTGAGCAAAGGTAGCGTGTTCATGTTACACACTGATCTGTCTTCTGTTATGAATTCATTCTCTCTGTCTCTCTCTCTCTCTCTCATACACACACATGATCTACAGTGGTACCTCAGGTTACATACGCTTCAGGTTACATACGCTTCAGGTTACAGACTCTGCTAACCCAGAAATATTACCTCGGGTTAAGTACTTTGCTTCAGGTTGAGAACAGAAATCGTGCTCCAGCGGTGCGGCAGCAGCGGAAGGCCCCATTAGCTAAAGTGGTGCTTCAGGTTAAGAACAGTTTCAGGTTAAGTATGGACCTCTGGAACGAATTAAGTACTTAACCTGAGGTACGACTGTATAGTTAATCGCTGCTAGGGTTAAAAAACATCAAAGCCATTAAAGGAGAAAATTTCTTTTGGAGTTGAAGATGTTTACGGGTTTAACAACAGAAGGCAGTTTACAAAAAGGAGGAGCCATTCTGAAAGAAACCAACATTTGGTTGACAAATGAGACTGAATTCATTGCAGTCAGGAGAAGATTTAGCTCTGCAGCCAGTACCCCACAGGACATTGCACTAGTTGAAAGTAAACTCAAAGTTGCTTTGCATATTTGTTTATTATAGTCCTTCAAGCTGTTTACTTTTAATTTTTCCTACGCTTTCGTTTCTCAGTATGTCCTAAACATGGTTGCTAGGTTATTTGACCAGAACGATTGACGCACGTTGGGAAATACAGATTGTTCATTGTAGTTCTTCATGCTGTTGATTCCCTGCCCTTCTTTTGGTTTCCCTCTTCCACAAGTTCTAAACATACTTGAGCAGAAAAGATTGAGGGCGGATTGCAATATGCACAAAAGGTCAAGACATGTTTTGATGGAAAGGGGATGTGTCTTCCAAACTCTGTTCTAGGAACGTTGAGGTTGCTCAGAAGTTTATCGGGGATCTCAAAGAAAGGGGCATTAACAGAAGACAAACTTCACAGAAAGTCAGTTTCCCCAACCAATGCTATTGTTGAGGTGCTGGAACTCACCATGAATGCTGTTAAGTTGTGGGTGAACATATCAGACGACACAGCGATTCTTGTTTATTCACAGGCCAGGACAGAACTGAACTGGAGGATTCAGTCAGCCTGCTTATATAGAGCTCCAGTACAATGTAACTGATGTAACTGTAACAATTTTCTAAAACTATCCAGTCACTGAACGTCACTTTCAATCCCTTATTTGCATAACTATCTACAGTATCCCCCTTCTGGCCCAGGGTGAGAACTTCAGTACATAACAAATGCCTCTCTTGTTCTCTTATCATTGCAATGGCGCCCACCTGAGAGATGTTGGAACTGAGTTCCGGTGAGTTCTGGCTGAAAAAAAGCCCTGTAGCCTACTTTACCTGCAATATTTAACTGCAGAGGACAGGTGTTTTCTGAGATGCAGTGTCAGACCATGTAAGGCAATGTTGAGGCCAACACTCCACACAAACCATATTATTATTATTATTATTATTGCATTTCTATACTACATTACCTTTTATGAAAAAATCTCAAAGCTGTTTGCAACACGTTAAAACACCAATCCAGAATAAAACGGTTCTGAAGAAAGTCAAATATAAAGCATGCATTCAAAGCAATGCAATTAACAGGAAACTAAAAGATTCTCTTAAAGGTTTCAAAACAAAACAAAACAGAGGCAGCCAACTACCAAAGGCACATTTAACACAGAAAAGTTAGCAGCAGCAGCAACAACTATCATAAACATTTCAAGAGAAAACATTAGTAAAGGAAGTCAGATCTAAAATGCACATTTCAAACAGCCTAACTAACAAGGGAATGAAATATTATCTCAGCCATAGAACATATCTGCTGCTGTTGCTGCCATTACTGAAAATGGTGGCTTGTGGCAGGTGGTGTGAAGCTCAGGCTCAGTGACCTGGGTCTGCACCAAGAGGCAGCCAAGAGGGTCTTTATCAGGGCCGGATTTAGGTTTGATGAGGCCCTCAGCTACTGAAGGTAATGGGGCCCTTTCTATGTCCAGCTGTCCTTTGTCAACAACAATTTGTTGCTGTTTTTTGTGTTGAATATATGCTATATGGTAATTTATGGACCTAATAGGTATCTAAAGCCATTTGCCCATGTTGCTGTGCAACCAGTCCATGCAGAATGTAGGCACCCTATATATAGAAAGGAGCAAACCAGTGATATTTGAGGGAGCAGGCTAGCAGGCGGGGGCCATGACTTATATCAGAGGAGCCTACACAATACAAAACACTGTTGCGGTATGTAGGTTTTGTTTTATTTCTATGGGAAAGCGTGCCTTGGTTTTGAAACACTTTGGTTTTGGAACAGGCTTCCAGAACGGATTAAGTTTGAGAATCGAGGTACCACTGTATATAGAAATGAGCAAACCAGTGATATTTTAGGGAGCAGGCTAGCAGGCGGGTCCCATTACTTACATCAGGCATAGGCAAACTCGGCCCACCAGATGTTTTGGGACTACAACTCCCATCCTCCCTGTTAGCTAGGGATGATGGGAGTTGTAGTCCTGAACACCTGCAGGGCCGAGTTTCCCTATGCTTGACTTACATCATAGGACCCTACACAACACAAAACACTGTTGCTGGATGTAGGTTTTATTTTATGTGTGTTTTATCTTCTATTTTGGAAATGTACATCCAGGTGTTTTTTTCTTTTAAATTTTTTGGGGGCCCCCAAGAGAGTGGGGCCCTAAGCTGTAGTTTGTTTAGCTTATATCAGGTGCTGGTCTCTGTCCTCTTCGGCAGCCTCAGCTTTTGCAGCTGGAGTCAGTCCAGGTGCTGCCCTCCCGGGCCAGGTGTCGAAAGGCTTGCAAGGCAGCCAAGATGGTAAACCCTGAAAAAAATGCTATTTTCAGCACTGAGGAAGAAGACGACAACTGGTTTATAGAACTATGAGAAAGGAGGGGAGCGGTCCTTGAAGTTGTGTACCCATAGTTAAGACCTGGAAAGCAGACACAGATGACTCAGTCACCATCTTTCTCACTATGGTAAGACATGTATTACATTTCTATTTAAATTATAATATTTCTACTAGTTGTATATCTATATGTGCACATTAGCATCTGCACTTTTTATGCAAATATGTTGTCCTTTTTTTGTGTGTGCGATGCATTTCATCCTTCTGGCAATACAGAATAGTCCCTCCGCCGCTTCCTAGGCAGACCCATTTATGTGGAAAAGGGTCTCTTCAAAGTAAAAAAAAAAAGCAAAAACCTTGGAAACCACTAAAATGGGGAAATGAAAGCAGAAAACTCCCACAGTCATATAAACCAATGCAACCTTGATTTCCCCTTCACAAGTCATCGTGTTGAAATCAGCTGAACTTAATGCAATGGGTGTGTCTCTCATCATAACAAAAACTCCAAAACGCTTTTATGTTCCAAGCACAGAAGATAAAACGAGATTTTAAAAGGGCAGGTATGGGTTGATTTGATGTTAAAAAGTCACCTCAGCTCCCCACTTCAAATAAATACTCATTTCTAGAAATGCTGTCTTGCTTTACCTGGGGAAAAAATGGCTTAAGCAGGAGATTTGAACCTGGTTAGCAACAAAGCTCTAGACAGAATGATTCCAACCTTTGTTGCAATGACATAACTTGGTGGGCTCATGGCAGTTGTCACCATGGTATTGCTTTCTCGTGGGTGTAACAGAGTGCTGGTCTCTGGCCCCACAGCTACAGAATGCTATAATAATGTGCAATGCTATCTCAGATCATTCCCCATTGTGGGCAACATGGTAAATTGATTTCCAACCCTCAGAGTTGGCACAATGCAACTACAGTGGTACCTCGGGTTACAGACGCTTCAGGTTACAGATGCTTCAGGTTACAGACTCTGGTAACCCAGAAACAGTACCTCAGGTTAAGAACTTTGCTTCAGGATGAGAACAGAAATCGTGCAGCAGCAGGAGGCCCCATTAGCTAAAGTGGTACCTCAGGTTAAGAACACTTTCAGGTTAAGAACGGACCTCCAGAAGGAATTAAGTTCTTAACCCGAGGTACCACTGTAGTTTATTTAACAAGAAAAGTTCCCTAGAGAACATTCAGAAGGCTCCAAGAATAGCTTAAATGTGTCAGTGATGAGACAGTCCCTGCCCTCAGACTTGCGATCCAAAAGACATGACAACAGGAAATAGATATGGAGGGAGAAGGAGAAAAACAAACAGGCACTATTTCTTATTTTACAGCATATCACTTTATAGTAAAATATGTTGGAACCGATATCTCCATTGTGGCTTCAAACCATGCAACCTTTATATTATATTACATTATAGCCAGAAAGAAACAGAACTTCAAGATATCAAGTCATAACCTGCCCCTAGAAGTCCTTCAGATCAGTGTTCAAAACTCCCTTTGTTCTGGGCGCATTTTGCGACAGGGAATTTCATTAGCGCAAGCAGTTTCTGAGCTCTGGGCGCAGTAAAAAGGTAAAAGGTACCCCTGCCTGTCAGGGCCAGTTGTGACCGACTCTAGGGGTGCCATCTTGAGCTCATCTCGCTCAAGAGGCCGGGAGCCGGCGCTGTCTGAAGACACTTTTGGGTCACGTGGCCAGCGTGACGAAGCTGCATCTGGCGAGCCAGCACCAGCGCCGCACACGGAAACGCCGTTTACCCCCGCTATTTATCTACTTGCACTTGGGGGTGCTTTCGAACTGCTAGGTTGACAGGAGCTGGGACCGAACAACGGGAGCTCACCCCGCCGCGGGGATTCGAACCGCCGACCTTACGATCAGCAAGTCCTAGGCACTGACGTTTTACCTACAGCACCACCTGCGTCCCTACTGTGCCTACTGTGCCTAAAATTTCAGATTAAAACTGCTGAGTGGAAGCAAAGGAGGAGCTTTTTCTGCCTCCCCACTTCCAGCTCCTCTCTGAAGACTGGAGAAGAGACTCTCTTAAGAATATTAGGGGGGTGGGCAGGGGAAGGACTAGATCATGTGAAAAATATTAGCTGCTGTTCATTCATTTTCAGCTTTATATTCTGTTTATAAAAAAGCATGCCTAGACAGTCCGTTTTTGCACCGATAACCTAGGTTTAAGGTGCCATTTACACTTGTATTTTCCCAGACATTATGAAATATACTCAGAGCCGAGAGTGGATTTCATGCTCTTTATTCAGCTCATAGTGGTGAAGAGGAATGAAAGTTTCTGCTTTATATACATTATTTACACAATGGGCTGCACGTGATTGGCTAATTCCGGAATTCTCCTGTAGGCCAATCAGGTTGTGGATTCACTTCCATCTGGCGGTGGATTGGGTGGCTCCTGCAGACTAATCATACTACTGCATTGTTCTAGGACCAATCAGACTGCTGCATTCTGAATCCTATTGTTCTAGGACCAATCAGACTGCTGCATTTTGGATCCTATTGTTCTAGGACCAATCAGACTGCTGCATTTTGGATCCTAGATCCTATTCAACTCAGTACATAACACATTACTTTTTTGTAAACTCAACCATTGTTGTAGTTTCCTTAAAAAATGCTCAACAAAGGGGTCATACTAAAAAAAAAAAAGTCAACAATTTTTGGGGTGTTCCTATGGCAACCCTATCCTAGCTTTCATATCTCAGTTTCTAATGCTGCTTCAGAATACTTTCACTCTCCTGTGAGGCACTCTCACTTTCTCCTCCCAAGTTCAGCGAGATGTGGGTCTCGTTGGAGTATATCTATATCTGAACATACTTTGAACTAAGTCTTTTGAACCAGAGCTATTGTTGCACAACTACCTTACGTGTCAGAAAGCGAATGGGCCTGGTCAACTTCCAAGGGGTTTTTTTGAGCCTCACATGTCCATTTATTGGCGATGCTTCATTAGCCGATATAGAGCAAAGTTCAGGCGCTTGCTGACTCACACAGCTGTTTGCACAGACTGCTGTCTGCTGCAATGAGCAGAGTCCAGGAGAAGCAGATCATGTGCGTGTAAGAGAATATGGGGAACGTGATCCCTTGATGCAGCGGGATCTTGAAGGCAGCTGCTATATTTAGGGTCTGTGCCAATACAGCCTTTTACTAAATCCAGGAGCGGCTGCTGTGGGTCAAGTCTGCAAGCTGATCTGCCCCGTTCCTCTGCCTCCAGGGATACGCTGACTTGGGCACTGTGTGCAAATAACAGCATATGAACATTACAGGGTACCTTCATTGGCTCCCAGGACGTTTCCAAGCACAATTCAAAGTGTTGGTGCTGACCTTGAAAGCCCTAAACGGCCTTGGTCCTGTATACCTGAAGGAGCATCTCCACCCACATCGTTCTGCCCGGAAGCTGAGGCCCAGCTCCGAGGGCCTTCTGGCGGTTCCCTCACTGTGAGAAGGTTACAGGGAACCAGGCAGGGCCTTCTCGGTAGTGGCACCTGCATGTGGAATGCCCTCCCATCAGATGGCAAGGAAATAAACAACTTTCTGACTTTTAGAAGACATCTGAAGACAGCCCTGTTTAGGGAAGTTTTTTAAATGTTTGATCTTTTATCGTGTTTTTAATATTCTATTGGGAGCCGCTCAGAGTAGCTGGGGAAACCCAGCCAGGTGGGCGGGCTATAAATGATAAATTGTTGTTGTTGTTGTTGTTGTTGTTATTTTGGGTGTGTTACCCAATACTGTACTTTTCAGAGTGGGTTTGTACAGTAGCAAGCACATGTTCCCTGTAGCTGAGCCAAAGCGTGTGAAGAAATTAATGTCTGGAGAATTGCAGCTTCTTCTTCTTCTTCAATATAAATTTTATTAAATTTTCTCTTTTACAATTTAAAATACTCATTTTACATCCTTAAGATATCAATGACTTCCCTTCTTCTCTTTCCACGGTTCATTTTATGTATCATAAATCCCTGCATATTTTACAAAAAACTAAACCATTCAGTATTCCCTTTTTGCATCCATCAAAACTTATTTACACTGTTGAATTTATCTTAATGCTGCCAGCATTTTCAGCTGTACACAATTATTTCCCATATATTCAAGAAATGCTTTCCAATCTTCTTTATACGTTTATTCTTCTGGTACCGTGAAAATAAAAGGGTTTTCCCAAATGTCAGAGAAAGACTTTGCAAAGAGATGCGAAAATACTGAGCCAGAACATTAGAGGATATGAATTAAAGAAGAGTTATAATGGACTTTCTGAGTAATAAAACTAACATAGAGGCCTGGGAGAGGGATTGGGGAAAATATCACCCTACAGAAGGAGGAAGCTGGATATTATTCACAGCTAGAAATGTTCTGGAGTGCAGACGGTAAATATTTTGAACCGTTATTTTATAAATAATTGGCAAATAGAGAAGTGGAAATACCTTTTTTCTATTTGTTTATTGTTATTTTCTTCTCTTCTTTCTATGCTTTTTCTTCTTTCATTCTTACTCTTTTTCTCCTCTTTTTTTCCTTTAATATTTAGATTAATGCTTCAGTTTGGAGGGAAAACATATTTGATATTAAGTTCTGTATTTTTCTTTAAACTCCAGTAAGGGTTTCCCAAGGGACGTGGGTGGCGCTGTGGGTTAAACCACAGAGCCTAGGACTTGCTGATCAGAAGGTCGGCGGTTCAAATCCCCGCGACGGGGTGAGCTCCTGTTCTTCAGTCCCTGCTCCTGCCAACCTAGCAGTTCAAAAGCACGTCAAAGTGCAAGTAGATAAATAGGTACCACTCTGGCAGGAAGGTAAACGGCGTTTCTGTGCGCTGCTCTGGTTCGCCAGAAGTGGCTTAGTCATGCTGGCCACATGACCCAGAAGCTGTACGTCGGCTCCCTCGGCCAATAAAGCGAGATGAGAGCCACAACCCCAGAGTTGGCCTCGACTGGACCTAATGGTCAGGGGTCCCTTTACCTTTACCTTTAAGGGTTTCCCAAACTTGGCTCTCCAGCTGTTTTGGGATTACAACTCCCATCATCCCTAGGACAAGTGGTCAGGGATGATGGAAACTGTAGTCCAAAAACAGCTGGAGACCCAAGTTTGAGAAACCCTGCTTTAATAAAATTTATTTTAAAAAGAGAAAAGAAACTGTGGAGGTAAGATAAGGAAGTTGTGTGTCACATTATGCTGCTCATTCTCTTCTGTGGCCCTTTCTTTTGTATAAACACATATACTCTTCCTTTTCTCCTCTCTTCCTCCTGCCTTCCCCAAAATATGCTGGTTTGGTTAGGAATGTCACTAAGGGGCTTGACAGAATGGCTTTCCGCAGGTTAAGTTTTGCAGAAGATGGTGGTTCCTGTGCGCTAATGGCACCAGTTTTTCAGGGTGGCAAAGTCCCCTTCGAAGGAGTGTTCTTTTTCCAGATGGCGGCTTTGTTTCCCTCAAATTGTCCGGCTACAGGCCTGCACGCACCCCTGAAATCTGGTGTGTTTCGAATACAGGACCCAGTGCAGGAAGCTTCTAATTCAAAGTTGCTCAGGGATGACACTGACTTCCCCCCCAAGTCTTGCTTACCTCACAAGGTTGGTGTGAGAGTTCAGTGGGGATGGGTAGAACATTTGCTTCATCTGAGCTCCTTGGAGAAAGGGGGAATAAAATCCCAATAAATGAATGAAATACAAAATTTATTCATTTCTAAGCTACATATGAGGGACGCAGGTGGCGCCTAGGGCTTGCCGATCAGAAGGTTGGTGGTTCGAATCCCCGCGACGGGGTGAGCGCCCGTTGCTCGGTCCCTGCTCCTGCCAACCTAGCAGTTCGAAAGCACACCAAAGTGCAAGTAGATAAGTAGGTACCACTCCGGCGGGAAGGTAAATGGCGTTTCCATGTGTTGCTCTGGTTCACCAGAAGCGGCTTAGTCATGCTGGCCACATGACCCGAAAGCTGTACGCTGGTTCCCTTGGCCTATAGAGCAAGATGAGTGTGCAACCCCAGAGTTGGCCACGACTGGACCTAATGGTCAGGGGTCCCTTTACCCTTTACCTTTAAGCTACATATGACTTGTCAACGGTACTACAAATAAATAAAAATAATGGAACATCACGAAACCACTAGTTCAGTCCAACAAAACCCACCTGCCCTTCTTTGCAACAACAGAGCACATCAGGCAAACATTACTTAGCCTGGTTATTGAATCAGTCGCTAGATTTTACCCTTTGTAGGAATCCTTTGTTCCTAAGGTTTCCTTACACTTCGGAACCAGTATGGAAGACAAGGCGATATGCTGGGTGTGGATTTCAGCTCCTCCTTTCCCTTGGGAATTTTACCAATGGCGAGCTCAAACAGAGAGTAAGAATGTAAGCCTTCCGATAACACGCACATAATCCTTGACCTTTCTTGCCTTTTATAACCAAAAGATAGTCAATATCAATGGTTAGGAGGACTTTGTGAAATCTGGTCAATATATGAACAATGCTGTCTTTTGTGACTGGGACAGGTCGTCTGCAGAAGAAGCAAACATTGCACATATCGCCATAAACTCATCTGCAAACTCTTCCTTTAGAAAACAATCAAGAGCTTGCTGATGCAAGGATGCAATATATCTGGCGGGGAGCGGGAGAGAGACCTGAGATGGAAGGTGGCTCATAGCTCAGAGTTCAGAAGGTGGCTCATAGCTCAGAACCAGGGACGTCTTACCCATAGAGGCTAGTGGCGCAGGGCGCCAGGGCGCCAAGTTCTGGAGGGCGCCAGGGAAGAGGCGGAGGCTGGACGCAGCCCCTCCCGGCATTAGCTCGCCACCCTCGCCCACCTCTGCCATGCCGCCTGTGCCAAAGCAGCACTGCGCCCGGAGCCTCCATCTGCTGTGGCCACCGCAGCACAGAGCGGCCATCTGAGCCAGGAGGCATTGCATCCAGCCTCTCTCACTGGAGGAGCTGCCCTCCAGCCGCTGCCCGCCTCTTCCTGTCCCACTGGCAGCGCCGTCCTCCCTAAAGAAAGGTCGACAAAGCGTGTTCTCCTTCATGGAGAGCACGGGTTGCGGTGGGGTTAACCAGACACCCCCTGTTGCTAGGCAAGTTGGTTTGGTTGGCCCTAATTGTGATTGGACTCTTCAGGTTGCTGGGGAGAGTTTGATGTTGCCAATTTTTGAGTGACAGCCTGGGTTGAATATATGCCCTGCGCGCAGCATTGCGCTTCCTCTTTTCGCTGCATGCATCAGATCGCCCGTCCACCCTCCCTAATTTTAGGGTGTTTGTTGCGTTTGACCTTGCTATGCCTGTCATGGGGTCATCTGCTTTTGGAGCAGGGGCCTGGTAGGGATTTTGTCCATTTGGCTGATTGGCTGGTGCCATTTGGTTTTTGCCTACTGCGTAGCAAATCGTCGCAACTTGTAAGGTTGCGGTTAGGTATTGGTTTCAAAAATTGGTTGGTGGAGGGGCATGGATTGGCAGTGCCTGCCCCTCCAATGCTGCTGCTGCAAGGCTATTCTGTTAAAGGAATCCAGGGGCTCGCCATAATTTTGTCCGTATCCCCGGCAAGGGGCTAGGGTCATGCAAGCCCCTGGGAGCATGTGGGGAGAGGTTGGTATGGTGCCCAGCCCCATTCTCTCCCCAATATTGTTTTCCCTTACTGGCTTTCGCTGGAATCTGGAAGTCAGTTCTGTCCCGGGGTGGGAACAGATAGTCATAACAAATGCATAAGCAACCACTCACATTCTGTATTTTAATACAGTGGTACCTTGGGTTACATACACTTCAGGTTACAAACTCCGCTAACCCAGAAATAGTACCTTGGGTTAAGAACTTTGCTTCAGGATGAGAACAGAAATCTCACGGCAGCAGCGGGAGGCCCCATTAGCTAAAGTGGTGTCTCAGGTTAAGAACAGTTTCAGGTTAAGAACGAATTAAGTACGTAAACAAAGGTACCACTGTAAAGTTGTGGCCAAAATTATGCCAAAAACCTTTTTTAAAAATTTCTGTGTGAATTGTGATTTATTTAGGGGTGGGGAGGGTGGCTTGGGGACTTCGACAGGCAAGTCCTAGAATAGCCGTGGCTGATGAAACAGAAGAAACGCAGAATCAGGCTCCAGACCAGCAGCAGATAACGAAATATGGCCCAATTACCTACGTCCCCTTTCAAACAAGAGCACCAAGGACGTCTCTGCGGTGTGAACTCTAGCCCAGTTCCCACTCGTACCATTTCCTGGGAGGAGCTGGCAGTGGAAGAGGGGATCATGCGTCCTACTTTATGGCGACTTGGGTTGTCTGGTCTAAGTCCGATGGAAAGATAAAGGATCCCACCAAGGGAGGGCAAAGGGCCTCGGATTGGCCCATCAACAGATCAGCAGACATGACTGCTCACCATCTGCCCCGCCTGTGGCAAGATCAGCTGCCTTTCTTATATAAATTGCAGTAACTGCTTCTCAGTTTGCATCTGCACAAACAGAAACTAGCATGTGTCCTCTTTCCTAAGGGGTGATTCATAGGAGGCTGCCAGCTTCAAGAAAGGGTCTCAAGTCCCACAGCACAAGTTGTTAAGTTTCTTGGCACCGCGGTACTTACCGCATTTTTCGCTCTATAAGACGCACCAGACCACAAGACGCACCTAGTTTTTGGAGGAGGAAAAGAAGAAAAAAAATATTCTGAATCTCAGAAGCCAGAACAGCAAGAGGGATGGCTGCGCAGTGAAAGCAGCAATCTCTCTTGCTGTTCTGGCTTCTGGGATAGCTGCGCAGCCTGCATTCACTCCATAAGACGCACACACATTTCCCCTTACTTTTTAGGAGGGAAAAAGTGAGTCTTATAGAGCAAAAAATACGGTACTGCATTATTATCCTCTTATCTAAGGAGCTTAAGGTGATGTACATGGTTCTCCCCCTCCTCATTTAATTCTTACCAACAACCCTGTGAGGTTGTGCCTCTCAGCCTAACTTGACTGGCCCAAGGTCACTGAACTTCATGGCTCAGTGGGGACTGGAATGCTGGTCTCTCAAGTCCTAGGGAGATGATGATGATGATGATGATTTATTTATACCCCACCCATCTGGCTGGGTTTCCCCAGCCACTCTGGGCGGCTTTCAACAAAAGCTTTAAAATACATTAAAACATCAGTCATTAAAAAGACTCACTCTAGGAGTCTTGGTTGACCACAAACTTGACATGAGCCAACAGTGTGACGCGGCAGCTAAAAAAGCCAATGCAATTCTGGGCTGCATCAATAGGAGTATAGCATCTAGATCAAGGGAAGTTATAGTGCCACTGTATTCTGCTCTGGTCAGACCTCACCTGGAGTACTGTGTCCAGTTCTGGGCACCACAGTTCAAGAAGGACACTGACAAACTGGAACGTGTCCAGAGGAGGGCAACCAAAATGGTCAAAGGCCTGGAAACGATGCCTTATGAGGAACGGCTAAGGGAGCTGGGCATGTTTAGCCTGGAGAAGAGGAGGTTAAGGGGGGATATGATAGCCATGTTCAAATATATAAAAGGATGTCACATAGAGGAGGGAGAAAGGTTGTTTTCTGCTGCTCCAGAGAAGCGGACACGGAGCAATGGATCCAAACTACAAGAAAGAAGATTCCACCTAAACATTAGGAAGAACTTCCTGACAGTAAGAGCTGTTCGACAGTGGAATTTGCTGCCAAGGAGTGTGGTGGAGTCTCCTTCTTTAGAGGTCTTTAAGCAGAGGCTTGACAGCCATATGTCAGGAATGCTCTGATGGTGTTTCCTGCTTGGCAGGGGGTTGGACTCGATGACCCTTGTGGTCTCTTCCAACTCTATGATTCTATGATTCTATGAAAAACTTCCCTAAACCCAGCCTTGGGTTCCAAAATGTGGTTGGACTACCACTCCCATCATCCCTAACCGCTGGCTGTGGATGTTGGGAATTGTAGTCCAGCAACATCTGGGAACCCAAGTTTGAGAAAGGCTGCTTTGACCACGACATTGACTTTCTCTCCTAGCTTCTCCAGGGATGGCGATGGCAAAGGGCAACCAGGATAAAGGAACAGCCTATGAAGTGTGGTAGCAGACTCTCCAGCATGGGGGTGGGGAGGGCCCACAGGGGCGGTTACCCTGGGCGCAAAATTGTTAGGGGGCGCAAAATTTCAACACCTAGTGCTGCCTCAATACAGCAGCCTGCTTCCGTCCCTGGGCCCCGTTGGATATAATAATAATAATAATAATAATAATAATAATAATAATTTATTATTTATAGCCCACCCATCTGGCTGGGTTTCCCCAGCCACTCTGGGTGGCTTCCATCTGAATATTAAAAACAATAAAACACCAAACATTAAAAACTTCCCTAAACAGGGCTGCCATCAGTTGTTTTTTAAAAGTAACATAGTTGTTTATTGCCTTGACATCTGATGGGAGGGCGTTCCACAGGGCAGGTGCCACCACCGAGAAGGCCCTCTGCCTGGTTCGTCTTGAAGTGAGGGAACTGCCAGAAGGCAGCACCGACACTTTGAATTGTGCTCGGAAGCGTACTGGGAGACAATGTAGGTCTTTCAAGTCTGGTGTTATGTGGTCCCGGCGGCCGCCCCCAGTCACCAGTCTAGCTGCCGCATTCTGGATTAGTTGTAGTTTCCGGGTCACTTTCAAAGGTAGCCCCACATAGAGCGCATTGCAGTAGTCCAAGCAGGAGATAACCAGAGCATGCACCACTCTGGCGAGACAGTCCGTGGGAAAGAAGGGTTTCATCCTGCATACCAGATGGAGCTGGTAGACAGCTGCCCTGGACACAGAATTGACCTGCACCTCCGTGGACAGCTGTGAGTCCAAAATGACTCCCAGGGTGCGCACCTGGTCCATTCAGGACCAGGGAGTCCTCCACACCTGCCCACCCCCTGTCCCCCAAGAACAGTACTTCTGCCTTGGATGGATTCAACCTCAATCCATTAGCTGCCATCCATCCTCCAACTGCCTCCAGGCACTCACACTGGAAACCATGCAATTGAGCTCTCCAGGCAGGGAGGGGGGACCGGGGGGGGGTCGTGAGCTTTTGCGTCCTTCTCACACCTCCCTCTAGCCAAAGGAACCAGCTTGAGGAGGATGCAACAGACAGCCTCTTGCTGGTTTTTGCGAGTCTCGCAAGGCGGCTCTGAGCTTGCAGAGCGCCATGCTTGAGCCCCTCAAAGCAGGGTGGCGGCTAGCCAGGCCCCCCACCACGGGTCGGGCAGTCAGTATGGTCCAGTGGGTGGGGGTCGCTCCGCAGCATGCCCCACCCTCATGGCATGCCCTGGGCATCAGCAGGGAACTCTCCACCACTGGATCTCTGTGTCCATACAAAATGTAGCCAGGGAAGTAAGTTCCTCGGACCACTAACTGACAGGGGCAGAGCTTTTTTGGGGGGTGGGGTATTCGCAGGGGTAAGCATACCCCTAAACATTTTGTGAATCTAAGTTTGGCCTCATTGCGGGGCAGGATTTCAATATGAGTAGGAAAATGGGAGTACCCCTGTTATGTACTGAGTTGAATAGGATCCAAACTGCAGCAGTCTGATTGGTCCTAGAACAATAGGATCCAAATTGCAGCAGTCTGATTGGTCCTAGAACAATAGGATTCAGAATGCAGCAGTCTGATTGGTCCTAGAACAATGCAGCAGTACGATTGGTTGGCAGGAACCACCCAATCATGCTCCAGATATAAGTGAATCCACAACCTGATTGGCTTACAGTAGAATTCCAGAATTAGCCAATCATGTGCAGCCCATTGTGTAAATAATGTATATAAAGCAGATACTTTGAGGGGACTTTCATTCATTCCTCCTCACCACTATGAGCTGAATAAAGAGCATGAAATCACTTTGCGACTCTGAGTATATTTCAACCCCCTAAACGTGTTTTTAGGGGGGGCACTGGGTGGGGGGGAGGCAGGCAGGAGTACACAACTACAGTGGTACCTCAGATTAAGTACTTAATTCGTTCTGGAGGTCCGTACTTAACCTGAAACTGTTCTTAACCTGAAGCACCACTTTAGCTAATGGGGCCTCCTGCTGCTGTCATGCCGCCGGAGCACGATTTCTGTTCTCATCCTGAAGTAAAGTTCTTAACCTGAGGTAATATTTCTGGGTTAGCGGAGTCTGTAACCTGAAGCGTATGTAACCTGAGGTACCACTGTATTTCCACACAACCGCCCGCCATTACAACAAATCCCATGACCTTGTGTAACAAAAAACCTACCACCCTTTGCCAAGAAAAGAAAGAAAAAAGGCAAGGAGACCTTTGCTACATTTATATGGTTTATTGCAGGGTTTTATAGCTCCACCTTGTGGCTGGAAACAAAACATAGTCTGATTCCACAGCTGATGCAGGAGATAGCTGTGCAGTCCTGATGCTTATTCAACTCTTGGCCCATATGATAATTATACCGCATTACAGGGAAATATTTAATAGGTATATACAGTGGTACCTTGGTTTACGAACTTGATCCGTTCTGGAAGCCCGTTCTTAAACCAAAGTGTTCTTAAACCAAGGTGTGCTTTCCCATAGCAGCGAGGGCTCAATTTACAAATACAACACACTCAACAGGAAGCAGAACATGTTCTGCTTCCAAGGCAAAGCTCACAGACCAAAACATCTACTTCCGGGTTTGCAGCGTTCTTAATCCAAGTTGTTGATAAACTAAGGTGTTCCTAAAGCAAGGTACCACTGTAGTTATTTCTTATATCAACATAGTTTGCTGGGTGAATTTGAAATAAACATAATAAACATAATATCATCAAAATACCACAATAAATTCGTATCGGGCACAAGGCAATGGCATGCACTTTCTTTTGCAAGCCAATTTTGGATGCTTGCTTTTTTCATTTATAAAAAAATGTTTATATGCCTCCATATCATAGAATGAAAAATACCAAAGCAGTTTACAGCAGTAATACATAAAACATACAGTAGAAAACATCAATTGGCTGTTGTGGGAAAATCTAGGTTTGGGGGTTGTTGTTTTTTTGCATCTTAGAAAGTTTAATTTTTGAACATTTGCAAGCATAAGGACTACCTGCTAGCCCACCACAAAGCACTATGCTAGGGATGTGAATTCTCGGGGCAGATAATAGCTCCATCTCTCCATCAGAGGTAATAGCAACCAATACAGAGAGGTGAGACAAAACTACCCATATTCCAAATGAGTCCAGCTTAGAAGTGTGCAGGACTGGAACAAACAATAGTCAAGAGGTGTAATCAGCAGCCTTCTCTAAAGACTGGATGCCTCGGTTATACAAATCCATTTGTGGTTTATTTCTCACAGCATTCTGGCCGTTTCCTTGAGGGGCACAGCTCTGAATTTAGTGGATTAAAAGCAGAAAAATAGTGCTAGTCAAACGGTAGCAATCACATGAATTCTCCCCTTCCAAAACAGCGGAATAGGCGAGTTAATCACCTGCGTAGTCGTCGCGGAACAGAAATGTTTCCAGCAAGCATTTAAAAGTCAACACAAAAGGCACCTGCTGATAGCTGTGCAATCCTGATGCTTGTTCAAATCATGGCCTGTATGATAATTATACCACATTACAGGGAAAACATATATTTAATAGGTATATAGTTATTTCATTTATCAACAAATGGGTGAATTTGAAATAAACATAATACTGTCAAAGTACCGCAATAAATTCGTATCCGGCACAAAGCTTTCTTTTGCAAGCCAATTTTGGATGCTTGCTTTATTTATTTAAAAAAACGTTTATATGCCTCCGTATCATAAAATGAAAAATACCAAAGCAGTTTACAGCAATAATACATAAAATATATAACAGAAACCGTTATATATTTGACCGTTGTGGGAAAATGTATTCTTAATTGCCTGCATAGTCCTCTCCGAACAGAAATGTTTCCATCAAGCGTTTAAAAGTTGACACAAAAGGCACCTGCTGAATCTCTTTTGGTGGAGCTCGGTGGGGGGTATCAGGTGCAAGTGACTGTTATCACCCCATTAATGTCTCTCTCTGTGATGCCTCCATCTCGTCACTGAGATAGGCCATCCATTAATGGCAAAGAATCCTCCTCCTCTTATTGCCTGAGCCATTACAATGCAACATCTGTAGAGAAGGATTCAGTGCCGGATTTACAGCGGTGCCCCGCAAGATGAATGCCTCGCAAGACGGAAAACCCGCTAGACGAAAGGGTTTTCCGTTTTCAGAGGTGCTTCGCAGGACGAATTTCTCTATGGGCTTGCTTCGCAAGACGAAAATGTATTGCGATTCTTGAGGGTTTTTTTCGCTCCCCACCCCCTTTTTCTAAGGCGCTAAGCTGCTAATAGCCTTTTAGCAGCTAATCCGCTAATCCCTTAAGCCTTTAATAGCCGCTAATAGCCGCTAAACAGCTAATAGCGCTAACAGCGCTAATCCGCTAATAGGGTTGCTTCGCAAGACGAAAAAACCGCTAGACGAAGAGACTCGCGGAATGGATTCTTTTCGTCTTGCGAGGCACCACTGTATGTATAAGCTAAACAAGCTATAGTTGTTGAGCTTTTATTAGGATTGAAGTTGTGGAGGTTTCCTTAGGATTTTACCCCAGGAAATAAACTGCCACAGGGGCCGGACGAAACAGATTTTGGACATGCCTGAGCTAATAGATGCTCACCGCATCCCTGGTGGGAATCTGTTGTGGACCTCTTCCTCCACTTCCTTTCTGGCCAAAGAGACCAACATGGTTGCAACTATGGAGGCATTACATCCTAGCCTAGGAGGGAACAGAAGAAGACGACCTAGATCCCAGATCCTGGTGGTGGGACCCCTTATATGTCCAGCTCTCCTTTGTCAACACCAAGCTGACGCTGTTTTTTGGTGTTGGATATATGCTATATGGTAATTCATGGACCTCATAGATATCTCAAGCCATTTGCCCATGTTGCCATGCAACCAGTCCATGTAGAATGTAAAGGTAAAGTAGAGTTAAAGGGAGCCATGACCATTAGGTCCAGTTGTGACCGACTCTGGGATTGTGGCGCTCATCTCGCTTTACTGGCCGAGGAAGCCGGCGTACAGTTTCCGGGTCATGTGGCCAGCATGACTAAGCCGCTTCTGGCGAACCAGAGCAGCACACGGAAGCGCCGTTTACCTTCTCGCCAGAGCGGTACCTATTTATCTGCTTGCACTTTGACGTGCCTTCAAACTGCTAGGTTGTCAGGAGCAGGGACCGAACAATGGGAGCTCTCCCCGTCGCAGGGATTCGAACTGCTGACCTTCTGATCGGCAAGCTCTAGACTCTGTGGTTTAACCCACAGTGCCACCTGTGTCCCATGCAGAATGTAGGCACCCTATATATAGAAAGGAGCAAACCAGGGCTATTTTAGGGAGCAGGCTAGGAGGCGGGGCCCATGACTTCCATCATAGGAACCTACACAACAGAAAACACTCTTGCTGCATGTAGGTTTTGTTTTATTTGTTTTTTATCTTATATTTTGGAAATGTACATCCAGGTTTTTTCCCCTTTGCATTTTTGGGGCCCCCAAAAGAGTGGTGCCCTAAGCTAGAGCTTGTTTAGCTTATATATAAATCCGGTACTGTTTGCCATCAGAAACATTAAACAATGTCAGTCTCTTTATCCTTCGAAGCCCATCAGTTCATCTGCCTGCAGACTGACTTCTCTGGCTATCTTCTTTGGCTCAGCTCTGTTATCTGAAATCTGAGATCCTTAAACTGGGAGGGCTGAAGATTGGACCTGAGGCATCCATTCTGTGGTCTTTGTGCTCTGCTAATCCACTCCACTTCCCAGTGGGGAGGAGTTGCGGTGGACCGCGTGGCCACCCACTCCCCACTGGGGGCGGGGGACCTTGTCCCCCGTTGCCTGGGGGAACCCCCCCACGTCAGAGCCCGGCCAGCCAATCCGCTGCCCGGGGGGAACGTGGCCAGAGCTGTTTAAACTGAGGAGCGAGCCGGAGGACTTCCTCTTTGGCTCGCTTCCTCAGTCACCCGCCCTCCCTCCCTATTTGCAGGTTAGGCACTGGCCTTGCTATGGACTACGGTTGGTCGCCTTGGTTGTCCGAGGGGCCTGGTAGGAATTTTTCCACTTGGCAAATTGGCACGGGCCACTTGGTTTTCCCCTACCTCGTAGCAATTGTCACAACTTTGTTAGGGTTGCGGTTAGGCATTGTTTGACTTTGCGTGGGGGGAGGGGAGGTGTGGCCATCACCTGCCCCTCCAAGCTTAAGGGTATTCCATTAAAGGAATCCGGGGGTGCAGATCTAGTCTGAAGCCTGGCTGTGGGCTAGGGCCTTGACATGACCCCGACGGAAACACCAGGGGGAGCTTGAGTTGGTTCGCATTGACAGGGCTCCCCCTACCGGTGGCTTACCCTTACTGGACTTCCTGCACAATGGGCAGGAGTCAGATATAGTCAGGTCCAATCAGTGCCTAAGCCAATACCGCTCACATTCTGTAATTTCAATAAAGTTGTGGCCCAAAATTTGCCCAATAACATAAACCTAATATCCGTGTCCTTGTGTGAGTTATTTCCAACGAGGGGGTGGCTGCGGGGTCTTGGCACGCAACTGAGCTACGTGATCATGGTAGCTTTTTAGCCTGTGCACGAACGGCAAAAGTGACACTTGTGCTGAGCTCATGAGTATATTCCACCCAGCAGACCTCCAAACGTGGACGCTGTTTCTCTTTTGAACAAGCGTCACGTACATAAGCAGCCCACAGGAAATAACAGCCTAGAGATCAAAGGCAGACAAACACGGACCATTTCAAGAGCGCTTTTTCCGTGGTACAGTGAGCGACGCCGCAGAGCTTAAGGTAGATGAATATGGATCGATTTAACACCCCGGGCAGCCCACAGCAAACGGCTCTTTAGAGATTAAAGCCAGATAAATGTGCACAAGTCAAATTGCTTTCTTGTGTTTGTTGTTTGAATACGGCACACCCAGGTCCATAGTCCAATGAACTAAAGCCGCTGCCTTTTTAGTTCATGCACAAAAGGCTGGATAGAAAAGGATTTGCTTTTTTCCGTGCTTCAGGGCCACCTGCAAAACTGAGACACCTTTCAGAATTCTATCGTTTTCATATTTGGTTTGGGGCAATAAAATGAAGTGTAACTCATCCATGCACAAGCGGAATCTAGTTCTTCATCCTAAGGAAGTTCTAAGTTTCCTGTTGAGGGGGCAGAGGAAGGGAATAAAATTTACCATCTTGCTCAGCTGTAATCCTATACACATTTACCTTAGACTAAGTTCTATTGAACTCAATAGGTTATAGCAAGAAGTTGTTTACATCAGTTCCTATAGTTCCTAAGGGTCAGATGGGATGTGGAAATGGCCAGCTTGTCTTGGCCTAAACTGGGTCCCAGTAAAGTGGGGGTTGGGGGGGGAAGGAGAGATGATTTAAGGTAGAGAAGGGGTGGGAAGAAGGGGTTAAAACAGGCATGTCCAAAATCCATTTCGGTGGCGGAATCCCGCCCGCCGGTCGGTTTAATCCGATCCCTGTGGCAGTTTACTTCCTGAGGTAAAATCCTAAAGAAACCTCCACAACTTCAATCCTAATAAAAGCTCAACAACTTCAAAAAAAAAAAAAGGTCAAAGGTCAACAACTTTGGTCGGCCCTCATAGCCCTTCACTTCATCAAATCTGGCCCTCTTTGAAAAAAGTTTGGACACCACTGCATCAGCTGCATGTCTTTGGGTCTTGTTTGTTAGTATCTGCATTTATAGAAAGCATTGGCTGGGTGGGGGAAGTATGAAATATTGCTGTGTTACCATTACTCTTTGTGTTGAGGTGAAGCTGCGTGTTCTTGATTTGCTTTAAATTTTATATCTGTTTATTTTTCAGGAGAATAGCCTGCTAGGTAGCTTTCCCTGCATGCGGTAACTCAAACACACATAGAAAGCGGACTTTTCGTGCTTTGTCCCCAGAGAAATATTGTTTTGCACAGATGAAAGCGAAGAGCACAGAGACACGGATCCTTGGCCCCGAACAGATAAAAATGAGGTAGCAGTGGGGAGAAAGGGGAGCAGAACACCCACAGGATGTTTATTTGACAGATGCGGTATGTTTGATCCTCACAGCTGTCTCCCAGTGGAGGGAGGGCTAGCATCAGTTGAGCACAGGGCACAGCCAGCTCCCTAATATCTACAAAGGAGTGTCTCTTAGGAGACAAGATTCCTGCCTATCCTTTATACTTGTAATTCCCACACTTCTGGCAATGTGCTAAAACGCCAGATCAAGCTGCTACGTCGAAAATGTATTAATTATTATTGGAATGGCATACTAAAGATGAGGAAGTCAAAGGGGTGGTGATACAATGCGCTAAACATTTTGGATATCATATTCAGTTAGAAACTTGGGGAAAGTTGTGGAAGAAAGGTATTAATTTTACTGCATGCAGTGCACTTAAAGAAAATGTTAGGGAAATTGGCTAATATGTACCTAATAGGTATCTAAAGTCATTTGCTGTATGTAGGTTTTATTTGTTTTTTTTATCTTATATTTTGGAAATGTACATCCAGTTTTTTTCCTTTAATTTTTTTGGGGGCCCCCAAGAGAGTGGGGCGCTAAGCTATAGCTTGTTTAGCTTATATGCAAATCTGGCACTGGGTGGGACATTGAAGAGAAGTCTGCAGAAGGGATGAGCTGGGAGGTGCTAGAAGCAGGGGGTTTGAGCAATCAAGGGGGGTCAGAAGAAGGACTGATAGAGGCTGGGACTCAGAGAGGAGTCAGAGATCGGCAGGATAGCCCCAGAATCTTGTTACTTTCTGTTAATAAAGAGCTACCGTATTTTTCGCTCTATAAGACGCACCAGACCACAAGACGCACCTAGTTTTTGGAGAAGGAAAACAAGAAAAAAAAATTCTGAATCTCAGAAGCCAGAACAGCAAGAGGGATCGCTGCGCAGTGAAAGCAGCAATCCCTCTTGCTGTTCTGGCTTCTAGGATAGCTGTGCAGCCTGCATTCGCTCCATAAGACGCACACACATTTCCCCTTACTTTTTAGGAGGGAAAAAGTGAGTCTTATAGAGAAAAAAATACGGTACTTGCCTTCCATGCCTGCTGTGTGTGTACCTGCCCTGTGGATGACCTGCCTCCCTGACAGCTCCTTGACAATATGACAGGCTGCACACTGAGATGTTCTCTGTTCTGACACCATATTCTGCCTTCATTGCACAGCTAAAGTGCCAGCTAAAGTGGGCGTGACCATTGCATGACAAGTGGCTCCTCCACTTCCCTTGGAGCCAATCACTTCTTGGAACCACTGCTCAAATCAGTTTGTGGTGACGGGGCAAATATTGGACCGTGCTGACATTTGGGTATTTTGTAATTACATGAAGGACGCTACACCAATCCACTCACTCAGATTAACAAGACACCACTTTGGCCAGGGAACTCGTTCCATGGTAATATTATTAGTCCTGCAGGGGACATGGGTAGCACTGTGGTCTAAACCACTGAGCCTCTTGGGCTTGCCGATCAGAAGGTCGGCGGTTCGAATCCCCATGATGGAGTGAGCTCCCATTGCTCTGTCCCAGCTCCTGCCAACCTAGCAGTTCAAAAGCACACCAGTGCAAGTAGATAAATAGGTACTGCTGCAGTGGGAAGGTAAATGGCGTTTCCATGCACTCTGGTTTCCATCATGCGCCAGAAGCGGTTTAGTCCTGCTGGCCACATGACCCGGAAAGCTGTCTGTGGACAAACACCGGCTCCCTTGGCCTGAAAAGTGAGATGAGCTCCGGACCCGATAGTCACCTTTGACTGGACTTAACCATCTAGGGGTCTTTACTGTTTACCTTTTTATAATTGTCCTAGGCAAGAACAACCATTTCAACGGGTGGAGAGGTGCTATGCAGCTAATCCTTTGGACAAGGGCTGAACAGTTAAGACTTCTAGACGTGGGCTAGTAATAAAGGGAGATGGGAAAGGTTTCTCTCAATATTTTATTCTGTTGCTCTCAAATATTATCTACACATAGTAAATTCCGGCACTCTGCTAGGATGGTTACACAAGCTCAAACCCAAAAATTGCAGTTGCTTGCAAAAGTCTAAATCAGACAGGTCAGGAGGCCGTTTCCTGTCTAACCAGCTATCTGAAACTGCTGATGCTAGTTACAGGTCAGAAGGTCGTTTCCTGCCTAGCCAAAAACTGTTGTCAACTAAAAACCACTAGCAAGATGTTTCCTGCTTTGCTTCTGCTTTAAGTAATGCAAGAATAAGAAGAGATACGAAGGGAATGCTTAGCTAGCAAAAGAAGACACGTGTACAAGGAGGTGGGAGGGAGTGCTTGGCTTAGCAGAAAGACAGGAATATTTAGCAAGCAATAAAATGTGTTAAGCAAGCAATATTTGCTAGCCGATTGGGGAAGTCTGGGGGTATAAGAAAGTCTGCTGAAGTGTCTTGCTTTACAGCCAGTGTATTTCTAGGAACTAACCAGCAGGCTGTCTCTGAGTACAGACCTTGACTCTGTGCTCAGATCTCAATAAACTCTTTTTCTCCAAAGAAGATTTTGCTTTCCTGGTACTTTTGTTCCCTCCGAGGTCCAGGGGATGGCGTGGCTAATGGATCCCTAGGTAAATAAGGCTTCATTTCTTTGGGGGCTCGCCCGGGATCAGCCCCCTCCCCAAATACGGACCGGAGGGCCAGGCTCAACCAAGGTGAACAAGCTCCAATCGGCGTTCGCATTTCCGGTGCACACCCTGCCAGTTTGTAGGGGGAGATTGCCACACCGTCCTGGAGCGGAGACATCTAGTTGAGGGAGAACAAGAGGACAGAACGGCGCCGAGGGGACAGGTCCGCAGCGGAGAAAGGTAAGCCCGAGGGAAAGGGCTAGGGGCCCGAGGGAAAGGGCCAGAGGCCTGATCAGCCTCACCTGGTAGTTGGCAGTAGAGTGCCCGGCAGTAAGAATGCCACCAGGAAAGGAATTGGTAAAGGTTTGGGAAAGGGAATGGGGCAGAGGGAATTGAGTGTTTTGTTGACATGTTGTGTGTCAGATACTCCAGTGACTGAATTGTTGTCAAGTGTGGGTCGGGGCCTAGCGCTCCCCTTGGCCGAGCGATTGCAGGGTTGTGCGTTTTCTGCCAGGGCGACCTCGTGCAGACCACAATCTGTATCGTGTGAACTGTGAAAGAATTTACAGCCCAGTCAGGTGCGGAGTATCTGAAAAGAAAAAAAAAAAAAAAAAAAAAAATAGGGTCTGGAGCAAGCCAATGTATTCCTCTGGAATGCTTTTTTAATAACTGGAAAACAGCCACGAAGAGTGATGATTCACATTGAAAAAACAGAGACTCAAAACTTTATGTGAGGTGGACTTGCCAACCCAGAGAACTGCGTGGCTTTGATTTGCAATTAATCAACCCCCTGTGGCAAATCAACCCCCTGTGGCAAAATATATTAAATGTCCACCCAGACCAGATCCCCTATATCTCTACATGGAAGACCAATGTAAAGAAAAGAATCTACCATGGCTAAAGTCTTGCTGTGACAGCAACACACAGAACAGGATTTGTACAGTGAAGCCTCTGGTGTTAGAAGACCCAGAAGATGAGGAGGGGGAGTGATTAAGCCACCACCTTACACTCCACCAACAGCCCCTCCAAACCCCCCCCCCCCCCAGGCCAAGATCAAGAAGCACAGGGAGGTGCTGGTGTAGGGGGGAGGAGGACCTGCGAAGGAGGATAGTGAGACGGAAGAAGAGGAAGATGAGGAAGATAACGAAGAGTTTAGGAAGACACTAGATGATATGAATCAAGGAAAGAAAATGTGGACAGAAAGACAGAAAAAGAGACTAAAGGAGTTTGTAAAGCCATTTGAGGAAGAAGTTGGATGTAAGCCCCTTGTTAGTTGAGGCAGCAGAATGCTGCACCCCTGAAAAGAGGAAGAGATGGCAACGTAAGTGGGGACAGGCGGCGAAGAGAGTTATGTCTCACAGATAGTATGAGAAAACCAGGAAGGATCAGGCAACTGGAGAAATGCCCCTTCAGAGGGTTTATGATCCACCAGCCCCTGTCCCAGCTGAACAAGCGAAGGCACCACAGACCTACACGGTCCAGCATATACCCTTTTCAAGTGCAGATGTTTGTAATTGGAGAAATCAGAACCCCTCTTTTGAGGAGAATCCAGCAAAGATCGTAAAATTGTTTGAAGGGATTTTTTTTTTTTAAACCTATAATCCCACTTATGATGATGAACAATATCTCCTGGACTCACTACTAATTACAGAAGCATTGCTTGGCCCCTGCATGAGTCAACTAGGGAATAGAGAAGGATCCTTTTATATGGGGCAGGGAACAGCAGCAGGCTTTTCAGGATCTCAAAGTGACAACAAGCCCCAGTGCTTGGCATCCAAACCCCAAGAAGCCTTTTACGCTGTTCATAGATGAAGACCAGGGGGTAGCCAAGGGAGTCTTATGCCAGAAACTGAAAAAATTGGCAGCAACCCGTCGCATACTTGTCAGAGAAGCTAACCCCAACAGAACAGAGATTGCCCCCCCCCCTGTATGAAAGCGATTGTGGCAGTGGCCACCCTACTCACGAAGGCAGATAAAATTCACGTTTGGACAGGACACCACCTGTGTGACTCCACATGCAGTCCCAGCCTTACTTGACATGAAAGGCACCTATTTCCTATCACAAGCGAAAATGAGGAAGTGCCAGATGCTGTTATTACATTCACGCCTGAAGTTTCAGGTTACCACAGCCCTTAACCTAGCTACCTTATTACAGGTAGGAGAAGGTGAACAAGGGAGCTGCCCACTCAGTCTTACCTGTGCCTGTAACAAAACCCACAAACCAAGTGGTTAATATAATTGGGGCCACAGGTAAATCACAAAAGGCCCCGTTTTTTGCAGTCTGTTACCTGCTGCCTAGGTGGCCAAGTAGTCCAGCACAATTTTTTGTATATACCAGAGTGTCCCATTCCTTTATTGGGCCAAGACTTGTTAACAAAATTACAAGCCCAGATTTCCTTCCAACCAATGGGGGAAGTAATGATGACAACTGGACCAGCAGGAGAGTTTTCTTTAGAAATGCCCCTGAGAGACCATTGGTGCTTGATGATGGTAAAAGAAGAGGAGGGAATCCTCCCTGTTAGCCTGCCTCATGATGTTGACCCTGGACTATGGGCGAAAGATAAAAACCAATACCCCATCCCACGACAGGCAGCTGAAGGAGTGTGGGTGCATTTGAAGCGATTGCTTCAACATGGAATCTTGAAACAATGCCAATCACAGTGAAACACCCCACTGTTGCCAGTGAAGAAGGAAGATGGTGGGTACCGCATATAGGCCCCAAAGTTCTGGAAAAGAGGAAAGGATGAACAGGACTTTGAAAAAAAAAAAACCATTGACCCAAGAAACAGGGTCTAATTGGGTGTCCATGTTGCCCTTGGCTTTGCTTAGAGTCTGTAGCCTCCCATTGAAACGTATTCACTTGTCACCCTTTTGAAGTGATGTTTGGGAGACCGGTTCCTTATGTGTGCATGCTTTCACCTATCCCTGCTCAAGATGTGGAATTGAACAATTATGTACAGTCTCTCTCTCGAGATTTTCTCTCTCAACCCAGGCCCGAACTTCTTGCATGACCAGTTTGAGCCAGGTGACGAGGTGTGGATGAGACTGGTCCCAGGCACCACTGCCGCCGTGCTGGAAGGGCCCATCTGCTCTCCACACCCACTGCTGTGAAGGTTGCCGGCATCACCCCGTGGGTCCACCATACTCGAGTGAAGAAAGCCATCTCGGATTGGACAGTAACACCAGATCCAGAGAACTCCCTTCGGCTGACCATCTCCAGACGCCTGGCAGACGACCGCTCTGCTGATATCACACCGGAAGCTGATATCTCTACGCACGGTGAAGAATTGGATGGGAGGGGCGCCCGCAGGCAGCGCCCCCAACGTAGACATTTGTTCTCCAGCCAATTTAGAGGCACCACCGGGACTTTTGATATTGGTACCAGAACTCACTCCAGACGATGTGGAACCACGTTACACCCTTGATGAACAGCAGTGGACCAGCCAAGAAGGAGCAACGCTCCAGGAAGGACCGGACAGCCGTGTTTTTGTGCCCCAACATCTGGCCAGCACAATTGTAAAGAATTACCACGAGTCCACCCATTTGGGAGGCCCAGCTGCTAAGGCGCACCTTGGGAGAATATTCTACCTCAACTAACTGCTGCTATAACTAACTGCTGCTATATCCCAAAATGTGCCCTGTGCGCCAACCAAGAGACTGAGAACTATCACCCTTTGAACTTCTATATGGCAGGCCAACCCCTTTCGTCCGAGGCATCCCCGCCGGTTTGGGCAGATGGGAGATCACATCACCCAAGAACAAGTGCAATCCCTGTGTTTGTTGTGTGTGTTTGCTTTCTTTCCAGGTATTCCCTCAAGCGTACACCTGCAGTCCCGTGGCAGTCTCGCTGAACCGGTTCACCAGTCCCTCTGAGTGACAGCGTCTGGCGACCCCCTCATCCCTAACTGCAGTGAAAGTAGTCGAGGTGATCCCCTGGGTACATCACACGCATCTGAAGAAGGGTGTCTGGACTTGCAAAAGAAATCCCGCTGACCCTCTGAAGTTGATCATCACCTTGTGTCTGACGCTACCAGGAAAAAGCGTTAGGCCACGGGCAACGAGATCCTGCGACTAATCATCACAAGGACAGTTACAAAGACTTTCTCTTTTCTCTCTTATTTTCTTTATTGACTTGCTCTATGTCTTATTGCCCTGACCCTACCGAACCATACCAACCCTATTGGCCTGCTGGCCTCTGCTACGACTGGTTCGTCTTGCCGGTGGTAAGAGATGGCGTGCTCCTTGGCTATTGGAAACTGGGGTTTGATGAGATTACCGTATTGAGACACCCCACTGCCCCGTTGTGGCTCCTCTCCCACACCACTGACCAGCATGCGTGGACAGTGCTCTTACGGGAAGCTGTAGAGACGATCGAAATCTATCTAGTTCTGTACCGCTCTTGCTGTTGTGGGAGGGTAGTCAACTGTTATCTGGAAGGTAGAGCACTGTACCAACCTCATTTGATAGACCAGGTCCTACTCTTAACCCAGGTGATAGATGGGAGCCTGAGCCAGGTGTGCATTGAAATTACTAAACAAGTGCCAGTAAGAATTGCCACCCCAGGATTTCAGCTTCCATATGCTCTGGTCACTAGGGAGGCAGCACGAGAGTTCAATCCACCCAACAGGGCTAATAGAAAAATTGACCCACATAGTGGGAGCATCAGCTCACCGGTGGGCTCTCATCCTTGAGGCTCAACAGGTAGTCGGGCACAAATATCAGTGGGCTCTTCAACAATGAGCACACCCCCTGAATATTGGTGGGAGGAACCATGGAGATATTGGGTTTGGTGGGAAGGAGTGATATGTACCGCCCTTGTCATATGGATGCTCTCGTATTTCTGTTGGCATGAACGGTATCGTATTTGTGGGGAGAATAGGCCCAATAATGCTTCTATTGCTTTTCTGCTTCTGTATACCCTGCTTAATGCAATGCCTGCAACATATGATGAAAAAGATGATGTCTCGCATGATGGGACCTCGCGTGATTGCTGTAATGAGAGAATATAGACCCCTACCCCAGAACGAATCTAAGTAATAGATTGTTCAAAAGAAGAGGACGGAGTAAAGGGAGATGGGAAAGGTTTCTCTCAATATTTTATTCTGTTGCTCTCAAATATTATCTACACATAGTAAATTCCGGCACTCTGCTAGGATGGTTACACAAGCTCAAACCCAAAAATTGCAGTTGCTTGCAAAAGTCTAAATCAGACAGGTCAGGAGGCCGTTTCCTGTCTAACCAGCTATCTGAAACTGCTGATGCTAGTTACAGGTCAGAAGGTCGTTTCCTGCCTAGCCAAAAACTGTTGTCAACTAAAAACCACTAGCAAGATGTTTCCTGCTTTGCTTCTGCTTTAAGTAATGCAAGAATAAGAAGAGATACGAAGGGAATGCTTAGCTAGCAAAAGAAGACACGTGTACAAGGAGGTGGGAGGGAGTGCTTGGCTTAGCAGAAAGACAGGAATATTTAGCAAGCAATAAAATGTGTTAAGCAAGCAATATTTGCTAGCCGATTGGGGAAGTCTGGGGGTATAAGAAAGTCTGCTGAAGTGTCTTGCTTTACAGCCAGTGTATTTCTAGGAACTAACCAGCAGGCTGTCTCTGAGTACAGACCTTGACTCTGTGCTCAGATCTCAATAAACTCTTTTTCTCCAAAGAAGATTTTGCTTTCCTGGTACTTTTGTTCCCTCCGAGGTCCAGGGGATGGCGTGGCTAATGGATCCCTAGGTAAATAAGGCTTCAGTAAGACCTTGATCATGTGTGCTACTCTAAGTCAACTAAAACACAGGCTGCAAACTGAAACAACTGCATATTGCTTCTTTGCCTCCGTGTCTTGCCCGCTTTCTCTGCAACTTTAGACTGTAAGCTCCTCAGGACACAGACCTGTCCTCTTGTCCTCTCTAAAGACCAATGCACACCTATGCTGCTATATCTAAATAATCTGCTGCACATAGATTTCTGTATAATTCCTGGGGCACATCATATGCCATCCATTGCTCTTATTACTCTGTTCTACCCAATAAATGCTTTAATAATAATCCTATTTTCTCACTGCCCAGTGCCTGAAGTGGAGATTTTAATCTGTTTTAGGAATTGTGAGATTCCTATATTGCTATATCCCATATGACCAATTTGCATGCAATGCCTGATATTAATAGCTTCAAAGTTAGCACATTTTTTCATACCCCGCCCGGCTTTGTCCCTTGTGGTTAGGGGTGGGTTTTGTGTAACTTGAAATGTGATCACATGGCCTGTGTTCAACCTAATTGTCTCCTCCAGCTGTCTCCCTTTATCTTAACAGTTTTGTGTGTGTGTGTGTGTGTGTTTTTAAACCCACTACTGTTAGCAGGCAATGGAATGAACTATCTACAAAAACATGCCTTGCCCAGGGACATCAAATCATCCTCCCCCGCCACGATTTTATTTTATTTTCTCCCTTTGAACATGCAGCCCAAATGTGAGGCTATTGTGTAACTTGGAAGCTTGCACGCTGCTGTTTGAACCCTATCTGCTCCAAATAAAAGATATCCTTCCACTTGCTTAATATTCTCTGCTTTGAGGGGCCCACCAAAAGGGAAAAACAGGTTTCGATTTGTAACGTAATGAGCAGGAAGGAAGGTAATACAACAGCAAAGGGCAAACAGAGCTCCAGGTTTTCTAAGGTTGCCCTTGAACATCCGTAACACAGTCGATTCGGTTTATTTACTTGAACTGGAAGAGATGAAAGTCTCTGTTATCCTAAATAAGATCCGAGAATACAGCGAGCTGCCAATTTGCTCTAATAGTGGGAGGTACAATCAGGGGCAGTAGTATTTTTGTTTAACTGAAAGCTCACAGTGCCGTAGCCTTAAAATTACAAAGCACCTCACATTTTACCAAGCTAACCACCACTCAGGAAGGAGTGTCACGCAGTAATATGGTCTGCATACATATTACAGTGGTACCTCGGGTTACATACGCTTCAGGTTACAGACGCTGCTAACCCAGAAATAGTGCTTCAGGTTAAGAACTTTGCTTCAGGATGAGAAGAGAAATTGTGCTGTGGTGGCGCGGCAGCAGCAGGAGGCCCCATTAGCTAAAGTGGTGCTTCAGCTTAAGAACAGTTTCAGGTTAAGTACGGACCTCCGGAACGAATTAAGTACTTAACCCGAGGTACCACTGTATCCCCTTAAATCACATTCTCCCGCTCTATGAATTCTGGTCACTGGAGTTTACCTCTCAAAGAGTCATGGGCGTAGACAGGGGCGGCAGCTGTCATCCCCAAAACAAGTAAAACAATACAGACACCACCATCTCCCTCCCTAGAGAGCATTTCCCCAGAAAAAGTCAGTGCCTGCTTTTGTCACACAAATGCATGTAGCCTATCATTTCATCCTTCATTATAATGTGTGAGCTGTTCTCTGCAGAACATCAGAATTCAGGATACTGCAGCAGTGGGTCTGACCTGCCATCTCTCTTGCTCAGCAATGCACTTGTCCCCTGGAGTGGTCATTCAGTCCTTTGAGGACAGTAAAAACCTGGCTAAGGTTAACAATGACAGGGGAGCATCTCCATGGGCTTTGCTTACTGAGTGCACACAGAAAAACTGCATGGGGGGGGGGGGCGTGTTGTAAACAAAAATTGCCCTTTTCCCTTATGGGGTATCCAAGACCCCATATAGAGTCCTTACATAGGTTCCCTATTGGTAGGAGAGAATAACAGAGGCCAACCAGAGAATATCGAGAAGCAAAGCAGCTAGTAAGTTTGATTTTTATTGATCTGTTGCAACAGGATGCCCCCTTCACACACAGGAGAGAGGAGGAACCCAGAAAAATGGCGCACAAGGCCTTATAAAGACTTTTGAAATTGCCACCCTGTCGATCAAGACCACCCCCAGAAACATCATACATACATCACAGAAGGGGTGTAACCTAAGACCACCCCTCAGATACATCATACATACATACATACATCATGGTCTTAAAACAGAAATTTGAATGTTCTTTTTCTCCTGTCATTGTTCATCTCCTGTCTGGCAGGTTACTTGATTGGATTTCCTGGGGAGCCTGGCCAGTCTCTTGTAATGATAAATACTTAGTTCCTGGGCCAGGTCACAGACTCACATCCTATTCGTATCTTAAATGTGCCCTTAAGACAGGATTTGTGAGGAAAGAGACAATGGGGAGGTTTCCCATTTTGACCTTGTAGAGAATACATTTACTCAGTTTAGGAATCAAAATGGTTCCAGGTTGGTCTTCCTGTGCTGATCTACGTATGTGCTTGGTTGGTACACTTATGAAGATTACCATATATCTAAGACCATAAAATTCCTATCACAGGGGGAAGGAGGGATTTAAGAAGTGCGGAAAAGGTTTGCATCAAATCCGAGAAAAACTTTAGATTTTTTTTCTAAAATAAGATGAAAAAGGGAGTGCTCTTTGTAATTTTGCAAAATATACACCCGTTAACCACATGAAAGGTACTTCCCGGTGTTAATTTTTTGTTTAGCTTCCTCGTTTTCACATGACGGAAGGTTTAGTCGGATTTTTCTGAGCCCTTGGGGGTTCAAAAGAAAGTAATTTGAAACCACTGTTGTTGAGACATTTCATTCTGAAAATGCTAGACAGAGCCAGACATAGGATGATGACAGCTGGCCACCCCCAACTTAAGTCCTGTCTGCGCCCATGCACAGAGTTACAATTCCCAGGAAACCTGAATAAGCTACAGTGCCCGTAATATTTTGAGAGGCGAAATGTGCTTTAAAGTTACAGCATGCACACAGCCTGACGATGCAATTCCATGCACATCTACTCGCAAGTAAGTCCCATTGTGTTTAAGAGGTTTACTCCAACCTAGGCAAGGGTGCACTGAACTGCAGCCTGTGGGAGAAACTGGGTTTTCGGTTCATGTGTTCTCATGTACAGTAAGTCAAGCACCCAGAAATGAGCAGTTGACACAGTCTGCTTTGTTTAAACCCAGTGCCCCATTTTGCGACCAGTGTTTGCTCTTGATTTCACTGGAAACAGGCAAATCAGAGATTTCGAGAGAAGGGTGTTGAAACCTCTGCATCAGTTCCCATAAGGTCACCCATCCGCAGTGTATTTGGGCAACAGCATTGTGTACAAAAGTTAGGGAGGGTATATTCACATTTCCTGTGGTTGGCATATATGCATCTCAGTTGAGAAGCTTCTGGCCTATAGTTTCAAGGCTCCGCAGAATCTCAGCTCCACTTTTGTTTTTTGCTTTTCTTTTTGATGTTTACTTTTCAGGAACACTTTTTCAAAATGCCACCTCGAGGTTTACCAGATTTTCCTTCCTGCTTCTCCTCTGCAGGAGTTGAACCTGAGGTCTCATAAATGTGATGCATCTATTTTGCTAACAGCCCAGCCTCCTTCCTTTTACTGCTACAAGAAATGACGGAGAGAGCTGATGGTGGTTTTTTTTGAGCCACAATACTGGGATGGTAATTGACTCTGGATGTTCAGTATATTTTTGTATACGATGTGTGTTACCTGAATGCTGGACAGATAGTGTGGCCAATGGGTTTTTGGCCACTTGTTTTTTCGCTGCAGTGCCTGCAGAGGCTATGAGCTCTCCGACAGCTCAACTGAACAGCCACTAAATCAGGAAAGAAAAGCAAATTCACTTGACATGTTTGAAGGCAGCAATCGTTCTCGCAGTGTTCAGTCCAAGCCTGTGTTGGGACCCAATCTGTTAGGAAGCTCAGTGCTTCAGAGGCTGAAAATAAGTTTGTCATTTATCACATCGGTCAAGGAGGCCTACGGACAATGATTGGCAGAATTCCAGGGGAGATGAAGGAAACGCCGGAATGAACGGCAATGTAGTTTTTAAGGACAAAACAGGTTGCAGTTGTGCTAATTTTTCCAGGCCAGAGTCTTTCGAACGGTCAAAAAAGATATTCAAAATATCAGCCGACGAGTATGCCACATTCTGATTCAAGACAGCTGTCTAAAAATAGGGGCAATTCAGCCAGGTGTAGGGCCAAACTTCAAAGGGAAACCTATGTTTTCTCTTCATGATGTTAATGTTCAGGGCAGGGGGCATTGCAGGGAGAATTTGGAGGTGCCAGTAGCACAGCAGTCAGGGGGTAGATTTATTCACATGGTAAGAGAAGGATTGTCTCTTTTGGTAGATGGATCCACTACCAGATAAAAGATTGACAGACCCTCCAGGGGTCCCTATTTTCCAGGGATAGTCCTGGATTTACAAAGGCATCCTGGTTTCTATTTGATCCCGCTTTTCATTAGGACGCCTCTATTTTAATCGGAGAAATGTTGGAGGGTATGGATCTAGAACAATCATAAAGAGGCTAAAGAGACTTTTCGCCCACATATAGAAGAGCAGATATTGTATTCTCTGATAATGGACCACAGTTTGCATTTCAGAACATTCCAAAAGCAGCTGGGATCTGATCAACAGGCATCTTCCCCTGCCTATCCCCAAAGCAATAGGGAAACTGAATCAGCCGTCAAAATAGCAAAGACAATTTTGGCCAAAGCCAGAAAAGCAGGTACGTACTTCTGGACTATCAGAACACACTTTCACAATGGGATGCGAGTCCAGTCCATATGTCCATGATGCTTTGGGCCAGTTGTAAAGAATATTTAACTTTCATTTATCATTGCACAATTCAGCCAGCCAGTTCTGGGATTACAGAGCACATCAGGATTCTTCCTCAATGCAACGACCGCTGTCTTTCTAGTCTTGCTTCTCCTGAGCCATACGAGAGGCGAATGTTGTGCTTTGCGGTGGAGCGTGGCGATTGCGAACTCAAATGTGTCGGATGTCTTGTGATTTCTGTGCAGCACAAAGTGCTGATATTGTGAAAAAAAAGTTGCAGCCCTTCTGGGGAAAAATATTGCGAAAGAGTTTTGTAATGGCCGGACCTGAAAATGTCACTCAGTCTCAATAACACACTGGGCAATAGATATAGGACACGATATAGATTCTAACCTCTGGGGAAAACTCTGGAAAAGTGACTTGAATTTTACAGCATGTTATTATTTGAAGGATAATAAATGATTCACAGGTGGTATTGAACTCGGAGTGTGCTTGTTAAGATGTATAAGACTGAATCAGATAAGTGCTGGCGATGCAAAGAGGTGGAGGGAACGTTCTTTCATATGTGGTGGACTTGTAAAAGGGTAAAAGAGTATTGGGAAATGATCCATAATGAATTGAAAAAAAATTTTTTTAACGTACTTTCCCCCAAAAACCAGAGTCCTTTCTGTTGGGGATAATTCAGACTGAAATCCCCAGGTGTCAAAAAAGGTTATTTATGTATGCTACAACTGTGGCCTGTGTTTTGTTAGCCCCAAAATGGAAAATGAGCGAGGTCCCAACCAAAGAAGAATGGCAACTTAAGTTGACAGAATTGACACTTTCCAAAGTTACACCGTTCAGTTGGATTTGTGGCGCTGCAGAGGGGTTGTTTTGTGCTTGTTGGTGCAGCACTTTGGCTTTTTGGATGTTGAGCGATAGGCCAAGCTTTTCGTAAGCTTCTGTGAAGATATTTAGGATGGTTTGGAGGTCATCCTCTGAGAGTGAACACACCACGTTGTCATCAGTCTATTGAAGCTCTATGACGGAAGTTTTGGTAACCTTACTCTTTGCTTTCAGCCTGCTCAGAATAAAGGGCTTTCCATCTGTTCCATATAGGATTTCTACTCCGGTGGGGAGCTTCCCTTCGACAAAGTGTAGGATCATGGCAATGAAAAGAATGAACAGAGTTGGGGCAATAACACAAACCTGTTTAACACCTGATCTCATTGTTAATGGCTGTGTGTCCCACCACACCCCAAGCACAACTCTGCACCGGAGAACCCAGATCCGGCGTTTAGCTCGCTCGCTTTTCCCCTCCTTCCCCGCTGCTCGCTTACGCGCGGCCAAGGAGAATGATGGTCATTCGCCACCCGCGGAAGGAAACCTTCCCAGTAGGGCAGTCTCTTCTTGCGCACGTTTGCCAGGGCCGCGGGGGGGGGGTTCCTGTCGCATTCCGCCCCCCCCGCCCTCTCCAGCCGGCCGGTAAACGTGCGTAACGGGACGGCGAGCGCACAGTGCCCAAGGCGAGCGCACAGGGAGCGCAGCCCCGGCGCGCCCGTGCCCGGGAAAGGCTCCTCCTGCCCTCGCCCTGAGCGGAGGCGACGTCCGGGTGGCGGAGAGTCCTCCCAGCTGCCGTTAGAGGAGCCAGAGCTCTTCAGCGCCTCCTTGCGAAGCGCCGGCTGCTTAAGGAGCGCCTGCGCTCCCTTTCGCCCTCTTTCCTCCTCCTCCTGGGCGGGCCTCGGATCCGCCTCCAGCCGCTGGCGGGGCCGAAAGGAACATGGTGGCCGCTTCCTCCCTCGCCAGCAACAGCGACGTTTCGGCTTGCTCGTGAGGCGGCGCCGGAGCGAGCCAGGCCGCGAGGGAGTCTCTGCGCCCGAGGCGACGACGGACGGGGGAGCCCCGCGTCTGGCCAGCGCCGCCGGTGAGGCGGGGAGAGGAGAGCGCGGGGGGCCGGGTGGGGAGGGCAGGCTGACAGGCGGACGAGAGCTCGGCCGCTTCCCGGGGCGCTTCCTCGGTTAGGAGACCCCCTTAGCTCGCCCTCCAAGAGGGTCGTTTTGGAGAGGGTGGCGGGGAGAGAGCGCGCGCGCGCAACCCGGCCAGGGCGAATGCAGAGTCGAGGACGTGGGGCTGGCTGTTTCGCCCACCACGCACTTCCCCGGCAGCAGCAGCAGCCCTTTCCCCTCCCCATAGCATTGGGGCAAGTTGGGGGTGAGTGGGAAGGAAGGCTGGAAACGCAGAAAGGCGAGAGAGCGCGCGTGGGAATTGCGCCCGGCCCCGGAGGGGGTCGAGGTGGCCTCTCCAAAGCGAGGGCTGCCCTCTTTTGTATAGGGTTTGGGAAGCGGAGGGCGTCCGGCGGCAGCCCTCCTGATGTGGGGTTGGGAGGGGTGGCGGGGAAAAGAGTCTCGCGCGCTGTTCTACTCGCTCCGCGTTTCCTCCTGGGAATGGCTGTCTCCTCCTCCTCCTGGCCGCGCATGTCCTCACCTGCCCAAGGTGTGCTGGGCGGCGTTCGGTTGCAGGTGGGGATGGGGAGGCAGCAGCTTGTCGCGGGGAAGAAGGCGGCCCCACAGGGCCCCATCCTTTCTTGCTGAGCATCGGGGAAGATGTGCCGCTTGTTGTCACATCTGCTGCGCATGCAGCGGAAACCGGAAGCCTACACACCTGTGCGCGCCTTGTTGTCATTTTGCTGTCTATAGGACAGCCCTCCAAGTGCCCCTGTTTTCCAGGGACAGTCCCGGATTTACAGACGCCGTCCCAGTTTCTGGCTTCACTCCAGAATGTTTCCTTAGGACGTCCCTGTTTTCATTGGAGAAATGTTGGCGTGTATGGGGTTATGCGACCCCGGAGCCAAGGAGATAAGTACCGGTAACCATGAAAAGACACTTGAAGGCAGCCCTGTAGAAAGAGGTTTTTGATGCTTAATGTTTTATTATGTTTTTATATATGTTGGAAGCCGCCCAGAGTGTCTGGAGCAAAAATAAAAATAAAAAAAAATTATTATTATTATTATGGAATAGTATGTCCCTATTTTCATCACCAAAATGTTGGAGGGTATGCTGTGAAGAGTAGCTTGCTTGTTAGGTGGTGGTTTTTACAAGGCAGTTTCTTCTTGAGATCATCAGTCTTGAGGAAAGTGGTAGCAAGCTGCTTTCACTGGGCATTGCCATGTTTAGCAATAATATTTCCAATGTGTTGCAGCAATAGTTTCAATTTTTCATTATCGGTGTGAGAAAGCCATTATAACTGAATTGCTGGTTGGGAAAAAATCCTGCTTAGTATTTGCTCCGAATGTTCCCTCTCCATGTCCCCGCCCCCAACTTTTGGCTTCCTCTGTGCCTGGCAGATGGAGGATTAGTTAGTTGAAAGGGCCCCCTTGGATGCCAGCACAAAGGAGATATATTCTGCAGGTGTTGAGGTAACTTTCTACCTTATCTGCTTTTCCCCTGCCAACTCCTCTCTTGAATTCCTGTGTGATTCGACGTAACTCTAGAAGGAAATTGTGTAAGAAATCATAAACATTATTTCTCAGGAAAGAGTAGAAATAAGCCAATTGGTGTGATGTGTCATGATGTCTGTTGCTATGTGAGCTGAGTTCTGTAGTGTTTTGACCAAAAAAAATGGCAGTAATTCATGAGTAATTATTCAGGCAGTTTTCAGTTTCTGTTTACCTGTGTTTGGGGACCTGGCTACAAGAGCTAATATTATTAAGTGGACTTACCAGTACCTTCCAGCCGTGCTGCTGGTGTTGTGCAATATTCCGATTCACTTTTTGTGTTTGGTACATAACACTTTTGTGTATGTAACGCTGCTCAGTACGATTCTGGATGTGCTGTTTTGCTGCCTTTATAGGTTGAAAGTGAATAAAGAAATGTGATCCCTAAAGCTTTGAACTGTAAAAACATCTAGAGTTTAGTTCCATGTTTTGGTGCAGACTCTTCTCTAATAAACCAAAGAGATATGTCTTTGCAGCAGTATCTGCTAAAAATAACTGGGCCTTGGGTAGTACAGCATCTTGATTGTGACTAGTTTGCAAACCTAGTTAATAGCACTGTCTGCGTTTGTGAATAAAGAATAAAGAATTCTCAGTCCAGCCTGTTTGCAGTGGTACTTTACTATGCTTTAAACTAGGAATGTCCAACTGGGGGCTAAATCCTGCCCCTGGATAATCTTTATATGGTTCCTGGTGGGCCCTGTCAGATTTTATAAATGTGCCATATTCCTAGGTGATTATTATTATTATTGTATATTTATTAATACCCTGACAGGGACTCAAGGTGGCTTACAGATAAAATAAGAACAGCTCAGAGCGTGGTGCTGGTAATGCCAAGGTTGCAGGTTCGATCCTTATATGGGACAGATGCATTTTCCTCAGGGTCCCTTCCTCTGCAGTTCTATGAAGAGCATAGAAAAAAACCCAATAATTAAAAAACAATTAAAGACACACACATACAATCTATGTATGATCTACAGGCAATCACAACAAAAACGGCACCAGGCCCCTCATTAAAAGCAATCACTTCCCAAAAGCCTGTTCTTCACCTGTTGGCAGAAGGACAACTAGGAGGGAGCCGGTCTAGCTTCTCTAGGGAGAGAGCTCCAAAGTCTGGGAGCAGCCACCAAGAAGGCCCCGCTCCGCATCCCGACCAAGCATGCCTGGGAGGACCGAGAGAAAGGTCTTCTCCCAAAGACCTCAGATCTCAGGCATGTTTGTATGAGGGAATACTATTTATCAGATAGCTTGGACCTAAGCCATATAGGGCTTTATAGGTCACAACCAGCACTTTGAATTGTGCCCGGAAACAATCTGGGAGCCAGCGGAGCTGTTGTAATGAGGGAGTTGTCTGCTCATGATAACCAGCCCTGTTCAATGGTCTGGCTGCAGCTCTTTGAGCCCGTTGAAGTTTCCGAGCCCTTTTGAAAGGCAGCCCATGTAGAGTGCATTGCCGTAATCTGGGCAGGATATAACCAAGGCTTCTGGCACTGGGATGCTAACTCTTCTCTCGAACCTTCACATCCATGAGTGTTTTTTCTCTCTCTTTATCGTGTGGCCTTCACTAGCTTTGGGACTCCAACTCTGTCAACCCCTAGGAGCCAGAGGGGCAACCATTTGGCAAAGGAAGCTCCTCTTGTGGCTTTTGTAGGCCCCTGATTTTTCTATTCCCTTTTGCATCCTCTTCGTATTAAAAATGTTTTTCTTCTTCTTCTAATGACTGTCTTTTATTTTTACCTGCCGTTGCTAAAGCAATGAATTTGGTGACCTCTCTTCTCTGGAGCATCCTTGTTGACCTGCCAGGGTGAGGCCACGGGATGAGGTGGGTGCTGGAAGTCTGCTCCATCTCCCGATGACCAGATTATGTATTACCTGCCTTCCTTCTGCACCTCCAACTCTTCCCCGCTCCCCATGCAGATTTAGAAAAGGCAGTTGAATTTCTGCAAGAAGCTTGTCTGTGTTGTGTCTCTCAGAGAGCTGGCTTGCCCCACCCTAAAAGGAAAAAGGACTCCATTAAAGAAAAAGAGGGAGGGGGTCTTTCCTTCCCATCCTTTCCTCTTTTCACATTTCTCCTAAAGAAATGTGGGGAGGAGCTCCTTTGGCCTTTTCGTCCTTCCTGTGGATCTGTCATGGATTCTTTCATTGCTATTCCTGCATTGCATGGGGGTCCCTTTGTGGTGGTTGTTTAGTCGTTTAGTTGTGTCCAATTCTTCGTGACCCCATGGACTAGAGCACGCCAGGCACTCCTGTCTTCCACTGCCTCCCTCAGTTTGGTCAAACTCATGCTGGTAGCTTTGAGGACAGTGTCCAACCATCTCGTCCTCTGTGGTCCCCTTCTCCTTGTGCCCTCCATCTTTCCCAACATCAGGGTCTTTTCCAGGGAGTCTTCTCTTCTCCTGAGGTGGCCAAAGTCTTGGAGCCTCAGCTTCAGGATCTGTCCTTCCAGTGAGCACTCAGGGCTGATTTCCTTCAGAATGGAGAGGTTTGATCTTCTTGCAGTCCATGGGACTCTCAAGTGTCTCCTCCAGTACCATAATTCAAAAGCGTCCCTTACAACTCTGCAATCCTATGGTTCATCTCCTCCAGCTCTGAACATGTGTCCAAATACCAGCAACCCCTGAGATAGAAAAGTTAAGCTAGGTGTGGGAAGCTTCTTATTCTCCTGAAGACCACATTACTTCATGGGCTATCCTCAGGGGACCGTATGCCAGGGCCGGGCACGTCCGGAGTAAAAAGTGGGTGGAACACTGAATTACCTTTGTACAGTAGGCTGAGGGAGTCCGTCCCAGGGAGCACCTTTGAAATCTCTGTAGAGGAGAGAGAGATGCTCCTGAAAATGATGGTTGAGGCTTGCAGAGTGCCCTACACTGTGCTTTGAAGCCCAGACAATCCACTGATCGTTGTGGCTTTAGAGAGGTTTACAGGTGCTGCAGATCAGTGGCACCTGAAACTCCCTTTTGGGCTGGCATCACCTTTAGCTGCCCCATACCTGCCATTGCATGTAAGGCCAGGTGAGCAAAAGGGCTCGAGCAAAAGGGCTTGGCAGCCCTAATCAGGCCCACAGCATGGAGATTCTCTCGTCCCCCCTTAACCCAAAACTTTGATAAATTGCTTTAAATAAACCGGATCTTCTGAAAATGCAAACTTTCTTCAATAGCTGCATTGTGGATTTTGTTTTTTAAATAGTTGGTGTCAGCTGCCCACTCAGGAGTTGCTGTCAAAATAAGAAACCATCATAGACACATGATAGAAAAATAAACATATGGTTTAACAATATAATCTAGGTTGGCTGTTACGAAACACTGATTTGAAAACATAAGTAATAAGGGCTGAACGAGATGTGATGACAGTAGGTTTGAGTGTCATGTGTGGCATTTATAACAACAAAAAGTGCGCATGAATTGGGAATGCAGAGAACTTCCTATACCTCCCCTTTCCACGTGCCTTTAACTCCTTTGAAGTAATTTCTAGTATCAGAGCTAGGGAGATAAATGTCAGGCGTGTGTGTGTGTGTGTGTGTTTTAGTGCTGTTAAAATCAGACATCCTGTTCTGAGAAAACGGGGCAATTCCATGTGTAAAACATACAGAACTTCCACTGTCAAATCCAGTTTAGTTGTAAATTCAGTCTGATAAGCATTGCGGTGAAGAACTCCTAAAAACAAAGGATCCCATATTCCTATAACTTGAATATATAGCTAATATATATGAGCCAAGACAAAAGCAAAAATCCCTAATCTCTGTGTCCATGGGTAGCTAGGCCAAGAAAACCAAACTACTGTACTTGTTGAAAAGGTAAACTCAAAACAAACATGGCTGAAATGGAATCCAAAGGAATCTTTGTAGCTTTTCCTTGTCTAATCCATTGATCAAGTACTTTTCTTTTGCTTTAATGGTAGCAGTGGTATTTATTGACAAAATAACATGTCGGTTCTGTCCTGCGGAAGAAGGCAGCATTAATTTCCCCCTCCCGTTTTTACGGACAGCCTATTTGTGGCATATGTGCCACCCCACCGCAGTGCAAAAACCACAAGTATTTTATTTATCTCATTAAATTGTTTTGACCCCAAACAATTTGAGGGGGGTGGGGAAAATGCCGAAAGTAGCTTCCAAACATCTGTAGTAAAAAATAAATAAAAAAGCTGTGTCCTAATGTTTACAGTCTAAAATACATGACAAGGAAGAAGGGATTGGGAAGGAAAAGGGAGGAAAACTAGCTCAGGCACCACAACCTAGCAATTCTGAAATACAGACACGCTTTTACTCTCTCAAGATTGAATGTCTTGCCCTCGGCTGTACTTGAGGGACGATTCCAACAGATTCCATACGAAAAATGCTTCTGTCCCTGTGGAGATGGCCGTACCGAATCGGTGGTGCATGCCCTTTTGGCTTGCACTCTTTATAAAGACTTGAGGAATGAGATTATCACCCCTCTTTTATTGTCCATTCCAGGTTGCCCACCACTGCCCCAGTGTCCTTTCTCTTGGCAGATCAAGATGAGCAGGTGACAGCAAAGTTTGCCAGGTTTTTAGCTGGGGCAATCAGAATAAGATCCACCATTTGACTACTGATTCAGAACCCTAAAATGTATTTTACATAATTGACTTTTTATTTCTATTCTTTGTATATCATATCATTGTTTCATTGCTACGGCTGATGGCTGACACATATAAAGATTCATTCATTCAAGCTCAGGCACCTGTTCTCAAAATGATTCGCTGGGATTGAATGGTTCAAATTGCCTGATGCGATGGCTGCTGCTAGGTGACAGTTTAGGGAGAGCTAAAGAGAGCTGAAAATTAGCAGAAATTATGGGATAGCCCTGCTTCTCTTCCCCTCTGCTTCTGCCTGATGGAAGGAGCATAAGAATCAAGGTGGTTAAGTCCAGTGGTTGATCTATAATTTTCTATAGGGGGTGGTTGTGGACCAATTCTGGCTGTAAATGATTAAGCTGATAAAAATAGGAGTATATCCAGCGAAGCTTTGTAAAAAAGAAAGTTAAAATTATGGATTGAAAGCAGATTTAATTTAAGAAGTAGATAAGAACTAAGAAATGTGTGGAAAATTGAGAAGGGAAGGAGTATCAGTCAAGTTGAGGGAAGTCAAAAAATGAGAGAATGGTTTTATAAATTGTTTGAATTGTATTAATTTGTCTTTCTTGTAAACTGAATAAAAATTATATTAAAAAAAAAAAAAAATAGGAGTATATCCAGCCCTGCGAGATAATATTGTAAGTAATAATAAGAATAATAAAAAGGCTGGTGGCAATTTAGCTTTTAACCTGAGGAGTGAGAGTAGCTTTGGGATGTTACGTTGTTTGCCAAGTGCTGCTGTTTTGGTCTGTTTGAGGCGGATGTGGATTGTGTAACATTGATATAAGTGAGTAACTCAGTTCGTAGTACCATTTTTGGTTCCTGTGCACCAATACAATTGTACAGAGATCTAGTTTCTTGTTACCACGTTGTGCCGTTGAGATGGTACTTGCTAACAAATACACCTTTCAGAAAATCTGGTGGCTTGGTACATTAGAGGCTTGGTTTTAAACATTTGTGGAACTGCTACTCGTGTGTCGTAAAGGGATCTTGAACAGTCTAGTTTAAGGCTATTGGTAACAAAGGGAGAGAAACCGTTCAGGTCAGTTTTACGATACCTGTGAAACATGGCTCGGCCGAGTTTAATTCTTTGGATTGCCACATCAAGCTCATGGTCTCTCTGTTTCTGTTTTCCACCCTGAAATTAAGACCTGGCCAGTGTACAAATTAAAGCAGCAAAATCATGTGAGTGGGTGAAGAAGCCAGGCATGTCTGGATATGAAATGCTTTGGATGTTGCTGAGCCACTGCTACAGTCAGTGGGAAACGCTGAGCTGGATTTGTTTGATTGAATTAAGACAACTTCCTACATTCATGTAATATAGCGGTACCTTGATTCTCAAACTTAATCCGTTCTGGAAGTCCGTTCCAAAACCAAGGAGCGCTTTCCCATAGAAAGTAATGCAAACTGGTGAACTGTTCTAGACTTTTCATGACCATAGAATTGTAGAGTTGGAAGGGAATACAATTGCTTCTAGCAATTTCGGATCAAGTGATTCTTCCCTCAAATGCTGTCAGAGGGCTCACTCAGAACCCTCTTGCGCTAGTGGTGGCGAGAAGGGACAAGACAGAACAGCTTGTCAAATGCCCTGGCTGAAGAGAACATCACGTCCAGAGCAGGCAAGAACGTATTGTGAAACTGAAAGTTCATCCATTAACCAACGTGGAAGGTGGCTGCTCAAAAGTTTTGAACCCCAGTTGTTTTTACTGGACACCAATTTCAACTCCCCCCCCCCCCCCAGCCAATGCATAGATAAATGGTGGCTCAGATCTTCACTGCAAGGAAATCTAAACCTCCTTGTTAGGAACACAGGGATAACGAAACTGACTTGAAAATGTCCTCTTGGACATATTTTCTGGGAACCAGATTTTACTATAAGATCAGTATTGCACCGAGGGGTTTTATATGAGCTTGACCACCCCACGATAGCACTGTTTTTATTGTCCTTGTGCTAGTGGCGTTGATAGGTTTTAATCTAATCACAGAATTGTTGACTTGTAAGGGATCCTGAGGATCTTCCAGTTCAGGGTTTCCCAAACTTGAGTCCCCAGCTGCTTTCGGACTACAGTTCTCATCATCCCTGACTGCTAGCTAGGGATGGTGGGAGTTGTAGTCCAAAAACAGCTGGAGACCCAAGTTTGAGAAATGCCGATCTATTCCAATCCATTTCAAAGCAGGAATATGCAGCTGTCCCTACTGGGATCGAACCTGCAACCTTGGCGTTATCAGCACTGCACTCTAACCAACTGAGCTATCCAGGGTCAGGTTGAAGTATATATTCTTGTTTTATTTGGCCCCTATCTGTAGGATGAGGACACGGGTGGCGCTGTGGGTTAAACCACAGAGCCTAGGACTTGCCGATCAGAAGGTCGGCAGTTCGAATCCCCGCGACAGGGTGAGCTTCCGTTGCTCGGTCCCAGCTCCTGTCAACCTAGCAGTTTGAAAGCACGTCAGAGTGCAAGTAGATAAATAGGTACCGCTCTGGTGGGAAGGTAAATGGCGTTTCCATGCACTGCTCTGGTTCGCCAGAAGCAGCTTACCCATGCTGGCCACATGACCCGGAAGCTGTACGCCGGGTCCCTCGGCCAGTAAAGCGAGATGAGCGCCGCAACCCCAGAGTTGGTCACGACTGGACCTAATGGTCAGGGGTCCCTTTACCTTTACCTTATCTGTAGGATGGGATAGTACAGAAACGGAAATCTGCTTTCCCCCTACCCCCTACTCAGTTCTGTCTTTACCTGCCTTTTTGCTCCCTTTTCTTGCTCATCTCAGCTTGGCCGTTTGATCTTGCTGTTTTCTTGCCATTTGGCTCTTTCCTACAGACAGGAAACCAGGCATTTCAGTCTTCTGGCTGGTGAACATCTTATGTAACCTGTTAAGACTATGATTTCTGCAAAATCTGTTCCTTGCATCTGTACAGACACACCAGAAAAATCCTGTGAGTTTTTCTTTTATACCTCATCCAGTAATTCCCGAACAACATATGTGTCGTGGGAAAACTGCTACCGGGCAGCAAGAAGTCAATACTTTTGTCAGCCTAAAGGACCTATCCACAGGAGAAGCTGAGTTCTGGGCACTGACCTGTTCATCCTCTGCTGAGTCTGCTGCATCTTCAGAGAAGGTGACATGTTGTATCTCTGTCTGAATCACTGCTCTGAGCTTCCAGTCAGGTGACATGTTGAGGATGGCGACTTACACAGAAATGCAGGGACAGGGTTCTCCTCTGTGGGCGTATGTGCATGTAGTACTGTGTCTCTCATCTTCATTCAGAAAAAAACAAGACACACTTCAATAGTACAGTCCGTATTATAGTAGGGACCATAGTAGGGATCTGTTCCGGAGGCCTGTTCGCAACATGAAAAGAACGCAACCTGCAGCAGCGCTTCTGTGCACACGCGGGTTGCGATTCGCCACTTCTGCGCATGCGTGTGACGTCATTTTGCGCGTCTGTGCATGCGTGAGCAGCGATACCCGGAAGTAACCATTTCTGGTACTTCCGGGTCGCCGCGGGACGTAACCTGAAAAAAAGGTAACATGAAGGAAACGTAACATGAGGTATGACTGTACAGTTATCTTGATTTTGTTTGGTTTTTTTCATGTGAAAAGCTTTCCATTAATAGTAGACTGTAGAAGGAAAACAGGTGACTGCATTGGAGAAACAGGTTGTTCACAGCAGAACAAATGTAACTGCTTGGTTGGAGGAAATTGTGAGCAGCTTAGAGGCAAAGGAAACACATGTCAGGTCTGGCAGGAAGTAGGGCTGGGCGATATATCACCAGCTAAACATCATGATATACTGATGTACAGTGGAACCTTTATTCTTGAATGGCTTAGTTGACGAACAAATCGGCTCCCAAACGCTGAAAACCTGGAAGTACCTAAGTGTTCTGGTTTTTTAATGTTTTTCGGAAGCCAAACGTCCAATACGGCTGTCGGCTATTGTTTCCGCGGCGCCTGCACGAATCGGAAGCTGCGCCTTGGTTTTCGAACGTTTCGGGAGTCAAACGGACTTCGGAACAGATTAAGTTCGAGAACCAAGGTACCACTGTATACTGATATATCACAATGTCTGAAATCATGAGGGAGCTATGTGGAGGCTGGCTTCACAGTTTCCCCCACATTCTGATTTTTGCATCGGACATGCACACAAACACACACATCATGATTTGTGATGTATTATTGCCAGGTCAGAAATGATGAAGCCGATATCACGATACGCACTTGAAACCAGTTTTGGGTGATATATTGCCCACCCTAAAAGCTGTCAGTCTCTCTGTTCTTCTGTGTCTTGCAGTTCAGACTTTCTTAGTATTTCATAGTAACATAGCCCTTCAATTTTGAGATATTACTTGGACTACTCTGTAAACCAGATTTTAATATCCATGTTATAAAATGGTCCAGTTGTCATGCTAGAGTTTTCATATTGGAATATCTGATAAATGGAATGGCTCATCAGAGATGTAATAATGCATATAAATGTCTGAGGTATACAGATTCTAGTCATTTTTCGCAGCTAACAGTGAATTTAAAGTTAACTTCCCACTTTTTTTTAGTTTTTGGTTATGACCTTTTTTAAAAAAAAAGGGGGGTCAATGTTCTTTGCTATATAACTGTTACTGACTTAAAAATGACAAATGTCTCTACTGTTGAAGGCATTTTAATTATTCTGTACCTAAATATTATTCTTGAAAATAAATAAAAACATCCAAAATGGGGAGAGGGACGTGTTAATGTTGTCTCCATGGCTGCATTTAAGACATCTGTATCTCTTATTGTAGAATGTCGTCCTTACTTCCCTTCCAATGATTCATGTTTCAGTTTTGAATTCACCAGCGTATCTTCTGCATATTGAAGATATCTTTGCTGTTAAACAGAGTGTTTATCATGGAAACGGTCAAAAGCATATGATGTGAATGACTTTCCCCCCATCTGGAGGTTGATAAGGCTCCGCTGACACACAGAAGAAAACGGTGTCAGAATGATTTGCAATTGCATCTTGATGTTACTTCCAGAAAGAAAAAAATACTGTAGATTTTCTGCGTTCCTATGGCTTTTTCATTGTAGGGTTCGGAGTTTGTTTGGTGTGTGGGCTGTTTCTGTGTGTTTGCACGTCGTGTTGTAGTACTCATCCTCAGTTTTAGAAACTCAGGTATATAAGCTAGGTGCCAAATGGTTCCTTAAATCAAGGTTACAGTCGCCGAAATGGAACACCTAGTTGCCATTTTGGCGCAAGACTGCTCCAGTGTCTTATTTTTCAAATGATGGACTGACTTGGATTGATTCTCAGTTAGACATCTGGCTAGTTCAGAGGACAACCTTGAGCTAGGTTAAGAGCTTTGAGAACTTAAAAGAAGAAAAGTCACTCGATTCAGGGACAGTTCACATATACAGTGGTACCTTGGGTTAAGTACTTAATTCGTTCCGGAGGTTTGTACTTAACCTGAAACTGTTCTTAACCTGAAGCACCACTTTAGCTAATGGGGCCTCCTGCTGCTGCCGCGCCACCGGAGCACGTTTTCTGTTCTCATGCTGAAGCAAAGTTCTTAACCTGAAGCACTATTTCTGGGTTAGCAGCATCTGTAACCTGAAGCGTATGTAACCCGAGGTACCACTGTATATTGGCCTAATCCAACTTCTTATTTGTAATGGTGACACAGACCATTTGTAGCGATAATATTCTCCGCAACTTCGAGCAGGGCATCGGGGTGGGGTAAGTGACGACAAGCGACAACAATGAACTACAACGTTGTTTTCAGCTCCTGCTCAGGCTTCACAGAAAAAGCGTTTTGGTTCCTGAAATTCGTTCTGATTGTGCAGATAAAATATAACAGAATTATACAGGGTGGGGTATTAAGTGTGTGAAAGCAGTCAAGATCCAAGGATTGCCAGGCATGCACCCCCAGATGGTGGAGACGTCAGGCACCATCCTAGCATCCAGGCATCTTCTCTTGGTCACAGTGGCTGATGGCCAGGTGCAAAATGCACCTGGCACCTGGCTGATTTCGAACACTGCTCATCTTGCTTCACAAGTATATCAAGTTTGATGACTTTAAATGGGAACAATAGTGTTTGCGCACTCCTACTCGCAAACAGCAAATGGTTTGCTCAACATAACATCGTTTTGAAACACACTAGTAATAGTGAGGGTAGGAAAGGCTTGGCGTTGTAAGATTTCTTTTGCCGTGGTTGTGAACAGCCCAGCAAAATGGGAAAGGCTTGCTGCAAACCATTGATCTTTTCTGTGCAGGAGTCTAATATGCAGAAGTGAGCCTGGTACCTTGTTAGTTTTCCTCCTCCTGGCTTGGTAACAGAATGTGTAATAGAAAAATAACCACCCATGTGGTTTAAATATACTGCCTGGTTCGATGGAGTTGAAAATGTACTATTGCTAGATGGGGGAAATGGTCCAAATAGGTTTTGACTTTGGAGATTACCTTTAGCTGACTATAGGTAGAAAGGTAAAGGTAAAGGACCCCGGACTGTTAAGTCCAGTCAAAGGTGACTATGAGGTTGCGGCGCTCATCTTGCTTTCAGGCTGAGGAAGCCGGCGTTTGTCCACAGACAGCTTTCCGGGTCATGTGGCCAGCAGGACTAAATTGCTTCTGGCACAATGGGACACCATGACGGAAACCAGAGCGCATGGAAACGCCATTTACCTTCCCGCCGCAGCGGTACCTATTTATCTACTCTAGCTGGTATGCTTTCAAACTGCTAGGCTGGCAGAAGCAATGGGAGCTCACCCTGTCGTGCAGATTCGAAATGCCAACCTTCCGATCAGCAAGCCCCAAGGCTCAGTGGTTTAGACCACAGTGCCACCCACATTCCTTTTAACTGATTATATCAGCTATTGTATACCATCTTTTGGAAAATATTTTAATTTGAAAGCTGGCTAATATATCAAATGGAAACTGCATTTTAGGACTGCTTGGGCAATATGGGGATGTGGATTCTGAGTTCTGGAAGCTGCATACAGCTGTCGTGGCTACATATATTGTGGCATGATGGTAGAGAGATGAATGCTTGCTGGCATTTTTCTTTGCACTGATTTTTTCCCCCTTTTCCTTTTTTGCTTTGCTTGAAGATTTTGATGTGATGATTCAGTGGAAACCAACCTGACTCACGTTATAAACATTTTATAAACATGAGACTAACTTCAAGTAAAAATGAAACTGGTTCCCACAACTGCCATTTATGGATGGGGGCGGGGGGAGAGAAGTAAATTTGCGAGGTGCGGTTCAAAGAACTAAAAAAATACACATTTTTACGTTCGGGAATTCTCACTATGGACACAAGCAAGTTTGATTTCCATTCTCCCATCTTGCTTTACTCCTTACGGTCTTGCACCCAAATTCCAAAGGTCTAAGTCATTTTTATTTTCCATGAATTTTATCTGTGAGATTATAAATCTATTAATAAGTGTGTGTGTGTGTATGTGTGTGCGCGGGCACGCACACCCTTGATGTGCAGGTGTTTTGATTGACTTAGAAACCATTCCTTATGTCTACTCAGAGATAAGTTCCACTGTATTAAATGGGTCTTACACTCAGGCAAGCAGCTATGGAACTGCAACCTCAGCATTGAAAATGTGGTGTATTGGCTTACAGAAATGTAAAGTAATGGATCGGGTGTTTTGAATTGTTGTGCTTCACTTTTGTAAACTTCCCTGAGTTGTTGCTTTTAACTGAAGAGTACTAGAGATGTATACTAAATAATAGTAAGTTCTGTAGACCTTGTTTTAAGGGGTTTTTTCCTAGGAAAGAAAAACATTTTAGAAAGAATGTGTCACTCTGCACGTGTAGCAGTTTCTGCGGCTCTTGGCATTCCTAGCCTGCTTTTTGCCTGCTATAGTTGCACAGTGACATTCCAAACTTAGTTATTTGTCACCCTATGATCTTAAATGGTTAAGTGGTTTAAAACAGGCTTCCTCAACCTCGGCCCTCCAGATGTTTTTGGCCTACAACTCCCATGACCTCTAGCTAGCAGGACCAGTGGTCAGGGATGATGGGAATTGTAGTCTCAAAACATCTGGAGGGCCGAGGTTGAGGAAGCCTGGTTTAAAACAATTTAAAAGCCCATATAAACCATTCGAATACAACTATTATCCAATAAAACAGACAAACTGGAATAAAGAATTTAAAGAGTAAACATAAATGCCATAATCTTCACGTAGTCTCCGTTGGACCTGTGCCAGTAGTGAAACGTGCCTGGTACCTGGGGAATTTGATATAGTTGCCCCATAGCAGAAGTACTCTAGGGAGGCAGGGTAGTATAATGGTTAGAGTGTCAGACTAGCACCTGGGAGATCAAGATTCTAATCCCCACTCTGCCTAAGAATAATAATAATAATAATTTATTATTTGTACCCCGCCCATCTGGCTGGGTTTCCCCGGCCACTCTGGGCGGCTTCCACAAAGACCAAAAATACACTAAGATGTCACACATTAAAAACTTCCCTGAACAGGGCTGCCTTCAGATGACTTTGAATGTCAGGTAGTTGTTTATCTCTTTGACATCTGATGGGAGGGTGTTCCACAGGGCGGGTGCCACTACCGAGAAGGCCCTCTGGTTCCCTGTAGCTTGGCTTCTCACAATGAGGGAACTGCCAGAAGGCCCTTGGCGCTGGATCTCAGCCCAGTGGGGGACCTTGGAGTCAATCACAGCCTCTCCGCCTACCTCACAGGGTTTCTGTAGGGATTAACTGAGGAAGGGGGCGAACCACGTCTTCTTTGGAGAAAAAGGCTGCCTTAATGGATGCACGTGATTTGGGGAGGAAGTCAATGTTGTGCGCTTCCAACCATTCCGTCAGGGCAAGGATTTCAGATTACTGGATGGAATGACCCCTCCTCCCCCCTGCACACACCGCTCAGGGGGTTCTCCCAGCTTCAGGGGCTATTTTGTGGGGTGTGGGAGGTGCCTGGGGGGAGGAGGGGGGTATCTCATACGACGTAAACAGAAGACATTGCTGGTTACTACAAACATCTAGTTAAATGCCATTGGGGAGGGGGAAACGAACAGTTAACACTGCATCTCACTAATTGGCAGAAGCCGTCAATTATAGACGACATATTTAGCCATTTTTCTTCACTAATTAAGATCCAAGATCCCTTTCCTGGAGGGCCCTATAATTTGTGGTTGTTTTTACCAAAGCTGTGTGTGAGGCCATAAAACCTCACTAACAACGCTTTAGGTTTCCTTTTTTTCAATTTCCGCCACATTATTAATTTCCTAAGGATGCATGTGAGACTGCCATTTTTCCACCCAGGAAGTGTTGTATTTGTAAATATTGGAACTGCAGGGAAGGATAATTTGTAGATCTGTCTCAGGTTTCTCCCCTTTGTTGCCCTTCGCTATTGGAACGTTTTGGTTGCAATAGAGGTTAGATCATTTAATGAAAAAGCCGGAAAGGAACTGATTTTTTTTAAAAATGCTGACTTATAAAGTCTTAGTGCCAAGGTTTTCTGCTGAAACCTGTCTGACGAGTCAGTGGAGTTTGCGTACAGCAGAGTCTATGGGGAAGATGAATTAAAAACAAAAAAAACTGATTGAGGTGAATCATCACACCTTAAATTTAAGAAGTGATAATTCACCTCTGTCAAGTTTGCAATTAAAAAGTAAATGCTAATGAGTATTGTCGTTCTTGTTAGGATATTTACCAGCTGTTCCAACGAATACTCGGTGTAGTCACTTTCCCCATTTCCTAGGGATAATATCGCCCTTTCCTTCAATTTCCGCTTGACACCGTGGAATCAGATACGTTCCATTTGACAGCTGTGAAAGTCATTGTTAGCTGTGAAAGTCGGTGTTACGAACACTTAGCAAGTAGTGAAATAGGATACTGCTGGTGTAAGTTGGAATTAATTTTTAAAATAAACCATTTCTTGTGTTACTGTGGCCTTTCCCACTGCTCCTCTATATTGAAGGAAGATTTCGTTTGTTTGTTATGTATGTGTTTTCCTGATAACGTCCTCTAAAATAAACATTTTGGTGAATTAGTCCACTTATGTTAATAACTATTACTGTTATCTTCGTTGTTATTGTAACTTCCTTGGACTAAATTTGCTTGTGCTCTGCTGTGAGGCTACGCAGGTATAGTCATACCTTGGCTCCCAACGCCTCAGGAGTCGAACGTTTTGGGTCCCAAACGATCGAAAACCAGAAGTGATGGTTCTGGTTTTTTAACGTTCTTTCAGAAGCTGAACGTCCGACGGGGCTTCCGCGGCTTCCGATTGGCTGCAGGAACTTCCTGCAGCCAATCGGAAGCCACGCTTTGGAAGCTGAACGTTTCGGAAGTTGAACAAACTTCCGGAACGGATTCTGTTCAACTTCTGAGGTACGACTGTATCCCCCCGCAAAAAAATGCCCATTACAAAGTATCCTTTTGTAATATACTGAGACAAAACAGCTACTTAGTCTAAAAGAGAACAAGATCAGGAGGAAGACAAGGAAAGGAGAAAGCTAAAGAAAGAGAAACCGAGAGAAGAGGAAAAGAAAGGGTTGGGGGAAATAAAGAAAAAGAAGAAATAAAATAAAAGGACTTCCTGTTCTCTGTCCTGTAGCTACATATCATATTCATTCCTTAAGATCCAACCATTCCGTCTTCTAGAAACCAGTATTTTGACAGTCTTCAAATCCAGATATTACAAGTTCATTTTCTCTCTCACGCAAAAAGCCCATAAGAAATTTCCAGTCCTTAATAAATGTCAGCTCTGTTCTCATGTATGGAGCAAGAGGGGAACGTGGGGAGGGGAAGAATTAGACCCTTCTGCCGTGAGGGTAGAGAAGGAGGATTGTATCATTTCTTGAAGAATTTCCATATTGACTGGAGTCTGCTGCTCTAGACAAGTCCAACCAGTTGCTTAATGCTAGCAGTTTTGTTGCATACTGAATTATGATAACTTGAAATATTTGGAAGCCAAGTTCTGTGGCATAATTAAGAACATAATGCCAATTGTTAAAAATGTGTCTCTTATAGGATTTAAGGAATGTGCAGTAATGGATATTTCCAAATATATATGTATATATATATGTATGTATTTGCTTTCGTATGTATGTATGTATATATGTATGTATGTATATATGAATTATATTAAACACGTTAGTAATTATTGATGCTTTTGGATTATGGTGCTGGAGGAGACTTTTGAGAGTCCCATGGACCTCAAGAAGATCAAATCCATCCATTATGAAGGAAATCAGCCCTGAGTGCTCACTGGAAGGACAGATCCTGAAGCTTAGGTTCCAATACTTTGGCCACCTCATGAGAAGAGAAGACTCCCTGGAAAAGACCCTGATGTTGGGAAAGATGGAGGGCACAAGGAGAAGGGGATGACAGAGGACAAGATGGTGGGACAGTGTTCTCGAAGCTACGAACAAGAGTTTGACAAAACTGGGGGAGGCAGTGGAAGACAGGAGTGCCTGGTGTGCTCTGGTCCAGGGGGTCACGAAGAGTCGGACACGACTAAACGACAACAACAGTTATTAAAGGACAATTTTACACAGTTTGAAGCTGGAGTGGCTTGTTTGTTATAATCTGATGAATGCTTGTTCCCATTTGTAGGCCTCTGTGTCTCTATGGTACTTGCCCATTTAGTTATGATATATCTGTAAATATTGCAACCGCAGTTGCATGAATCTTCCTTATCTGTGTGCCCTGTTCACTGAGAGGTTTGTTTGTGTGTAAATAAAATACCTTACACACACATACACACGCATATGTTTCAGTTACACATAGAGGAGTCAACTGGGGAGCATCCCATAGAAGGGCTTGGGCTGTGGCTTTGTGTGAAAGAAGAATGATGTCTTTTCTATCAAGAATTCAGGAGCATTAACTGCTAAGGGAGATCTTTCCTGTTAAGCAGGAACGGACTTGCCCCCTGCTGCCGCCCAAATAACCCTTGGTATGTCTGTTGAGGCCGCCTCAGCAGAAGCAGAAAGACCTGAATGGGTGCTCTTTCACGTCTTCAGAAGAAAGGGGTGCTAAAAATAAGGCAGGGAAATGTTTTAATTATCTCTTGCTAGATGTTGGCACGATGCTTGATGGGTTAATTCTACCAGTGCTTTGAACCTATTGGAGTTTTTGGTGAATAAATTGAACCTACTGGAGTTTTTGGTGAATAAATTGAACCTACTGGAGTTTTTGATGAATAAATTGAGAGAAAAGTCGCTGCTTTTGATGTCACACTGGAGTCAGTGTGGTGTTGTGGTTAAGAGTGGTGGACTCGTAATCTGGTGAACCGGGTTTGCTTCCCCGCTCCTCCACATGCAGCTGCTGGGTGACCTTGGGCTAGTCACACTTCTCTGAAGTCTCTCAGCCTCACTTACCTCACAGAGTGTTTGTTGTGGGGGAGGAAGGGAAAGGAGAATGTTAGCTGCCTTGAGACTCCTTCAGGTAGTGATAAAGCGGGATATCAAATCCAAACTCATCTTCTTCTTCACAAAACTTGACAGTCAGTTGTATGTTTGAATGTGGGAGGGAATCTTCAGTTTTATAACCTGCTGGGTCTTTGGTGTCCCCTGGTTGTAGTGTTTTGAAAGAGAGCAATAAGCCAGTGACAACCCAGTCTGTATATCAGGAATAGGGACACGGGTGGTGCTGTAGTCTAAACCCCAGAGCCTCTTGGGGTTGCTGATAGGAAGGTTGGCGGTTCGAACCCGTGCGACAGGGTGAGCTCCCATTGCTCTGTTCCAGCTCCTGCCAACCTAGCAGTTCAAAAGCACACCAGCGCAAGTACATAAATAGGTACTGATACTGTGGGAAGGTAAACGGCGTTTCCATGTGCTCTGGTTTCCGTCACGGTGTCCCGTTGCGCCAGAAGTGGTTTAGTCCTGTTGGCCACATGACCCGGAAAGCTGTCTGCGAACAAACACCGGATCCCTTGGCCTGAAAGCGAGATGAGTGCCGCAACCCCATAGCCACCTTTGACTGGACTTAACCTACCAGGGGTCCTTTACCTTTACATTACCTATAGATCAGGGCTTTCCTAGAACACATGCTGCTTGCATTAACAGTTCCTTTATTTGATGTGATGCTTGCTCTTCTAAATCATGGTTCAGACGAGTCCCTTCTTGCATTAGCAGTCATAGATTTGGACAAGAGCTACATAAGAGCCTCTAGCATCAATCTGATAACTTGCAGTATTACAGGGGGTTTAGAGATTAGAGGTGGAGATCACGAAGAAGAGCAGCGGGGGGAATGGTAGATTTTAGGGAAGACTTATTTCTGAGAGTTTCAGATGACTCCTTTGTGAGACACCATGGATAAATCTACAAGGAATAGAATAATTCCAGATTCATTCATGTTTAAAAGTTGACAGTAGCCTCTGTGCAGCATAGCAGTTTTGGGGATGGTTGGACAGGGCAAAGCGGTTAACCGCAAATCGGTTAAGAGACTTCTGGTTTCAGGCCAGAGGAACAAATTACATAAATTATTGTGAATATTTTTAATGTGGTTTTAAAACAAGCGCTGCTGCAATTTGAAGGGTTAGAAGGGGCACAAAAGGTTTCTTTCTACACACACACACACACACACACAATTTTTCTTTTTACAATTTAGAATATTAATTTAAACAACCTTAAAATATTAATGACTTCCCTTCTTCTCTTTCCTTGGTTCATTTTGCGTAGCATAAATCCCTTCATATTTTATATAAACTAAACCATTCACTATTCCATTATTACTTCCATCAAAACTTATTTACACCATTGGATTTATCTTAATGCTGCCAACGTTTTCAAGTGTACACAATTTCCCCCCATATATTCAATAAACATTTCCCAATCTCCTTTAAAAGAATGTTCTACTTATTCTATAAATTAGATCCACAAGCTGCGCATATTCCATCAGTTTGTTGCCATTCCTCTTTGGTTCGGTCCTTGCTCATTTTCCATTTTTGGGCTTAACAATACATGGGCCGCAGTTATGGCACAAATAAGTAACCTTTTTTGACAACAGTGGAAAGGGTTAAGAAACCTCAGGTGTCAGAGCACAAAAGGTTTCTTAACCCTTTCCTCCGTTGTTCAACCCCCAAGCAAATATTTGCCTGTGATCTCGATTCTAAGCTAGATGGACCAATGATCTGAATTAATGCAACTCAGCTTAATGTATAAGTTCAGGTTGATTCTTCTCTTTCTCCTCCCCCCACTTTTTTTTTTTGCTGACCAAAAGAGATGAGAATGCATGCTTTTATAATATGGAATTTTTTTTTGGGGGGGGTGGAATAAAATTAAAAGAGACAGAATTCCGGCACCCTTGCTGACAGAAATCTCACCATCGACATCATCTAGGTCAGGGGTCAGCAAAATTTTTCAGCAGAGGGCTGGTCCACTGTCCCTCAGAACTTGTGGGGGGGGCACACTATATTTTTGAGGGGGGGGGGGAGAACAAATTCCTATGCACCACAAATAACCCAGAGCTGCATATTAAATAAAAGGACACATTCTATTCATGTAAAAACACGCTGATTTCCGGACTGTCTGCGGGCCGGATTTAGAAGGCGATTGGGCCGGATCCGGCCCCCGGGCCTTAGTTTGCCAACCCATGCTCTAGGTTCTTTTGGGATGGTGAACACGCCTTAAGGGTTGATTCATGTAATAAATGACTCTCCTGTTATTCTCTTACCTATGCAATTAGAATAGACCTACCATCTTCATTCAGAATCATGTGCGCCTGGAATAATTATCACATTTTTGTTGTGGTTTTTTTTTATAAAAAAGATGGTTCTTAACCTGATTTCCATTCATCTTTTGCAGGAATTTCCCCAGCACAATTATGATAGAGGATAAAGGCCCAAGAGTGGTGGACTATTTTGTAGTGGCTGGACTCACAGATACGTCAACGCTTCTGGACCAAGAAGTAAATCGCTCTGAAACAAAGTCGGTTGGCCCCAAAGCTCCCATCACAGATCTTGCTATCATCATCAAGTCAGCGGGAGAAACCGTTCCAGAGGGATACACCTGTGTCGAAGCAACCCCCACAGCACTTCAGGCCAACCTGAACTATGGGAGTCTCAAAAGTCCGGAGCTCTTTCTGTGTTACAAGAGAAGCAGGGACAAGCCGCCTCTTACAGACATCGGGTGAGCAGTGTTGCGGTGAAAACAGAAAATAATAATAATAATTTATTATTTGTACCCCGCCCATCTGGCTGGGTTTCCCCAGCCACTCTGGGCGGCTTCCACAAAGACAAAAAATACACTAAGATGTCATTAAAAACTTCCCTGAACAGGACTGCCTTCTGAATGTCAAGTAGTTGTTTATCTCTTTGACATCTGCTGGGAGGGCGTTCCACAGGGCGGGCGCCACCACCGAGAAGGCCCTCTGCCTGGTTCCCTGTAGCTTTGCCTCTCGCAATGAGGGAACCACCAGAAGGCCCTCAGCGCTGGACCTCAGCGTCCGGGCAGAGCGATGGGGGTTGAGATGCGCCTTCAGGTCTACTGGGCCGAGGCCGTTTAGGGCTTTAAAGGTCAACACCAACACTTTGAATTGTGCTCGGAAATGTATGCTCGGAAAAGGACCTGTTAGGCGCTGAGCTGCATCAGTGTGGGAGATAAAATTGTGGGTTTCCTTTAAAAAAAAAAAAAAAAAAGACCTTCAGGATTGGAACTCCTGGCAGCCTGTCCTATCCAAAACTGTACATGTTTGAAAGAATGTAAGTACAGTCATACCTTGGCTCCTTGACGCTGCAAACCCAGAATTTAGTGTTCCAGTTTATGAACTGTTCCTTGGAACCCGAACGTCCGATGGGACTTCTGCAGCTTCCGATTGGCTGCAGGAAGCCAATCAGAAGCTGCGCTTTGGTGATGTTGTGTGTTAGGTCATGATGTGTGCTAGGGCTGGGTGATACACCGTATTTTTTGCTCTATAAGACGCACTTTTCCGCTCCTAAAAAGTAAGGGGAAATGTGTGTGCGCTCGCTTTAAAGAGCCGCGTGGAGCGTGTGGGGGCTTTTCCCGAGGAGGGAGAAGGGCTGCCCTTCCCCCACCTCCCAGAAAAGCCCCCAAGAGCCACGCTCCCTTTAAAGAGCGTGTGGCTCTTGCGGGAAGAAAGCCAGTAGGCTTGCTTTTGCTGAAGCCAGGAGGGCAAGAGGGATTGGTGCGCACTGATCCCGCTTGCTCTCCTGGCTTCAGGGGTAGCCCCGCAAAGCCTCCTGAGCGAAGATGGAGGAGCATTCCCTCTTACCTCAGGATGCTTTGCATTCCTTTCTTATTTCTTGTTTTCCTCCCCTAAAAACTAGGTGTGTTCAATCATCCGGTGCATCTAATAGAGCGAAAAATACGGTATCATCCAAATCCTGCTGTGAAATACATATTGTGATATCAGTTTCATCTTTTTTTTTTGCCTGGCAATATATAGCAAATCATAATGTGATTTTTGCATAGCACACGAGCGCACGCACACACACACACAAAATGTGGGGGAAACCGTGAAGCCGTCTCTCGATTCCTGCAGCCAAAAACAGCCAAAAACGTATCACAAAAACAGGTGCAGCCAAAATTACGATGCTTAGCCGGTGATCTATCACTATGTTGAAAGCCAGATATCGCCCATCTCTAGTTTCCACAATGCTCTTCGCAAAACCGTCTTCATGGAAAAGCAGCAGTCAATGGGAATTCTTTCGGTATTCCTTGAGAATCATTACAGTGGTACCTCAGGTTAAGTACTTAATTCGTTCCGGGGGTCCGTTCTTAACCTGAAATTGTTCTTAACTTGAAGCACCACTTTAGCTAATGGGGCCTGCTGCTGCTGCCGCGCCACCGGAGCCCGATTTCTGTTCTTATCGTGAAGTAAAGTTCTTTTTTTAAAAAAATTATTTTTATTAACCGACCAATCAAATCAAATCAAATCACATCACATAAATTCCGAATTACAAAGCCGAATTTTAAATTTTTGTTGAGGGGACCCATATTTCAAGTTCCGAAGGGGGATTCCGATCATCTTGCTACTGCGTTAATGTCCAAATCAGTCCAAATAATGTTCATAATTCTATACAGTCTTATATTGCTGTTTCCACATCTCATCCTGTTCGTATATTTTTTCTTTTTTTCTTTATGATCTCTTCTGATAATCTCTTTAAGATGATAAACACCAATTATAATCCTGTGTGAATTTTTCCGTTCGTCCAATCCTCATATCAAGATAGTTTCCATATATCATCGCTTTCATAAATAACATCGCTCTTTCCATCTCGCAGATCTGTCGCTCTTAAGTCCCTCTGAGGAGTCTCACCCACAATATAAAAGCAGCTCTAATCCTCCTCCCAGACTTAAGTCCTCCAACAGAACTTGCCAACATGGCGATGGTATTTTTTACTGCGTCATTCCAAAGCTCTTATACTTTCCACGGTCTTCTTAAAACATGCTTTGGTTAGAAAGTTATCTCCACACAGTCATAAATCCACAGCTTAAGTCATTAAAATGGCATTTCTGACTTGTGACTTGTGGGGGGGATTCTTGGTTAATCACATAGAGAAAAGAAAGGAAAGTTTCCCCCCCTCCCCCATCCAGTCCCTTTGCCATACCGAGCCTTGGTGAGTCTTCTCATGATTTATTCTTGTTCCTCCGACTCGTCTTGTTTTTCAGAGATCTCTTCAGTTAGCAGTCTTTACTCCCCCTCCTTCCTTGAAATATGTGCATTCGCTTCCTCCTAATTGTTTCTTTTGAAATTATTGCAGCTAGAGGCGTGGCCTATACCACCCCCACAAATTCGGGGGTGGTATAGGGCACAGCAGGCAAGGGCAGCCCCCCCCCAAACTTGGGGGGTAGGGAGGCTATTTACTCCCATCACAGCCTCCTAATTACCTTGTGCGGGTCGGAGAGATGTTATTGTCAGCCATCTTCCGATGCGCCCCTAGTGGCCCCTCCGCAAAGTTCTTAACCTGAAGCACTATAGCAGCGTCTGTAACCTGAAGCGCATGTAACCTGAAGCGTTTGTAACCCGAGGTACCACTGTATTTGTGCTTGAAAGGGATCCTGTTGAGAAGGGTATATAATTCTATAATAGTGCACTGGCAAATAATTTGGTACTACGTGTGTGAAACGTTCCTGTCTCCGTTCTTCCTCCCTGCTTGCAGAGTTTTATACGAAGGGAAGGAACGCTTGATCCCGGGCTGTGAGGTGATCCAGGCTACCCCCTACGGCCGTTGCGCGAACGTCAACAACAGTTCGGCAACTTCCCAGCGAATCTTCATCACCTTTCGGAGGGCTCCCCCGGTGCGACCCCAAAACTCCTTGGCCGTTACCGACATCTGCGTCATTGTAACCAGCAAAGGAGAAACCCCGCCTCACACATTCTGCAAAGTCGATAAGAATTTGAATTGTGGCATGGTGAGATTAATACGTTGTCGTCTGAAACTTTGGCTTTGTAATGGGGTGAGGGGGCAGAAATGCGTTTGGGGCTTGTTGCTTCTGCTAAAAATGTTTTTCCCCAATAATAATAATAAAGTATTTATTGCACTCTTACCTAGTTTACTTAACTCTGAGTACAGTTTGCGTCACTTCATTTTCCACAGCCCTGTATTTCTTCCTTCTTCCACTTCTGCTGCCAGAATCCATATCTATGAGATAGCCAACTACTCTCTCTCTCTCTTTTAAGAACAGGGTGGGAGAGAACAGTTGAACTTTGGAAGACTGCTGGTGTTATAATGATAAAAAGTAGCTTTTACTTTTGTCATGAATAACAGCCGAGCTATTAAAGTGGAAGTGAAAGAAGTTGATCTTACTGTTGGCGTTCTTCGTTTGTGAGTTATAAGCCAGTTGCAAAAGTCCCCAGTGCCTTAAAAATAAATATATTGCTGTGTTTGTGGTGATATACATGAAAGTAAAACGCCTTTTCAAAGTAGTTTTTCAGATAACGCTACTGAAGTGTAGGCACAGGGTCAGTAGAATCCAGTTTAGAACATATTGGTGTGGGGTTGAATTTTAGCACTTGCCTGAGTCCCTGAAACTGTACCATACAAGACAGAGCAGAACTAGTCTTTCCTTCCCTTTTTACCACAAATATACAGATCAGGAGTGAAGCAAGAAAAGATAAAACACTATGCTGAGATACTTTACATGTCTATTTTCATAAGCGGAGGCCGTTCTAAATAGGGTAAATTGAGTGTATTGAATAGCATAGGCGAAATATGCAACATTTAAAGGTGAATATGGAAACCATGAAAGGGGAGGACAGGAAAGTCAGTTGATAAAGTAACTTATGGTTTATGTTAATATTTGAAAAGTTTTTTCCTCCTTGAAAAATTAATAAGATTTTTTTTTTTTTAAAGAAAACCTTTACCACCCTGGTTTGGATCCAGTTAGTTTATTCTTCTTAATTTTCTTTTTTTTACCTTGTCAAATTGGTCCAAATTTCTTTTGTTTTTGGAGGAACTGCTGTTTCAATGGCGGCTCCTGAGGCAGTTTGCTGAGGGTCTTGATCGCACTGTATGTCTGCTCTTGATTTTGGAGCTCCGATGGCTCCTTCCGGAACCCGAACATTTTATTTATTTCTTTTTTTTTAATTATTTTTTAATTAATTTTGCCAACATAAATTTATACAAAATTAAACATCCAATCCTCACTTAGTCATTCTTTTAGACTTCCATCAGCATGTCTGAGAATTCTCCGTACTATCTCTTCATCTCACATTTCTCAATTTTATATTGCACTCTAACATTCTTAATCATATCATATTTTTAAGCAATATTTCTATCAATATTTTTCACAGAGCTTCTTGAAAACCAACAAGTATTAATTGTTCATCACAAACACTTTTGATATACTCTGTAAATTTATTCCACTCGTCGGTGAATCTCTGGTCTCATTGGTTCCTAATTTTCCCCGTTAGTCTATCCATTTCTGCGTATTCCATTCTCCATTCTTCTCTCGTGGGCATTTCTTCCTGTTTCCATTTCCAGCAAAATTCTGGCCCGAACATTTTCTTTCAGGCTGTTTGGAGAAGGTGCTTTGCCCATGCTCCCTTCCTGGCCCCTCACAGCAATCTGGCCACTCAGGACAAGCGGTCTCCGCCGCCCGCCATAGTCCGCAGCTGAACCGGAAGTCCTAAAAAAAGAAAAGAAAGTAGAGATGGTCCTCAGTGTAGAAAGAAAGTGCTAGCAGAGTGAAGGCAGCCCTGTTTAGGGACGTTTTTAATGACTGATGTTTTAATGTACTTTTAATCTTTTGTTGGAAGCCGCCCCAGCCAGATGGGCGGGGTATAAATATTATTATTATTCATTAGATTGGTTTCAACTAGGGCCAGGGCCTTTTCAGCACTGGCCCCGACGTGATGGAATGCTCTGTCACAAGAGACTAGCTCCCTGCGGGACTTGACATCTTTCCGCAGGGCCTGCAAGACAGAGCTGTTCCGCCTGGCCTTTGGTTTGGACTCAGTCTGACCCTTATGTTTCCCTCCCCTTATGGTCTTGATTTATCAGCTACTTTAAAATGAGGCTGCATTTTCAATTGCATTTTAACCTGTATTTTAAATTAGGGGGTTCCCTCCCCTCTTTTCCCCCTATTATGTTTTTACTGTGAATTTTATTGGTGTTAGCTGCCCTGAGTCTGGCTCTGGCTGGGGGAGCAGCGTATAAATAAAATTATTTTATTTATTTATTTATTTATTTCACCTGTCCTGGTAGGTTGGGTTTTTTTCCCTATGGTCTTACATCTAAAGACTGACTGCAGCATCAACTGGTGACTTCACTAGAATCCGGCCAGTGATATATGTGCAGGCGTGAACAATTTGTTTGGTATGCAATTGGCTCTGGGTGGGTTTTGAAAGGCAAGCCGTTCTCCTATGATGTTTGGTGCTTTCTCTTTCTCCCACGCACTGACTTCGGTGATGATCTAATTTTTGGTACCTTCGCAGTGGGGTTCCAGTGTATACCTGTGTTACAAGAAGTCCGTTCCAGCTTCGAACTCCATTGCATACAAAGCTGGTAAGTTATTTATTTCCATATACTGCAGATAATATTAGCGCTGATTTAAATTTACTTTGGGATGCAGGTGGCGCTGTGGTCTAAACCACAGAGCCAAGGGCTTGACAATCAGAAGGTCAGCTGTTTGAATCCATGCGACGGGGTGAGCTCCCATTGCTCGGTCTCTGCTCCTGCCAACCTAGCAGTTTGAAAGCACGTCGTGCAAGTAGATAAATAGGTACTGCTCCGGAGGGAAGGTAAACGACGTTTCCGTGAGCTGCTCTGGTTTTGCCAGAAGCGCCTTAGTCATGCTGGCCACATTGACCCGCAAGCTGTCTGCGGACAAACGCTGGTTCCTTCGGCCTATAGAGCGAGATGAGTGCGCAACCCCAGAGTCGTCCGCAACTGGACCTAACGGTCAAAGGAACCTTTACCTTAAATTTACTTTAAATTACTTTGCCGCTTACTAAATTTGCCGGCTGGGATTTCTTGATGCCAAAGAGCTTCCACTACTCCACCTTAAACACCATCCACTTCATTGAATAAAGACGTTTGATTATACATTGTTCTTTGTATTCTGCCATCCTTCCTCCACTGAACTCAGAGCAGTGTACGTGGGTTTCTCATTGCTCCCTGCCCCCTTTTATTCCTTTCATCACCTCGAGTGAAGATTTGAACCCGGGTCTCTCCAGAACACTATTCGACCCACTGGATTTCATTTCAACCGAAGCGAATTTTGCAGAATCTGCAAAATAAATGAGTTAGAAATTGTAAAGCCAGAAAGGACTATGGATGGAGAAGCTTGGAAGTGTGTTCACAGTTCCATGAAGGAGCAGCAGCCAGGAATAACTGGGGAAACTCTGTTTATTGCCCCAAGATGTTGCTCTTACCCCAAGAGTTCCTTACAAAATAACAACATGAGAAGCATGGGGTAAGGTGAATGGGCCTGTCGGCATGGAATCGTTGGTCAGTTAGCACTGAGCCAGCAGATGCAACAGGACTTTTTCCTCCCTGCTCATCCGTTCCAGAGGTTCGGCTAGTGCAACCATTCTGACTCCTTAAGGCAAATGGGCAAACACAATAGCTTGTTTTTTAATGTTCCAGCGTGCCATAGCAAAAAGCACTGATGATAGAGGTGTTGGCTTTTTCCTTTGGGGCAAATTTATAACATAACCGTTTTGAATGGCACAAGCGATACGATACGATAATCTTTATTGTCATTGTCCCATACAGAACAACGAAATTGAAAAAATCTACACCAGACATTCAAAAACCAACACGCCTGCTATCTCAGCTATCCCAGCCTGGTTAACCCCCTAAAAACTCTGATATCCCATAATTAAACACAATATACTCCCATAGAGACTACCTTACACTGTGTTTAAAACCAAAATTGTATTTGGATTGAAACTGTTTCTCAGGCTGCTAGTCCTAGTCTTTATAACCCTGTACCTTCTTCCAGAAGGCAGAAGCTGAAAGAGATAATTTCCAGGGTGCGTACTATCCTGCTCTATCTCTGCAGCTTTCTTATGACACCTGGAAATATAGATTTGATCCAAGGTGATCCAATCGTTGCTTGGAACTTTTATGCAGCCTCCCTTATGGCTTAAAGCCAAATTTTCACTTAGAAGCAGAAGTTCATGATACATGGCTGCCTAAATGGTTGTTTAAAAAAACACCATAATGGTTTTGAATTTTGTTTTGCAACATGCTTTCCAATCACGTTATGTGGATTAGTCATGGGTTTTTGCTCCTGATACCATACAGCCTTATCCAGGTTTTTTCTTACTTTGTGAGTGCAACCCTTAACTCCCTGGTGCTGATCACTGGTGATGGGGTAAGGTGATTTATGGTGTCTTCTCTGCTGGCAGAAAAGAGCGCTGGTGGTACTGGTGGGTTCGACTCTGGAGAGGCTTCAGCTTAGGTGGGCTATAAGCTCCAGCTGTTGGTTCTCCTTCCATCAGTAGGCGTTGCCAGGCTTCAAAATAGGGCACTTCAGGTGAGGAGCAGGAGAATTGCAACCTTTTGGATCCCAAACCCTGTAGATCCCATAAAGGGTTTGACCCTCCTGCCCCTCAGCCTGCCTGGAGTTGGTGAAGCAAAAAAGAGAAGGACCCCTGTCCCATTTTTGTGCCCCCATCCCTGGCTAAGATGAATGTCCTTCAAATGTGGGAGAATCATAGAATTGTGGAGTTGGACAATGAGGCTCATCTCTTCCAACCCCCTGCAATTCAGGAATCTTTTGCCCAGAATGAGGCTTGAACACATGACCATGGCCATTTAACGTTGCTCTATACGTATATTCTGTTATCTCCATACAGAGTAAGATAACGTGAAACATGCTTGTATCTCATTGTTTTCCCTTTGGAAAGGCTTGATATTCAGATACCCAGAAGATGACTATGAGTCATTCCCCTTGTCAGAATCTGTACCTCTCTTCTGTCTTCCAATGGGGGCCACCATTGAATGCTGGGACCCTCAAACCAAATACCCGCTGCCTGTATTCTCAACATTTGTTCTGACTGCCTCAAGTGCAGAAAAGGTATGTCTTGAGAACCATAGCATTCTTTTTTTAAATGTCACAGTTAGAATCTTCTGTTTTCCTTTCTTATTTGCATATCGAATCCAAACCTGCATAGTTCCTTGACCTGTGAAATTGTCGTATTGAATCCCGGTTTATTATACATGGTAGATATTATTTTACTCCGGAAATGGTGATGCTGATATTGTTGTTGTTGTTAATAATAATAATAATAATAATAATAATAATAATAATATAATATGCTGCTCATCTGACTGGGTTTCTCCAGCCACTCTGGGCAGCTTCAAACAAATTAAAAGCACTAAGCACAGTAAACCATCAAACATTTAAAAAAAAACTTCCCTAAACAGGGCTGCCTTCAGATGTCTTCTAAAAGTCAGATACAGTGGTACCTCTGGTTGCGAACGGGATCCGTTCTGGAGCCCTGTTCGAAACATGAGAACGCAACCTGCGTCTGCGTGTGCGCGGGTTGTGATTCGCCGCTTCTGCGCATGCGCATGATGTCATTTTGAGCATCTGCATGAGTGGTGAAACCCGGAAGTAACCCTTTCTGGTACCGCGGGATGCAACCTGAAAAGATTTAACCTGAAGCAAATGTAACAAGAGGTATGACTGTAGTTGTTCATTTCCTTGACATCTGAAGGTAGAGTGTTTGACAGGGCGGGTGCCACTACTGAGAATGCCCTCTGCTGGTTCCCTGTAACTTCACTTCTCGCAATGTTAATGGGCCCGAGCTGATGATTTCACTTTGGGGTCCTATAGTACTGTTTATGCTTTACCTAAATTGTGTATTCTAGCAATCTTGGGAGTGGGCGAATAGAAGAATATCCCTTTCCTTCCATGTTTAGAGATTCAAGATAACTCCCTTCTCTTCCAGTTGTTGGAGCTAATTATTTATGTGGCTCTCCCTCCCCTCCTATAGGTGTACGGTGCTGCTATCCAGTTTTACGAGCCTTACTCGCGAGAGCTGCTGTCGGAAAAGCAGCACATGCAGCTGGGCCTCCTGACAGCTGTCGAGAGAAAAGTGGTTACCTCAAAATCCATAAATTCCAACAAGTGCATCTGCCTTCTGTCACACTGGCCTTTCTTTGAAGCCTTCCGAAAATTCCTCATGTTCATTTATAAGCTTTCCGTGTCTGGGCCGCATCCTCTTCCCATTGAAAAGTAAGTAGGAAGTCTTCCAAGTCTGCTCCTTGTTTTCACAGCTTTTGCGAAAATGAGGGACGGTTATGCGAAGGTGCTCATTCTGGTATTATTATTGCTAAGCTGTGGCGCATGCTGTGAATTACTGCTGTGCTTTTCCACTGCCAAACCATTGCACACTGAAAAGGCATCTGGGTTTTATTTTGTCTCTTGTGCTGCATGTGAGTAGAGGTTTCTGTAGGATAGGGATGGCACAAAACAGGAGCTGGTTATAGGGACGCAGGTGGCGCTGTGGTCTAAACCACTGAGCCTCTTGGATTTGCCGATCGGAAGGTTGGTGGTTCGAATCCCGTGATGGGGTGAGCTCCCGTTGCTTTGCCCCAGCTCCTGCCAACCTAGCGGTTCGAAACCACGCCATGGCAAGTAGATAAATAGGTACCGCTCCGGCAGGAAGGTTAACAGCGTTTCCATGTGCTCTGCTTTCCGTCATGGTGTTCTGTTGCGCCAGAAGCAGTTTAGTCCTGCTGGGCACATGACCCGGAAAGCTGTCTGTGGACAAATGCCGGTTCCCTCGGCCTGAAACCAAGATGAACGCCGCAACCCCATAGTCGTTTTTGACTGGACTTAACCGTCTGGGGTCCTTTGCCTTTACCTTTTTTAGGAGCCAGTTCAGATGTCAGAAGTTTTCTGCTTCCAAGAGTGTGTGCGCATGTGCATATTTGTATGTGCATATACGCTTGCATGCTTGAAGATCTCAAAGTGAAAGCAGCAGAGTTGGAGGAGATCTCCTTTTGTGTCCCGCTGTGCATTGCTGTGCTGTTAGGGAAGAAACAAAACCTGCTGCTAAGTGGCCTTGTGCTGTTTCCATTTCCTGTTAGCTTTGCGTTAAAAGGTCAGAAGAACAGGCCAGAAGCTGGCGTCACCAACTAAGTTATTATTGCCATAATAGCCATGGCAATATCAGTACTTCATTCTCTGGACTGGAAATGCTGGCTGTTAGTTCTACAAGTGCCACAAACGTGTACCTTTTTTTCTGTGTTTAACACGCCCCCATGTATAAGACGACCCCTATTTTTGGGGACTCCAATTTAAGAAAATGGGGGGAGATGGCCCAGAGTTATTTAGCTTTTTTTGGGGGGGGGAGAATGCCAAAAATCACTAACTCAACCGCTCAACCGACAAACGCAAGCGTCACCGAAGCCACCGAGTGTCTGCCTGTTTGCCAACAGCAGCCTGCAATCGCACGCCCAATTGCCGCATCGATAGCCAATCCACAGCAGCCCTTGCCGCAGCCACAAATCACCCACCAAATCACCACTGACGAGCTCCTGCTTGCGGCTGCAACCAGTAGCCCATCTCCCCACCTCTGCACTCACTATCTGTGTATAAGACAACCCCCAATTTTTAATATTATTTTACAGTAAAAAAAAAAACCTTGTCTTATACACGGAAAACTGCAGTATATGAGTTGCAGGTGGGAAGCTGCAGTGAATTTAGAATTGCCATCTGTTTATCAACTGCCACCACCAGTAGGTTTTGAAAGTGTCCCAAACGCCACGCCTTGGAGGAGATGTTAACAGACAGTGCAAACAAACCGCATTGGGTGTCACCTTGAGGGTGCAATGGAAGCCTCGCCATCATTCCTCTTGCACTTGGTCAACTTCATAGGACATGTTTCACCCCTTGTGCTCTAGTCATCGCCCAGCCTTGCCTTACCCGTTTTATGAGCCCCTGATCTGGAAACAGCACGGAAGGAAAACATTCATGCCATTAGTTTCTTTCCGTTACAGTTCATCAGGAGCTCAGTGATGCAGAATCCGAGCAGGCAGTGGCTTGGAAACAGAGAGAGAGAACTTAGATGCAGGAAGGCTCTGCCCTCTTTCTTGTGGGTGATAACCATGTTTTTCTATATCTGCATGACAACGGAACCACTGATAGTATTTTTCAACAAATGGAGTTTATTTTAAAAGTTACATAAAAGTTTGTGACAATATAAAATCCGTGGCAGCCTTTGAATAGCTTCTGTTATACCCTGAATAGTTTTAAGAAACTACAATATCTTGGCTAAGCAATTATTTAAAATAGACACAAACAGTGTGCTAGATAAATATAAATTTAAAGCTAGATGGAGTTGACAGAAAGTCAATGGAACTAGAAATAAGTGCTCCTCTTTGCATCATTTAAAAACAGTATGGAATTTCAGTTGTGCTACGAACGTGGCTACTAAATTCATTTGGCATGTTTACATTCGATTTTTTTTTTTAATCCTTTTTAAAATAGTGAGTGTGCTTTAAATTCAGACTTGATGGTTTTGAGATGACAAATATCTATAATTGTCTTTGCAGGCACATATCCCACTTTATGCAGAACATACCTTTCCCTTCTCCCCAAAGACCAAGAATTCTTGTGCAGGTAAGTAAGTGAAATACATTGAGCGCCCTAGGAATGCTGCTTACAATTGCAGTGCTGGTGGGACTTCCATGTTGAATTGCTTTGTTTTATGTAGAATCATAGAGTTGGAAGGGACTGTCAGGTATGGGGATTGAATCAGGGCCAGATTTAGGTTTGATGAGGCCCTCAGCTCCTGAAGGTAATGGGGCCCTTTCTATGTCCAGCTGTCCTTGGTTAACAACAAATTGTCGCTGTTTTTTGTTTTGAATATATGCTATATGGTAATTTATGGACCTCATAGGTATCTAAAGCCATTTGCACATAACAAAATATGTACTTTATCAAGGTAATTGTTGAACTGAAATACAATTAAGAAGAAGTATATTAATAGTGAAATACAATTAAGAAGAAGTATATCAATAGTGAAATAATTATTAAGCTCTAACTGTATGTAGGTTTTATTTTATTTGTTTTTTATCTTATATTTTGGAAATGTCCAGCCAGGTTTTTTCCTTTAAATTTTTTGGGGGCCCCCAAGAGAGTGGGACCCTAAGCTAGAGCTTGTTTAGCTTATATCTATATCCGGCACTGGATCGAACATACGACCTTGTCACTGTCAGCACCTCACTGTAACCAACTGAACTATCCACGAAAGTTAATCAATATATAATAGACTTAATCCGTTAGCACAAGCCTTTTCCATTTGTACAACATAACTTTCCCATTTTCTTCTCGCCATTCTTGCTCTGCACCCTCCCCAACCTTCTCTGGAGGGTTGGGGGAACCCCAGAATCGATTTAGAGGGCACAGAGAGAGAGGAAAAGGAGGAGAATTTCTGTTCTGCAATCTAAGCTCCTCCTCCTGCTGCCACAGCAAGTGTGTTGGACGCCTCCCAGGGTCTTCCCAAACCTACAGTACCGTGTGACGCACATGCCTCACACATGGTTGATTAGAACACTTACATGAGTTTTCTGCCGGCTCACTAATATTTGTGCATTTGTCGTTTTTCCAGCTCTCTGCGCATGATACGTTAATACTGTCACAACCGGTTGCTACGCCCTTGCCACTCAGGTAATGATAGTTGATAACTCTGAAAAGCAAAGGAATGTTTGAAGATACTGTGTGTGTGTGTGTGTGTGTGTGTGCGTATTTATCTATTTATTAACTTTCTATATGTGCATCATGGGACGTAGGTGGCACTGTGGGTTAAACCACAGAACCTAGGACTTGCCGATCAGAAGGTCTGCGGTTCGAATCCCCGCAACGGGGTGAGCTCCCGTTGCTCGGTTCCTGCCAACCTAGCAGTCTGAAAGCATGTCAAAGTGCAAGTAGATAAATAGGTACCACTCCGGCGGGAAGGTAAACAGTGTTTCTGTGCATTGCTGTGGTTTGCCAGAAGCGGCTTAGTCATGCTGGCCACATGACCCGAAAGTTGTACGCCGGCTCCCTCGGCCAATTAAGCGAGATGAGCGCCTTGCTGTGCTTCGCTCCTGCTTCCCTCACGGTAAACAACAGTGGCCCACACTACAGTGGTATCTCGGTTTTTGAATGTCTCCGTTGATGAACATTTTGGTTTTCCCTTTACCAGTGGACAGCCTCTTACTAGGGTTGATATATTGCCCCAAACCAGTTTGAAGTGCATATCGTGATAGCAGTTTTGTAATTTTTGACCTGGCAATATATTGCAAATTGTGATGTGTGTGTTTGTGTGTTATGCAAAAATCATAATGTGGGGAAAACCGTGAAGCCAGCCAATGCCCCTACATAGCTCCCTCCTTATTTCAGATATTGTGGTATAGCGGTGTACCACATTGTTTAGCTGGCGATATGTCACAAAGTTGAAAACCAGATATTGCCTGGCCCTAGCCTCCACTACACAATCCTATTGTGCTTTTAACGAAAGCTTCCACTGTCCGGTGTAGCAGGATGATTTGGGGTGGGGATGGGCGAAATTGGTCTATCTGGCAGTACATCCTTGCCTCGCATAGGGTATAACTTGAGCTGCCACAGCACAGCCAGAGACTTGCCCTGGGAAAGGACAGAACTGACTTGCGTCACTGTCCGGCATGATGCGTTCTGTTGGTAGCTGTTATAATGACGAATAACGAATGTTGCGCTTCTGAATCTTCTGATCACATTCTAGTGGAGCAAACTTCAGCACTCTGCTCATGAATCTTGGACCAGAAAACTGTGCCACTTTACTCCTCTTTGTGCTGCTGGAGGGCAAGATCTTGCTGCACTCTCTCCGACCAGCTGTGCTGACTGGAGTAGCGGAAGCAGTGGCAGCTGTAAGTATGCCGTGTTTTCCTTTAAAGCTGAAATAACAGTATTTCTGCAGACTTTGGAGCAGCCCTTTAATTTCAGTAGGCAGCCTATTCTATTGCTGGCCTCACATTTTCATGTTTCATTTTGCCGACACGTACAAGGTTTTAAAAGTTAGCCAGCTTTGTGAATCTCTCTCTCTCTCTCTCCCTCCCTCTCTCTCTCCCTCCTCTCGCCCTCTGTTCTTTTTTCCTTCCTTTCTTCCTTTCTACTGTTTTCAGAACTAATGTAGCACTGACCATCTAATACAGGGGTCAGCAAACTTTTTCAGCAGGGGGCCAGTCTACTGTCCCTCAGACCTTGTGAGGGGCCAGACTATATTTTTTTTTGGGGGGGGAGAACGAATTTCTATGCCCCACAAATAACCCCAGAGATGCATTTTAAATAAAAGCACACATTCTACTCATGTAAAAACACGCTGATTCCCGGACCATTTGCGGGCCAGAATTAGAAGGCGATTGGGCCGGATCTGGCCCCCGGGCCTTAGTTTGCCTCTCCATGACAATTGAAGAGATCAACCTACTTCTGGGGGAAATATGCAAAGTGCTATACAGTAGTAATTTTTACTACTTGTATGGGGACAGCTCAGGCACAGATGGAGAATTAGATTGTTCAGCTTCAGTTACCTAGAGGGGAAGAATTTTATACTAGAGTAGTCTTAAGTGATTTTACAGCTTTTTGCTGTTAAGGAATGTTTAAGCATCTGAACAATTGCAGATTGTGCTTTTTTATATTTGCAAAATTGCAAAATTGGGAGAGCTCAGGTAGTCCTGAATCCATAATCCGGATTCTTGCAAGCTGTTCGTTCATTTTTTAAAATGTTGGTGGCAATTGTTTTGAAACAAGTCTTTAGAGTGATAGAATACCACAGGTGGTGGGGACGCGGGTGGCGCTGTGGGTTAAACCACAGAGCCTAGGACTTGCCGATCAGGTCAGCAGTTCAAATCCCCATGACGGGGTGAGCTCCCGTTGCTCGGTCCCTGCTCCTGCCAACCTAGCAGTTCGAAAGCACGTCAAAGTCCAAGTAGATAAATAGGTACGTCTCCAGCAGCGTTTTCGTGTGCTGCTCTGGTTCGCCAGAAGCGGCTTAGTCATGCTGGCCACATGACCCGGAAGCTGTACGCCGGCTCTCTCGGCCAATAAAGCGAGATGAGCGCTGGAACCCCAGAGTTGACCACAAGTGGACCTAATGGTCAGGGGTCCCTTTACCTTCACCTATCCAACTGGTGCCTTTCCATGAACACAACAGCTTTTGATTAAATGGAGCTGTCTGGTGACAGCTGTTTTTGTCTATCCCCCCCACAACTGGAGATGGGAAGGGAATAGGCAAAAATCGCCTCCCTTTCTCTTCTGATGTGTGCCTCAACTGAAATAACAGCAGAAGGAACACCAGCTAGATTACACCCTTGGAAATGTTGTTTTCAATAGAATTAAAAATAAATTAAATGCAACATGACCTTTTTTAACATGCATGGTGTCTAGTGATCTTGAAGGATAAAACCTATGTATCATTTTTTCAGTTCTGGGTTGTTAGTTTCACTGATGTAGGTAGGAGAAATGAAGAATGCAGTTGAACTCTTAGGGCTCCAAATTCTTCTTTATCCCAGTGTGCCTTTGAAAGGGGAAGATATAACTTCCTCTTTCAAGGCATATGATAGTGTTTAAAAACAATTTCAAAGGCAATTTTCATAGTATTTCTCCATTTATAGTCTAAGCAAAGTTAATGACACATGGCCCCTTATCTTTAAAAAAATGTAATGCTTAAAAAATGCATTATCTACTTTTCAGAAACTGTGTGTTGCAAAAAAGAAGAGATAGCCATGTCTGATTTTCTCTTCATTTTCCCACCCTCTACCTTTGCATGTCTGTAGCTCTAATATTTCTTTTATTCGTCCTGTGAATTGTGCATCTTGGCCAAACCATCTCATTTCTTACTTTCTTCAGCTCAAAGTGAATGGTGAATTACTTCTAAAATGCTATTCCTATCCATGAAGAAATCACAGGATTTTGAAAGGGAAAAAGGCTTCTGTTATTTGACCGATATGATGATGATGTTATTTGAGCTATATTATTATTATTATTATTATTATTATTATTATTATTATTATTATTATTATTATTATTGTCATCATCATCATCACAATTATTCTGCCACATACATGCCAAAATGGCTTCTTGACTGTTTTTGTGCATTTGTTGATACTTGATGTTTGTTAACTGTTTTGTCTATACAAGACCTGCCGTGAAGCTAAATTTTCTGTTTATTGCACTTACAGGAGCACTGGCAATTATTAAAACAACAAATTTGGATCTCTTATATACAGTTTTGAGTTTGCTATTCTATAACGTTGCTGCTGCAGTTCTTGCTGCGGTGGTCCGTGTTACGAGAATGACGACGTTACATCACTTTTTATTTATGTTTTAATACATGGGTTTCGTTTTCGTTTTTCCTTCAGATGATTTTCCCATTTCAGTGGCAGTGTCCCTACATCCCCCTCTGTCCTTTGTCTCTGGCAACGGTGCTCAGTGCTCCCGTCCCATTCATAGTTGGAGTTGACTCCCGATACTTTGATCTGTATGACCCTCCACAAGATGTGGTTTGCATTGACTTAGATACAAACATGGTGTACATGTAAGTGGTTGTTTTTTCCCCAGTTTTTGTTTATATCCTCTGTTTTTTTTGTGTATGTATGTCTCTCTGTGTTTTAAGGCATTAATGTGAATTTGAATGTATTTATTTTATCCATTCAATCCAGTGAATTGGCCTTAAAATAGATCCAAAGTCTGTTAGATTCCTGTAAGTCATTCGAGTTGAATACTAGGCCATTCTGTTTGCTTTTTGGTTTCCGTCTGCTCCCTGCTGCCCCAACTGTAGCTCTAGATGCCTTTTCCTGAGTTTTGGGAGTAGTTTGGTGAATGGTGTTGAGGGAGTGAGCTGTGCTTCATTTTTAAGAGGAGTTTTTGAAGGTGGCTTCATGCAAACTGCTCTTGATCCCGGACTTACTGTATTTTTCGCTCTATAAGACGCACCCAACCACAAGACATACCTAGTTTTTAGAGGAGGAAAACAAGGGGAAAAAATATTCTGAATCAAATGTTGTTGAAGAGGCTTTGCACGGCTATCCCTCAAACCAGAACAGCAAGAGGGATTGCTGCGCAGCAAATCCCTCTTGCTGTTCTGGCCTCAGCGATAGCTGCGCAGCTTGCATTCGCTCCATAAGACACACAGACATTTCTCTTTACTTTTTAGGAGGGGAAAAGTGTGTCTTATAGAGCGAAAAATACGGTAAAACAGAAAAAAACTCAGATACAGTAGAAAGCATGTCAAAGATCAGTAACCAATGGAAAACCGAGTCTTGGCTTCCAAAAGGCAAATATTTGTTAGTGGACAGCATTGGAAAGTGTTGGACTCTCCTTCCTTGGAAGTTTTTAAGCAAAGGTTGGGTGGCCATCTGTCACGGATGCTTTAGCTGAGATTCCTACATTGCAGGGGGTTGGAAAAGATGACCTTTGGGGTCCCTTCCATCTTTACTATTCTGTGATCTCGTGGTCCAAATGTCCTGGCCACTGCTTCTGGCTACACGGTTGTGGCTTGACCAGCAACGACACGGTGGAGCTTTGAAGGTGCAGATGTCATGTCCTGTACCACGAGCTGTTATTGGCCTTCCGAGAAATGGGGAACTTGAGCCCACCAAGGCGCAGCCAGCAGAGCCAATGGTCAGAGCCAATGGGAGTGGAGTCCATTCAAATACCATATTTTTCGCTCCATAAGCCATCATAGCCATAAGACGCACCTAGTTTTTAGAGAAGGAAAGGGGGAAAGCCCCGTTTGTGGGGGGATCAGCTCACAGTTGTGCAGCTTCTTTTGCAAAGGGGAAAAGCCCCGTTTTTGAGGATCAGCTCAAAGTTGTTGAGCTTACTTTGCAAAGGGGAAAAAAAATCGTGTTTTTATGGGGTTCAACTCACAGTTCTGCAGCTTCTTTAGGAAAGGAAAGGGATCCGTTTCTACAATTTCCAGACAGATAATCTAAACAGCCAGCCTCATATCGTTGGGGAAACAAACAGCCTCCATCTGCAGAACATTCAACAATGGAGGCCTGGGCAAGGGGCCGGCAAGGGAGCCAGCGATCGACCACACATTTGCTCCATAAGATGCACAGACATTTCCCCTTCCTTTTTAGGAGGAAAAAAATGCGTCTTATGGAGCGAAAAATACGGTAACTGTTCGCTCTAATGTAGTTCTAACAGCACTCGGGAGGGTAGCATATGAGTCCTCACAATTTCTTTTCCGGGTTGGTTTTTTTGGGGGTAGCGGAAGGGAGACCACTGGGGCAGCCACTGGGTGGTCTTTGGATTGGAGTGAGTTGCAAGGGGATGGGGGCAGTTCTGAGCAAACTGTGAGGGGATGGGGTTTGGCGAAACAGAGTGGGGGCTTTAGCAGGTAGGCTGGGATGGGGGCTGAAGGAGCAGTGAGAGGATGGCTGTTTGGGCCAGATGTAAAGGGAGGGGGCTTGGTATCAGATTGGGGGGTTGGGGTACGCAGGGTTTGAGAGTAATGGGAGTGGCAGCCTCTGGTTGCATGTATTTGCCTGTGACTGTGCGCTTGATCTGGTGCAAGACCTGTGTTCAAAACGATAAATCCACATTACAGTTAGTGCTACTTTTAGTACAAATCAATGGGCTGCTTTAGATCTGACACCAAACCATGGCTTGAGGTGGTGAGAATGATCTAGGCAGCCTTGCCCTTGGCCTGATCCAACAGGGGTCTTCTTATACAGCTTGCCTGGTAGTCCCAAAACAACACCTTGTTTTTTTCAGGACAGAAAGTCATCGGAAGCAGAAGACCTAAACTGCTTCTCAAACACAATGATAAACCTCCACAATTTTATACTGGGGAACCTATGAACAACTCTCATATCTGGAGTTCTGTTAAAATATAGTATAGGATGCATGCCCAGAAATGGCCTCATGGGGAAGTCCAGCAGGCCAAGATTGGTTCATGGGCTGGAATTTCCACACACCTGACCTAGAGAGACATAATTCCCCCCCAGAAGCTGAAGGTCTCTTGCCTTGCGTCAGGGAACAGTGCAATCCTGCAAAAGGTCAAAGGCAGTTCTGAACACAAAGTGCAAATGAGCCGCAACATAATTTAAAATTAACACCACCAACACCAGGAATAAAGTCCCTATGTGATTGTACTAAAACACGGGTCGGCAAACTATGGTCCATGGGCCAGATATGGCCCAAGGGGGGTCGTTAAACTGGCCCCCGGCCCTTGCCACCCGCTCAGTCAGTCCCCACATGGAGCTAAACTGGTGCGCTGTGCCGGTTGCTCTGTGCGGGGACTGACTTCTGGGATGCAGCCATGGCTTCCTACAGCCAGTAGGAAACAAATCAAAGAAACAAATCATTAGGGTGTTGCCAGGTGTAAATTCTTGTGAGCATTACAACTGCCCACATGGACTTGGGTCTTGCTTTGAAAGCTTTTATTTTTGGGTGTCTATCAATGAATTTTCACATTATGTTTTTTAAAAAAATTTTTTTATTGGTTTTACAAAATAAATCACACAATTGAGAATTTTTTTTGGAATATTAAACATAAAACGAGATTCTTCCGAATCTTAGGACCTCCATCCTCCCCTCTGTGGGTCCTTTAAATATCTTCCCTGTTCAGGGAAGTTTTTAATCTGTGATATTTTACTATATTTTTGTTTCTATGGAAGCCGCCCAGAGTGGCTGGGGAGGCCCAGCCAGATGGGCGGGGTACAAATAATAAATTATTATTATCTTAATCTACTGCATATTATAGTTCATCCGAATTAGATTCCTCCAAAATATCCAAAGTCTTTGTAACATTTCAAGGGTTATTCAAAACCTGCCAAAGAGTTCAAGTGTTCACAGCGTTCTTTTAAATACAACCTTTTTGTCCCATTCTCTATGGAAGTTTTGATCCTCCTGATTTCTGATTTCTCCAGTCAGTCTAGCCATCTCTGCGTGTCACATGTTATGTTGGTCACAGGTCATTTGCTAGAAAACCTTTTCCCCACAGTTTGCAATAAATGTTAAGTTTGACACTTGCCCGTGAAACATTAGCCCTTTCTAGAAAAATACATATCCATGCCTTTAGAGAAAACACTCATCCAAATTACAGATAAATTGTTCAGATTGCAAAACTGTTATTTGCACCTTTTAAAACACAGTTAAAATAAAGCCTTTAAACTACTTGTGGCGTACTTCTTGATCATTTTCACAGCAAGGATCAAGTCAGTCGCCAAACAAATAGCTTAATGTTAATTGGAGCTAGATGACATTAAGTAATGTAATGTCTGTATGTAAAGAAGCATACAGATCTTACATTGGTCACCGCAGAATTACCCAGGAACAGTTGCCAAGATGACCTTGCGTTGAGGAAAAGGAAGAATAGCACTTCTCAGAAAAGCAAAGCGCTGTCACAGATAAGACACTTGTCACAGATAAGCAGGTCTTGTGTGTGACTCTGGTGCTACCAACTATACCATAGTGATGGAGGCATTACTGAGTGCCAGAAAAATGTTGAATAGCTTTCATTCATCAGACGGTCCTCTTCATTGTCTGACTTCAGTTGCTTTCAGAGTCTATTAACAGAAGTGACAATGAGAAGCTGTTTGTGTGCAGATATTGGGCGGGTCGATGGGTCATTTCCCCCCTCATATTAGTTTTTGTTGCTGCTGAAGACTGCCTGCTGTTTAATTGCAGGGTTCCCCTAAATGCATATCTGTGTCTGGGAGAAGCAAGTATTCTTCTAAAACCCCTGATATCATTCTTGTAGTGTTTTCTCTCCATCTCATCTCACCCATTTTAAGAACTGAATGCAGCTGTGAATAATCTAGCCTCTATATCTGCATATACCTCTACATTTAACTGTTGGCCTTAGCAATGGTAACACATGCCATTAAGTATTAATCCACAAATCCCATATCCCGTCCCCCCCCCCCCCATTTTTAAATGTCACGCGCTGTGGTTTTCTTTTGTTTTCTGAAGTGCAGTTTTATTTCTCCTAAATGTTCCAAAACCTTCCTCTCAAGCACCAGGAGGAATATATAAAGCTGAGTTTATTTTTGCCAGTCAGGTACTTGCTGATGTGCAATCCCAGTCTTGGTCACGATCCCAAAAAGGATTATGGGCATATGTTAATGAGCTGCACACAGCCAGAATTATATTTCTGCATTCTTGATGTAGCTTCCCTTGCAGAAGACACAGGCCTCATTTTAAGCAGCAGAGAAACTGTGAAGCTCTATACTGCAGCTGTGCGTGTTTCACAAACACTAATTATTTAGATCCTGCCCTTGATCTTGTGTATAAAGGAGTGGTTCCCACATTTGCATTCATAGTGTAGGCTTTGTGTGAAATGATGGCATGCTGATGGACACAACAGATTCCAGCAATTATTTCACCTTCCTTCCAGATGCAAATAGACTCCAACTCCCACCAGTCCTACCAGAATGGCCAGTGGTGTGGGATGTTGGGAGTTGTGGTCCATCAACATCTGGAGGACTAAAAGTTCCCCACTCCTGGATCCTGGATCAAATTACTTATTTTTGATTGACAGTCTGTTCCCAGTCTGCAAAAAATAAAATAAATGCTTGCTTCTTTCTGACACCGGCCTTCATCTCAGAGAAATAACAGCATAGTGATTCATCGTGGTTTTGAATATTTGCATTTCTTGCAGGTATAATAGTTTAAAGGCATATCTGAAAAATGAAAACACTTGAATCTTTTGCCATGCATGTTCAAGACTCATTAAAATAAAAAATCCGATGAAGGTACAAAACTGTATGCCTGCCAAATTTAATTGTACCTGAGCAATTTCCTCCTTCCCTGACTGGAGGGGGAAATCAGTTAAAATGTGGAAAACCATTTTTAAAAATGCAGACACTGAAATAGGATAGGGAACTCCGTGTTGGAATACTGCCTAAATCAAACTTAAATAAAATTTGTGTGTTCTGGGATTAGATCCAAATTCAGTTAAGAGAGCTCTATCGCTTTTTCACGAAACCCAATAGCTGCTACCAGATGTTTCACTTCAAAAAAACAAAAGGTGCTTTGGGGTGTGGGAGCGTTATAATTTCCTTTCTTCTTGGGCATTAAGAAATGCTAGAATAAAGCAATACATTTTCCACCTTGAAACATATATCTGTTTTGATTTGTGTGTGTATGTGTGTGTTTTCTCAATCGTGTAGATCAGATGATAAGAAGAGCATGAACTGGAAGCAGCTTCCTAAGAAGCCATGCAAAAGCCTGCTCAGCACCTTAAAGAAATTGCATCCACAACTGGCATTAGGTAAACCATGGTGTAGAAGGAGAATAAAGTTGATTTAAGCAAAAGAAGATACCGTATTTTTCGCTCTATAAGACGCACCAGACCACAAGACGCACCTAGTTTTTGGAGGAGGAAAACAAGAAAAAAAATATTCTGAATCTCAGAAGCCAGAACAGCAAGAGGGATCGCTGCGCAGTGAAAGGAGCAATCCCTCTTGCTGTTCTGGCTTCTGTGATAGCTGCGCAGCCTGCATTCGCTCCATAAGATGCACACACATTTCCCCTTACTTTTTAGGAGGGGAAAAGTGAGTCTTATAGAGCAAAAAATACGTTAATTATAATGGTGGTGTTATAAGAAAAAAAAAGCTGCTTCTTTTCCCTTATGGGATACCCAAGAGGGCCCAGGGGTCTGAACACTCATCCCCCACCACCACTTTCTGGACACAGCCCAGGAGGAAGGAGCAGAACCACTGTATAACAGTGCCCCCAGCCCCTCTAGATGGTCCAGATGGATGTTATGGTCGATGGTGTCAAAGGCCGCTGAGAGATCCAACAGAACTAGGAAACAGCTCTCACCTTTGTCCCTAGCCCACCAGAGATCATCAACCAGCACAGCCAAGGCAGTTTCAGTCCCATGATGAGGCCTGAATCCCGATTGGAAGGGATCCAAATGGTCCGCATCCTCCAGGCATGCCTGGAATTGTTCAGCAACCACCCACTCAATCATTTATCTGTTTTAGACCCCTAAGTAGTAGCAGTTGCCCCAACATTGTCCTGTTCGCCTCTCTATAGTTCCATCCTTAATTTCATACATTGTGGCAGATTGCAATGTTTAGCTGGTGATATTGTGAGGTTGAGCTAGTGAGTTATCACAATGTTGAAAACCAGATATCGCCTAGTCCTTACACCCATTGTGATTTGCGATATATTGCCAGCTCAAATACGATGAAACAATTATCACAATGTGAACTTCAAACCGATTTTGGACGATATATCAATACAGTGATACCTCGGTTTTTGAACATCTCCATTGACGAACATTTTGGTTTTCGAACACACCTCGGAAGTCGAACATGCCGCGTGACTTCTGCTGAGTGCAAGGTCCTGAGGCCTAGCTGTCGGCTATTGAGTTTTCGGGTTTCGAACTTTTCAGAACTCGGAACGGTCTTCCAGAACGGATTACATTCGAAAACCAAGGTTCTACTGTTTATCGCCAAGCCCTACCAGAGACTAGCTTCCCTTTATTTGCGAGCCAGGATTTGTGGTTTATTTGGAATTTGATGTTTATTTCTAGGAGGAAACAAACCATGGGCTCTGGTTTGCGTGGAAGTGAAACCAGTCTGGTTTGTTTTCTCCTTGGTGCCAAAAGCAGGAACAAAGCAGGACTATTTGAGTAGCATGCAAAAACATGCTGGTAATGATATTATTTTTTAAAACTATGCTTTGATGGGAAGTGTGAACTCGGCTGGTAATATAGAAGGGGTTAAATTATAGAAGGGGTTAAATTACTACTGGGACGTGGGTGGCGCTGTGGGTTAAACCACAGAGCTTAGGACTTGCCGATCAGAAGGTTGGCCCGTTGCTCGGTCCCTGCTCCTGCCAACCTAGCAGTTCAAAAGCACGTCCAAGTGCAAGTAGATAAATAGGTACCACTTCAGCGGGAAGGTAAACGGCGTTTCTGTGCGCTGCTCTGGTTTGCCAGAAGCAGCTTAGTCATGCTGGCCACATGCTGGCTGTACACCGGCTCCCTCGGCCAGTAAAGCGAGATGAGCACCGCAACCCCAGAGTCGGCCACGACTGGACCTAATGGTCAGGGGTCCCTTTACCTTTTACCTAAATTACTACTGCCCGTGTACTTACCCTGCAGAATCAGTAGGGAAATTTCTTATCTTCCTCTTTTGGTCTTCTTCTTGGTTCTTATCAAGAGCTGTTGTTTCTATCTGCAGTGAAACTGCTTGCTTCCACACACATGGAAAAAAGCCATGGTGCGTTTCAGCTAAAACTCTTTGCACACATCACATTTTCCTGTGACGGGTAGAAAGTGCCAGGGTGGTGGTTGCAAAGGAGATTTCCTTTACTGTGTGTTTAGGAAAGGCAAACACATTTTGCTGTTTACTGAAGGCTATATTTTTAACACATAGTGCCAAGCATAATGCGAGTTTCAGTAACCTCACTGACTTAGCATACACTTTTATTTCAGCTTTCACAGATCTGCTGATAAAAGGGTATGACATAATAGCTTGAAGCTAAGATGTTACGGCGAATGGTAAAGTTGAAAGTCAAAGCCCATAGAGGTTTTAGGTTCCAAACGCTGTAAATTGCACTCACTCTTAATTCCCCTCTGTCTAAGCATTCCTTGATGGTTAGCCTTTTTAATATTTAAATAAACCACACCTGTGGAGCTGGAAAAAAAACCCCATTTAATTCAGCTTGTCTCCGCCTCCTTCCAACAGTTCACAGAAAGACACAAGAAGGCTCTGCGGTCGAGATGACCCCTATAGAGGCAGATTTCTCGTGGCACAAAAAGAACACGCAATTCGAAACGGAGATTCAGGAAGCCTTTCTACGCTTCATGGCATCTATTTTAAAAGGGTACAGGACGTTTCTTAAACCGATCACCCAGGCACCTTCGAATAAAGCTACTGCTACAGATTCCTTGTTTGACAACCAAGGTGAGTTTTGAGAAGAACCTGGGCACTGGTTGAAATGTAGTGCTAGCAGTAGTAACAGGGCCATTCTCAGCTTGTGTCTCGCAGACGTCCTCTGTATATCCACAGAGCTGCACTGTGCATGTTATTGGACTTCAGAGTTGGAGGGCAGTAGAGTTTAAAGTCTTCGCAGCACCAGAGTGTGCTGGAATCTTCTTGCGCAAGCCCTGTTGAAATTAATGGGAAAACCTATTTATGTTTGTTGGTTTCTCAAATGCACCAAGCCTAGAGTATATAAATATCATATAGGGTTACACTCAATGGTCTCTCAATGGTTGGCAGGAACCACCCAATCATGCTCCAGATCTAAGTGAATCCACAACCTGATTGGCTTACAGTAGAATTCCGGAATTAGCCAATCATGTGCAGCCCATTGTGTAAATAATGTATATAAAGCAGATACTGTGAGGGGACTTTCATTCATTCCTCCTCACCACTATGAGCTGAATAAAGAGCATGAAATCACTTTGCGACTCTGAGTATATTTCACTTTATTTAATTTAACTTTAATTTTAAATATTTTAAAATTAAATATTTAATTTTAAGGGTTCCCACCCTTCCCCCATCCTTCCCAGAGCTTATTGTCCTCATCTTATTTTGTCAAAATTGCAATTTTTTACAAAATACTAATTTTCATTGTGGCAACAGAAAACTGACAGCACAAAAAATGCTGTTGTCGTAGAAGCTTCTCAAAGGAAATGGGCAGGTTAAATTTGGATAGGCAATTCATCTTTCTCCTTTTGGTTTTGGTTCTGTTTTCCCCTCCCCCCCCCCCCCCCCCACCAAGAAGACAGGATTTGTAAGCAGAGAGACAAGGGGATTTGCCTCCCTCCTTGCAGAGGACTATATTGAGGTCAATTTGGAAGAGTCAAAATGGCTTCAGGATTGCTCTCCTGTACTATTTCAGACACGTGGTTCATATACTTATGTATGTGTTTGCCTTGTACATTTATGAACGTTTATTTTATATTGGGACCTTAGAATTCTTACAACACAGGCTTGGTGCCTATGTTCAGGGCATCTCATGAAGACTCTCTTATTTTCCTAGGAATGTTAAGATCTCCAGGGCGTGCTTAACTATTTTTGTTCATGTGTGTTTTGTTTTCTGTGCTGTAGTTGGTCTTGCTTTGTTTAACTTCTGGGGTTCTTGTGGGTTGCTTTTTTATAGTTTTTAACTTTTGACCGTTAACCACCCGGAGGACATTATTAACCGAGTGGCATATAATGATATAAAGAAATATGAGCAGAAAACACTTAGAATATAATGGGGAAATGGCAAGTTGCTAAATTAAGAAGCTCAGTATGCAAATAAAGTTAATTGTGAACCTTTTATCTCTAGCAAATTGTCTTGTTTCTTAACTAGGGTTTTTAAAAAGTAGGGATCGTGCCTACACAAAATTCTACACGGTTTTAACAAAGACGCAGATATTTAGCAGCTTCATTGTAGAATGCAGTTTTGTGAGTGACAAAGATACTGGACTGGCATTCTTTGACGACTGTGTAGAAAAGGTAAAAACTTCTTTCTCTTTTTTGTCTAACTAAATGTGATAGTGTTAGGCTTTTGATTCTCTTTGCTAAATGCTCCTGAGCAGGGGTCAGCAAACTTTTTCAGCAGGGGGCTGGTCCACTGTCCCTCAGACCTTGTGGGGTTACAGGGAACCAGGCAGAGGGCCTTCTCGGTAGTGGCACCCACCCTGTGGAATGCCCTCCCTACAGATGTCAAAGAGAACAACAACTACCAGACTTTTAGAATACATCTGAAGGCAGCCCTGTTTAGGGAAGCTTTTAATGTTTGATGTATTACGGAATTTTAATATTTTGTTGGAAGCCGCCCAGAGTGGCTGGGGAAGCCCAGCCAGATGGGTGGGGTATAAATAATAAATTATTATTATTATTATTAGGGGCTGGACTATATTTTGAAAAAATAACAATGAACAAATTCCTATGCCCCACAAATAACCCAGAGATGCATTTTAAATCAAAGGACACATTCTGCTCATGTAAAAACACGCTGATTCCCGGACCGTCCGCGGGCCGGATTTAGAAGGCGATTGGGCCGGATCCGGCCCCCGGGCCTTAGTTTGCCTACCCATGCTCCTGAGTCTCTCCTTCTTTGATGTGTCAGGAATGAAATTTCACCCCCTGAAACAGCTTGAGTTGAGTTGCTTATTGTAGTTTTATACAGGGAATGTGTGTGGCTAAATAGCAGCGCAGTATCTACATATATCAGCCTTAATGGAGAAGCCCATGTAGTAGAATGGATTTGGCAATAATTGTAGTCATGTGGATATAGAGCTCTTGGAGCTTGTTTTGAATGGCACATCTCTAGCTCAAACTCTCTCTTATAATGGCAGAGGGAGTTATCCATGGGCCTGTGTGATTTGTCTCTCACTCAGCTTACTAGTCCAGGCTATCGGTACTAGTCCATCGGTACACTGAAAAGTATGCCTACTTCTCCTTTGGGAACTTTCTGTGTTTAATATCCAATAGCAGCTTTTCTTAGGCAAAGAGTATGGAAAAAAATATTATACTCAGTTTTGGAGTTTTTAATATATGCTTTCCTAATTTTTATCGCCTTTTCTAGCTTTTTCCAGAGAAAGGATCAGAAAAAGGAGAAAAGGTATTTATTTACTTCCTATAGGAACATTTTAAGAGTTTTCTTGTATTTTGCATGTCTGGACAATATTGTGGGAATTGTGGTTGTTTAATTATATGCCTTAGAATTTTTGATAGGCTAATACAGAGTGTATGATAGCTGCAAAATACGTGTCTTGTAAACTGGCCATGCGTTGATTTTTTTTTCAGTGGACATTTTTGTAACTTGCCCTGGGGCCATTTGGTGAGGGCCAGGCAATAAGTACAAATAATAAATCAATAAATAGAATTGGCACGTGCTATTTTTCATGGTGCTGCTTCCTGTACTTAGAGATGCAAGGCAAGGCATTAAACTGGCATCATCATGTGCAATTTCAATTAAATGTATTTGCAGGTTGATACGGATTCCACAGAGGATACCCGATTGATTGAACTTGATGAGTCGCAGAAGAGTGAACACACGGTGTTTATCATGCCACCTGAGCCTCCCCCTGATGACGGACAGGATAGGCTACCTAAATACAGGTAAGGCAGCCTGGATACATTTTTGTCTTCATCCTATTTATAAAGATTTTTCTGGCACACTTCAACCTTTTATATTAGCCTTCCTGCTTTAAAAATTACATTGCTACCTTGGTCTTGGTCTGTTCTGAATTCTGATAATGTTGCATCGATGGTCGTTGGCGTTTCTTGCTTTTTTTCTACCCAGTTTCATTAACAATGTGCTACGGCATGGATATTCCCAATGTCTGGAAGTTATTTTGTCTTGTGAAAGAAAGGTATTTTGGTAGTACAGTATTGCATAGCCTAGCATTCTAAATATAAGCTTAAAAATTGTCTTGTATTAATAATAATAATGATAAATTATTATTTGTACCCCGCCCATCTGGCTGGGTTTCCCCAGCCACTCTGGGCGGCTTCCAACAAAGATTAAAAGTGCATCAAAATGTCACATATTAAAAACTTCCCTGAACAGGGCTTTTTTCAGATGTCTTCTAAATGCCAGGTAGTTGTTTATCTCTTTGACATCTGATGGGAGGGCGTTCCACAGGACAGGTGCCACCATCGAGAAGGTCCTCTGCCTGGTTCCCTGTCACTTCACTTCTTGTGGTGAGGGAACCACCAGAAGGTCCTAGGCGCTGGACCTCAGTGTCCATGCTGGACAATGGGGATGGAGATGCTCCTTCAGGTTTACTGGGCTGAGGACATTTAGGGCTTTAAAGGTCAACACCAACACTTTGAATTGTGCTTGGAAACGTACTGGGAGCCAATGTAGGTCTTTCAAGACTGGTGTTATGTGGTCTCGGCGGCCGCTCCCAGTCCCCAGTCTAGCTGCTGCATTCTGGATTAGTTGCAGTTTCTGGGTCACCTTCAAAGGTAGCCCCACAGAGAGCGCATTGCAGTAGTCCAAGCAGGTAGCACCTTAGAGTAGAGTACTACACCTAAGCTGCAGTAGCACCTTAGAGACCAACTAAGTTTGTTCTGGGAATTTTAACACTGATCAGATGTTTGAGCAGCTTCTTAGAGAAAGTGTGGCATAGCTTCTTTGCATATTCAGTAGGATAAATGGATTGTAGAGGGTTCTTAATTCTAAGACCCTTAGGTATAATGTCCAGGTTCTTACATTTAGTCAGAAAGGAGATATCGGTCTGTACCTGTGCAAGTTTCTTTGTGAGGTTGATGGACTTCCATTTCATGCAGCTCAATGGTGCTCAAGTTGGTCTCTAAGGTACTACTGGACAATTTTTTAATTTTTTAATCTATTTCGACTGCGTCAGACCAACACAGCTACCTACCTGTATCTAAATATAAGCTATTATTCAAAACATTATGGTTTCGATCCAAAGAACTATGCAACTCATTCTGTATGCATGAGAGAAGCTAGGAGCAGCTCTTCTCAAAAAGATTATCTTGGCCTGTTCTTGGCCACCTCCAGCTGCTTGCCAAAGCTCTTTTGAAAACTGGAAGGAGAATTCAAAAGCAGCTTGCGATACAAGAAGAGGGTGAAAATGAAATTCCACCGGGAATATCCCAAGTCTTTGGGCATTCCCCTGTTCCTGTTGAGAGCCTTCATCCCAACATCATCCAGATGCCTTCTGAAGGGGAATCCAAAATGGTTACAAATCATACAGAGAACTGGTCTGGTTGTCGTATCAATTTAATGTTTTTTGGTGAGATCTCACAGGGCTCCAAGTGAGACTGAGAACGGCTGTAGCTCAGTGGTAGCACACATGCACATTCAGTAGATTCAGTCCCTAGCATTTTCCGGTTGAGAGTCTCAGGTACCAGGACTGAAAAGGAAGTGTTGGAGAGTCACTCAATGTTAGGGTGGACAATATTGGCTTGACTCTGTGCGTGTTACAAGTGTCTGCGTGCGTACATGTACACGTGTACAAAACAGATTCTTGCCATTTCTACTACAGTGGTACCTCAGGTTACATACGCTTCAGATTACAGACTCCGCTAACCCAGAAATAGTACCTCGGGTTAAGAACTTTGCTTCAGGAAGAGAACAGAAATCGTGCAGCGGTGATGGGAGGCCCCATTAGCTAAAGTGGTACCTCAGGTTAAGAACAGTTTCAGGTTAAGAACGGACCTCTGGAATGAATTAAGTTCTTAACCCGAGGTACCACTGTAATTAAAATGCTAATGACATATTTGATCTTATTGGTAGAGTCCCCACCTGCCCCAAAGCAGTTTTACTAATCACTGTGGTATATTTTCAAGTATAATTTTATACCTTGCATTTAACGTTCAGCTGCATTCATCCCTCTGTATTTCTAGGAGTGGTACCTCAGATTACAAATGCTTCGGGTTACAAACGCTTCGGGTTACAAACTCCGCTAACCTGGAGTAGTACCTTCAGGTTACGAACTTTGCCCCAGGATGAGAACAGAAATCGCGTGCCGGCAGCAGCAGTGGGAGGCCCCATTAGCGAAATTACGCCTCAGGTTAAGAACGGTTTCGGGTTAAGAATGGATCTCCAGAACGAATTAAGTTTGTAACCCGAGGTACCACTGTATGGCTAAAATCCACCGTGCACAATTCTTGGTTGGAAGTTGTCGAAGTGGTGTCGTATGCTAAATATATTGTGCTTCAACAAACAAACAGGCTTGGCTCACACCTTTTGAACTTGTCTCTTTCAGCTATAAAACCTTCCCCAGGCTAGACTTGAAGCTTTTTGACAGACCACAAGAGCTCAAGCTTTCCTTCAGCAGGCACTCAACCGGAGGAAACATTTCCAATAGTCCAGCACTTATGGCAAAGAGGACAAAGCAGGTCAGGTTTTTATTTAAAAGCAATGTAAGCAATATAAGAGGAAGCATATATTTTATGTAAGCAACTGAGAGATTTTTTTTAAAAAATAATTGATATATACGTCTTGTGAAATAAAATAAATGTGTAACTCTGAGAATAGCTGAATGTTCAGCTCTGAATATTTGAAGCAGAGCTAAAACCCTGGGTTCTGAAAGCCATACTTTCAGAACTGCTTTCTGTCTTCCACACTACATGTTGTTAAATGATTGTGAGATGTGACGTTCTGACTGATCACTGTGATTTTCCCCCCTTTTGTTTTGCTTTGCTTTTCTGTAGGAGATAAAAGCAGCTCATAAGCTTGCCAAGAAATACTACGCAAATGCTTCCCAGTGGGCCAAGTGTCTCTTCAGCCATTGCTACAGCTTATGGTTCATTTGTCTCCCAGCTTATGTTAGGGTTTCCCACCCCAAAGTCAGAGCCCTGCAGCAGGCATATGACGTTCTTATTAAAATGAGGAAAACTGATGTGGAACCACTAGATGAAGTAAGTTAAACAAAACCATATACCACATAAAGAGATCCAAATGCATTTTTAATCTTTGCTTGATATTTGTATTGTAGAACTGTTTTGTTTTTGTTTTTTTACCAGAAATTTCAAGCTTCCTTAGTTTTGGATTAAATGAACTTCAGATATTTCCTTTTTTTCTCTGAATACAGAAATCAGATATGGTCTAAATAAGCAAGCCAGAAATCCATTTAGTGACTTGAAATCTAGCTATCTTACTCTGCTAGTGTAACTGCTCAGAGGAAGAAAATGTAGTGAATTCTGTCAGTTATTAGCAGCACTTCAGATCTTTTTAATCACAGCAATGGCCTTAGCATCCATCATTCTTGGGTGGTGCTGTTTCTGAGTTAGACTTGGAAGAACAGAACTGTAATGTGTTCTCTGTATACAACCTCTTCCTCTCTAAATGTGGGAAAGTAGTTTCGGCAAACTCTAGTTGTCTTCCCTCAGAGAATAACATTTGCCTCGCTCCACGGTCAAGCACACATACTCAGGAATATGTCTTTCTTTCACCGGACCCTCCTGTAATTTGGTAAAAAGTCCAATTGCTCAAAAATTTCTTCTTACAATTAACCTATAAAAATATAAATTAATGGCCAGATGAGAAAGCGAAGTTTCCCTGGGGAGAAAAGCATGAAAAAAAGATGGCAGTGATGCAGAAAAAGGAAATTATTTTGGACAGGTCAGCTTAAACCATCTGCAAACTTTAAAAGCTTATTCTGAAACTATTTGTCTCCTCTTCCACTTGGACTATAATGGGGAATGTAATAATCTTGGCTCTAACATATCGTCACACTCGCTTCCTTTAGTGAGTTCAGGGAAGTTTTTAATGTGTGACATTTTAATGTATTTTTAATCTTTGTTGGAAGCCGCCCAGAGTGGCTGGGGAAACCCAGCCAGAGGGGTGAGGTACAAATAAATTATTATTATTATTATTATTATTATTATTATTATTATTATTATTATTTGAGTTTCCTCCTCTAAACCTTGCCTCAACCAAATTTAGATGGGGAAAATTGGGAACATATTTCCATGCAGATGACACCCTTAGGTGTCAAGTTTGGAAGTAATGAGAAAAGTATTGAATTAGCGCCACCAGAATAATCTTTCAAAATTTGGCATAAGGAACTGAAAATCCACCTAGCTGTCACATCAGGTTTGGCACAGGAATAAGGAAGAATGCGACCTTTGTTTGGCGTGGCATCTATGGGTGGTGAGGGGAATTTCGGGCCCAACCCCTTATTATTAGCTTGGCTTATTATTGGTATTATCATTCCCCCCCCCCCAACCTCCTCCCTGCCTTTTCTTTCCTCACTCTGAGAAAGGGCTAAGGGGATCATTCTTCAGAGTGAGAACTATATATGAGAGGGCCTGTGCCGTACCAGCTTGGAGATCTGTTTTAAACTTAAACTTCATTTTTGAAAGTTTCTTAAAACATTCCTTCCAGCTCCACTGCTGTCAACCAGCCCTCTCCATTGGGATCTTGGTTGTCGAACGGCTTGGCTCCCGAACGCCGCAAACCCGGAAGCAAGGGTTCTGGTTTGCAAACTTTTTTTTGGAAGCCGAACATCTGACGTGGCTTCCGTGGCTTCTGGTTGAGTGCAGGGGGGGAAAGGAGATTTGGGGAGGGAGACCGAGAGGAAGGAAGGAAGGAAGGAAGGGAGAAAGAGAGAAAAATGGGTAAAGGGATTAATTGAAATTATTAAAGATTGGTATAGGATTTAAGAGATTTAAATTTTTATAAAGATTCTATAAGGAAAGCAGAAAGCAGCAAGAAATATCAAGTAAAAGTATCGGAGAGGAGATCAGCGTAAATGAAAAAATGAGACTTGTGGTTTTGTTACATATGATTTTATTTTTGAGTTGTCTGCTTATTTTGGAATTCTTTGCTGTAAAGAATGTATATTATGTGAATAAAATAATAAAGGATTACAAGAAAAGAAAGAAAGAAAGAAAGAAAGAGAGAAAAATAAAATTCAGAAAGTAAAGGACTTCCAATTCTTCATCTGTCTGCTCTATATAAACAATATTCACTTCATCCACTCCAATATAACACCGAACAAAGCCACTTTCTGTGAACAAACGTGATCTTCAACCCTGAAATCCAAATGTCATTATTTCATTTTCCTTTTCATGCAGAAAGTCATAGAGGAGGCCTTTATATCTTTTGCAGGTAGTCGCATCTGGCGCCGAAGTTACTTCTAACAATATGAACTTTTCCATCTTTTACCAGGTGTGCTATAGGGTTGTGATGCTGCTCTGCGGACTTTGGGGCCATCCTGTTCTGGCTGTGAGGGCTCTCTTTGAAATGAAAATTGCTGGCATAGCACCCAATGCCATCACATATGGGTACTACAACAAGGTAAGCAAGCAATGGGGTCAGCGGTTGGGGGAGACCACAGTCAAGGAAGCCCTTACACACCGTGTAGATTCCTCTTGTTCTGGGTGGTGACCTTGAGGAACCTTCCTGTTTAGGCTTGTTATTTAGGGCCAACTCTAATAATAATAATAATAATAATAATAATAATAATAATAATAATAATTTATTTATACCCCGCCCATCTGGCTGGGCTTCCCCAGCCACTCTGGGCGGCTTCCAAAAGAATATTAAAATACTGTGATACATCAAACATTAAAAGCTTCCCTAAACAGGGCTGCCTTCAGATGTCTTCTAAAAGTTGTTGTTCTCTTTGACATCTGGTGGGAGGGCGTTCCACAGGGTGGGCGCCACTACCGAGAAGGCCCTCTGCCTGGTTCCCTGTAACTTGGCTTCTCGCAGTGAGGGAACCACCAGAAGGCCCTCGGTGCTGGACCTCAGTCTCCGGGTAGAATGATGGGGGTGGAGACGCTCCTTCAGATATACTGGACCAAGGCCGTTTAGGGCTTTAAAGGTCAGCACCAACACTTTGAATTGTGCTCGGAAACGTACTGGGAACCAATGTAGGTCTTTCAAGACCGGTGTTATATGGTCTTGGCGGCCGCTCCCAGTCACCAGTCTGGCTGCCGCATTCTGGATTAGTTGCAGTTTCCGGGTCACCTTCAAAGGTAGCCCCACGTAGAGCACATTGCAGTAGTCCAAGCAGGAGATAACCAGAGCATGCACCACTCTGGCGAGGCAGTCCGCAGGCAGATAGGGTCTCAGCCTGTGTACCAGATGGAGCTGGTACACAGCTGCCCTGGACACAGATTTGACCTGTGCTTCCATGGACAGCTGTGAGTCCAAAATGACTCCCAGGCTGCGCACCTGGTCCTTCAGGGGCACAGTTACCCCATTCAGGACCAGGGAATCCTCCACACCTGCTCGTCTCCTGTCGCCCAAAAACAGTACTTCTGTCTTGTCAGGATTCAATCTCAATCTGTTAGCTGCCATCCATCCTCCAACCGCCTCCAGACACTCACACAGGATGGTATCCCTTGAGCCACCTATCTGTTGTAACTGGTAATGGATCTCACTTCTTCATCCGTCGAATCTGTTGGATATTTTTCATGGCATTGTCCCATAAATGTTAAAATTCCAGCAGCTCTCAGGTTTAGTTGTTAGTGAGATTGTTTCAAAGGGGGGAACCCCTGAGCACAGCTGTGGTGCAATATAGCATTGTATAGGAGAATGGGAATGCTTAATGCCTTGAGTTTTGGGCAGTGGGCGAGGTCGTTAAGGAAGTGAGGTCGTTAAGAAAGAGGTTAAAAAGAGAGGGAGCGAGTACACAGCCCTGCTTTACTCCGCGGTTTATGATGACAGGATCTGTCATTTCATTCCCTGGTGTTGTTCTTCTACGGCAGGTGTTCTTTGTATAAAGCTTTTTGATCAGGTAAAGTTGGGTTCTAGGCCCATTGTCTCCAATTTGGTCCATAACAGCCCCCTGTCAACAGTGTCAGAAACAGCCTTAATATCTAGGAAGGCCACATAGAGATGTTCTGCCACTGGGGAAGTGGTAATTCTGTATTGATTTGTTTTGGATGTTTGTATGTGTTGCCACATATGGGACGCGGGTGGCGCTGTGGGTTAAACCACAGAGAAAGTTGGCGGTTCGAATCCCTGCGACGGGGTGAGCTCCCGTTGCTCAGTCCCTTCTCCTGCCAACCTAGCAGTTCGAAAGCACGTCAAAGTGCAAGTAGATAAATAGGTACCGCTCTGGCGGGAAGGTAAATGGTGTTTCTGTGTGTTGCTCTGGTTCACCAGAAGCGGCTTAGTCATGCTGGCCACATGACCCGGAAGCTGTACGCCGGCTCCCTCGGCCAATAAAGTGAGATGAGTTCCGCAACCCCAGAGTCGGCCACGACTGGACCTAATGGTCAGGGGTCCCTTTACCTTTATCTTTACCTTTATGTGATGCGAATAAAAGGTTTGATGATGAATATAGCATTGTCCCTGAGATTGCAGTAGATAAATGCGAGTTATTTGAGTTTGTTAGAGCATTTTGACTATGGGAAACATTGGCTTAATCATCTCACTTTTCCAGGCAGTTTTGGAGAGCCCATGGCCCAGCAGCAATCGCAGTGGTATATTTCTCTGGACGAAGTTGCGAAATGTGGTGCACAGCATGGCACAATTTAGGCAATGTCTCAGAAAGTCAACACAGTGTTCGCAGGCTATTTCAATACCAGGTAATCCTACAGACCAGCTTCTGCAGAATCTGGGTATAAAGAGCTCTCTTGTTGGCTTTAAGGTAGCATCAGGGGATTTCATCAAAGATCCATGTAACATAATTTGAGAAGCATCAAGCTGTATCTTGTTGGAAAGAGAGTGGGGGAAAGGCACCTTTCCCCACCCATTGTGAGACTACCCACAGGTATTCAGATTCTGGACAATGGCTTGTCAAGAAACAAGTTGGGAAGTTTTCGCTTCTGTTTCTGATTAACGACAGCTTTCCATGTCCTCCGATCCTGGGCAATTTCAATTCTGGTTGGTAGAGCAAGACCATTTCAGCTTGTTTTCATTAACCAAAAATAAGATGATCCACAGTTTATGATGTGATGGCATTGCTAGAGATTTTGATTCCCGATTTTTTTAAAATTTACATATGCTTTATACGTATATAATTGTGTTTTCTCTTATTTTTGTGAAATCGCTCAAGGCGTTTAATAGGCAAGCGATTCATAAAAGGACTGTGGGACCTCGGTTTTCGAACATAATCTGTTCCGGAAGACCATTCAACTTCTGAAAAGCTCGAAAACCGAAAGCGGAAGCCTCAATTCAATAGGGGAACTCTAAACGGAAGCCACGTAGCACGTTCAGCTTCCGAAAATCGTTGGAAAACCAAAGCAGTTACTTCCGAGTTTTCGGTGTTTGGGTTCCAAAATGTTTGTCAACAGAGACGTTCGAGAACCGAGGTTCCACTGTAATTAAATGCGTGCTAAAAGAAAGCGATAGGGACGCGGGTGGCGCTGTGAGTTAAACCACAGAGCCTAGGACTTGCTGATCAGAAGGTCGGTGGTTCGCATCCCTGCGACGGGGTGAGCTCCCGTTGCTCGGTCCCTGCTCCTGCCAACCTAGCAGTTCGAAAGCACGTCAAAGTGCAAGTAGATAAATAGGTACCGCTCCAGCGGGAAGTAAACGGCATTTCCGTGCGCTGCTCTGGTTTGCCAGAAGGGGCTTAGTCATGCTGGCCACATGACCCGGAAGCTGTACGCCGGCTCCCTCGGCCAATAAAGCGAGATGAGTGCCGCAACCCCAGAGTCGGTCACGACTGGACCTAATGGTCAGGGGTCCCTTTACCCTTTACCTAAAAGAAAGCGAATACGAAACTGAAACGTAAGCTTCCGATTTCTTTGCTGGTGCACAGGAGGGATGGAGGAGGAGAGAGTTATTCTTGATGGCCCAGCGCAGACTTCCTCAATCTCAGCCCTCCAGATGTTTTGAGACTACAATTCCCATCATCCCTGACCACTGGTCCTGCTAGCTAGGGATCATGGGCGTTGTAGGCCAAAAACATCTGGAGGGCCGAGGTTGACGAATCCTGGTCCAGCGCTTTCTCTGAATGCAGCCAGCCGCTGTCTCTTTTCTTTTTGAAAATGTTCATGTCTTTTGTATCTAATTCACTCTTGTTCCTGTCTTCAGCTCCTCAGATGCACACGGGTGGAAGTGATGGGGACACGGTGAGCCATGATAGTGTGACTAGTTCTAATGATGCTAACAGTGGGGAGCACACCTTCTTCGTCAGAGACTTAGTCAGGCTTGATTCCATTGCTAATCACTCTAGCACAGGTACTAGATACGTTGGGTTTCACTAACTGCACACCCTCCTTCTGGTTCAGGGGTTCCCAATTGGTGGTCCGTGGACCCCAGAGGGGTCCGTGCGACCCAACTGGGGGGGTCCGCGGCACCATCCACATAACAGAAACTACCATAGAGGTCTCAACATTTTCAAAAGCGGGGGTCCTACTTTTGGCTTTTGAAAAACAGGGGGTCTGCAGTCCTTAGCTCATTGGGAACCACTGTCCTAATACATTGCTGACTTGAATTTCCCTTGCGTCGTTCTCTCTGTTTGCAAGAAATTGTGTACCGTGACGTTTTGAGAGTTGAACAGCCAAATCCATAAGGACACAGTTCATGGGGTGATCATCAAGGAAACAAACGGCATGTGTCAATCACAGGCTGAGTGCATGTTTCTACATGGGTTCAGGCATAGAAGTATCTCACTGGCGTTATTCTGCATAAAGGAGGAATAACTGGGGACAATATTAATGGGAAAGGGGGGGGGGAACATGACACAGTGCTGTTGATTAATAATAAGGAAGTATAGCTTTGTGTCAGCTTGGAACTTGAATTCGCCCACCCTAGAGCAATTTAGTCTTCAGAAGCCAGTGGATAAGGCAAATTCTTGTACATACATGTAATCTGTTGATAAGAATAGAGCATGCTGTTCAAATTACAAATTGGCAAACAACCCGTTGGCAGGAAAAGCATTGTGTTATATGTATATAAAAATGTATATTTGAACTTGGCTTACGTTTCGGGGAGGGAAAAGGGGAAATTGCTAAGAAGCAGCTGCATACTCAATGTGGAATATAGTGTTTCAGCCAAATCAGCAATAACTTGCATCAGGTAGAAACATTATAGATTGCAACCAACATTTGGTGGCCAGATACGAATGTGCATTTAGGGTTTTCTTTGGTTTTTCCTTAGCTCTGTGTAGTGTATTTTTATGAATACTCCTTAAATGTTTTCTTCCCCCTCTCACTCAGCCTTTCGAATGATATATGTTATGCATTTTAAATAAAGACAAAACTGAAGGCATTGCCACACACAGATCTTCCTCATAGCCTGTCCATGTTTTTCCTCTTCTCTCACTTTCTGGACTAAACTTTCTGACATCTTTCCTTTTTAAAGCATTTTGAGTCTCTCTTTCCTGTGTAGATGGCCTGGCTGTTTTTGCCTTGTAGAACGACTAAACATTCCTTCTCTCTGATCTCTCTTGCTCTGCTTCTTGCTCTGTGCTGTCCCTTGGTGCCGCATTTGTCCTTGGTGTGGGGTGCAGACTTGCATGGCGCGAAGCCTTGGAGGCAAATGTGCACTAATTCTGCCCTTGAATGTTAACCACTCCAGGTAAATTTTCCCATTTATTAATGGGGTTCTTTTGTCATTTGATGCGCAAGGAGTAGTTAGAGGTTTTTTCCCCTTAACCTGATATTGTAAACAATGACCAGTTGGTGTGGCACACTTACTTGTAAGAACGAAGTTAGGCACTTTCCATTAATCGGTTAATCGCAGCTTGGGCGCAAGGCCAGGAAGCTCCCCTGGCAATAAGCAAAAACACAGATCCCGTTTGCCGTTAAGCAAGCTATCCTATAAGGAGATGTGCTGCAGAACCTCTGCTTGGCACTTGGCACAAATTCATGTTGCATGCATATCTGCTTCTGACCATCTTCGTGCACCTAATGGACTTAACGAGGGGGTTATAGCAGAGAGATACTGGGTTTTCTTAGGCTCTGTGACCATCGGGCAGCTGCTGGGATTGGCAGCCACTGAGATCCCTCATTCTGCTGACCCTGAAAGGAAGATCAGCAGCACGAATGAGAAGCTGGGGGTTTCTGTGCTGCGAGAGGCCTAGACCCCAAGGCACAGCAGAGGTCTGACCGGTTAATTCAGTAGGATTGTGGCCCTGTATATGTGTAACGGGCAAGTAGCTAACAGCAGTGGGCTAACTAGCTTCTATCCCAGAGAAGAGCAGACTAATGCATATTATTGTGGGGTATGTGGTCAGTGCTGTTTTTCTAGAAAAAGGTGCTGGAACTCACCATGAAAGTTTCCCTTGTTCTCTTATAATGGACGCGGATGGAGCTGTGGTCTAAACCACTGAGCCTCTTGGGCATGCCAATCGGAAGGTTGGTGGTTCGAATTCCCACGATGGGGTGAGCTCCCATTGCTCTGTCCCAGCTCCTGCCAACCTAGCAGTTCGAAAGCACACCAGTGCAAGTAGATAAACAGGTACCACTGTGGCAGGAAGGTAAACGTGTTTCCGTGCGCTCTGGCACTCGTCACGGTGTCCCATTGCGCCAGAAGCAGTTTAGTCCTGCTGGCCACGTGACCCGGAAAGCTGTTTGCAGACAAACACTGGCTCCCTCAGCCTGAAAGCGAGATGAGCGCCGCACCCCATAGTCGCCTTTGATTAGACCCATCCAGGGGTCCTTTTTACCTTATAATGGCCGTAGGAATGTTCCTTATTCCTCTGGGGAGAGTTACCATTTGTCAGCTTCAATAACGTCCTGCTGAAAATTCGCTCTGCAGATCAAACAAACCTTTTCATTCTGTCTCTGCTGCCGCTCTTTCCCCTTCGCACTCCAAATATTATGTGAGGGTAATTTTTGTGTGCAAGGCACCAAGAGTCCCCCCCCTCCCCCAGTAATGTAAAACATCAAATGTGGGCTTGTCAGTTGGGAAATAATTTGCTAGAAGGTCTGTTGCATTTTTCCTCCCTGCAGGTGCTCAGTCCGATCAGGGTTACGGTTCTAAAGATGAACTTGTAAAGGATGATGCAGACAGTCTTCATACAACAGATACGCTTGTAGAAAAAGCGCTTGTTGCCAAAGGTGACGACTTAATTGGAGGTATGGCGTTGACAATTTTATTCGTTTCAGTGGTGCTTTATTAAGTAAAGCAAATGGACCTTGTGTGTTTTTGATCTTGCTAGGGAAAGCACACGTTCAGTATGTTTACAGCCTCCACCTGAATCTTTCAGAATAAAAAGGTTGGAGAAACAAACAATTAATAAAGCGCAGCTAGAGTTCGCTAGGCTGTGCTTTTTAATAGCAGTACAGTGGTGCCTCGGGTTAAGTACTTAATTCGTTCCGGAGGTCCGTTCTTAACCTGAAACTGTTCTTAACCTGAAGCACCACTTTAGCTAATGGGGCCTCCCGCCGCTGCCGTGCCACCGGAGCACAATTTCTGTTCTCATCCTGAAGCAAAGTTCTTAACCCGAGGTACTATTTCTGGGTTAGCGGAGTCTGTAACCTGAAGCGTATGTAACCTGAGGTACCACTGTACATAGCCAGGATAAGTCCAGCTGATTTGAGCCTTCTCTTTCATTGGTGACGCTCTCTGTGCAACATAGCTGTCGGAGACCCTTGTGCACCGAGAGCTGGGAATTTCAGGGCAGAAAGGAGCATAGGGGAAACTGCTCACTCTTGCCACTGCTCACTCACCTGGAGGGGATGGGGAAACAGGTAGCAACAACAAGGAGAAGCAGCAGGGGCTAGGGCTGGGGGTGGGTGAGTTTGGCAGTGGGTCCGCTTGCTGGAATGTGGGCTGAGGTCGGTACCCAGGGCTGCTAGTCCTGACTAAGCGACTACCAACAATCTGTCCTCTATGTGAAATACTGAGGGTGAGGATGCTTAGCAAGTACATGTCCTAAATTGTGGAACACCCTCTCCAAAGAGGTCTTGCATGTCCTCCTCATCGCTGGCCTTTTTAGTCTGCAGCCAAAAGTTGGCTTTTCAGGGAAGTCTTTGGGCTGTTTTAGGGTGCTGTCATCAATTTCATTTGCAGCCACTATTCCCTCCCGCCCCCCCGTTACCTTTTGTGTGTGAGAGTGTATGGAATTAAACTCTGTTTTGTTTGATTAAAGTTACGCACCGCTTGGTTGTAAAAAACAAAACAAAACACCTCAAAGTGGTTTAAATTTAAATATTTAGCTAAGTGTAAGTTCCAGAAAGAAGGGACACGGGTGGCGCTGTGGGATAACCACAGAGCCTAGGGCTTGCCGATCAGAAGGTTGGCGGTTCGAATCCTCGCAACGGGGTGAGCTCCTGTTGCTCAGTCCCTGCTTCTGTCAACCTAGCAGTTTGAAAGCACGTCAAAGTGCAAGTAGATAAATAGGTACCGCTCCGGCGGGAAGGTAAACGGCGTTTCCATGCGCTGCTCTGGTTCTCCAGAAGCGGCTTAGTCATGCTGGCCACATGACCCGGAAGCTGTACGCCGGTTCCCTTGGCCAATAAAGCGAGATGAGCGCCGCAACCCCAGAGTTGGTCATGACTGGACCTAATGGTCAGGGGTCCCTTTACCTTTAAGTGCCAGAAAAGTATTGGCCTGGCCTAAAATCCATTTTATAAAATGGTAGAAATGATACTTCTTTGATGCAATGCACTGGTTTTGAGCTTCTGTTTTACTGACAGAGCATTTAACTCTTTGCCCTCTCTCCCTTCCCTTTTGAAGAATTTTGCGTTGCCGGTGAGTCTGTTGAAAAGCCACATCATCATGCAGAACCACACAGTCCGGTTGAAGTATCTTTGCACCCGTCAAGCAGCATCGTCAAGATTCCCTCTTGTGTTTTTGATAGCACCGGCAGGAAGAGCAGCAGCGGTGAGTTAGTGAACACACTTTGGTTATTGTAGCTATAAAACAGATGGCCAATTAGGCAAGCCTGATCCTGCCCAAGAAAACGTCTTTGATGTGTCAGGTGCTGGAATGTGTATAGGAACAATAAAGACCAGCGCTTGTGAGCATATACAGAATGTCTTTTCTCTTGCTGAGATGTTTCGCCAGACATCTGGGATTTCTTGCAGTGGAGGAGGGAGAGGAATAAATCTCTAGCAACTTTTGTACAGAATTAAGCCCAGCATTAAAAAATACTAGTTTGGCAGGTAGGTCCCTTCTGAATTTTCCAGTAGCCTTGGCCAGCAAGAGGTTTAGGACTGTAGCTGCTTTTATTTTGAAAGTAAAGTGTCCAACTTTAATATGCTTCTTGGAAAAGCATATTGAAAGTAACATGTAGTTTTGCTTGCCAGCTCATCAAATTATTTTGCTTTTATGTTTTTTTGTGGTCCCTCTTTTGTATTCTCCTGTGCTTTTCATGCATTTTGCATTCACCAATTTTGCATTTCCGGAATCGATGCATCGTTTTATTTATGCTCACGTTCTTTGTATGTTTAAAGGAACGGGATCCAGTCCTCTTTTCATAGCTCAGGATACCGTTGAAGATTCCGTGTTTGACAGCAACACATCTCCCAAGAGAACCAGCGAAAAAGGGAATAAAAAACAGAAGCTTTTTTCAGAAAGGAGCTGCAGCTTCAGCTCCGAAAGCAGGGCAGGCATGTTGCGGAAGAAAAGCAGCCTGGATTTGAATACCAGCGACGTAGCCATCATGATGGGCGCGGATGCAAAGATTCTTACGGCGGCTCTGTCCGGGACCAAAACGTCACCGCCGCCCCACGTGAACAAACCCCACAGCTTTGACACCACAGGTGGCGGGCTGTTCTTCTCTGCCACAGACACAACTAGGACTCGTGCGAGCGAAAATATTTGGGAAGCAGAGTCTAGGTCGTCCCCTGTTCTGGAGGAGCCCGAGGAAGGACAGGAACAGCTTGAAAATGGGCATGATGACCGCACGGCCAAAGAGGAGATCGCCAACCCCAAACCTCTTGAAACCGCGCAGCCCCAAACAGAGCAGGCGGAACCCAAAGACGCAGCGAACAAGAGAAGTAGTTTATATGGCGTGGCCAGGCCTGTTGAGCGAGAGGACGTTCAGGTAGGCCTGGACCCTTTGTCTTTGCTGGCAACCGAGACCGCAGAGCCCAAACCCGCCGTAGAGGAAGAAAAGTTGATGTCGCCGGTCGTGGCTCACAACCTGGCCGACGAGATCGAAAGCTACATGAACCTGAAAAGTCCCCTTGGCAGCAAATCTTCCAGCATGGAGCTCCACAGGTCGGACAGTGTCAGTCAAGAAGCAGCCTCCCCATCTCTCCTAGGCCCTTCTCTCGAGAGGAGGTCGAGCTTGCCCTCCGATTCCGCTCCGCCAGCCCAGGTTCCAAACGCGAGCCGGAAGAGCCCCGCTGTCTCCAGGTCCAAAACGTTCACCGGGAGACCGAAACAACTGGCCCTTTCGCGTAGCCAAAAAGAACGGTCGACGTCTTTGACGGGCTTGGGCAAAACTTCGCCGCAGGCGTCGTTGGGCGCGGTCGTCACAACTCTGTCCGGTCTGAAGCTAGACCACATATTATCGGGACCTAAAATGGACGTCCTGAAGTCTGGAATGAAACAAGCGGCTCATGTCGCCAGCAAAGTGTGGGGTGCTGTGTCCTCAGCATACAGCTATTCAGACGATGAGGTAAGTTTGAATTTGCTTATTTTTTTATTTTTTAAAAAACCCTTTTTTATTTGGTTTACAAATATAACAATCCAGATACATATCCATGTATAGAGATCCTCTGAATCTCAAGACCCACCCCCATCCCCTTCATGGGTCCTGTTGTCAGTATTTGAAACTGTATATCATTCCAAGGTCTATATTTTATATCAATCCATATTATCCAAAACGTTTGTTACATTCCAAGTGAGGTTATGTCAGGGAACTGCCATCGGAGCAGGAGGAGGTGAGAAGGCTCCCGGATGATGGTGGAGAGGGTCCCAGTAGGAGGAGGGATAGCCCATCCGCTGGGAAAGGAAATCAGCGTAACACCAGTGGAGAAGGGGAGGAGATAGAGGAAGCGGAGAGGTGGCTCCAGGACTCTTCGCAGGAGACAAGCGGGGAGGGAACCAGTGCTCCTTTGCCCACCCCCACCTTGCGCAGAAAGCTTTTGCGCAGGCAACGGGGGAGGAGACTGTGCGTCAAGCAGTTTTTATGTTGGAAGCGGTTTAAGAAACGCCCACTGACGGATTCTGCCAGCGACTGAGGCAGCCACGGAATAGAGGGCTGTCTAGTCAGAAAGGGTTCAACCATGCAACCTAGCCAGGAGTAAAGGCTACTTACGCACAAGCAATCCCTAGAACCATTACAGGTTAAAATCCTGCTGATGTTTTCATCTGCTTGCAATGATCTCCTAGATATATTATGAGTTTCACCCATTTTTTTTAGTTTTTTAGTTTTTGTCTTCTTGGTTCCTGAGCTTTCCTGTCAGTTTTGCCATTTTGGCATAGCCCATCAGCTTAGTTTGCCATTCCTCTTGGGCTTGCGGATTGGAAGGTCAGCGCCTTCCCCAGAGGAGGGAACTTTGGATATGAGGTTTCAAAAAAGAGCCCCTTGCACTGTGAGGTCTTTTCGAAATGGCAAGGAATTTCAAAAACAGTTTTTTCTGTGAACAGCCTGCTGTACAGAGGGATGGAGAAAAGGCCCAGAATTCCACCAGCTGTTCTCAAACCCATAGACACAACTAAAGAAGGTCATTGGAGCCTGGCTGCATATTCTGTCTATATATTATGGCCGTTTCCCCCTCTCAACTAAAGTTATGTTTCCCAGTTCTGTTCCCTCATAGCTGTGTGCCTCCAAATTCCTTCTGGCAATCCTCTTCTGCTAGCTGTTCTTCGTCTTCTGTCTGCAATGATTGGCTGCAAATGCTAGGCATTTAGGAGACAATTACACTTGAAATACAAGTACACCACCTTGCTTTTTTTTCTGTGTGTGTGGTTTGGGAGCTGCACGGCTAGGGGAAAAAACAATGCTATCCAGTGTTGTAAAGTTCTGCAGAGAGAATAATTGGGTGCACTCTTCCCACCTTAGATCAAATCTATGCTGCCAGGTGCCATAAGAAAGCGGCAGAGATAGCACAGGATAGTACGCACCCCGGAAATAATCTCTTTCAGCTTCTGCCTTCTGGAAGAAGGTATAGGGTTATAAAGGCCAGGACTAGCCACCTGAGAAACAGTTTCTATGCAAATGCAATTCTGGTTCTAAACACAGCGTAAGGGGTCTCTATAGTATAGTGTATTTTATAGTACAGTGGTGCCTCGCAAGACGAAATTAATTCGTTCCTCGAGTCTCTTCGTCTAGCGTTTTTTTCGTCTTGCGAAGCAACCCTATTAGCGGCTTAGCGGATTAGCGCTATTAGCGGTTTAGCGGCTATTAAAGGCTTAAGGGATTAGCGGATTAGCTGCTAAAAGGCTATTAGCGGTTTAGCGGCTTAGAAAAAGGGGTTGGGGAGCGAAAAAAAATCTCAAGACTCGCAAGACATTTTCGTCTTGCGAAGCAAGCCCATAGGGAAATTCGTCCTGCGAAGCGCATTGAAAAACGGAAAACCCTTTCGTCCAGCGGGTTTTCCGTCTTGCGAGGCATTCGTCTTGTGGGGCACCACTGTATAGTTCATTTTATAGTATAGTATAGTGTATTTTAAAATGGGGTTTCAGAGTTTTTAGGGGTTTTTGAATGTTTTATGTAGTTTTTCAATTTCATTGTTCTGTATGGGACAATGACAATAAAGATATCGTATATCGTGGAGTGATAACTGAATGTCAGAGAAGCAACGTGGGTTGTCATTGATAAGAGATATTGAACTTGTCTGTCATTTCTCCCCCCCCCCCCCACTTTTCATCTGAAGGAAGAAACCAGCCGACCTGACTTCACCTTTGCTGCTGGCTTTGAAGATCATATTCTAGGTGTCAATCAGCCGCCCAAAATGGGAATCGCAGGGCTTGCCACCAGTGAACTTGCCCAGAGCACCACCAGTCTTGGAAGCAGCAACAGCAGTGGCGACATAGGGAGACAGCATTTCCAAGCAGGTATTCTCCTCCCCTCGCAGCTAGGATGGGCTGTCTGACACTTGAGATCAAGGTGCTGAAAAGTTCTAGTTGCCAGGTAATTTGCAGGTTTAGAAGAGCCCCATTCCAGAAACTCCTGGGTTAGGTGTTTGTGGCATTCAGCATCGAGGAGACCAGGAGGTAAATATATGAGCTTGAATCCTGCTAGTAGACAGCTGCCAAGGACACAGAATTGACCTGCGCCTCCATGAGTCCAAAATGACTCCCAGGCTGTGTACCTGGTCCTTCAGGGGCACAGTTACCCCATTCAGGACCAGGGAGTCCTCCACACCAGCCTGCCTCCTGTCCCCCCAAAACAGTACTTCTGTCTTATCAGGATTCACCCTCAATCTGTTAGCCGCCATCCATCCTCCAAAGCACAGATGTATCAAGACTATACAGTGGTACCTCTGGATGCGAACGGGATCTGTTTCAGAGCCCCGTTCACATCCAGAGCTGAACGCAACGTGTGCGGGTCGCAATTTGCCGCTTCTGTGCATGTGCGTGACGTCGTTTTGATTGTCTGCGCATGCGTGAGCGGCGAAACCCAGAAGTAACGCGTCCCATTACTTCCGGGTCGCCGCGGAGCATAACCTGAAAACGCTCAACCTGAAGCGACTTCGACCCGAGGTATGACTGTACAGTGGTACCTCGGTTTTCGAATGTCTTAGAAGTCGAACGTTTCAGTTTTCGAACGCTGAAAACCCGAAAGTCAATGCTTCAATTTTCGAACACTTTTCAGAAGTCGAATATGCTTCCGTATTGAGTTTTCCGTAAGTAAATGCTTCCGGAAATGCATGCTTCGGTTTTTGAACATTTCGGAAGTCAAATGGTCTTTGGGAATAGATTACATTCGAAAACCAAGGTACCACTAAATATATATAAATATATATATTTCCCTAGTAAAATACGTGTTTAGGCTTATCCGCATGCCAAAATCGGTTGTTCCTATGTTTCTCAAGCTGTCTTCACATTTTCCTCTGTTGCCTTACCTTCAGCCTTGAACGTGTTCCCATTCCGTTTGTGCAGGTGAAGTTCAGATTCCAAGAAGTATGAAAGGTCTGGATTCGGAAAAGTCAGAACATGGCTCTTCCCACAACACCAGTTTGTCCAGCATCTTCCAAAATTGTGCCATGGAGGTAAAAATAGTTGATCTTCTGCTAGATTTATTTTGAGGGATGTTGGAGACATTTCATTCTATCAGTACCTGGTGGAACCAGATCTTGTTCATCAATATGTAAAATGAATTGAAAACAAGCATTTCAAGTTTATTTTATTTAAAAAAATAATCAAGTCAACTATTTTAAAACCTGCAACAATTTCTCCTTAAAGTTCCACTTGAGAATGTTCACTTTGAAGTTACGTGATGACTTGAAATGCCTTTCGTTCTTCAGATTCAGCCTAAACGGAATCCATTGCCTTTTCAGACGCAGCCTGTATATAGTCCGTCCACACACAAATGCTCAAAGGATCACGGTCGAGGCAATTGCATACCCCTTGTGCAGTAACAGTTAACAAAATATGTCACGAGAATAAGGATTATTGATCTACTGAGATGTGTTAATTAGGAGAAGCTTTGAAGGAACTTTAAAAAAAACCAAGGGCTCTGAGTTCTAAATATTTGTAAGCGGATTTCCACTTTCATAACGGGATTCTGCTTCCTCTCATTCTCCCTGTAAGCTGACCTTGTACTCTCAGAATCTGCTCCAGAAGTCCCATTATGCAAATGGCCGTCTGTTCTGTTCACACGTACAGCCTCTGATACATAAAACCCATAACGATTGTAATTAGTTGTTGTTGCTGTTGTTGTTGTTTTGTTAGGTCTTAATGTCAAGTTGTTCTCAGTGTCGTGTATGTGGAGCTCTAGTTTACGACGAAGAAATCATGGCGGGATGGACAGCGGATGACTCTAATCTGAATACTACATGCCCATTTTGCAAAAGCACTTTCTTACCTCTTCTTAATGTGGAATTTAAAGACCTGCGTGGTCTTGCAAGGTTGGTTCATTTGCTGCTGTGTGAATCCTTAAGGGCCTTTAAGTGCTGCGTAGATATTTCCACGTTCCATCATATGCAGCTTGTGGCAAATTTAAATGGTAGCTGTTGGGATAAGGGACATTCCTTTACTTCCTTTGACACCTGAACTATATTTCTGGCTTCTCTTTCTCTTCGCACAGCAAAATAAGTGTGTGCAGGTTTTTTCTTTCATTTAAAACAATTTTATTGCCTGAGAATATTTTACACGATAATGAATTGGTGGGGTGGCTCTCATTTATTTATTTATTTTATTTTTATTTAAAACAAAAATGTAATGTCTATATCAATTTCTGGTCTATAGCAGTTAATTGCTGAAGCCAGTTGTGAATTCTGACTGTAGTTAATGTACCCCCAAAATAGGACATTTTGCATTCCAATCTTTTTCATTGGCTTTGGTTTTTTGCTCCTCTTTCCTTATTAGCTTGCTTTTGAAACCGAGTACCTCTGGCGATAGTTTGCACAGCAGCAACATTCCATTAACCACGGATTCTCTGGAGCCAAAGGCTGTTTCAAGCCCCGCTACTGATCTGATCAGTTTTGCCGAATCTTCAGATAGGAACCAGACCATCGCTGAAGAAAACAGCACCGCAGCGAAGCAAAGGTACCGAAAGAGAGAAAGGCAAGGCAGTTCTTAGTTCCTGGGGGAATTCATGCGGGGTTTGGGGGAGAACACAGGGAGAGGAGAAGGGGTCATGCACCTAGGATATTTCCATCGTAGCATGATGTTGAATTCTATCCTTTCATTTTAAGCACTGGTGTCGCAGGAGGAGGGGACAGGGACCTCAACCCCCCCAAGCCCTCTGCTACAAGCAACGCCTCGCAACGAGGAGGTTCTCTGACTCGGAGCCATAGTGTTGGTGGTCCGCTGCAAAATATTGATCTCTTGCAAAGGCCGGCTCATGGCATCTCAACCGTCAGCCTTCCCAACAGCTTGCAAGAGGCTGCGGTAAGTCGTCGGAAATAACTGCTTGTTAAGCTGATTTGTTGGTAGCGAGTGACTGCATGTGCTTTGAGATCCTTTGCTAGCTACAGAGCGTCTTGAACATTATCATTCTCGTTTGGGTGGGGGGGAAGAGATTCTCCAGGAACTTTGATCTTGTGTACAGTAAACGCGGGTGGCGCTGTGGGTTAAACCATAGAGCCTAGGACTTGCCGATCAGAAGGTCGGCGGTTCGAATCCTGTGACGGGGTGAGCTCCCGTTGCTCGGTCCCTGCTCCTGCCAACCTAGCAGTTCGAAAGCACGTCAAAGTGCAAGTAGATAAATAGTTACCGCTCTGGCGGGAAGGTAAACGGCGTTTCTGTGCGCTGCTCTGGTTCGCCAGAAGCGGCTTAGTCATGCTGGCCACATGACCCGGAAGCTGTATGCCGGCTCCCTCGGCCAGTAAAGCGAGATGAGCGCCGCAACCCCAGAGTCGGCCATGCCTGGACCTAATGGTCAGGGGTCCCTTTACCTTTACAGTAAACCAGTAAGGGGTGAAGGGGTGCTTCCTTGTATAGTTTGTTTTAATCCCTGTCACAATGCAAACATTCCAAATGTTCTAAGGGTGATGTGTTTCAGCAACTTTTGTTGTACAAGAAAGCTGTGGAACTGTAGCAGTGTGTTATTTTAGACTCGAGTTTGCATTACTGTAAACTTCCACAGCCTGGTGCCCTTAACTGTTTTGGATTACAACTCCCTTCAGCCCCAGTCAAGTCAGGATGGTTCAATAACAGAATCATCGAGTTCTAAGGTACCCCTAAGGGACCCTAAGGAACCCTAAGGGTGAGCTCCCGTCGCTCAGTCCCAGCTCCTGCCCACCTAGCAGTTCGAAAGCACCCTTAACTGCAAGTAGATAAATAGGTACCGCTTTATAGCGGGAAGGTAAACGGCGTTTCCGTGTGCTGCTCTGGCGCCGGTTCGCCAGAGCAGCTTCGTCACGCTGGCCACGTGACCCGGAAGTGTCTGCGGACAGCGCTGGCTCCCGGCCTCTAGAGTGAGATGAGCACACAACCCTGGAGTCTGTCAAGACTGGCCCGTACGGGCAGGGGTACCTTTACCTTTACCTTTAAGGGCTATCTAGTCCAACCCCTTGCAATACAGGAATCTTAGCTAAAGCATCCATGACAGGTGACCATTCAACCTCTGCTTAAAAACCTCCAAAGAAGGAGAGTCCACCACCTCTCGTGGGAGACTATTCTACTGTCGAACTGCTCTTTGGTCAGAATCTCCTTTCTGGTAACTTGAAGTCATGGGTTCGAGTCCTACCCTCCAGAGCAGGAGACAACAAGCTTAGTCCCTCTTCCATGTTACACCCCTTGAGATATTTGAAGATGGTTCTCATACCTCCTCTCACTCTCCTCTTTTCCAAGCTAAACACCCCCCAGCTCCCTCAACTATTCTTCCTAAGTCTTCGTTTCCAGACCCTTGATCATCTTGGTTGCATTAAGGGAGGCTGCATTATTTTGTGCAACTTGCTCTCGAGTAATGTGGCTCAGGGACACCTCACGGTGTTTCGTTGGCGAGAGAAGCCACCCAGCATTGTTTGACGGATGAATGATTGTTGAATGTTTTTCAGGATCCCTTAGCCAAAAGGGCCAATCCTTTACCTGTGTCCGTCCCGTATTTGAGCCCCCTGGTACTAAGGAAAGAGCTGGAATCTTTGCTGGAGAACGAGGGAGAACAAGTGATTCACACCTCCACGTTCATCAATCAACACCCCATCATTTTCTGGAACCTGGTGTGGTATTTCCGACGCCTGGACCTCCCAAGCAACTTGCCAGGACTCATTCTAACATCAGAGCACTGCAATGAAGGCGTGCAGGTGAGGTTCTGCACAGGTGCTTCCAACACGGCAGGTGCACCTGGTGATGTTTGTTTTGCTTTGCCCTTGCAAACCTTAAAAGAGGGTAACCTGTTGGTTTGTTTTGCCTTGGTATCCTGCCTCCATTTGCCTTGGTGACAGAAACAAATACTGACAATATTGAATAGAGGCTAGTCATCTATTTCAGGTGTTCAAAGTCTGCTGGGGGAGTGCATTTTAGTGCATGCTGCTGATAGAAAGGGCGACCCCATAAAAAGCAATTGCTCTATTTCAAAATATAGCAGGGGAGATAGATAGTTAAAGTGCAACTCAGACAAAGTTAGGCACAGGGCCCATTGGTTTCGTCGGAACAAAGTTAAATTCTTCAGTAAAAAAAACACTGGGATTTAAAGTGCTCAACTTTGGAGAGAAGAAGAGTTAGAAAACGGCTTGATCATTTAGGAAATAGCATAGGTTTGTTGGAGAGAAGATTGTGATTTGCTTGGGGAGTGTGTTTAGAAGATGTGGAACAGACCATGTAGAAAACCAGCTTCAGCTATGGGGTACATAAATAAGGCATTTCAGTTTAGAAATGCAATTACTTAAGATGGAGACTTGTTTCTGTGGGAACACTGTGTTCTTTTCATGAATGTTCATCAGCCGATGGCTTTTTCAAAACCCTTGTGGATTGATATTGTGGATATGATGCAAATCCTTTCCTGTTTCTGAAATTGGCTTTGTTTAAATGGGAGGAGGCCATGTGCTCTAGACGAATGTTCCTCGCTAGAGAACTCCGCCAGCAAAGGGTGAAATTAGCATTGTGCACCCGCCATTGCAAAACTGCTGGCAAGAGAGCTCAGTCTGTGGCAAAGTGATAAGAAGGCGTGTTTCCTCTCTTTTAGCTTCCTCTGTCAAATTTGTCTCAAGACAGCAAGCTAGTGTTTATCCAACTTCTGTGGGACAATATCAATCTTCACCAAGAACCTGGGGAACCTCTGTACCTATCTTGGAGAAATTTCAGTGAGTAAAAGTGTACATTTCAAAACCTGTTTTGAGAATAAGACTCTTCACCTGTACTCGATGGTCATCAATATTTGCCCATCTTCCCCAAAATGACTGCCCATGTTCCTTGATGGGTCAGCGCTCGGACCAAGTACCCGCAGCCTTGGTGGATGAAAAGCTTGGATACAACTGCTTTGGAGGCTTGTTGCTAGTACAATCTACTAATGCAATAGGCCAGTGATTTTCAACCAGTGCCTTGAATGATGGTCTGGGGTGCTGCGGGCAACACTGGCCTCTGTCCCTCCTTCCTTCCTCTTGCACAGCTGTTATTGCAGCAGCCCTGGCTATAAGCTCCAAAGGCAAATGGTGCCTCTGAGAGGCACCTCTCTCTGGAGTGGGGTCTGGGGCAGCTCAGAGACCAGGGATGGTGGCAGCAGCTGCCTGGAGGACTCCCAAGGAGAAGGGAGAGGAGGCTGGGGGAACACTCCACAAGGGAGGGTGTTCAAAAAAGGGTGAGGCTGCTGGCTCTGTAGGAAAGGGGTGACATACCTCCTGGTCTGCCCCGCAGAGTACCTTAAGGTCCTTGAATAATCATAGTTTAGAGGTCCCGGGCCCTAAGGAAGTTAGATTATCCTCCATCAGGGCCAGGGCCTTCTCAGTGATGGCTCCGACCTGGTGGAATGCTCTGTCCAATGAGACCAGGGCCCTGCAGGATTTAACTTCCTTCCGCAGGGCCTGTAAGACAGAACTATTCTGCCTGGCTTTCAACTTGAACTTAGCCTGATCTTTTATTCCCCTTCCATCCCTTCCATTGTTATGAAGATTACCCGCTCTGGGATCCCACAGCTTATTCTCCCCTGGTCTCCATGCTGGCCTAAATAGGACTAATTTAGCCAGCTAGCCCTGGTGATTATCTAATGTTTACTTGATGGATTGCATGCACAGAAGTGGTCCCTCCAGTTGCGGAAACCTTGGGACCTGACCGGAGCTCCGGAACGGATCCCGTCTGCAAGCAGATACCACTGTATTTCCTATCAGGGACCATCTATGTGCAGCTGTAATCCCTAGCCTGAAAGCTGCGTCTCCTTTCCTCTTCCAGTTGCCAAAACTTCCACCCCTCTCCTCCTTTGCCCTGTATTTCTTCCTTCATTCCCCATCTTTTCTTTCTCCCATCTTCCCCTTTCTAGTCTCTTCCTTTCCTCTACCTCTGCCTTCCTCTCTGTTGCTTGTAGTTTTCTCCTGACATTTAAAAGGTAAAGGTACCCCTGACCAACAGGTCCAGTCGTGACCGACTCTAGGGTTGCGCGCTCATCTCGCTCAAGAGGCCGGGAGCCGGCGCTTGTCCGCAGACAGCTTCCGGGTCACGTGGCCAGCGTGACTAAGCCGCTTCTGGCGAACCAGCGCAGCACACGGAAACGCCGTTTACCTTCCCGCTGGAGTATTTATCTACTTGCACTTTGGGGTGCTTTCGAACTGCTAGGTTGGCAGGAGCTGGGACCCAGAACGGGAGCTCACCCCATTGCGGGGATTCGAACCACTGACCTTTCGATCAGGAAGTCCTAGGCTCTGTGGGTTAACCCACAGCGCCACCCGCGTCCCTTAGCGATGGCTTTTCACCTTTCTTAGTCATAATTTGTTGATTCCCCCCCCCCCTTTCTAGATTCTACAGAAAAGAAACCTTCTGCAGTTTCAGAAGAGCAACAAGCAACAATTGCTTTAGCTGAGAACATCAAACTGAGTATTCAGAACAATGATGTCGTGAAACCCATCAATCTTCTCGTGCAGAAAACGAAGCAAGATAGGAAACGACAAAGGTAAAGGGGAAATGCCACTGACTCCACAAAAATATGGGGAGGAAAAGTAGTGGCGGTTTTCAAGTTCCTTGCATACTTCGCACTGTGCATAGGAGAATTCAGCTATCTGGGGGAAGTTAACCTGCATTTAGGTGCATGCAGTTGCTTCTACGGGAATCAATGGAGACAAAGATCACTGCAGAGACGGCAAATATGCATGCAGAAATAAGTATATAAATATGGAATTTTGGTGTGAAATTTTACTGTTTTGCTCTTGCAAAGAGGCAACTATATAATGAAAGGTCGCACTGACATCTAGAGCCTTTCGAGAACACCTTCCTTGTGATTTGCATTACCCAGAAAGCAGCTGACGAGTGTTGGATTTCTTAAGACAATGCAGATGGGGCTGCCATTAATGAACAGTAAAGCCTTTTTTCCCCAGGAAAACTTGTGACTGTTTGACCTAAGAAACACACTCTCAGTGACATGTTTCAACTGTGAGAACTCTAGTTCCATGTAAGGTAGTGTAACTTAACAAGGCAGCATGTGGTTGGAATAGGCTAAAGGGAAGGCTGAACTTGTCTAATTTCTAAACATGCATTTTGCAGGAGCTTTTACAGAGAAATTCTTTTCCTGTCCCTGGTCTCCCTTGGGAGAGAGAATATTGACATAGGTAAGAGACGTAAGCATGTGTGTGTGTGTGTTTTATGAATGGTATTGGATGTCATTATTCTTGTAACCAGAAACTAACTCTTCAAATACATTTCTTTTAAAATTATCAGTTCACCTGGAAAAGCAAAACATAGCTAATCTCTTTAATATTGTTTCTTCTAACTTGTAATAATTGCTATATCTTTGGTGCCCTTAAAAACAAGATTTAGCTTACATTTGAAAGGCTTAATGGATGAATCATAATGGACAGTGCATTCATATTTTGTGTGTTTGAAGACTAGCAACTCAAAAAGGCCCAGGCATTCGATCTTTACCTAAGAGAATCTCCTTCCATTTCCATTGTGAATGGCTTCCTGCTGCATGGAAAGAGATGTTTTGCAGTGTGTTGAAAAGCTTTAGCAAAAGGTCTGTACATCTTCTCCGTCTCCCTTGACTGAAACGCTGCTTTCGTTCTTTGCAGAGGCCTTTGACAATGAGTACAGAGCTGCCTATAAAAGCCTTCCAGCCGAGGTGCTTGAAAAGATGCAGAAGATCGACGCCCCACCCAGCGTCAGCGTTGAGTGGTGCAGGAAATACTTTGGGGCGCCTGTCATATAAACTCCGCAAAGATGATGCCATGTAGCAGCTCCACAAACAGAGAGCAGAGGAAAGGGACAAAATGGTGAATGTGTTGATTTGGATTCAGCTATAGCTGTTGGCGTCCAATTCAGGAATACATGTAGCACTCTCTTCTGTGACAGTCCGCTGTCTATACCAGCCCCAAGAATTAAGTGCAAATACGCTAGTGCAAAGTCATTGGCTTTTGAATTGACAGTTTAACCTTCCTGTGCATCATTGTTTAGAACGACAACGGAGACTGGCGTTTTAATTGGTGTCTTGCTTTTTAAAACTTGAAATGTTGGAATGTTTTATTTGTCTTCTAGCCCAAGAGCACACTGGTTTCTTAATGAATGGATCCATCAGTTTAAAAGAGAGATCTCTACTTGCTGCATGTATATGTACATTTTGTACATTTTGAATTGTAATTCTTTTCCCTTGGGTCAAAAGACCAAACCTTAGCTTTAGTTTAAACGCCCATCTTCTTCTTAGAAAACAATCACTGTCTTGGACTGTAGCAAGAATATAGCTGTTATGACTATTGTAAAGCATAGTATTTTTCTCATTTTTATAGAATAACTACTTTAAATAATTCTCAAACTGTACATACAATGTTCTCCCCACAATGATGGGTTCCTACCCTGAGTGGCTTTGAAGGCAGTTGCCTCTCTATAAAGGAAAGTGGGAGTAAATGAATCTAGGGTACATATATGGGTGGGGGAAATTGACCACATATACCTGTCTTAGCATTTGTGTAAAAGAAAAGTATATAATATGTATTTTGGGGCAAAGCTTGAAGCTGTCAGGTGCCTCATTCCTTGCTCATCTTTTTAACCTGTGGGACATTTTCTTTGCACTGTCCAATTTAAATACTTCTATATTAAAATGTATTTATACTCACACACTTGAACATATATGTTTACCAGGAGTGTAAAGGCTAATTTTTAATCTTAACTTTTTAAATATCTCTGGTTAATTACCAGTTTGTTGCAGAGAGAGGGGGAGAATGCTTGCATTCACAGCTAGCGCTCTTTTGACAGTCGCATGGATGTTTTCTGAAACATTTAATGACAGTTAAGAGAGATGGCTATCCTCCTCCTCTTCACTTCAGATGATGTCATGGTATCTGAGCATCTGCATTAACTACTTTTATGAAGCAAGTCCATTAAGAGGGATTGTGGATAATGACTAAAAAGTACACACATATTCTTGATCCTGCCCCTTGTAATCTTTCATACTGCACTAGCGCTAAGCTAGAGCAGAGCATGGCAGGATTGTGACTATTCCAGTAACAGCAAGAATTTTGCACTTGTCAGAATAGTTTGGCACTTTAGACTAGATTCTCTCTTAGTGTTCACACTAAACCACATTTCAAAATATATTGCTGGGAATGTTTTAAATGTGAAAGCCGTCCCATGAAAGAGCACAGTAGGCAGAGAGTATATCCCTTATACTTTTCCTCCCCACCCCTGCCACCACTATTTTTCTGAAATTGCAGGGGACTAGTATATTAAGGTTGCTTGTAGGATGTCTGTTTCATCCCCCCTTTGTCCCTATCTCAAATACAATGCATTTTTTCATTTACAAATGATTATTATAAATAAAAACCCTTACGAAACACCTTTTATGGTATGTTCATATTTCCATTGTAAATTAATGTTATGTGTGAAAGATTGCACTTGGAACCTTTCTTGTTTTGTTTATGCAGACTGTTTCTTATCATTTCAGTTTTGCCGTTTCTGAATTACATCTTACTGCAAATCAGCAGGAACAATTTGGGCTATTGATACTATGCAGGAAAAAATCGGCATTTTAGCTAGTGGTAATTCTTTTGCTGTAACAAATAGCATTTAGGGTAAAGCAAGTCACATTTTAAAAACCTTTCGCTTTGTTTGAACTGTTGGCATTGCACTTCTGTTTTAATGCAGAACAGAGGATAAGCACCAAAGACTTAAGTTCTTGCATTATTACTCCAGCAAATTTGAGAAACCTAATTTCCTGAAAGCAGATGTTGGAGTGAAGGCAGCATAGAATCTTCCCATGTGGTCGAGCTGCTAATGTTACTCTAGCTAACCAGTGAAGTAACACAAATGCTAGCTTCAATTTAGTGCATTTAATGGCATATTTTGGACCCATATCAAAGCTGTCACCTGCTTTTTAAAAAGTGCCATCGTTTTCCTTTCAACTGTCCGTAAATTCTGGGACTGTGTGGTATAGTTCTCTATAAATTTTATTTCATTGGGGGCTAATTTGGTCTAAGCGAGTTTTTTTAATGCAAGCTATTAATTTGATTTCTGATAACATGTTAATCGTGAGTGCACTTTAGAAAACCATCAAAGCAGCTGACAAAGGTAAAGACCAATAACATGGTTGCTTAGGGAAAGAGAACTATGTATGGCAGCTTGAGTAATAAGGTAGTAGAAAGGATCTTCAGAAGCGCAAGGCTTTTGAAGAATTTATATCACTTACTGGCTGATCCTATGCAAGTTCACTGAGAAGTCCCATAGAGTTCAATGAAATTTACACCCCGAATAAGTTTGCCTAAGGAAAGCTAGTGCCACGTGTACAGTTTGGCTCTATGAAACATACATATTAACCATGCATAACTTTAACATGAATTTAAATTTTAAAGGGGCAAATGTCTTGGAAGTAAATGTCTCAGCAGCTTATCCACTATACATCATTACTGGGAGTTAATGGTAGCAAATTAATTATAGTGCAAGCGTCATGAAACCCCTGTTCAGTTAAAGTCTCTTTTATAGAATAATGAAAACTAACAGAATAACCACAAAGTTTAGTTGTTTTATATCCATTTTCCCCATCCAATTTTTTTATAAAAGATGTATTTAGGTATGGAAATAGATGAACAGTTAGGACTTCAGGCATATTACTCATAGGGCTAGTTATTTGTGCTGACCAAACCAAGTAAAATGCTACGTATGCAGTATAAAATTAGGTCCTCTCTCCTCTAACACAGGATGTTTCTAAAACACTAAAAGCTTACACCTGGTTTGAGGAATTAAATCAAAGCAAGCCAGCCTGCCATTTTATCTTTTGGGTAGTTTTAAGCTCTTTTTTATTCCAGCGCAAAAGCTGCGAGATGTAAAATGATACTATGCTTTTCCACAACCTGTGGCAGCGTAGAAACTAAAAATTACTTAGCTACATTTGAAAACCCTTTTAAGCTCCTTTCTATATTCCGGCGGTGACCAGCATAGGTGTGTCCAGTTGCCTTGTAATTGCAGACACATGGGGTCCGGAAAAGAGAAGAAGGGGAGCAGGGGGTCTTTATACGTGCTCTGCCGATGCACAGAGGACCCAGGAATAAGAACCCTGCATGAAGGGGTCACCGGCTGCATCCAACTTTTATAGTATTTTGGAGCATTCCCTACATTAAACTAGAAGAGGAGTTTGCTACAGTTCTGTTCCTATTCTGCCACATTGACTGTGCTGCATGTTAGGGGGTTGGGAAACAGACCTTAAAACACCTAGAATCCTGCGGAGTACAAGTATAAAAAGGGATTGTTTTGTCTTTAACATTAAAAGTGACATGAGTTGCTTTGAGGTCAAATTTTATAATTTCATGGTAAAGGTGGGAAGGTTTCAATTACTAATACAATCATGTACTGGTTTCAGAATTTGAATGTTATCAATTCACTGTGCTTTGAGCTACCTGGTATCTTAATATTTTTGTTAATAAGTTTGTTTCTTATTGACTCTTTTGCATAGGTACCCTGGGTGATTTAGAAACCACTTGTTAAATGTTATATCAAAAATAAAAGTGTACAAATGTCTGATATTAGTCTCTTGCACTTCTTTTGTTCTTAAGCAATGTTTTTCAAAGGCTCCAAAGCAGGAGAGGGGTCAGTGGCTTCTAGTTCCAAGTTTCTGCCACAAGAAAGGCAGACAATAATATAGAAAGATGAACAAACCAAGTGCCACACCTGTCTCCAATATGGAGAGATGCCCCAAACAGCCATTTGTTTTGCACACCCATCGATTAATGTGGTAACAGAACACTAACATTAAACTTTAAATGGGCATTTGTCTCTTTTTTAAAAATAACGTGAACAGTTCCATCTCACCATAAAAGTTTTATTTAATGTTTTCAGGAACACAGTTCCTCATTTACTTCTGGCTTGATTCGGATTTAGATGTGGAAGCTCTCAGAGAAGAAAGTCTACGCCTCTTGGCTATTTGCTCTTGCCGTTTTTCCTTTGCCTCCTTAAAAAAAAAAAGAGGGGAGAAGGTACCACATATCAGTACAAAACAGTGTTTCTGCGACAAAAAGACACAGCTGCATTCTGTAAAGTCCTTTTCAGACATTCTCACATGGGGCATGGGAACAGAAATGCTAGCTCCACATCCCGTCATCCTCCACAAGTTGGAGGGCAACTGTTTTCCAACATCAGGGAGCCTCAACATGTGGAGGAGGGTCCTTCCTTCATAGGGTTGCCAATGGGAAAGGGGGAAGTCACAAAAAGCAACTGCCTTCATCCCCTACAGGAGCCCCTCACAAATTACTAACCATGGTGTCCAAAGGCCTGAAGGCTATTCTGTTCTATAAATGATGCTTCATACTCCTCCATCTGTTACCACAGTTCTCACCTGTGCATCTTCCAAGACAGAGGTCAGTTACCAACTATGCCAATATCATTCTGCTAGGTAGTGGACTGTTCAAAATGTAGGGGTGGGGAACCTCAGGCTCTGTGATTCTCCACCTCTCCCATTTGGCCCCTGGACTGTCCAAAGAGACTCCCTTCCCTGGCCAATACTGGCCCTCCTTTTCACCCTTTGTGCATGTGTTTGCCTTAACTCTGATAATGCCCCCTGCTTACCTGGATGAAGGGTTAGAGGGTGGGTGCGTTTGTAAGAAGATAGCTTTCTGTAGGCTGGCATCCGTCTCACATACAAGAAAGCTAGTTTCTTACAAGCAGACACAAACCCTCTATCCTCCCATCCAGGTAAGAAGGGGGGAGGCATTATCATCCTTCCACCTTGGCCTCTGACCCTGCCCACCACTGAGATGTGGCTGCTGCAAGGGTGCCCAGAAAGGAATCCATGCATGGGCTGAAAGAAGTTTCTCACCCCTGGTTTAAATCGGCCAGTAATTAACATATTGTGCTTAATGGGTGTAATCAAAAATAAATGCCGAATGTGCCTTGAGGATGGGGTGGACTCAGAATCCAGATAAGCCAGAAGCTGCACAGAACTAAGTATACCTTCATTCTTTTAGCCAGAAGCTTGGCATATTCTGCAGCTTCGTCCTTGTTCTTTTGGGTACGCTGCTTCTTCAGAGCAATACGCCTGCGCTTGTGTTGCAGGACCCTGGGAGTCACCAAGCGCTGAATCTTGGGTGCTTTGGTCCTGGGCTTCTTGCCTAAGAAGAGACATGAGCACAATCAACAGGGCAGCTGTTGTCAAGTCCAGAGCAAAGAATCTACAATTGCGGTTCAGCTCGTTTCTCTACCATTGGAACAAAACTTGCCCAACACGTATAAGGCTACAGACTTGAAGAAGACATTCTGCCCTGGTAACTGGTAATGTGCAAGGAAAAGCTGTAATCAGTTTGCACCTGCCCTCAAGAACACACATTTCCATCTGCACTGTGATAAAATACCTATAACTTCACTTACGCCACAGGGAATGTACTGGGCAACGCACAACCTGTTTTACTAATCCCACCCACCCTAGAAGCTCAAAGGGGTCTGAAAACAATGTGGGATGGATGGAACATATGGGCAAGACTGCCCCCTTCACAAACACATTTGACAGGCATGTGCAAGAAATCTGCATGCAAATTAATGTATGCATGTAGAGCTCCTCCACGCTACCAAGGAGGGAGAAAGGACATCTCCTGGGCCGGGCCAGCATCCCCCTAATGAGTAGATTTACACATGCATGTTGAGCCACATGTAGAACTTGTTCTAATATGCTCTAAATGGGCAGCTGGTGGAGTCGCCATATACCAGTATCAAAACACTGTGGCTGAAATGGTCTGTTGACTGGACAGCAGTCTGAAAGCTAAGCAGATTGGTAAATGCCCACCCAGTTCCAATTTCCCCCACCCTGCCTAGTTACGTTTCTGTGAAAATTCCAAGTCCGACAGGAATGACACTATAGCACCTGAATACACAGCCAATCACTAGTTTTACCTGGTAGACCCGTTGCAACAAAAATACCGTATTTTTACATGTATTAGACAAGGTTTTTTGACTCAAAAATTGTGTCAAAAAACTGGGGACATCCAATACACAGATAGGGGGCGTGTCTTATACACAGGGGCGTCTTATAGATGGAAAAGTACGGTAACCAAAGCATTATCTTCATTTCTCTTACCTTCCTTGTTCAATGGCTTTCTCACAACATACTGACGGACGTCATCTTCTTTGGAGAGGTTGAACAGCTTCCGGATCCTGCTAGCCCTCTTGGGACCAAGCCGGCGAGGCACAGTGGTGTCAGTCAGTCCAGGAATATCTTTCTCTCCTGAAGTTGCCAGACCAGAAATATTATTCTTAGCAAGAGCTAGACTCAGAAGCCAAGCTCCTTGCCCCGCACACCTGAGACTCTGGCCTCCTATCCCTTTCAAATTCAAGTATCTCAAGATAATGCACGCGGAAACTTGAGCCACCCAGTCCTCATTAACTTCTGCTCTCTAGAACAAGCAATACTATGTATAGAATTTCCTACTGCCTAGTTTCCCTCCCTTAATTCACTGGTAGCAGCAGTCCATTCAGACCCAAGATCTGAGAACAGATATCTTAATTCTCTAAAAGCTAAGTATTTCCTAAAACCCCAACATCTAGTAGTGTAATCAGAGATTCAAAGATAGTTCTGAAACACTTATGACACCTTGAATTCTGCTCAGAGGGTAATCAAGCCTGAAAATTTATTCCTGGTGCTTGCTAAACAGCTACCAAGAGCAATTTCAGAAAAAAGTGTTATTGGTGGCAACCTTAAAGTTAGGCACAGATGAATCAGGCAATGAAGGCACATTTGAAACCTAGACGGAGCTGGGGATAAATGTTGCTGGTCCCAACCTAGGAGCTCTAGACCTTGCTCCAGGACAAGTGCAAAAGTGAGCTTTTTGGACACACTTTGCCATCAAAGCTATAAATCTGTTGGAAATGTAATACGCCAGACCCTCAGCAGTTCACAGACCAGAGCAAAATTATCTGCCTCTTTTCCCTTTGCTATCTTCACTATGGTAGAAACTACACACATCTAAAAGCCGGTCGAAAATGCTTTTTTAAAAAGTTTTTTTAAAAAATACATTGAATTTTCCATAAGGCTGGCCATCACCATCAAGTGTCACGTTGTATATTTCACTTAAAACATTTTATCTGCAGCTGTATAGCTGAGCCCCATGTTAAAAAATTTAGATTGTATGGTTCTCGGGCAATGACCTGTAAAATGCCACACTTGTCCTACATAAAACAACAACAGTAAAAACAGATCCAGATTCCTAGATAATCCCAGCATAGCCCCTTAAAGGGCAGGGCACAATACAGGCATCCCCGTTTACTGTGTGACCGTGTATACATGCTGAATCTGGAAGTGACTCAGAAACGTCATAAAGACTTCACTAATAGGGTGGGAAGGGGTGTTTGCAGGCTTTTTCGACGGGTTTCAATTATATGAGATTTCACCGATACACACAGTGCCTAAGAATGTAACCCCTGCGTAAATACCTGCTGGTAGGGCAGGAGTTTTTGAGCCTGCAATGTACAGCCCTATTTGCTGGTCATTACTATGTGTGTGGTGGTGGGAGAGGACCCTTACCTTTCTTTACAATGACCAAATTCAAGACGCTTAAATTGGCATCAACAATGCAACCCCGAACAGATTTGCGCTTCCTTTCTCCAGTTCTTCTAGGGCGATAACATGAGTGGCCCTTGCTGAGAAGCAGGCGGACACGTCCGTGAGTCAGGACCCCCTGCTTCATGGGGAAGCCTTGCTTGTCATTGCCACCGCTGATGCGGACAACGTATCCCTGAAACAAAGACAAGGAGCTTAGACCTTTCTCTCAAGGGGGAACAATTTAAGAGTGTAAGTTCACTTTCTCATTCTTTTCTCCGTATACAGGTAACAGATGCCGCTAAATATAAACTCAATTGCGCTGGCAGAAAGAACATTGCCTTTCTTCATTTTGAGCATCAACAACTAGACCTGCTGAGATTGCCTGGCTTGACCAATATTGTAACCATGCTCCAGAACGTCTACAATGCTACCATATTATGCCTATTGATCATGCTTCCTTAGCAATATTGTGGAATCTGTCTTGAATGTAGAGGAAATGCCAAGTCTAGCAATTTAAAGCAAATTCACTTTATTTATGATGCGCAGTCTACTGTTTTCACATGGAATGTCTTCCCTGTAAGGGCCAACATGTGACAATCTCCCAGTGCATCATGACCTGCCCAGGCATTTAATCAGATCCCTTAATTCCATTTCTAATACATGGACATGAAGCCTACAAACACAAGGGTGTTAACAAAACAGACGCTGTTTTGATCTGTTTGATTTCCACTAAAATTGAATCCCACTAACATAACCTCCCAACTTTTGGGGCAAATGGGTGTACACATGCTCCCCACACATGCTTCAATACTAAGATTGCTATGCATAAAGGAAAATTGCTGCTGGATTCCCTGCTCTGCAGAAGTCAATTAAGTTAGCACACTTGAGCAGAAGTGAATTTACTCTCAAAGTCAGACTCATTAAGTGCATTTACTGACAGTTTTCATGCTGTATCACATCATCACACCTCTCCACTTTCCCTGGCAGCGTTCTGAACTCCAGCCCACCGTTGCTTTGCGAACTTATGTATTTTCCAGACTCCCTGCCAACTCACCATTATTCCAGCCCCCTGACCCTTTTGAATGCCCCTTCCTTTACCCACTGGCTTTAGCCGCCGCCTGAATTAGAAATGCCAAGAGTTTTTGTCTACACTGCCTTGAAGAAGCCCAAGAAGAACCTAAGAGCAGCCTTCCTGGATCAGGCCAGACGACCGCCTGGCTCAGCGGCACTCTGTTCTCACAGCGGCCATGGGAACGTGCAGGCAGACCCCGAGCACAGCAGCACACAGAACCGGGCATTTGGCAAGAACCAAAGTGGCAACCCACAGACCCTAAATTTTCTCACCGCCGCTGCTTTCTCAGCCCCATTTTGCACACATGCAACAAGCCTTATGAAGCCAGCCTCACCTTCCACTCCTCGCCAAGAGCATCCGCGGAGACTTCTGTAGTCATGCGCTTCTCGTAGAAGGTGCGCAGCTTGCGCTCATCGTCCACTTCGATGAGTTTCTGGCAGCCGGTGGCTGGGAAGGAGATGTTCAGCTGCAGGGAGGAGAGAAGATGCCACACTCGAGTTTGCAAAGGGGCTCAAGGGGTTCCCCAGGGCGGCACTGAGCCCCGTTGTCCTCCACAAGGACTAGAAACACTTCCTCCTTTACCAGTGACGGCCAAACTTGGACCTCCAACTGTTTTGGGACTACAATTCCCATCATCCCTGACCACTGGTCCTGTTAGCTAGGGATGATGGGAATTGTAGTCACAAAACTGCTGGAGGGCCAAGCTTGGCCACCACTGCTCTAGATCAGGCATGGCCAACCTTGGCCCTTCAGCTGTTTTTGGACTACAACTCCCATCATCCCTAGCTAACAGGACCAGTGGTCAGGGATGATGGGAATTGTAGTCCAACATCTGGGGACCCACAGGTTGAGAACCACTGCTCCACAAGGACGATAAACGCTGCCTCCTTTACCAGTGGCGGCCAAACTCCCACCATCCCTAGCTAACAGGATCTTTGGTTAGGGATGATGGGACTTGTAGCCCCAAAACCACTTGAGGGCCAAGCTTGGCCACCACTGCTAAGCGCTCAAGACGCACGGGGTGGGGGGGTCTGAAGGGTTAACAGTAATTCCCGCGAGATGACACACCGCGCGAGAGCCCCTCTCCAAAGCGGGGAAGGGAGGCCAGGACCGCCGCGCCGCTTCCCCGCATCGGCCTCCATCCGCCGTCGGGGCCGCGCTCCCTTGCCGGCCGCCTGCCCCGCCGCCTCCCACCGGGGCCCCTCGACCTGCCGATGCCTCTATTTCCCGGGGGTGGAGGCGGTTTGCGCCCCCTCCGCACCCCACAACACCTACCTTCATGGCGCCGGCACAGCTCGCCTCGGGTCCGCCACGGGAAAGAGGACGCGCTTCCGCTCGGCCGGAAGTCACAGAGGCTCCCGCGCGGGATCTCGCGAGAGTTCAGAAGGGCCCGCCCCCTCTGGGCTCAGCGGGAGCTCCTGGGCGAGCCGATTGAGATAGGAAAAAGGATAGAGTGGGCAGCTGCTGTGGTCTTGCGAATAAAACTTTCATTCAGAGGAAGGAATGGAGAAATAGAGGAGATTTGGACTGCTGCATATTCTGAATGGGAATTGATGGGAACCACAGCATTCTCTCTGATGAAAAGAGGGATGCCCTATTCCATAATAATAATAATTGTAACCCCTCATCTGACTGCATTGCCCCAGCCACTCTGGGTGACTTCCAACATATATAAAAACATAATAAAACATTTTTTAAAATTCCTTCTACAAGTCTGCCTTCAGATGTCTTCTAAAGGTTGTATAGTTACTTATCTCCCTGGCTCATGGGTTGCATAACTCCATATCCTGCAACATTTCTCTGATGAAGTTAGGGACATCCTAGTCTGGCGCTGTGGGTAAAAGCCTCAGCGCCTAGGGCTTGCTGATCGAAAGGTCGGCAGTTCGAATCCCCGTTGTTTGGTCCCAGCGCCTGCCGAACCTAGCAGTTCGAAAGCACCCCCGGGTGCAAGTAGATAAATAGGGACCGCTTACTAGCGGGAAGGTAAACGGCGTTTCCGTGTGCGGCTCTGGCTCACCAGAGCAGCGATGTCATGCTGGGCACGTGACCCGGAAGTGTCTCCGGAGAGCGCTGGCCCCCAGCCTCTTGAGATGGGCGCACAACCCTAGAGTCCGTCAAGACTGGCCCGTACGGGCAGGGGTACCTTTACCTTTATTATTCCATCACCATCATCACGTTTGTACTCCCCTCCCCATCTGACTGCATTGCCCCAGCCACTCTGAGTGGCTTCCAACATATATAAAAATATAATAAAACTTTTGAAAACTTCCCTATACAGGGCTGCCTTCAAGATGTCTTTTAATTCTCTGATGAAATTAAAGGTAAAGGTGAAGGACCCCTGACCGTTAAGTCCAGTCACAGACGACTCTGAGGGGGCTCATCTCGCTTTACTGGCCGAGGGAGCCGACGTTTGTCTGCAGAAAGTTTTTCCGGGTCATGTGGCCAGTATGACTCAGCCGCTTCTGGCAAAACCAAAGCAGCGCATGGAAACACCGTTTACCTTCCCGCCGGAGTGGTACCTATTTATCTGCTTGCACTTTGACGTGCTTTCGAAGTGCTAGGTTGGCAGGAGCAGGGACCGAGCAACGGGAGCTCACTCGCTCGCAAGGATTTGAACGGCTGACCTTCTGATTGGCAAGCCCAAGAGGTTCAGTGATTTAACCCACAGTGCCACCTGCGTCCCACTGATGAAATTAGGGGTGTCCTAAGGAAAAGCGGGACATTCCATGATCAATTCAGAAACCGGGACGGCATCTGTAAATCTGGGACTGTCCCTGGAAAATAGGGACACTTGGAGGGTCAGAGTCTGCCTGCAGGTTCCCCTGGCCGCTGTGAGAACAGAGTGCGGGTGAACCAGGTGGTTGTCTGGCCTGATCCAGGAAGGTTGCTCTTCTGTTCTTCGAGGGCTTGGGCTTCTTCAAGGCACCGTAGACAAAAGCTCTTGGCATTTCTATTCCAGGCCGTGGTTAAGGCCAGTTGGTAAAAAAGGGGGCATTCAAAAGTGTCAGGGGGTTGGAATAACGAAGAAAAGTCACAATGGTCGGACTTTTTCCATTTAAGTGGGTGCATGGGCATAGTAGCCAGAGGGGGCAGCAGTGGCGTAGCGTGGGGGGTGCAGGGGGGGCCGGCCGCACCAGGCGCAACATCGGGGGGGGGCACTCGCACTCGCAGCTCTCTGCCCCTACCTGGCTCACTCTCTCTCTCTCACTGCAGTGCTGGCTGTGCGAATCCAATCCGAGCCACCGGGTCGCCGCCCACTGTGGAGGGGAGGGTGCCAGGCGTGCGGTGCGGTGCGGAGAGAGAGCGAGGGACTATCTGGGGGAGGGACAGTGCAGCGGGGGGGGGGCGCAAATTACTTGCCTTGCCCCGGGTGCTGACAACCCACGCTACGCCACTGGGGGGCAGGGAGAGACAGCTGCCCCCCAATCAATAAAAAACAATAAAAAATACATAGCTGACTTTCTCCCCCCCCCCCAACAAAAATCTAAGCTACATCCATGAGTGGGTGGGAATCTGAATCTGGATTCAGGACAGGCAAAACTGGAGTTTGCTACTCACTGGGTACAAATACATCCTTTGGCATTTGGAAAACGTGTTCTTCTGATTTTTCACTGCATCCAGTGCCCCTCCACCCCCCCACATTTTGGTTTGGAAACAGCTAAACGGCCAACTATCCTGCCTCTAACCATAGCAGAGTAATAGTTACGGCTGTGTTGCCAAAGCTACCCAAGGCAGACGAAGCATTTGAGTTGATATAGACTGGGTGGCGGTATCATTGATTATAATAATCTCTGAATCCCAAGCTAACAAGTTGTTCATTGCTATGTTACTGAAAACCAGTAACAATTAAAAAAAATGTGACTAGAGAATATAACCTAACAGTGCCTAATAAACAGATTATCTGCTTTCTTGCTTTGGTACATGATCTAACACTTTGCTAGGATATAAGAAATTCTACCAGCTAGATAGAAATGACACAGTGAAACTATTAAATCATATTCATTACATTTCTATTCCATCCTTCCATCCCTTTTGTTTGCCCAGGGTGGCAAACAAAAAAGTTGAAAAACAATGCAAAAATAAGCATTTTAAAACATTAAGAAGATCTAAAAACATTTGAGGACAGTTACATACTCTCATAGGTGCCAGGGACAAGTGTTCTTTGAACCATCAAATACCTGGTTGAATTTATACAGATTGGTAGATTTTATGCATAAGCACTGGCCCTTTTTGAGATGACGAAGAAATGCACATTTCAAAGATGCTGTTTTGAAAAGGCTTTCAAGTCAATTTACCCTGCAGAAATGGACTGTCCTGCTGGCTTCTTATCTCCCCTGCCCAATGGCAGAGCCTGTGGTTTGCATTCAAAGGTCCCAGGGTCAAATGCTGGCAACTCCTGATAAGGCTAGGAAATACTCCTGGAGGGCTGCTGCTGGTTGTCATGTTGACAATGCTGAGCTAGACTGATGCCAATGGTCCACTTCCGTATAAGACAGGCACCTTTTTCCTGTGTTCCTGAAAGGAGCTTTTGAGGTTCATAATTGGCTCTTAACAATCGCAACACTAGCAGAATGCTTTTCAGCACTAATGCATGGGAAGGTGTTTGGAGCATTGCTGAGTTGGTTGGCATCAGTGTTAGAAACTCAGGTATATAAACTAGGCGCCAAATGGCTCCTTAAACCAAGGTTACAGCTACCATAACAGGATGCCTAGTTGCCATTTTGGGGCAAGATGTCTCTAAAGTCTTATTTTTCAAATGGTGGGTTGATTGCAATTCATTAACAGTTAAGCATCTGGCGAGTTCAGATGACACCTTAAGCCAGGTTAAGAGAAAGGTAAAAAGTAAAAGGTAAAGGACCCCTGGATGGTTAGGTCCAGTCAAAGGCGACTATGGGGTTGCGGCGCTCATCTCGCTTTCAGGCCGAGGGAGCCGATGTTTGTCCACAGACAGCTTTCCGGGTCATGTGGCCAGCAGGACTAAACCACTTCTTGGGCCACGGGACACTGTGATGGAAACCAGAGCGCACAAAAACGCAGTTTATCTTCTACTTGCATGCTTTTAATAATAATAATAATAAAATTTATTTATACCCCGCCCTCCCCAGCCAAAGCTGGGCTCAGGGCGGCTAACAACAATGAAAACAATCCAACATTCTAAAAACTTTTCACCATAAAATCAATCAATCAATTGAACTGCTAGATTGGTAGGAGCTGGGACAGAGCAATGGGAGCTCACCCCGTTGCGGGGATTCAAACCACTGACCTTCTGATCAGCAAGCCCAAGAGGCTCAGTGGTTTAGACCACAGTGCCACCCACATCCCAGGTTAAGGACGCAACAGCTCAGGACGCGGCAGGGCGTTGTAAGGAATGCACCTCTCCAGATGGTATATAACACCAATACAGATAGCAAAAATGTATAAAACCGGGTCAAACATAAGTTGGAAATGTAAAGAAAAGGAAGGGACCTTTTATCATATGTGGTGGGAATGTAGAGAATTTTTTTTAAAAATGGGAAATGATATATAATGAATTGAAGAAAATGTTTAAAATCACATTTGTAAAAAAACCCCCCAAAAACAGAAGCATTTTTGTTAGCGATTGTAGGACAAGACCTGCCAAGGAAAACAAATAATTTATTTATGTATGCTACAACAGCGGCAAGAGTCTTGATAGCGCAAGGATGGAAGAATGAGGAAACCCCGACAAAAGAACAATGGCAAGAGATATTGATGGACTATGCAGAGCTGGCTAAACTGACATATAAACTGCGAGATAAGGACAAATGTGACTTCAGAGAAGAATGGAAACTTTTTACAAATTACTTAAAAAGACAACAAAATCAATTGGACTTCTTGGCAGGTTTTGAATAAACATACACAAATTTATTGATTGTTAACATAGCAGATAGATATAAGGATTTATACAATTTTACAGTATGCAGAGAATAATATGTGTTGAGAAATCAGAGAGAGGAGCTGAGGGCAGTCTCGGGGGGTAGGGAGGGAGGGTTTGATGGGGAGGTAGGGGGAAATAATGAATAAGATATATTTTGATATTTTTATATATTGAGATTGTTAATAATTTTTATTTTTTTTAAAAAAAGAGGAACGCACCTCCCCAAACTGCACTGGGGTCAATCCCCCCCCCCCCCGCTATGGCTCTGTTCAAAGGGTTAGTACATCCAGAGTGGAACCAGACGTGCCACAGCCTGGGAGTTCACACTACACTGCTTACGACAAAGTCTCCGGTCTCCCTTTACAACGATCTCGTCTCTCTGACTCTGCACTGATGTCATTCCATCTCCTGTACAGTTTCTTCCCCAGAATTACATTCTGAGGATTAGCTTTACAGCTATTCAAACAAAAGAAACACTAGACTGCAGGCGACAGGAAGTGTGCCCTTCTGTTTAGTTTTGCATGTCCAACAAGCGACGTGACCCTGTTCCCAGCCAAGAACGTGTCACGATTGTTCAGAAAAACGTCTCCTTCTTTTCCCTAGATCCTATTGATGTATTTGAGTAGCACAGGTCATTTTCCCTTCTGCTGTTCCTGTTCCAGCTTCCCAGTGTTCGCAAGCATGCAAAGCTGCGTGACGTTTCCTTCGTTTACGTCGCTCAGAATATTGAATCTGGGCCCGTGCACCAGTTTAGGTTCTTGCCCTCCTCCCCTTTCAAGTACCGTATTCTTTGCTCTATAAGACGCACCAGACCACAAGATGCACCTAGTTTTTGGAGGAGGAAAACAAGAAAAAAAATATTCTGAATCTCAGAAGCCAGAACAGCAAGACGGATCGCTGCGCAGTGAAAGCAGCAATCCCTCTTGCTGTTCTGGCTTCTGGCATAGCTGCGCAACCTGAATTCGCTCCATAAGATGCACACACATTTCCCCTTACTTTTTAGGAGGGAAAAAGTGAGTCTTATAAAGCAAAAAATACAGTATGTTTGTGAAGAGGATAAAAAGCAGCAGCTCGATGCTACATTAAAAGGAAGACAATGCAGAAGGAAAGATGGTCTCCTTTAGTTTCTGGGTGCTTATTTATAATTAAATAAATGTAGGTATGATACCAACAGTTTTGGGTAATTAGATAGGCCTGATTCCTACTGCTTTGCAGCTGAACCTTACAAAGCCTCAGAGAGGCAGTTGTCTTCCTTGAAGGTCACTGCTATTAGCTTTTTCAGTAACTTAAAGGTAAAGGTAACCATTAGGTCCAGTCGTGACCGACTCTGGGGTTGTGGAGCTCATCTCGCTTTACTGGCCGAGGGAGCCGGTGTACAGCTTCCGGGTCATGTGCCCAGCATGACTAAGCCGCTTCTGGCGAACCAGAGCAGCGCACGGAAACGCTGTTTACCTTCCTGCCGGAGCGGTACCTATTTATCTACTTGCACTTTGAGGTGCTTTCGAACTGCTAGGTTGGCAGGAGCAGGGACCGAGCAACGGGAGCTCACCCCGTCGCGGGGATTCAAACCGCCGACCTTCTGATTGGCAAGTCCTAGGCTCTGTGGTTTAACCCACAGCGCCACCAGTGTCCCTTTCAGTAACTTGCATGTTGCATAAAAAAGGCTGCCTAGCGGGTCAGTCCTTGGTATATCTAGGTAAGCCTGGGAACAACTGCTACCTGCAACGCCTTGGAGAACCATTGCCAGTTTACAGCTGGGATGAGGAACCCGAGGGGCTCGCAACCTAATTCTATGCACCCTAGAGATGGCAGAGAGAGAGACTCAGATTGTGGGGAGAGGACTTTGCAATCTTGCAGTGCAGCAAACACTGCCCACTTGGCCTTGACCAGGTATCAGCTGCAGCTGCAAATTGATTTTTCCTATGGGTCAATGGAAGGGAAAAGGGTTCCTACCTCTGACAACATAGATGAACAATTGCCTGACTCAGGGGCACACGGTGGTGGCCGGGGGGGGGGGTTAGTGTGCTTGTGGTGGGGGGGAAACGACGGCAATGGTGGTGAGTTCCTCCACCTTTTTTCCGGAAGAAAAAGCACTGGTTGTTTTTAATTAAAGGTGTTTCATCGTTAACAAGGGGACGTACAACATTCACATGAGTCCTTTCTACAGATTACTTCCATTTGGTGTGAGAGGTTGTGAAGATGGGGAAGGGGGCAGAAAGAAGAAGTGTGTGGGGGGGTGATTTTTCCTTCCTCGGAGGTTTTCAAGCAGGGGTTCGCCATGGATGCTTTATCTGAGATTCCTGCATTGCAGTGGGTTGGACTGGATGACCCTTGGGGGTTCCTTTCCATTTTTTAAAAAATATTTTTTATTGAATGATTTTATGTTACAAAAAAACAATACAGCCATACTACCACTAAATATGATTAAGAAATAAAAATTACATACATCGATATTTAGTTTGTTATTTGTTATTTACCGTCTTGTTTCCTCCCAAGCATTGCGTACAACAACATAGATATGTGCAGACACCCACACACCCGCACTCAAAATGATAATGAAAGTAAGTATTTTCCCCCTTTTAACTTCCAAAATCTTTTCTTCAACTTTGACTTCCTGTCAAGTCCCTTTGCATATGTTTTATCTTACATTTGAATGTCCACAAAACAATAAACCTTTCTGTATAATTTTTCTAATACATTCTGAAAGCATAATAAATCTTTAATTGTTATCCACCTCCTTTTAGTTCCTTTATCACTCGAATGCTAGCACGGGGTCAAAACTATTATTATATTTTCGAACATATCTTCTATAACCATCCCATTTTCCTGCAAATTTTTGCTTTGAGTTTCCTTGGGGGGGTCCCTTTCCAACTGTACAGGTCAGCTCATATTTAAATAAAACAAGACCTGGCGGCATATCTGGGCAACGGCCGGGTTTTATACTTTAAACAACGGGGTCACCTTCTCCCCAAGGCCTTTTCTATTCCCTGCACCCCAAGTCTGGGCGCATCCTGAAACCTGAAAGGCCCCTTCCCTTGCCTCTCTGCCCGGCCTGCCCCATGACTGCAGGCAAACTGCACCGCCTCCGCCAGCCACGCTTTTCCTCCCCATCTCGCCGTGTTTGGATCCTTCATCTATCCTGAGGAAGCGTTCTGGGGGGGTGGAAAAACTAAGAACTTGGCCCTTTGCCATGAAAAGTCCCATGCACTTAAAACAAAACTTTAGACCTACCCCGCCTCCCCACGCAAAACAGAACAACAGGAACAGCGATGCGCGTTTGCTTCCTTCGAAAGGAGTCCGCGCAAGAGCAGCGCAAGAGCAACAGACTGCTAGACCTGCCCTACCGACCCCCCCCCCAAAAATCCCTGCTTTCCCCCCTCCTGCCTTCCAGAGACAAATGCAAGTTGGAACGCAGCAGGGCGGCGGGGAGCGCGCAGCTGCGTCCAAACAAGCCAGGATGCATAGGATCGCGCGCAGCGCTTAAAGGTTGTGGGCTATACCACGTGACAAGGGGGGCCTGGCAGCCTCGGCGCAAGCCTAACGACTTTGCGCAGGCGCGCTGTGGGCGGGGAGGACGCGCCCCCGGGGGCCGGATCAGCTGGCGGGAGGCGTGCGCTCTTGCGCTCCCAGAGCCGGCGGCGGGGGCTGTTTTGGTTGCGGAGTTGAGCAGGCAGAAGAGGGACAAAGCAGCAGCCGAGGCAGCAGCGACCAGCCTCCCTCAGCGCGGATGCTGCTGCGCGGATCCTCTTTTGCTTAGGTTGCGTCGGCGTTGCGCGCGCCCCCCATGGTCCTTGTCCGGGTTTGGCCATCATGACCACGCTCCGTTTGTGGGACCACCTGCGGGCCGGCAGCTCCGAGCTGGACTGGTGCGAAGACAACTACACCATCGTGCCCAGCATCGCCGAGTTCTACAACACGGTGCGTATCTCGAACTCAAGACCTGAGTCCGGAGAGGAGGAGGAGGAGGGTGCATTTGGAAGCGGGGGGGGGGGCGTGTGGATTGGGAAGTACGTGCAAATGCACGGTGGGGCTGAATGCATGATGTTCACACACGGCTCGGCTCTTTCCCTTCCCTGCCGCTCAATTACCGTACTTATTTCTCAACAAATTATTGTTTTTTAAAACAAATGCCACCGCGTCGTGGAAATGCCAAATGAGGTCCTGGGCGCAATTGGATCCTGGAGACCTTCAAGTCGGGCTCCGATTTCTGCTTTGGCACCGACTCGCGTGCAAGACGCTTCATATCAGTTCTCAGCCTTGGTCAAATTGGGAAAAGGACTATTTTGCAAACGGGAAGAGGATACCCAGTGTTGTATTTTAAAACTGCAGCTACTGGCGAATAGCTGTGTGTTTTTTTTTTTTAATCGAAGAGAGAGCCTGTCTCGGTAAACAAACAGAATACACTATGGTCGGTTTTACTTTAAGAAACTAAGTGGTTGTTTATTGTCCTAGTGGTCTAATTTTCAGAAAGTGAGGGGCCTTAAAATACAACAAACTATCTTTCTATTATCTGAATAGCTTGCAGATATAGAACGGAGAATCAGATCATTTTCTTGGATTTTTTTCCCTTTGTTTTTCCTGGCAGAAATGCTGTAAAATCAGAGAATCCCCCATAGAGCTGGAAAAAGTCTACAGTCCTTTGAATCCCTTTTGAGAGGAGCAGGGATCATGGACTGTCATTTTTTCAGGCTGTTCAGATTGGAGGATAAAGCTTAAATTGCATGCAGTGGATTAATGGAGCAAAGCAGAATTTACCATCTGTTATCATCTTAAGCTTTAACATTGCTTTAGAAAAGGTAGATCTGGATCTCTGGCTGATTTGCAGATCAGCAGGCTTTCCTAACAACTAAAACGCTACAATCTGGGCATCTGATAGTTAGGAAACTTGAAGGGAAATTCTGGTACTGAACTGAGAGCAAAATTTCTGGCCTGATCAGGAGTTCACAAGCTTGAAGTCTGCCTTTCCCAGCTTTAGAAAAACAGCTTTTTCTCAAGGAATTAAGACTGCTTTCAGGGCTGATTTACATATTAACAAATTCTTCCATGCAATCAGCTCTGTGTAGGAATAATGCTATCTTGCATGTAGGTTTTCACACATAGTTGTCCAAAAAATTTATTAGTTTTCACAATATTATAAACAAACAAACAAACAAACAAACAACAAACACACAAGACAAACAAACATAAATCATAGCCTTATTGAAAATTACAGTTATTAACTTTGTTAAATGACTTCCTCGCTTCCCTTTGGTTGAATTTCATTGCATGTCCCTTTAACAGTTTTCCAAATCCCAATTTTTATAAAATTTAACTTAAGCATTAACATCCTTAGATCTTCACCTTATGGAATTAAACATATCAATTCATCACTTAACATAAATAAAATCCTTAGCCCATTGGGTATCTGCAAGCTATTTTCAGTTTAACTTAACAAATTTAACTAAATAATCATTAAATTTAATCCATTCTTCCTGATACTCCTCCTCCTTCTGGTCGCGGACTCTTCCGGTTAGGTCGGCTAGCTCCGAAAAATCCATCATGTTCATCTGCCATTCTTCTATTGTTGGTAATTCTTGGGTTTTCCACTTTTTAGCTAACAAAATACAAGCAGCAGTTGTGGCATACAAAAATAATTCAACATCTTTCTTGGGTAATTCCAAACCTGTTATTCCAAGAAAAAAGGCCTCTGGTTTCTTTATAAATGTATATTTAAACATTTTTTTCCATTCATTATAAATCTTTTCCCAGAAGTCTTTCACCTCGGGACAGGTCCACCACATATGATAAAAGGTTCCTTCCTTTTCTTTACATTTCCAACACATATTGTCACAATTATGATATATCTTTGCTAATTTTAAAATAAAAATAAAAATAAGTTTTCACACATAGAGGACTGTGCATTCATGCAAAAATGTGGCCTGGATGCACATGGTGTTGCATGCTGGTAACACATTAATTTAATCTGCTAATAAGTCCGCCCTCCCCCACAAAAAAACTAGCTTGCAAACTAACTAGCCTTCGGACTGCACACGCCTATGTTAAGTCAATTGCGTGTTTAAACAGCCCGAAAGAATAAGAATAATCTTTCTTCCATCTCCAAAAGGTTCCCTGCTTTTCTGGTCAGGAGGGATTCTTTTAAGTTATTCACCTGGTTTTCTGTGTCAATTTATAAGCCGGCACTTAGTTCCTACCTCCACAATATTGTGGCAATGTGTGGAGCGGCCCCTCATCCCATGGGACAATTGTTGCGTACTTTCCTGCGTTTCTTCGTTTGCTGATTTGAAAACACAAGTCGTGTGTTTTTCCACTGCAAGATCTTTAATGCTGTTGGTGACCCAGAATAAAACAGTATCAAACAGAAATCCACATTTGAACGTAACTCTCCCAACCTGCGTACGAATGTGCGCACACAGACGCAGGATAGAGGTAGCAACAACAAAACAGGCAACAAGAAATTGTGCTATTATTTTCCTTCCACCTGACTTCAAAACACGAGGCCACCTGGAAAAGGTCAGTGCGTTTATTTTCTCAAGATCCTGTTGTTAGGAGCATGTTGACACTTCAGCGCTTTAAAGATTGCTCCTTGCAGTCCGAAACTGTGTCTTTAGCATATGTGCCTCCAGGGTGCAAAGATCCGCCCAGCGCCCCCAAATTTAGTTTAGCCCCCAAATTAATACCACATTTATAAGCAGTTGGTCCCTTACCTTTCCCGCCCCGACCTGGCCACAGTGATCCATGCGATGGTCACCTCCAGGCTTGACTACTGTAATTCGCTCTATGTGGGGCTGCCCTTGAAGCTCTCCCAGAAACTCCAGCGGGTGCAGAATGCTGCAGCGAGGCTCCTCACAGGGTCTCTGCCATGGGAGCATATTCACCCAGTGCTTTTCAAGCTGCACTGGCTCCCGGTGGAGTACAGGGTCAGATTTAAGGTGCTGGTTTTGACCTTTAAAGCCCTTCACGGCCTAGGACCCTCATACCTACGGGACCGCCTCTCCTGGTATGCCCCACGGAGGACCTTAAGGTCCATATATAGCAACACCCTAGAGGTCCCGGGCCCTAAGGAAGTTAGATTAGCCTCAACCAGAGTCAGGGCCTTCTCAACACTGGCTCCGGCCTGGCCCTCTGTCTCATGATGTCCCCAAGCAGGTTTATTATTAATCAATCAATCAATCAATCAATCAATCCACCCATGGGCTCAGCAGGATGCTCTGATGAGGACATACTTTGAACGTCAAGGTTTATTTATTTATTAAATTTGTATACCTCCCTTATACCCGTAGATCTCAGGGCCATTCACAACATAAAATCGCAATATAAAAAACAAACAGAAAATACATAATAGAAACAAAAGACAAACCAAGAATCCCCCTTTTCACAACACCTTTTCAAAGGGCTTCAGATGACAACCAGTCCAAGGCCTGGTTGAAGAGGAACCTTTGTGGCCTGGCACCTAAAGATATAGAATGAATGAGTCTCCCTGGGGGAGAGCGTTCCATATTTCGATTTGGGGTGGGAGGCGAAATATCATTATCAATTTTTTTATTTGCATACCGTCTTTCTACCTTATAATACTCAAGGCGGTTTACAAGCTGAAGATCTAGCAATCTAATGCAATACAAAAATGTGATAATAAAACAAAACTTTAAAATAAGCAACCTACATCAAAAAGTAACATTCAACAATTATTAGAGTAGTATAAAATAATAACATCAACATATAAAAGGAAAAGATTGATATTTCCCCTCCTCCCCCCCAAAAAAATTCTAGTGACAGCTAGAGAAGAGAAAAAATTACCTCTTTCCTCACGGCCGTTTGCTGGTTGCAATTAAGAAGCTGAAGTGAATATAAAGTAGGAGTGCTTCCCCCCCTCCCCCATGCAGCCCAAATTAAGGATTATATCTTGTGCTTTGAAACTTGAAAAGCAACTCAAAAGGATTTGCTCTTCTCTAGCAACTGCCTTGTACCGAAAGTAGTGGGGTTTAATCTTTACAAAATAGGCTCCTTAGTGCTTTCCGTTCCATCTGCAAGGCTGTTTCTAAAGTCAAGCGGAACAGGGTGGAAAAATGCATCTCTCTCTTCCTCCTTCCTTTCCCTCAACGCCCCTGCCCCATGCCCAGCGTTTCTAAAATTTTCCCTGAATGGAAGAAAGTACTCTGTCAGTGAAGGCCTCCCATTGTGTGCTAGCGCTGGGCGATACCTGGTTTTCAACATGGTGATAGATCAACATGGCGATAGATCACCAGTGAAACATCGCAATATACCGATATATCACAATGTCTGAAATAAGGATGGAGCTATGTACAGAGTGGTCCCTTAGTTCTCAAACTTAATCCGTTCCAGATGTCCGTCACAAAACCAAGGCGTGCTTTCCCATAGAAAGTAATGCAAAACGGATCAACCCATTACAGACTTTTAAACATGAATTTTACTATCTAACAAGACCATTGATCCATAAAATGAAAACAATAATCAATGTACTATAAACTAAATAAGACAGTATTGTAGATGATAAAAATTAAAATTATTTTTTTTCTTACCTGCACTAATGATAGTCATTGTTTGGATGGGGGGCTTTTATCCATTTCGCAGTCGCACAATCAATTAGTCAGTAGCTGAACTGGGTTCCACACAGTCACAAAAACAAATCAACCGAAAAAGCCTCAAAAACAAACGTAAAATAAATAGGAAAAACAAAAGCAGCAAACATAATCCGTTCCAGAAGTCTGATATATTGCCAGGTCAAAGATTAGGAAACCATTATCACAATATGGGCTTCAAACCGATTTGGGATGATATATTGACATATTGCCCACCCTAGTCTATCCACTGGGCTCTGCTGAATCTGTTGATGAAGAGAGCCTTATGCTGTTTCTGAATACTCCCAGTGTTTGCAAGATACAGTGGAACCTCGGTTTTCAAGCGTAATCAATTCCGGAAGATGGTTCAACTTCCAAAACGTTTAAAAAACTGAAAGCGAAAGCCTCAGTTCAATAGGGTAACTCAAAACGGAAGCCGCGCCGGATGTTTGGGTTCTGAAAAATGTTCAAAAACCAGAGCATTTACTTCTGGGTTTTCCGCGTTCGGGATCCGAAATGTTTGAAAATGGAGCTGTTCAAGAACCAAGGTTTGACTGTTCAAAGCTCCCTGCCTGTCAACAATACCATGTCTGGGAGAAACCTGCTCTTAGCTATCTCTCTGTTTCACTGCGGGGCTGGTTTTCTACTTGCAGGGTGTTCAGGGAGGAATTCCATTCAGCATTTGCCCCCCTTCCTGGTTCTGTTTAATCTGCCCCCGCAGAACTTTCGCTCCCCATTGCTGCGTTCATCAGAGAGCTCTTAGCTCCTCTTCCGTTGGTCTCCTGGAATCGCAGAGCATAGAATCATAGGATCGCAGAATTGGAAAGGGACCAGAAGGTCATCTAGTCCAACCCCGCCATCTCAGCTGAAGCATCCATGACAGACGGCCATCCAACCTCTGCTCTCCCCCAAGGAAGGAGAGTCCGCCATCTCCCTAGAGAGACAGCTCTTACTGTCAGAACATTCTTCCTGATATCTAGTTGGAAATCTCCTTTCTTCTTGACCTCTTGATGTGTCCCAAACAACAAGGAAGGGGTGTGTTGGGGGTTCTCCGCCCCCTCCCTCCTCCAACACAACAAGGCTGCCCCAAAATTAAAAAGCTAAAGCCAACTGATTGTTCTGTCGTAGAGTTTGAACTATGGCTGGCTCTCCCATGAGGCAAAGTGAGGCAATGGTGTCACGGTCCGAGGCAAAGTCCCAGCTGAGGATGTCGGGACCGGGGGCAAGATGGCGGGGTGGGAGCAGGAACGGGGGTCCAGAAGTCAGGAAGCCAAGAGTCCGAGGGTCAGAGAGCCCGGGAGTCAAGAAGCCAAGGGTCCGAGGGTCAGGAAGCAAGGAGTCACAAAGTCAAGGGTCCAAGGATCAAACAGCAAGGAGTCACAAAGTCAAGGGTCCAAGGATCAAGAAGCAAGGAGTCACAAAGTCAAGGGTCCAAGGATCAAGAAGCAAGGAGTCACAAAGTCAGGGGTCCAAGGATCAAGAAGCAAGGAGTCAAGGAGCCAAAAACAGCAAGGCAGGGAACGTGTTGCTGTGGCAAAGAGCCGAAGCGAAATGCTGACCTTATATCCTTTCCCGGCTCTTGCCACCAGGTGCAGCAAGTTTACCAGTCGGCCTCACCTGTGCAGCCGTTCCTTGCCTCCTCAGAACAAACTTAGGAAGGCCCCAGTCCTGCGAAGTCCTACTGGTCACAGGGCCTGGCTCCTGCACGCACTCCACTCAGGCAGCAGGATCCACAGGGACAGCAGATCTGTCTTCCAAGGAATGCATTGTCCGTTGCTGCTGTGGTGACAGTGACAGGGCGCTCCTTGCCGCCTCTATAGCAGCTTCTTGGCCAATAGGAGGCACGGCTGGTCTCCCATCACCCTTGTCCCCATTGTAGATCTTTAGTCCTCTCCTGGCAGGGTGGGCGGCACCATTTTGTGGTTCCCATGTGTTTTGCCAGGGCTGAAGTGCTGGCTCGGACCAGAACGTACCACGAGTTGAAGCCAAGTGACTTCTGCTCAACTTACACATGCAAGTATTTCAGTGCTCTCGGCAAGAAGAAGAAGAAGAAGAAGAAGAAGAAGAAGAAGAAGAAGAAGAAAGGGCACGGGTTCCTCAAAAGAGGAATTCAAGGAGACCGAGCTGCAAGTGTTTCATAGCGCTTTCTTCTGGCTCAAAATTGGGGGATGCCCGCACATAGCTGTCATCCGTCCCTTATTTAGCGGGAAACTCCCTTATCCCAGCGCCGTGTCCCACTGCTGTCCCTTATTGATGATGTCCCTTAAATTTCCCGGGTTTCATGCTCGCCCGGCTCGGGAGGGAAGCAGTGGCTCGGGGTTCTCTGCCGCGCTCGAGAGAGAGAGCGCTGGCGCCATCGTCCTGGTGCGAGGAGTTCCATCGGACTTTCCCCGCCCGCAAGCCTGTAGGTGGTAGCGGTGGTGGCAGCTGAGGAGGCTGTCTGAGGGAGGAGGAAGAGGAGGGGATGGGGAGGGACGCAGAAGGGCAGCACTTCAGCCGCGCCGCAACCGCCTCATGCCGGATTGACAGCATCTGTCAATCCTACGAATGTATGCTTACAACAGCAAAATCCCTTATTTTGGCTGCTGATCCCTTATTTTCGAGGCTGCTGGTCCCTTATTTTCAAATCTGTAAGTTGACAGCTATGTGCCCACAACCCAGTCGGCCTCTTTCATGGCCACCACTCCTGGTTTTGTGCTTGCAGCCTTGGCAGTGGTCTTCCGGGGACCATACCTGTTGGTCTCCACCATTTTCGTATTGTGTCAACATGAGGGTGATGTCTTCTCCAGGCAGTTGAGAGCACTGCATGTCCTAGAAAGAGTTGATTCAGGCAAAGTGATGGTCTAAGTCGTGCATGGCATGAGGTCTCTCTACACCATGGGTAGGCAAACTAAGGCCAGATCCGGCCCAATCGCCTTCTAAATCTGGCCTGCGGGCGGTCCAGGAATCAGCATGTTTTTACATGAGTAGAATGTGTGCTTTTATTTAAAATGCATCTCTGGTTTATTTGTAGGGCATATGAATTCATTCATCCCCCCCCAAAAAACAAATATAGTCCGGCCCCTCACAAGGTCTGAGGGACAGTGGACCAGCCCCCTGCTGAAAAAGTTTGCTGACCCCTGGTCTACACTTCTATCTCAATTTGTGTGTCAGGGCAGGGATGGAGTCTTGGGGGGTGGGGGAGATGTTTTTATTTCTGCCTCCTCTTATCCAGATATTTGCCTGGGAAAGTGCTAAGCTTACTCCGTTGTGCAAAATCCCTCTCCCTCCCCTAACATTTTTTGTTTCGGTTTTGTAAAATACCACTTTATTTAATCATTCCTTTCTGCTTATTTAAATTTTTTTTCCCGTTTCCCCCCTTAGATAAGCAACATCTTATTTTTTGTTTTGCCACCCATATGTATGTGCTTATTCCGACAATATGCAACCTGCTTCAACAGCGGAATATATTTAATATGGACCCTCCTTGTGGTGGTTGGTAAGTCCTTCTGTGTCTGTCCTATGTGACCTGAAATTCTGAGAAATTATATTTATTTATTATTTGAAAACAAGGTGCACCGGGGTGGGGGTGGACAACAAATAAGGTGCTTGGAGAATGTGCCCGAATTCAGAAGTACAGTACACTCCCAAAATAAAATATTGGAAGTTGGGTGCCATTTTGAGCCTCTGAGTTTCCCCTGCTATGTATTAAATAAGGTAGTTTTTCATTATTACGAGCATTGTGGGATATGTCATGGTGCTTCCAGTTGGATTCTTATGCTGGGATGGCTTCTCCTCAAGCCGACAAGTTTTATCCACCCTCCATTTAATCTGGATTTAGCCTTTCTGGCAGACATCCAATAAGTATAAAGAAGTCTGTTGCCAGTGACCCATTTCTGCTAATATGCAGATTAAGTCCCTGTCTGTAAGGTTGGTTTCGGTTCTGGTCTTAATGGTCTCGAGAGGAAGGGCAGTGCGTATTATTTTACTTACCTCAAAGAGTAGTAGGCCAGCCCTGTTTGCTCAGTCAGGCCCTGAACTACTCATCAGCTGATTTCCTTTTTGCACCTTCATATATATAGATATCTATTTTAACACATCCTCACAGTTTCTCAATTAAGTTCTGCAATGAGATAACTGACTGTGCAAACAAAACCCCTCCCCACTGAAGTCTCCCACAAATACTTTGCTCTAAAGTTAATTTTGAAGCTTTTGGGAGTGGGTTTCGATCTTCAAAATCTAGCTCTTCGCCGTGTGCTTGGTTGCTTGCATTCAATTTTCAGACACTTGTCTGTGCAAAGCCGCCGGGCTGTTGTTGAATCTCGCCGAGAAGAGAAGAGGAAAGTTTGAACTGTGCTGTAATGACCTCTTGATTCTGAATGTGTCCCCCCTCCAGGAATTGGATCTGTCTACTTCCACGCCACGCTCAGTTTCCTGGGTCAAATGCTTGACGAACTCGCTATACTCTGGGTTTTGATGTGTGCTCTGGCTCTGTGGTTTCCCAGAAGATATCTTCCCAAAATGTTCAGGAACGACAGGTAATGTCTCTTAAGCGCTGGTGTGCTGGTCCCGAGGGTTAACCGTGTGGCGAGGTCCGAGTCCAGTCCAAGGTCGAGGGTGTGGTATGGAGGCTGTCCATCAAAGCTGAAGCTGGGTCCAAGGCAGGGAGTCGGGCGAGGTCAGGAACTCTGGCAGAAGAGCAGGACAGGGTGCGGGCAGGAACAGGCTCCCAACAATGTTGCTCCCGCAACTTGGGACTGGGGCTGGCCGGCTTTTATCTGCCCTGAGGCATAGGGTGGCCCCGATCTTCTGGTGACTCGCCTCTCCTGGCCTGGAGGTGAGCACTCTTCCTGGGGGAACTTTGTTCCCTCCGCCTCTCTGCCCTGAGCCTCTGCAGCTCAGGAGAGGCTGGAGGGTTACCGGACCCAGAGGCAACCTCAGCCTCCCCTGACGGGGCTGAAAGTGGAGCACCTACAGGCAATAGGTCCTCCATCACCTCAGGGGCCAGAGCAGACTCAGCTGGTGCCTGCACCTGAGGATCCAGCACAGGTGACCCTTCAGGCTCATGCCCCAGCCCCGGCTCAGCTGGTTCTGGAGGCGGGAACTCCTGTGCAGGCTGGGATTCCTCAGGTTCAGCCTCCGAGTCCGAATCCCAGGCCATCACAGCTGGCCTTTAAAGAGTGGGCTGCATTAATAGCACCGTGCCCTTCTCCTCGGAAGAGGGCAGGAGAGAACCAGAAAGGCCTGTAACCCAGAGATTCTGACATCACCTTTAAATTTGCCATCTGCCAAGGCTATAATAAAAACTAGGTTGTGGGATATTGAAAGCCAAGAACTAACCGTAGCAGCAGAGAAAACATGTCCCCCTCTTTATTTTCAACTTTCTTGGGCACATGAAACTAACACAATTACCTTGAATTTCTGCTTAACCCTCAAGAAAGGAGGGCATTTTCGCTGGCCAGGTTTAATTCAAATCCATCAAACCTCCTTTGGGGAAGGTTCTCAGGCAGGGTGGAAGGAGAAAGGACTTGCCCAGGTGAAGACCACCTGGTGGAAACCCTTACGCACATGGTTCTTAATTGTAAACTATATGCTGATCTCCGCCAGCAATTTCTAGATCAACTCTGTATCCCCAAATAGAAACCAGAGTCAGAGGTCATACATTTTCTATTACTGGGGAATAATCAGGAGCTCACCAAGTTAGTGCCTAAATATCTCCATTTGGTTTTTTGTCGTCGAAATACACTGCAGACGTCTGATCTCCCTGGAGACCAAGAGATGTGACCATAGACTGTTCTGCCTCCTTTCTTTTAGTAAATGTTTTGTGCCACTGGGGAAGTGGAAATTCTGCATTGATTTGTTTTGGAAGTTTGTATGTAGTGCCAATAGAAGGTTTAATGATGCTGACTCTTTTTTAAAAATAATAATCCAGGGGCCGATTTAAGGCAGCAGTGGGCATCCTCTCTGGGGTCACCACCTGCCTCGCCTTCATTAAGCCTGCCATCAATAACATCTCGCTGATGACGTTGGGTCTTCCCTGCAGTGCCTTGCTTGTCGCAGAGCTGAAAAGGTGGGTGTCTGTCGCTGTGACAAAATAGATCTTCTGTTTGAATACTTGCTTGCCGTTTGGAGCAAACACCTTCTGAGTGTGTGCAGGGCCAGATTTAGATTTGATGAGGCCCTCAGCTCCTGAAGGTAATGGGGCCCTTTCTATGTCCAGCTGTCCTTTGTCCACAACAAATTGGCGCTGTTTTTTGTGTTGAGTATATGCTATATGGTAATTGATGGCCCTAAAGGTAAAGGGACCCCTAACCATAAGGTCCGGTCATGACCGACTCGGGTTGCGGCGCTCATCTCGCTTTATTGGCCGAGGGAGCCTGCGTACAGCTTCCGGGTCATGTGGCCAGCATGACTAAGCTGCTTCTGGCAAAACCAGAGCAGCGCACGGAAACGCCGTTTACCTTCCTGCTGGAGCAGCACCCATTTATCTACTTGCACTTTGAGGTGCTTTCGAACTGCTAGGTGGGCAGGAGCAGGGACCGAGCAACGGGAGCTCACCCCGTCATGGGGATTTGAACTGCCGACCTTCTGATCGGCAAGCCCAAGAGGCTCTGTGGCTTAACCCACAGCGCCACCCGCGTCCCAGTGCCTGACTGTTAGTCACCATCTGACTGGTCTCATTTATTTGGAAACCAGAAATGCCAGTGGAACTGCGCTGGGATAAGGACCCCTCGGGCAGGTGTAACACACCCTAACGTACCGCCAATCCTTCTTGCAACAGTGTTGTGGGGAAAGCAGGAAGACGAAATCAAAGTACCACTTCACACGGGAACATGCAATCCATGGCATTCGCTCCTGCCGTGCGCAATGACGGGCATCAGCTTGGATGCCTCTAAAAGTGGCTTAGACTTTCTGTGTTTAGTTGTAAGCCTTAATTTGCTTTTGGCTCATGGCTTTTTCTGGGCCACATGCTTGTTGTTTTTTTAAAGAGTGCTTTTAGACGATGCCCTTGATATTTGTTTTCATGACATGACCTGCCTCGGGGCAAGGAGGGTGTATGCAAATGTTGCCCCCAAATGTACAAAGCTTATCACCTCTGAGTTTTGTTCAGTTCTTAATCTTGGGTCAGATGTCATTCTGTTGCTGTGCTTTCATTGATCTCCTGGCTTGGCTTTCAGATGCGACAACGTGCGAGTGTACAAGCTGGGACTATTTTCTGGCCTCTGGTGGACTTTGGCGCTTTTTTGTTGGATCAGCGACAAAGCATTTTGTGAGATCTGGTCATCATTCAACTTCCCATATTTGCACTGCGTATGGTGAGTCCATCGTGTTCGGATTCCAGTCCTTACCACAATTCCCGCCCCCCTCTCTCTGCCCTCCGTTTCCCAGTATTACATCTTGCCATATTTGTTGGATGAAGAGACTATATAGAAAACTCAGACCACCCTTCACCAACATCAGGGGTCCCCAAACTAAGGCCCACGGGCCAGATAAGGCCTGAGGGACTTGTTTATCTGGCCTATGGCAACCCCTGCCACCCGCTACCACCACCTGCTCTCAGTGGCGTAGCGTGGGTTGTCAGCACCCGGGGCAAGGCAAGTAATTTGTGCCCCCTAACCTGGGGCAAGGCAAGTAATTTGCGCCCCCCCCCGGTGCACTCTCCCTCCCCCAGATAGTCCCTCGCTCTCTCTCCGCACCGCACCGCACGCCTGGCACCCTCCCCTCCACAGTGGGCGGCGACCCGGCGGCTCGGATCGGATTCGCACAGCCAGCACTGCAGTGAGAGAGAGTGAGCAAGCCAGGTAGGGGCAGAGAGCTGCGAGTGCGAGTGCGCCCCCCCCAGATGTTGCGCCCGGTGCGGCCGGCCCCCCCTGCACCCCCCACGCTACGCCACTGCCTGCTCTTACCGGCGCTGCTCTGTGCAGCTGCCCACTTCTGGGTCGGAGGAACACTGACAATAGCTTGTGCGCATGCGCAAGCATTATTTCTGGTGCACATCCAGGTTGGGGGAGGCCCACGCACATGCTCACAAGCTATTTCCGGTGCTCCTCGGACTCAGAAGTGCGCCGGAAATAGCTTGTGCGCATGCGTATGGGCATGTGCTCCCTCGCCCTCCGGCCCATAGTGCGATCAGCGCTGGAAACCACCAGCTTGAGGTGCGGTAAGTTTGCTGACCCCTGACCAACGTGGTACCCGCCTCCCCGATGCCCATCGGCCCCCCCCAGCCCCACACACTAGAGGGCACCATGTTTGTTAAAGCTGGTCTGAGTTCTCAGTGTAGTCTGTGAAGGCTGATCCAGGCACTACAGGCATTCAACTCTGTTGTTTTTACAAAAATGTGTGTTGGGAGTGAAAAAAACGTTTTGTTGCCTTAATACTGCATTTACATTTCTAAGGAAACAGCCCTGTGCTTGGGGCAAAGCGCATCTTTTGCCTGCCTAAGGTCCCCGGTTCAGTCCCTGACATCTCCTGTTTCAGCCTCATGATGATCACCAGCTGAACATCGTGATATAGTGATATATCACGATGTCAAAAAGGAAGGAGTGCGAGGCACCAGGGCGGAACTGCTGCTGCTCCCGCCAGCACCTGGCCTGTGGAGGGAGGAGCCCCAGCCTCACAACAATAATATTATTATAATAATTTATTATTTATACCCTGTCCATCTGTCTAGGTTTCCCCAGCCACTCTGGGCGGCTCCCAACAGAATATTAAAAACACGATAAAACTTCAAACATTAAAAGCTTCCCTAAACAGGGCTGCCTTCAGATGTCTTCTAAAAGTCATTTAGTTGTTTATCTCCCTGACATCTGGCGGGAGGGTGTTCCACAGGGCGGGCGCCACCACCGAGAAGGCCCTCTGCCTGGTTCCCTGTAACCTCGCTTCTCGCAGGGAGGGATCTGCCAGAAGGCCCTCAGAGCAGGACCTCAGTGTCCAGGCTGAACGATGGGGGGTGGAAACGCTCCTTCAGGTATATTGGAATATTGTGAAGCTCCTTGACATCTGACGGGAGGCGAGTGCCACCACCAAGAAGACCCTCTGCCTGGTTCCTAGTAACTTCACTTCTCTCAGTGAGGGAATTGCCAGAAGGCCCTCAGAGCTGGACCTCAGTGTCTGGGCTGAACGATGGGGGTGGAGATGCTCCTTCAGGTATATGGAGATGCTCTTTCACAAGGCACTGGAGTGAAGCTTCTGCCAGCACCCAGCGCATGGAGGAAGCACTCAGCCTGCCTGCTCAGCAGGAGAAGGAATCAAAGGTGACGGCCTGCAGGGAAGCCCCCCCCCCCCAATATATGGCCAGGTTAAAACCCCAGCGCAATCTGGCCCTCAATCCGGCCCTAGACAATGTATCGATACATCGCCAAGGCCTAACGCACGGTTCCTTCTTTTCAGATTTGCAAGGAAATCAAGCAGAGCTTTTCTGCCTGCTCTTTGGTTTGGACTCAATCTGACCCTTATGCTGCCCTCCCTTTATGGTTTTGATCTATCGGTTACTTCTAAAATGAGGCTGCATTTTAAATTGCATTTGAACCTCTATTTTAAATTGCCCCCCCCATTATGTTTTTACTGTGATTTTTTTTAAAAAAAGTTTTGACAAATATTTTATTATTAAAATAATTCAACATTAGTAAAGGTAAAGGTACCCCTGCCCGTACGGGCCAGTCGTGTCCGACTCTAGGGTTGTGCGCCCATCTCACTTAAGAGGCCGGGGGCCAGCGCCGTCTGGAGACACTTCCGGGTCACGTGGCCAGCGTGACGAAGCTGCTCTGGCGAGCCGGCACCAGTGCAGCACACGGAAATGCCGTTTACCTTCCCGCTATAAAGCGGTACCTATTTATCTACTTGCACTTAGGGGTGCTTTCGAACTGCTAGGTGGGCAGGAGCTGGGACCGAAAGACAGGAGCTCACCCCGCCGCGGGGATTCGAACCGTCGACCATGCGATCGGCAAGTCCTAGGCGCTGAGGTTTTACCCACAGCGCCACCCGCGTCCCTTAATTCAACATTAATACATACATATTACAAATAAACTCTCTCTTTCCCCCCTATTATGTAATTACTGTGATTTTATTGGTGTTAGCTGCCCATTATGATGATGATGATGATGATGATGATGATGATGATGAATATCGGTTGCATGCTGGTGGTGAGGAGCAAGCTGTACTCACCCTCCTCTGTTTCTGTTCTGCCCCCTCAGGCACATCCTCATTTGCATTGCCGCTTACCTGGGCTGTGTGTGCTTCGCCTACTTCGATGCCGTCTCAGAGATCCCTGAGCAGGGCCCGGTCATTAAGTTCTGGCCCAGCGAGAAGTGGGCGTTCATCGGCGTCCCTTACGTCTCCCTCCTCTGCGCGCACAAGAAATCGCCCCTGAAGATCACATGATGTTCGACGGTTCTAACCTGCAGGAGGAGAGGCCAGAGAACGAGACCTGTGCCTTTCTCCCTCTGTCTCTTTACAAACTGCGGTTCTGCAAAGGGAACCACGAGGGTGTGAGCTGCGTTTTTCCTGCCTCCCACCCCTCTCTCTGGCTCCCAAGCAAAGTTCTCAGGAGCGAGCAGCAATGGCAACTCTTTTGCACCCCTTCTCCGTGGTTTTGGCAGAACTGGAGTTTCCCCCCCATTAGAAGTCTTGAATTATAGTACTGGCAATGCTTTGCCGTGTGCGTTTTGCATAGCGTTCTCTAGCTGGAACTAGACATCGTGGGAGATGTGCGGTTGTTGTTGAAAAGGCGCCAAGCTCTTTTCCCCCTCCCTCAACCACCTACCTCCCCCTACAAAATGTGTGGCGTCTTCCACAATTGAACTCTGCCTCCCTTTTAATCGGCTGCCAGCTGCTCTTGCAGGGCAGGGGCGCCCAGAATGCTCTGACATCACAGCATGTCAACTTTGACAATGCCACGCGATTTCCCATAAAGCCCAGCTCCTGACAAAACCCCTCCGGTCACCTCCGAGAGAGTATTATAGAGGCAATCTTTCGTTGTGAAGTAACCACAGGATCCAGCTGTTACTGAAGGCTTTTGAAAGGTTTGCTTTGTAGTTCTACCACTATCGCCTCTCTCACAAACTTGGGAGGATATTTATACCGACGGCATCTTCAAGGACAAAATATATTTCTAGCCAATCTAGTCAGAAGTTGTTGTTGGGTTTTTTGGAGGGGGGGAGGCAGGGATTCACAAGGAAATATGTTTTGAGAAGCCGGCTTTTCTTCTCAGTTGCTTGATTTAGTAGTTTGTAGGCTTAGCACTGAGACTGTTCTGCTCTAGGTCTCCTCCTGTTGTACTATGGTAAACTCATTCTCACTGGGAATTGCCAACTTAAGAATGGCAGCTGAGTCGGTGCTGTGAACCCCTCCCTTGTTGATTTCTGCAGATCAGGCTGCTGCTTACGGCATAGGAACAAGCCAGCCCAGGTTGCCCCTGTCTTGTCCATTGTCCCCCTTACTTGGCAGTGTGATTATCTAGTGGCCACTTGCCATTAGTTGCCACTTGAAGGAAAAAAACAAAACTCGCGTGCATCTATACGATAATCTTTATTGTCATTGTCCCATACAGAACAACGAAATTGAAAAATCTACATAAAACATTCAAAACCCAACAAGCCTGCTATCCCAGCTGTCCCAACCTGGTTAGCCCCCTAAAAACTCTGATACCCCATTTTTAAATACAATATACTCCCATAGAGACTCTCTACACTGCGTTTAAAACCAAAATTGCATTTGGGTAGAAACTGTTTCTCAGGCGGCTAGTCCTAGTCTTTATAACCCAGAAGGCAGAAGCTGAAAGAGATCATTTCCAGGGTGGGCACCATCCTGCACTATCTCTGCAGCTTTCTTATGGCACCTGGAAGCATCGGTTTGATCCAAGGTGGGAAGAGTGCACCCAATTATTCTCTCTGCAGTCTTTACAACCCTATTCAGAGGAAGGAGCTTTTTTCCACTTACCTTTTTGTGATGTTCATCTCCCAGGCTTCCGTAGAAGGCCTTGAATTTGTGCAAATTCGCAGTTGCCACCTCGGATCCCCTCTCTTTACTCAGGACTACGAGGCTGGCGGTGTGGAAGATGCCTCGGGAGAGATGCCTCCAATCCATTGGCGTGACTGCATTGCTCAACCACCATTTTAAGCAGAGCTGTGGCACTTGGTGGTGGAGGTGGTTTGGCAGTGCCAGGGGGCTGGGGGTCCTGGGACAGACCTTTTTCTCCCCCCACCCCTCGAACCTTCCCCAGTTGGAATGCTGGCTGCCTTGTACAACCCTTAGACATCATGTGTTTGTCAATGACCTCCTGCTTTTCAAGTTATCGCAGCAGAAATCTGGGTTGAGTTGGCAATGGAAGTGGAGATCAGCCATAGGTGCTCTTTATAAGGTTGGGCCTTTGAGGGCAGTGTGAATAAGGTATTCAATATTAGTCCTACTCAGAGGTGTCCCATTAAAACCAACTGGTATTACTAACTTAGGCCCATTCATTTCAGTGGGTCTACTCTGCGTGAATTCAGTTGGGCTGGAAAATGGGATGGTAGGTTAAAAGCTCTAAATGCATGAAAATCTCTCCTTCCATTGAGAGATTTGAATTGCAAGATCTAAGAATGAACCTTCAGATTCCGATCTATTTGCTTGAGCTCTGAGCTTCATCCTTATTATTTGGGGCTGTTTGTCAATCTATGACAATAAGCAGACTAAAAAAAACACTGTTAGGTGATTGTGGGCAAGGAAGCAATTAACCAATTAAACACTTCATTATTAACATATAATTAACATATATGTATATATCATGATGCACACTTTTCTGGCTGCTGTTTCTGTTGAGACATATTGGCCTTGATTTTTAATAGATTAATCCCCACCAATGAAATGAGATGTTAAAACAAATAAAAAATAAAATAAAATCCACATTTAGCTAATTGTGCCCCAAGTACTGATTGAAATGACTGAACGTGGCTTTATTATCCCACCTTCAGTTCCCTTTTGGTAGCAACTGAAAAATGCATTGAGTTCTTGGAAAGAGATTAATGTAACAATAAGCCACCAGATTTTTTGAAAAACCGATTTACCTTTTAATCTGCATTTAAATCCCCGGCTCTTTGCGAGCAAATAAATGAACTCTGAAAGGTTGAAGTTTAGCTGTCAAATATGGGGTTGTTGTTTTTTGCCACATGTTGCCATGACAGAGTTTTAGAGAGCACTAATATTCTGGCACCTGTTTTAGTTTTAAGGAGGTTGCAGTTTCAACAACAGCGAAGACTGTGGTTCACAAGCTGAATTCATGAAAGCTGTTTCAACTTTTAGGACAGCATGATGCAAATGTTGCATGAGCCATTGGCACAATCTATAACATCTGACCAGAAAGCATGACGATTAATATAGACCTCAGAGAATCTAGCTGCTTTGGAGAGATACATCATTTTTTTGGGTCCCAACTCCAGGTATAACATACCTTGTTCTAAACTGTATTCTAACCCCAAAATTTAGCTTTTTAATTTTACCCAACTCCATATAAAGCTTAATGACAAAGCAGTTTTAATGTTGTGTAGGTGCTTCCTGCCTTCTCCCTTCACAAGAACTAGGAAACGGAGCAGGTAGCCTTCCAATTAACCATAGTTTCCTCATTTGTCCAAACCAGGAAAAATTATGGTTAACACTTTGAAGGAGCCGGGGTATTAAACCACCATTTGAAGCTGGCTTCAATGCCTGGCTTGGGCAGATGCTACTCACTAACCATGGCTCCCCGGTTCCAACAAAGAGCGGTGGAAGATGGCTTGGTTTGTTTTCTGATGTACACAAAAGTTCACGCTCAGTGGCTTATTAAGCTGAGATATGGTCCCTCTAACTCAATAAGCTGAGAGCTCAAACTTGATTTCTGATGGGCCACCTAACTGGCCCAGGTGGTACCTCCATGTTTTGATGGGACAGGAGCATGGCTTACCTCATCGTCAGATGTGTGGCATTGGCACATGAGACAGACTCCCCCACTTCTGGCTCGGAAAACCCACGGCAAGGCCCATTTCAAACTAAAAGGCTTTGGCTCTGGCTGACCTCAAAAGATTTTCATGCAGAAGAGCCTAGATAGGAATGTGCACCCCTTTTCCCTATTTCCTTTCTTTGCACTTCTCTGCTCCAATTTATTTTATGTTTATTAGGGTTTTCAGGGTTACCACCGTCTGTCTTCGTTTTTGTTTTTAAGCTTAGGAAATTCGTGATAATACACCAGTACAGTGTTAACCCTCAACGTGTGTTTTGGTTTTCTGCGGATGTTAAAATACACACACACAAACCATATACCGTGAATTGCTTAAGGACTCAACGCAACTCATGGGATGGTACCACTTGACAAGAATGCAACCTAGCTAGCGTTTTAAAAGTGAGCAAGTTTCATGTAAAACCTAGCAAGCTTTTAATTCCTTTGTGTATGATTTAGTAAAATGTTCAGTGTTAAATCTTCTTCACTGTGTACTGCAATAAAATCTTTCCTTTGGAACTTCTCTCTGAAAAGAATGGGTTTAATAGAGGCTGTGACGGAAAGAACCGTTAGTAATTTCCGTCGCCATCTATAGAACAGGGAAGCCAATGCAATGCCCCTTTCTGTAGCCTGAAACAGGCTGAAATGTATATAGTTCTTCTTTCTAATATAGCAGGTATCCTTTCCATTACAGAGATGTAGTATTTTGAGCAGTATTAATGGAGGTAACTGCAGAGGGGTCAGGCAGAGGTTACCGATAGGTTTGCAGAAAGCTCTGAACTTCTTATTATTTTTTCTGCAAAAGGAAAAAACCAGTACTTGGAAAAAAATTAAACGTTTCTGTAAAAGTCACATTTTTTTCAGTATTTGGAATTTTGCTTTCAGACTTTTTATTTTGATCCACTTTGGAACTGGGGAGAGATTACAGTTTCACAAACTTATTTGGCTTTCCCAGACCCTCAAAGTGTCCCTATTTTCCAGGGACAGTCCTGAATTTACAGAAGCCACTCCAATTTCTGATTTGAATGCCCCACTTTTCCTTACTTAGCACATCCTTATTTTCATTGGAGAAATGCTGGAGGATATGATTTCCTTTATGAAGTACAGTGGTCCCTTGGTTCTCAAACTTAATCCGTTCCGGAAATTCCGTTCCAAAACCAAAGCGTTCCAAAACCAAGGCATGCTTTTGCATAGAAAGTAATGCAAAACAGATTAATCCCTTCCAGACTTCTAAAAACAACCCTTAAAACAGCAATTTAACATGAACTTTATTGTCTAACGAGACCATTGAACCATACAATGAAAGCAATAGACCATGCACAATCAATCAGTAGCTGAACTGGGTTCCACAGTCACACACACACACACACACACACACACCAAAATAAATAACAAATACAGACAGACCTCAGCGTAACACTCAAATTGGAAGTGTGGCACTCAGATTGGAAGTGTAACACTCAAAACGGAGCATGTTCGGCTTCCGAAAAACATTCGCAAACTGGAACACTTCCGGGTTTGCAGTGTTTGGGTTCCAAGTTGTTTGAGTACCAAGGCATTTGAGAACCAAGGTACCGCTGTATCTCTTATTGGAGAGAATTGGGGGAAATCTCTCACTGTGGCATCTAGTTCCACACGGGGGCAGCATTGACCTAACAGTGTGAACTTAATGCAGGCGAGAAACTCTGCAGAAACTTGGCAGCATGTCACAAAGAGGTTTCTCCATAGCAAAGCAGTGGAACCATTTTTCTTCTGCCTCTGTTACTTGAAATTCATTAAGGTATGCTTGCATTGCGAGGTGTGTGTGTGTGTGGTCAAGATGACACTCTTGACGCTCTGTGTCTCTCAGCCTGGACACTGAGGTCCAGCTCTGAGGGCCTTCTGGCGGTTCCCTCATTGCGAGAAGTGAGGTTACAGGGAATCAGACAGAGGGCCTTCTCAGTAGTGGCGCCCGCCCTGTGGAACACCCTCCCATCAAATGTCAAGGAAATAAACAACTATCTGACTTTTAGAAGACATCTGAAGGCAGCCCTGTTTAGGGAAGTTTTTAATATTTAATGCTGTATTGTTTTTAACACTCGATTGGAAGCCACCCAGAGTGGCTGGGGAAACTCAGCCAGATGGGCAGGGTATAAATAATAATAATAATAATAATAATAATAATAATAATAATAATAATTCCAGCTCTTATGATTCTATGGCTGTGACATGGGACTTTCCTGGACCTACTGCCCCCCCACCTGCCCCAGCTGATCCTGAGGCTGTGAGGTATAGTGTGAGGAGCTACATCTGTAAGTCACAGTGGGCAGAAATCAAGGAGGGACCCACCCCCTTGCCTAAGCCAATGTAGCCCTCTTGATTGAACCCAAAGTTAGTCCCCCTTACCTGTGATGATGACAACATACCAAAATTTTTTGGGGGAGGCTGCAAAACAGTTGAGCCAATAGGAGTTTGCACCTATGCCGCTCATCTAGGACCACCAGGGCAGATTTACCTGGGACCAACGTGGCCCCCTCCCCATTTGGGTTTGTTTTTTCATTTATTTTTGTTGCTGAAAGGCTTACCCGCTTTGAGGGACCCCTGCCCTTTTCTATTGTTTTGGGGTGTGCTTAGGTGTTTTACCTGTTTGGGGCAGTGGTCCTGACTGAGCACTGCCGATTTTTCCTCCTGTGAAACTACCCACGACAGTTTCTTTGACGTCTTAAAGGTTCCCCTGCACCAAAAAACATTGGGGCACCTCTTGCAAGTGCTTGTGATAAAAAAAAAGGCCAGTGTTTTAAAAGTCAATTGCCCAATTAATTACGGACGCTTAAAAATAATAATAAAAAATCTGATTCTTCAACTAAGCACTGTAACTGCCGCTTAAATATTGCAGCCCTGCATTAAATTAATTACTTAATTGCTGCTAGGATTTTAATAGCCAGAAAATGGGAAACACAAGAATTACCAACGGTAGAAGAATGGCAGATGAAGATGATGGAATTTATGGAGCTGGCTGATCTCACCGGGAGAATCTGCGACCAGAAAGAAGAGGAATACCAAGAAGACTGGAAGAAATTTAAAGACTATTTGAACGAATATTCTAATATTAAAGATATGTAATCACTTGAAAGAACCAATCAGGCCTAGGATTAAATTAGATTTAAATATATAAATAAGAAAATGTATTATAAGAAAGGTAAAGAAATTGGAACATGACTGCAATACTGTTTTATGAAATAATATATTGGAAACTGCTACATTCATATTAAGAGGAAATTCAGATGGAGGAGATTAGAGGAAGTCAACCAAAATGTTTATGAAAATGCATTTTAATGAATTAATTGAAATTTTTTTTCTGTTTAGGTATCTTGTTTGCTATTTTTTCTTCTTTTTCACTTTTCAATTGTGTTGTTGTATATTTTCTTTTTTCTTATGTCTATTGATGAAATTGAATAAATATTATAAAATAAAATAAATTAAATTAATTACTTAGTTAAGGAACAGGAAGACTTGTTCTCTGTGTATATGTATGTTTTTGCATTTGTCTGCCTTGCTTTCAGTGGTTCTGTGGCAGTCCATAACTCTTCCACTACCTTTCATCAGAAGCACCAGCCCATTCTGTACCTTGCGCAGAGCTGCCCTCGTCCAAGAAAGGTGCTCTGGTAAGAGGTTTAAGGATATATAAAGACGCTTGCATCAGGTTCCTGCCACTGAGAGATGTCCGGCTCCATGCAAGAGCCGCTCACAAGGTGGACGGCACATGGCTTCTCCCTGTGCGCGGCGGCTGTGCGTGAGAAAGAGGGCTCTGAGTTAATGAAACAAGCTTTACCTCAGACCTTGCTTAGCCAGTCAGAGAGGGCAGCTCCATCTGCAGTCCTCCCAGTTCTCAGTGCTGTTATCTCAGCCTGTGCTGTTTCCTAAATTGTGACTGACAGGTGTAGATGGATTTCCTCGCAAACGAAACCGTAGCTTTAGAATGGAAAAAGCTTATTTGCCCAATGTGGTGGGAGACTTCACAGAGCCGCTCAGTCAGAAGGGGGAACGTCAAACTGTGTCCGCAGCCCAAAGAATGTAAAAACCAGCAGAGTTGGACGCTGTGATTTGTAACTGGCAATTGCACTACACAGACATAAAGGTAAAGGGACCCCTGACCATTAGGTCCAGTCGTGACCGACTCTGGGGTTGCGGTTCTCATCTTGCTTTATTAGCCGATGGAGCCGGCGTACAGCTTCCGGGTCATGTGGCCAGCATGACTAAGCCGCTTCTGGCGAAGCAGAGCAGCGCACGGAAACACCGTTTACCTTCCCACCAGAGCGGTACCTATTTATCTACTTGCACTTTGACGTGCTTTCGAACTGCTAGGTTGGCAGGAGCAGGGACCGAGCAACGGGAGCTCACCCCGTCACGGGAATTCGAACCGCCGACCTTCTGATCGGCAAGTCCTAGGCTCTGTGGTTTAACCCACAGCGCCACCCGCAATTGCGCTACACAGACTTAGCACCAAGTAATTTCTGGTCCATTTTGCACCAAGGAGACACTTCTGTAAATTACGCAAGTGGATGCTAAAGTTTGTTGCGACAGTAAAGCCTTTACAGTGAAATATTAGGTATGTCTACTCAGAAGCAAGTCCAGCTGTGTTCAGTGAGATCTGCTCCCAGGGGATTGCCGTTCCTGTCTGTCCATTAGCCATTTAAGTCCACAGAGCCTATGTTGTGTGGGAGTAAGTCAAAATGACCCCCGTGTGACTTGCTTCAGAGTAGACGTACATAGAATGGCACTGCTACTTCTGTGTGTAATCTCTTACATAATTTGCTCACTTATTTTCCTACTTGCCTGAACCTATCAATCATTTCCTTCTTTAGTCCCACTTAAATGATGAATGCCTTATTTGCTACTTGGGTGCATAGCAACCGAATTGCTTTATCTATTTTATTTAAACACCAAGCTTCAAACGAGACTAGGTCCTGGTCTATGTATTCCCCCCGAGCCCCAAATCTTGGCACACCACCATCTCATTCCCCCAATGCTTTCTTTCTTTCTCTTGATCACTGTTGGCGCATATTCTGGTAGGATAGCTCAGCGGGCAGAGCATGAGGCTCTTAATCTCAGGGTTGTGGGTTTGAGTCCCACATGGGGCAAAATAATTCCTCATAGTCCCTTCCAACTCTACAGTTCTAGAATTCTCTATATATGGTGAAGGCTTATGACTTATGTGCATAGTCTGTGTGTCCCACCAGTGAGTTGATTCAAGTGTTTGGAACAACTGATCGCAAAGAGAGCAAAGTTCTTCCTGCCTGGGTTGATTCACATGCTCATCGGGCCCCCTCAAATACTCTCCTCATATCACAGGCCTTGAATGGACAATATGTTTGCTGAATATGTACCTTTTTACCTTGGTTTTTGACACTTTATTTTTAGGACCCACCATATACATATTTTTGTTTGTTTTTAACACTTGTAGTTGCAAGAACAGGTGCTAAGGAACACGACAATAGAGTTTGCCAGAGAATGTACTATCGAACATGTAAAAATTGACAAAACACATTTGCTGAAATTGTTAAGAAGCTGGAAACAACACTATCATCTCTTAGCTCAGCTCTTTTTTTAAAAAAACAAACCCTTGTCTTTGTAATAATTGCACGTCAATTTTTGTACAGTAACTGATGCAGGCACGAGACTGAAATTGGCAAAGGAGCTAATTAACCCTGTGCTGTACAAGTCTTAACAATAATGAGCTGCAGCCCTCTTCCTTAGTCAATGCCTCCCCCCAAACTACTTCCCCCCCCTTACAACCTCTTGCGAAATGCTTCAGTTCCTGCTATGAGTTGCCATCATGTCACACTGCCGACTTTAAATCACCAGATTTCCTGCATGTGCTCTTGAGCACTGTGACGTTAACATATGAGAGTGCTGGAGGTGAATTAGTTAAACAAGTTACCCAATCAGAACCCGGGGGTGGAGTCAGAGGGACTATAAAACCAGCTCTGGGAGGGGTGAAAGGGGAGTTCGTTGGGAGTTGGGTGGTTGGTTGGAGTGGGAGTGAATTGGGATAGAGTCTGTGGGTAGGTTGAGTTAGTGTAGTGAAATAGGTTGAGTCAGGAACAGTTAGGAGCTAGGAAGACAAGTAAATATCTGAGAGGTGGTTTAGTGAGTGAGATCAGGTAGTGGAAGTTATAGGTCTGGATAGGCACCCCATGATTGAAATTGACCGATACCGTTTATGAAACCACACGCTTGTTAAACTGCAATAAATAAACAGAAGTTTATGTTCCAATTTAAACCTGACTGGACTCAGTATTGTACCAGGTAGGGCCTGGGTGGTGGCAGCGAGAAATCAAGTGGTGGCACAGGGTGAAACGTCTGGGGACCCTGTGTGATCGCCACAAGCACACCTGTTGCTAAACACAGAGGTGCTGGCACAGTCCCATATGAGCCCGGCGCACTCTTCCTGGCACCTGCCAATGCTAATCTGGGTGAGATAGAGCTGCTTTTTCGAGGGGCTAAATTTCCTTCGCTGAGACTCTCTGCCTTTGGTCTGCTACCTGCCCCCTGTCCTCCATTAAAGCCTCTAGCAGGAAGCCTTGTGGGGCAGGCTTCAAGTCGCGAGAGAAGCTTAAGGGTGGCAGAGCAGCCTTGCACTTAATAAGCTATTTTGATAGATATTTTTGACTGTTGACTAGCTGAAGCCATCAGCAGGAAGTGGGCAGTGCGGGAAAGCCAAGCTCTTTGAGCACCCAGACTCCCTTGCCTACCTAGACGGGCACAGTTGCTGGACTTTCGAGGGACCACTAGCTTCAAAAAACAGAAAAGCATCTTGCTGAGAGACTACCATATGACTTCCTTGCTGCTAAGCAGCTTTCATCTAAAAATATCTAGGTCCGAAGTTGCTACAGCGATAATTGGAAACGTACCAATTTAAATCTCGGTGATGTGTTTGGTGCGATGACAACTATCTCTGGGGGGTGAGAGCTATGTCATGAACAGTACAGGGGCAGAGCCCAGAACAGGAACCTCGTGCCAAACTCCCTCCAGCAAAGAGTTCTAAATAAAGTTTATATATTTAAGAAGACACATTGCTCCTCTGCCCAAAGAAGCCTAGGCTTTGTTAGGTTTGCTGGGATCTGTAGCTTTGTGTGGTACAAACTATGTCTCCCAAGGTTCTTTGGGAGGTGGAGTTGGAGGAGAAAAAGAAAACACAGCCTTGTTTAGGTCGCTCACGTTTTAAATTTGTTCATTTATTTCCACACTTATATGATTTTTAAGTTACACAAGGTGCCTTATGAGGAGTTACAGGAACACAGAGTAGCTGTGGAAAAGTGTACACGAGTCACTATAATTAAAATTCAGTACTTATAGTGAAGAAATACATTCAGAAGAATATTTCTGCAACACTTATGTACAAATAAGAGCTTTCACACTATGTACAAATTTTTTATTCACAGAGAAAATACTGATTCATTTGTCCCATTTTCATTCGAGGAATAGCAATAAATAAATTCACATAAAAATAAATTATTATTTTGGGCCTGCATATATTAATTTCTTTTTTTTAAAAAAAAACCAAAACACAATTCTTTAAAATAAGTAAATAATTAGCAGCTTGAAATCAATACTCTCCCCCTAAGTAACAAAGGAAACATGGGTTTGCTTGCTTGGGATTTTTTAAAAAATACTCTATTAAAAAAATAATATATGATTGTCATTCATAACGCTTTATCAAAGTTTTCACAATCAATGGCTGATCTTGAGAAAGTGCAAATTTGTTACTGAACTGCAATTTACAGGATACTTATTCAGAAGTAGTTCTACTGACGTATGTAGAGCTATTCTGGAAAAAGTAATTTGCAAACTGCAGCAGTGGAACGACACAGGTACAGCTTTCCAGGTCATTCCCCCAATGACTAAATGTGATGTTGGAGGCTTTTGCAATATTAATTTCTGAAATCAACTTAAAAACAAAAAAAAGTTGCTATCAAGGTGGTAATCTGAACTTGGAGAATCAAATTTTTGGAATTACACCGGAGAAGGACTGCATGGAACCTCTGCTTTGTATGAATAAAGTTGAAGGATCAATCCCTGGGATCTCTTGTTAGGGCTAGGGAAGAAACTCAAAGAAGGTGCAGTCAGCTAGTAGAGACAGTACTGAACTAAATGGACCAATGGTCTAACTCTGTGTAAGGCATGCTGCCTAGGTTGGTGGGCAATGTTCCCTGTTAAAAAAGAAATGCAATTCGCATTGAGTGCCACTATCTACAGAACACCAGCAGCCTTCAGAGGCCCCCTGCAGTACTGTTAACAACCCGCTTTTTCAAATCAGAATGACGTGATTCTTCAGGGCTCTAAGGTAGACCCCTGGACTGTTAAGTCCAGTCAAAGGCGACTATGGGGTTGTGGCGCTCATCTTGCTTTCAGGCCAAGGGAGCCAGCATTTTCCCCCAGACAGCCTTCGGGGTCATGTAGCCTGCAGGACTAAACCGCTTCTGGCGCAACAGGACACTGTGATGGAAACCAGAGCGCACGGAAACACCATTTACCTTCCTGCTGCAGTGGTACCTATTTATCTACTTGCACTGGCGTGCTTTCGAACTGCTAGGTTGGCAGGAGCTGGAACAGAGCAACGGGAGCTCACCCCGTCGCGCAGATTCAAACCGCTGACCCTCGGATCGGCAAGCCCAAGAGGCTCAGCGGTTTAGACCACAGTGCCACCCCCGTCCCTGGTAATTCAGGGGTCTATGGCAGACTGAAATAACGCAAAGCTTCACATTTTGTTATTACTGAGGTCTCCAAGAGGTGGAAAGAGGGAGTGCTTACAGCACCCCCTTAAGAATTTAATTGGGGGAAAGCCATCACAGGCAACCGTGTAGAATTCCCTGTACACCTGAAAGATGGAACGCATTCCATCTCCATCAGGGATCAGTTACTTTATTTTCAGTTTGATACTCTTTCCCCATCACTTCTCACACAAAAAATTGGATCAATTTATATTTATATAACAGGGTGTCAGTTTTTCTATACTGTGCATAGATTAATTGGCATCTGTGAGATAGTTTGGTGCATGTTGCCCTGCAGTTGCTTTGCGATGCTGCAAGCTCCTGTCTGACAATGATTTGTTCTGCTGCTTTGTTCTGTTTCTTATCTGGCTTTTTGATGATAGCTAAGAAACACTGCAGAGTTTCAATGCTGCCTGCAGCTTGGAATGCCTTGTTGAGGCAGCAGGGCAGGTTGCAAAGGTGTTATCTACATAAGCCTATGGGCACCCATTCCTGTTACTTAGTTTTTGCATCTAACAGTGCAACCCTAAAGGTAAAAGGTAAAGGATCCCTGGATAGCTGGGTCCCGTCAAAGGCGACTAAGGGGTTGCGGCGCTCATGTCGCCTTCAGGGAGCTGGCTTTGTCTGCAGACTGCTTTCCGGGTCATGTGGCCAGCAGGACTAAACCGCTTCTGGCACAATGGAACACTGTGGCGGAAACCAGAGCGCACGGAAACGCAGTTTACCTTCCCGCCACAGCACAACCTATTTATCTACTCGTTACTTAGTGTTTGCATCTAACAGTGCAACCTTGTACAGGTCTATTCAGTCGCACCGAACGCAACGTTGCACTGTTACGGTCGCCTGGTCTGAACAAGGGTTCCTCTTGCCAGCTGTGCTCTCCCAAACATCACAGATGTTTGCAGGGTGGCGGCGGCAGATGCACACAGAGGGAGAAGAGGGAACCACAACTGTGCCAGCGCCGCTACTGCAAGTTTTTAGTCAAGTCTGGCTCACGGGTCTCATTTCCAGGATACAGGATTGCAGCCCAAGTGTGTGTGTTTAAATGAACCTGAAGCATGTTTGGGCGCAAGTTCCATTGGGGTCCACGCACTTTACATGCAAGCTGAATGTGTTTCTGTACACGAGAAATCTGCACTTAACGCCTAACATCTAACCATTTCGAACTTAATTCAAAATCGCCATCTACATCCATTCAAGTGACCGTCACTAGAGAAGCTTTTCCGTCTGCATGCAAAGAAAACCTCACTTGTATTACAGCTCTGATGGGGATGTCGGTACTAGTTTAAACTAGCAGGAGCTGAAGCACTCAGGGGACATTTTATTTTTAACTGCAGAAGGACCAGAAATTTGCAGAGAAAGCTATCAAGAGCAATGCACCACTTAAATCTCACTGGTGCTTCTCAAAGCAGGAACTGCAGCCCTTTACAATGGTGATGTGAAATTCAACCAAGCCTAATCTATGAGAAGTACTACTTTCTGTAATCTATAAAGGATCTCAGGCATACCTGACTACGGAGTTTTGAAAAGCATACAGTCATCTCACTGATATTAAAATGTCCAAGAAAGTATTGGGCAAAGTCTTGGATTAACAGAGGTCAGCCTGATGTTTCATAACTACACAGAATTAGACAGCATCAGGGCTGTTGTGTACTCTGCGCTAAAAACAAATTTTAATTAAGCGCCTAAGGAATTCAAGTCCTGCGCCAAGAAAAGCTGAATTCTGCAACTGGAATTAATTATGTTAATTTGCCTCTCTTTTTTTTCCTGAGAAGGGTCAAAGAGTTACTAAGAGAAGAGAAGTCATACGTCCTACTATTGGAAACTAAGCCTCCATTCTGGTTTCTGAGATTGTCTACGCTTTCAGTGGTCTAGGCCCTGATGGAGTTATTCTTCCCATTGTGTCTTGTAAATACATAGTTATGCCTTGACAGCACTAAGGGGGTAATCAGGGCACAAATAAACATGTGTGGCTGCACTTCATGTGCTGATGATGCCAATGATTTGTGCTACAAGGTTCTAATAACCTAATATTGCACTTTTACCTTTCCAAACAACTAGGAATGCTGAAGCCATGGAAACCGAGCGGTGGAAAGCACAGAACTCTGCGAGGAGCATCTCTGCCAAACGGAGGCTCCAGCCATTTGTTGGAACTGTTTGTTCCTAAGGTTCTCTGTCCCTCTCCAAATGTCACTGTGTTGTTCTGCAGAACCACCCACCCCACAGCTTCCTGCACAGTTGTCTCCCCAAATGGTGTTTTTGAAAAGCTAGCCTACTTCTGAGTCAGCGGCCTTTCTTCCTATGACATGCATTCCAAACCCTTAATCATAATCCTGCATCTGAAGCTGCTCCAATTTTAATGTGGATTTTGATTCCTGAGAGATGAAGTGCCGTACAGCTTCTTCCTACCCCAAAATGCAAATTCTCTCTCCCCCCTCCCAATGTCTTTATTGCAGGTGTGAATCTGCAAGTAAAGGCTACAAACAGCTATTGGATAAAAATGATCTATGATGTTTTGTCAGCCCACCCAACTCAAGCAAGTTAGTACATGCCAACTTCATCAATGCCATTACATCATTACCTTTAGAAGTGAAGCTACTGAACTGCAAAAGAAGAGAAAAAAACAGTTTTCCTCAGCTAATCATGCAAAGGATTGTTCAGCTTAAGAACTGCAACCAGTTTTTCCACAGAACCAGCTTATGGTCTTGCTGTTAGCATAAAAGGCTCTAAATGACTCGGGACTCAAGGACCTGAGGATCATCTTACTCACTGCCAACCGACCCAGGGATTACGATTGGCAGGAGATGCCCTGCTCTTCGTTTCATCCATGGCAGAAGGCAGAAGGGCAGTGGCATGAGATAGGGAGTTCTTGGTGACAGCGGCCCATAGATGGAACTGCCCTCACAGCTGACATTTTGAAAAGAAAGCTGAAGACCGCTATGGCAGGCATGTCCAACCAGTCGATCACGATCTACCAGTCGATTGCGGGGTGTCTGTGGTTGATCATGGTGGATCGTCCCCCCCCAAAGCTCACCCCCTCCAAAAAAACTCAACAACAGTAGATCACAGTCTCTTGCAAGTTGGATGTGCTTGTTCTATGGGCATGAACAAATTATACTTTAACTTTTCAAACAAAGATAAAAAGGGCCAAGATAAAAAGAAGTGCTTTGGGTATGTCCAAGGGCTTAGAGGCCTCCAGAGCAATCTCTGACCTCCCCCACAACCTCCCCACCCAGTGTCCTATCACAACCGATTTGCATTTCAGAAGAGATGTTTGTGAAACACAAGTGAAAGCTCCCTCTTTATGGGCAAACAGATCTTTGAATCCTAGCCCAGGTATTTTAACACAACGTACGGATATTAACTTGGGCTGCAATCCTGTGAGATGGCAGAAAGCCCTGCTAGATTCTGGAAGCTGGAGTAAACCTCAAGGAACATGCATAGAATTTACAACATGGCGGTATGTGTGTCAGTATCAAGCCCAGCCCTGGATGCAGCCCCAAAGGGCACAATGAACAAACAGGGCCTCAAAAGGGCACCAGGGATGTTCCAGGAAACAACAACAAACAAAAGTTTGCCCAGGAAGATGCTGTAGCAGCTTCGAAACAAGAAAGGAACAGCAGTTATGCTGCTAGTATTTGGTAATTTTCTTGCTTTCACTTGTTATCTCACTTTCCACCACTTTTGTTTTAATATGCCTAGGCTAATATCTAGGCTTGTTTTCTGTGATTTACCTGGATATAGCTATGCATGACTATAGCTATGTGCAGATGCATGAATACACAGAGTACAAAGGAAAGCGGAAGTGTGAGACGAACAGGAAAGCTCAGCATCAACATCTGCTGAGTCCTCAGTTATATGGTCTTAAGTATCATGTTTCCATGGCGCATGGGTGACCTAGGATATCAAGAACACTGGTAATAAATCACTCAAGGAACTGAGATGGCATGAGTTTTAACAAGGTAGAAGATGCTTCACAGATAAGTGCTGATTATTGTAGAAGGAAGGGCTGGTTTTTTTAAAAAAGCTTTTTACAGCTGTTCTATTTAATGCTGAGTCTTAGTAAATATGAAACCTCTTTTGCTTCTCCTTTGCTACTGTCCCTCTTCCTGGGGCTTCTACAGGAGATGGATGAAACTTTAATTGTTCACTGTCCCAATTAGATCTTCACATTTCTCAGCAATTTCAGAAAACGGCTTCAAACCACTTAGTTCCACATCCCTAGAAATGATTTACCTTCTCAAACATCCCCAGAGTTTTAGCAGAAAAGGAACGTGGAAGTGTGCACAGCAGTGCAGGTAACAAAAGGAAATAACCTATGGGATTTATCCGCTTCTGTTCTTGTCCCCATCATAGAGCAGTTTTGAAATTCTATTTTAAAAAGCTACACGGAAGCCACACTAGCATCTTTCATATGACAAGGCAAATGCACTAATGGAAACAGCATTTTAAATGACTTTGTATCCTTACAGTATTGCTGCACTACCAAAATGAGTATATTTACTTAGTAGTGGTACATTTTTATGTAAATGCTGTGGGCGATGGGAGTCCACACTTCAAATCCTCAGTGTGTGTTTTACCTGTGAGTACCTCAAAGATGTCTTGCTAATATATATATATATAGATGAAGAACAATAGCAAAAATGCAGAGATCCTTCTAAGGAAGCCAGAGCAAGCCAGGGTGCATCTTTTTGGGATTAAAGGCTGGTTCTCACATGCATGGACATCGCTTGACCTCGATGCTGCACACCTGAGTGTGCAAACTTCCGCCACTGGAAAAGTATTGTATAAGAGGCAATGCACAACCTCTGTGATATGCGACCTGTGATGCTTCTTTCACACATGTACATAATAGCTGCTTGCTGCTGGAGTAATGCTGTGATAAGCAGGAACATACAGGAGATGCAAGTATCCGAACTTTATTTTTTTGTTTAACTCGACTGGCCTCATATAAAGGTTATTGATTTCTCACAGTCTGGGTGTGTGTGGATCAACCCAACTTCTACTAATCTGCTCTAAACATCTGCACGCTTCTCAAACCTGCAGAGCCTCCGTGTCCACGCCACGTGCTAGCTGCACCGGAACAGCACACGATCCACGGAGAGTCGTCTCTTGTCTGTCGTTCGCTTCATGCTGACAGCACTGGGTACTGATAACTCTTTCTGTTACATTACATGAACAGATAAAATCCCAAACAGGAGAATTGCGTCTCCCAAAAGATGGATATCGGCATTTTCCTGTATGTTTATAAGATATTGCGTTCTCTCTCTCTCTTTGTGTAGCATGTATTTGTTAATATATAGATAGAGAGAGAAAGATGCACAGGAGCAGATCCTAGGTGTAGCATACGTAATAGCTTAACATTGTTATAAAATACATGCACAATACCTCCAACAGATAAGCAGCGGGACTTTCTCCAAGACCATGTTTCCGAAGCAGCCACATCACGGTTCAGCGACAGCAATTGTATGAGCTGAACTTCATGGCTTCAGCTCTCCCTCTCCCCACTGTTTTAAATTAGCGGGTTCAAAAGACGTTGCTTATCTTGTCTTGCAAGACTGTTTCTTTGTTCTTGTCTGATTCTGGTTTGGGCATTTGCTTTTGCAATTTGTGTGTGTGTGGGGGGGGGGAGGGTGTTGTTCAAGAAAGCAGCACCTCCTTCCTTGTCAAATAGACACAGGGCACACGATGATCCTGTCTTCTAGAAGGACGCTGACGATCAGGAACACAAAGTAAAGCCCAAACATGGTGAAGCCCAGGAATTTGTTCATCCTCCACTTGCAAGCCGCAATGGAGAGGATGACGAAGAGCAGCATGATGAAAAGGAGGACTATTGCGCAGAAGAGCCCGTTGCTGCTCACGGCCACGGGGACGAAATTGTTGATCACAGCGTAGAGGAGCCATGGCAGAGGAAGGCTGTTGGGGGAAGAGAGAGAGAGAGAGAGAGAGAGAGAGAGAGAGAGAGAATATTGGAAACGCTTTTGCAAAGGTAGGCTTTGCTAGCAACTGGAAGACAGTGTGATTTAGCTCACAGGCGACATTGGAAAGGCTAACAGTAGGGAGCCCGGAAACATTTCTTTGGAGAATGGTAGTGCATTAGAGTCTGGAGGAGACTCTTGAGAGTCCCATGGACTGCAAGAAGATTAAACCTCTCCATTCTGAAGGAAATCAGCCCTGAGTGCTCACTGGAAGGACAGATCCTGAAACTGAGGCTCCAAGACTTTGGCCACCTCATGAGAAGAGAAGACTCCCTGGAAAAGACCCTGATGTTGGGAAAGATGGAGGGCACTAGGAGAAGGGGACGACAGAGGACGAGATGGTTGGACAGTGTTCTCGAAGCTACCAACATGAGTTTGACCAAGCTGCGGGAGGCAGTGGAAGACAGGAGTGCCTGGTGTGCTGTGGTCCATGGGGTCACAAAGAGTCGGACATGACTAAATGACTAAACAACAACAAGTGCATTAGAAGGGGCAAAGGGTTTTCTGCCCCAGATGATGACGAGGAGGTTGCTGGCTGAGGTCCACTGCAAGGAGAACCAGCTTGTGTCACCTTGAGCACCACACCATTCTCTGGACAGTGGTCGAAGGCAGCAAAAGTGCATTTTGCCACACCATCAACACGGTGGCAGTGAAAGCTATATGATAAAGCCAACACCAACTAGCGTAAGAATGTCACATTTAACATGCCTTTATGTATGGCTCGGTTGTTAATATAAACCACTCACGTTTTATTTGTGATACACAGTTGTGTCTTATTTTAACTTGTTTTTAATCCAGATTTTAGAGCATTTTATTAGCTGGTGTTCAATTTACTCAGAGTAGACCCTTTCAAATGAATGTGCTTAACAAAGTCATGTTCACTGTTTTCAATGGGTCTGCTTTAGACTTAGTTTGAATACCACCCCCTGTTCCTATGTAAACCTCTTAAGAGATTTTTAGTATGATAAGTGGTAAAAATGATAAACAAATCCATGAAGAGAAGTAACTTTGAGGAGCTTTCACAGGTTGAAAACTACTTTTCCCTTGAGGTGTCGTATTTCTAATTTACATCTTTTCCCCAAAGTAGGAAGAAAGAACTGCAACTAATAACTGTAGTGTGAAGTGTCAATCTGTGTCTTAAGTTAAACCTGGGTGTTGCTGCTTTTTTAAAAAAAGAAAAACATTACTTACCCCACAGTGATGTCAAATATGTTACTTCCGACAGAGCTGGACACTGCCATGTCCCCCAGGCCTTTACGTGCCACAATAACACTGGTAATTAGATCAGGGATCGATGTGCCAGCAGCTAAAATCGTCAGACCCATGATTTCTTCGCTGATGCCAATGGTTTCTCCCACCTAAACACAAAATAATATGCTGAAATCATGGAAGCGAGAAACACTTCTTTGCGAAACATACTTTACTTAGCAGAGTAGAGAAGTATACTCTAGCCCAGGCCTAGGCAAACTCGGCCCTCCAGATGTTTTGGGACTACAGTTCCCATCATCCCTGACATGTTAGCTAGGGATGATGGGAGTTGTAGTCCCAAAACATCTGGAGGGCCGAGTTTGCCTATGCCTGCTCTAGTTTCTCTGTGTGCTTAATTCAGGGCTGACATCCTTAATGGAGCCGGTCGCCAGGAGGAAGAATGGTTACATGTCCAAGCAGACCTTCCCTTTGCTCTTTGGTGATTCCATCTTTAGTCTTAGCTGATCTATGAAGAGAGCTTTCCTTATTGACCTAATAACACCGATGGTCTTCTTTCAAAGGGCTTTCAGCATTTGTTACCTGTTCCCTTAGCTGGTCTGGCGTTCTTCAAGCTGTTAGGTCTGCTGATGATTTTGCTTTTGAGCACTGTGCTATTTTAGCTCCCCAACTCCACAGGTACATTTTTAGATATAAAAATTATCCTCAGAATTTCTTCTACAGATCTATAGCACTTTTTCAAATGAAGAGGGCCGTGCCTGGATACAGGGCCTTTTCGATTATGGCACCACTTGTCTGGCATCTTTCCAGCAGCAGCTGAAGAACTTTTTATTTTTCCAGGGTGGGTTTCTTCAGTACCCTGTTCTGTTTTTATGCTGAAATGGCTGTTTTACTTATTTTATGGTCTTGTTCTACAGCTCCATATCCCTTTCCTGTTTTAAGTTGCCCCGGAAGGTCTTAAATAACTGTACTAAATAAAAAAACAGCTTCCGTCCCCCATCCTTACATCCAGAGCTTCATTGTCAAGGTACAGAAGCAGAGTAAAAAAGCCATTAGATGTATCAAGTTACATTAGCATGTGATATAGTGAAACTTTCAGACCGGAATGGTTACACAGAAAACAGAGATGTATCTTTCACTTACTTGATGTGCCCACCAGACCATTAAGTAAGAAAATACTGCTATCCAAGAGATCGATCCGAAAAACGTTAAGGGGAAAAACTTCTTTGAGCTCTGAAAAACAGAAAGAATGGGAACAGTAAGTAGAGGTGCTACTAGTCCAAAGTCCACAAAATGAGGCATTCTACTGAAATTTTCCCAGATGTATACCGTATTTTTCGCCCTATAGGGCGCACTGGCCCATAGGGTGCACCTAGTTTTTTTTGGGGGGGGGGATAAAGGAAAAAAAAAATTATTTCCCCCCCAGGCGTGGGGCTTGGGCAGGGGAAGCCTGAGCTTCCCCTGACCCCAGCCCCCAGCCCCCAGAACAGGCTGCTATCTGCAAGCCTAGGGAGCCCGGCGGGAAGTCCCGCTGGGCTCCCAAGGCTTACGGACATCTGCCCGAAGCCCGGAGTGTGCTCCCCTGCGCTCCCCGGGTTTCGGGCTGCAGACTGCTGTCCGCAGTGGCGTAGTGTGGGTTGTCAGCACCCGGGGCAAGGCAAGTAATTTGCGCCCCCTAACCCATGGATTTGCGCCCCCTAATCCTAACCCCCAGAAGTTGCGCCTGGTGCGGCCGGCCCCCCCTGCACCCCCCACGCTACGCCACTGGCTGTCCGCAAGCCTTGGGATCCCAGCGGGAACTCCCGCCGGGCTCCCAAGGCTTGCGGATAGCTTCCTGAAGCCCGGAGAGCAAGAGGGGTCGGCGCGCACCGACCCCTCTCGCTCTCCAGGCTTCAGCGAAAGCCTGCATTCGCCCCATAGGATGCACACACGTTTCCCCTTTATCTTTGGAGGGGAAAAAGTGCGTCCTATAGGGCGAAAAACACGGTAATCTGTTTTGCTTCTTTGTGCATGGCCAATCCACCCCAACCACATTTTTATCCTTCTGACTTAATCCCTCAAGGCAGACAGAAATAATCAGAAGGAATGCTCCTGTAATAAACCTTTTCATAATTTAATCCTTTATGCATCCAGGAGCCGGCCCTTGCAATTTGCTGAATGTTGTTACCCCCCTCCTTTAGTTTTGAAATGCCCCTGTGTCTTGGAAGCACATTTCCACAAGATCTTTGCATCTCTAATGTGAGAGAGGGCATGGCAAAAGGGTTCTGAAAGGATTAGTTGAAACTATCTATTGGCTATTTCCCGTCTGAACATTTCCTTCCAGAAAAAATGCACGACTTTTTTGGTAATGCGTATTGGAAAGAACCTAGCACCTTCCTTATTACTGGCCAGCTTTCCTGCCGTCATGGCAATAGGACATGCTGACAAGTATTTTTTATAAAGCAAATATCCAATTTCCACCCTGACAACACCAATTGGATTCAGCAACTTGAAGGAAGATTAAATGGCTCAGTGCAGCTGATATGCAGTGCTTCATCTGAGCAATTTAGATTTCCTTGATGCACATTTCAGCTCTTAAATTATGAAGTGCAATACATTAAAACTAGAGCGACAACCTTTAAACATTAGGTTAATCAATTCAAAAGCTCCCCAAATAACCGGGCAGCACATTTTAATAATGTTAATTATTTTAACTCTAAGTGCTTTTGTGTAAGTACGTGCGGAAAAATAATTAACATTATTAAAATGTGCTGTCTAGCGAGCTTTGAATACAGCTCATCTACAGATGATAGGCACCATCAAAGAAGATGCATTTATTCTTCACAGGAGGTAATGCCTCTCCTACAATGGTATCACTTGTGAAAATACACCCACGTCCCCCAAAGCATGAAGAATGAATTACCAGTTTGATTAAAGCCAATCCATAATTGACTAAGATTTCTTTAACGGGGTGACAGTCATTATTACTACCAAATAACTTTTGATAAAACAAACGAGTTGTTCCTTAAAGCATGAATGAGCAGCACGAATACATTGCTAGAAATACGTGAATTAATTAAGATTTCTTTGGAAAACGTGCCCAAATAGGTTTTGAGAACAACAACAAAAAAGGCGTACAGGGACATCATTTGAATCAGAGTTAGTACATTCCTCAATCCCAGCTGGTTTGCACTGGCCCTGCTTTGCTAAGAGAATTTCTCTTTAAATATTTAATCTGTCTACAGTGGAGTCCAAACTTTTTTCAAAGAGGGCCAGAATTGATGAAATAACGGACCGTGGCTTTTTTTAGGATTGAAGTTGTTGAGCTTTTTTATGATTTCCCCCCAAAGTTGTTGAGCTTTTATTAGGATTGAAGTTATGGAGGTTTTTTTTAAGGATTTTACCCCAGGAAATAAACTGCCACAGGGGTCAGATTAAACCAACCGGCAGGCCAGATTAGGCCCCTGAAATGGACTTTGGACATGCCTGATCTACGCTGTATGATGGTGCAACAAGTTGCATTGCTGCTCATTTGTGCATGTAAAGGTAAAGGGACCCCTGACCATTAGGTCCAGTTGTGACTGACTCTGGGGTTGCGGCGCTCATCTTGCTTTATTGGCCAAGGGAGCCGGCGTACAGCTTCCGGGTCATGTGGCCAGCATGACTAAGCCGCTTCTGGAGAAGCAGAGCAGCGCACGGAAACGCCGTTTACCTTTTCCCGCTGGAGTAGTACCTATTTATCTACTTGCACTTTGACGTGCTTTCGAACTGCTAGGTTGGCAGGAGCAGGGACCGAGCAACGGGAGCTCACCCCGTCGCGGGGATTCAGACCGCCGACCTTCTGATCGGCAAGTCCTAGGCTCTGTGGTTTAACCCACAGCGCCACCCGCTTCCCTGTGTTAAAGCCTACTTTAAGGGAAATACATAACGGGGCTAAAAAATACCACTGTTGGCATTTCTAAAGGAGAGGAAGTCCTTCCATATTCACAAACACCTCCTTATGGTGAGCATCCTAATTCACCAGGCTGCTCGGCTCCCTCCATGTCCAAGCTCAAGGACTACTTTCTTAGCAAAACTGTTTCTGAAATATCGAACTCTCCTCTTCCATCCCAAGACTTGTACACCTATTCGTAGTCACTTCCCTATCCTTGGGCTTGTCTGTCAATTGTAAGCTGATAGCCTTTCAGATGAGAATGTAGGCATGATTTAGCCTGAAATAAAATGTGTAAGTCTTATGTGGTTAGAGAGTTAAGCAACTGCACTGGTTGGGAATCAATGGGACTTAAACGTGCTTAACTTGGGCTGGATTGCACCAGGCGGAACAACTCTGTCTTACAGGCCCTGCAGAAAGAAATCAGATCCCGTAGGGCCCTGGTCTCATGAGACAAAGCGTTCCATCAGGCCGGAGCCAGTGTTGAAAAGGCCCTGGGCTCTGGCTGAAGCTAATCTAACTTCCTTAGGGCCCGGGACCACTAGGGTGTTGCTATTTATGGACCTTAAGGTCCTCCCTGAGGCATACCGGAGAGGCAGTCCTGTAGGTACGAGAGCTCAAGGCCGTGAAGGGCTTTAAATTAAAAACAAAAAACGGAATTTATTTCCAGGAAAGAACTGGTGTGCTGCCTTGATTCTATTATGGAAAACACTTTATCCAAATGAATGCAGAAAGTTCTGCAGAAGAGGGGACTGAAGGATACACAAACTGTTGGGCGCCTGCAGAATCCAAGGGGGACTATTTCTTATGCATATGTACTGATAATAGACATCTAAAGAAACAGCCACAGGGACCAACATGAAAGGACTATTCATGCCGTATTTTATAGGTTGCCATTAAATATTTACATAGGTAAATGGCAATATATTCACAGCTATTGTCTGCCAGGTTAAGAACGGCTCAAACCAAATGTCATTCATGCAGCAACTCTTGCCGGGTATTTTCCCCACCAAGAAATTTAACGGAGGCAAAGGGATCATGAACTTAGTTACAGATCCCTAACAACCGTACATATCTTGAGAAGATCTGCTACTTTGAAACAGGACGATACCTGTTATGCCTATCGGTATGGTTGCTCGAGAGCGATCAGGCAAGGTCCCTCAGTGGTCTTTTCAAAGGCTTTATTATTGGCCATAGCTGTCAAGTGTCCCTTATTTGAAGTCCCTTATTCCAGCGCCATGTCCCGCTGCTGTCCCTTATTGATGGATGTCCCTTAAATGGCCCTTAAATGATGTCCCTTAAATTTCAAAGGAAGCAGCTCCTCTCCCTCCCTCCCTGCTGGTCAGGGAGGAGGGAGGCTCCAACTGTGTTGCTTGGCTGTGTTGCTCACCCAATAAGAAGCCTAAGAACGACTGGGGGGTGGAGCTTGAATGCCTTGTGTGTGGCTAGTTAATGCAAGCTGAGGGGTTTTTTGAATGCTGGACGCCATTTTGTTGCGCTGAGGCTGCATAGGCCTTGTGGTACATGCGGTTCAGATTCTATTCAGTTGAACCTCTGGTTACAAAGTTGGTTGGACAGTGTTCTCGAAGCTACCAGCATGAGTTTGACCAGACTGCAGGAGGACAGGAAGATTGGAGTGCCTGGAACAGGTGAGGTTGCAGGCCCCTTATTTTAGCCGCTGGTCCCTTATTTTCAAGGCTGCTGGCCCCTTATTTTCAAATCTGTAAATTGACAGCTATGTTATTGGTGCAAAACATTTACAATGCAGAACGCCTCTATTCCATGTCTTGCTCACTCACTAGCAGAATCTGAGAGCGGGCGGTCCTTAAACTTTCCCCAGCAGAGTAGTCTCTTGACCCCCAACCGATGCCTCCCGCCTCTGCGTGAAAGCCTACTGCGCAGGGAAGGCTTGGGTAAAGGGGGGCCTCCCTCCTCCCCGCTTTGCTCAGGCACGGTGTCCTGGCACTGCCTTGCATCCTCCAAGCCCTGCAGCTCTTCCCCACTAGAGGCGGGGCTTCCTTCCTCCGCTGAGGAAGTGCTGCTTCCCACGATCTTTGGAGGCTCCTTGTAACCCAGCTGCTCTTCCCCCTCTCGCCTCTGAGCTGATGGCAGTTCCCTGACAATACCCAATATTTCAAATCCTATACAAAAAGGGAAGAATCATTGCACTGCTTACAGGGTTTCTGACGTCAGGCAGGGTGGCCCATAATGGAAAAACGATGGGGAGAATAGCCAGATAGGTGAGCTGTTTGCGGGGCGTGTCGGGCCAGGCCAGGCTGAGGGGCTGATCTTCATCCTCCTCTTCCTGTTACAAGGGAGAGAAATTGCGATAATGTTAATTTGGCTGCAAAACGGAAAGTGGTGCTTTTTATGTTGCACACCGCCCTGGGATTTTCAGATGAAGGGTGGTAAATAATAACAAAGGTAGTAATAGTAAATATAATAATAATAATACTAGCATAAAAGCTATACAAGTTTTAGCATCTTATGATATAAGAAAGGTAATAGTTACAAATCAGTCTTGGGTCCCAACTATGTACACTTTTCACTGAATTTCCTTTTTTAAAAAAAATATTTATTTTTTTGCAATATGATATAACCCAGATTTTGGATGACAAAGCAGCAGAAACTTATTTCAGTGAATTTGCTTTGCTTCTGCTAGTAATGGGGAGCAGCAAAAAACTTCACAGAGCACTGAATAATCAAAACTTCTCCCTCCTCTTTCCCACCCAGCTCCTGAACATTCACCAAACATTTCCCATTCCTGTTCAGCAATAAGGGCTAAAAAGGTGCTTTGAAAAAATGGAGCATGTGCCCAGAATGTGTGATTCTGTGTTCTATAAATAGTGCAGAGCCCATTCAACGCTGCATGTGCTCACAAAGGATTGTGGGGTGGGGGGACCACCTGTACTGTGAAAACTCACTTTCTAGCCTAGAGGCTATTCACTACGTAGAATGTTTGGACAGGAGAATCAGTTACAATTCAGCCATAAAAACTTTGCACCTACTTAATATTTCTTAATCTAAACAACTCTGCAAGGCTTTTAATGATGGGGGAAATAGGATTCCTGTACAGGCTACAGAACTGCTAATTCCCAATTAGGATATAGTTTAACATGTGTTTTGGTCCATAATAGTCTTGCTTCAAACTGGCTCCCAGTATGTTTCCGAGCACAATTCAAAGTGTTGGTGCTGACCTTTAAAGCCCTAAACGGCCTTGGTCCAGTATACCTGAAGGAGCATCTCCACCTCCATCGTTCTGCCCGGACACTGAGGTCCAGCACCGAGGGCCTTCTGGGGGTTCCCTCACTGCTAGAAGTCAAGTTACAGGGAACCAGGCAGAGGGCCTTCTCAGTAGTGGCACCCACCCATGGAACGCCCTCCCACCAGATGTCAAAGAGAAAAACAACTACCAGACTTTCAGAAGACATCTGAAGTTTAGGGAAGCTTTTAATGTTTAATAGGTTACTGTATTTTAGTGTTTTGTTGGAAGACGCCCAAAGTGGCTGGGGAAACCCAGCCAGGTGGGTGGGGTATAAATAATATGTTGTTGTTGTTGTTGTTGTTGTTGTTGTTGTTGTTGTTGTTGTTGTTATAAACCATGATGTTGCTGTCTTCCTGCATTATCAGCAGCAGCAGTTTGCAACAGCGCTGCTGAACTGAGTAGCTTTGCTGCAATTCTGAAGCAGCGTGACTCAGTTACTATGCGTAAAATAACTGAACTGTACAATTGGAAGGGACCCCAAGGGTCATCTAGTCCAACCCCCTGCAATGCAGGAATCTCAGCTCAAGAAGCCCTGACAGATGCCCATCCAACCTCTGCTTGAAGACCTCCAAGGAAGGAGAGTCCACAATCTCCCAAAGGAGCCCATTCCAAATTGTTTTCAGGCAGGTCTAGTTGCTGTTTCATCATGTTAACGTCATAGGCGCCAATCTTTTTGTAAGTGAATTGTTGCCGTAATGCACCATTCCAGTTTCCTCCTGAAGTGGAGTGTTTCACATGATTCCGTATCTGCCTGTTGCATAAGCCATTCCTTCACCTTGCCAATGCTGAATGAACTACGGGGGAAACTGGCTTAGCTGCCACAGGTGTCAATCACCTGCGCGGAGACTGTGATCTGCGTGAGGTTACTCTCAGAATTGGTTGCTTGCCAGTGATCTGAGCTCACAGTCTGGCTGGCCAGGGGAAAACGAGGACAGGGCTCCTGAAACCATTAATAGAGGGATTTTCAGCTGATGCAGCTTGCCTTCCACCTGCCTTGCCCCACCCTCCAGTCTCTGCTTCTCAATTCGCATTGTATTATTTTATGCACTGAGGCTTGCCCTTGTTTTATTGATTGTCGTTTCGAAATTATTTATTGCAATTGTTAAGAGCGGATTTCTGTTTAATTTTTATATGCTGATATTATTATTCTATACTATTCTAATGACTGTCGAATGTTACTTTATTTGATGTCGATTGCTTATTTTAAAGCTGTTTCATTATCACATTTTTGTATTGCATTAGCTTGTTATAAGGTGTACATTCTTTGTTTCTTCAGCTTGTAAACCGCCTTGAGTATTGTAAGATAGAAAGGTGGTATACAAATTAAAAGTGATGATGATGATGATGACAAGTCTCACTCTCTGCTACACAACTATTAGAGGAGCAAGGGCCACCCAAAAGCAGTCAAAAATTGCTTGTGTAGATCAACCCAGCAAAGGGAAATTAAAGTCCAGTGCCAAAGTCTCTGTAATTTTACTGGTTTGTAAAGTTGAGATGGTCTACTGCTCCCAGCCTTTCTTGTGATAATTCACTCCTTGCCTACTTCGTTGGCATTAACCATGTTTTGGAGTAACGTGTTTCACCTTTGCTCTGCTTCTGTCTGTTCATTCTTCTGAAAAAACTTTAAATGACCAATGGTTGCAGTGCTGATGACACAGATGTGATACACCTTAGGAGCAGAACTGCAACCCATGTGTTGAAGAGATACAATTCTACAGAACCACACCATCTAAATGCATGTTCTCACTCTACACTCCCCCAAAAGTTGTTTCTCTCGTTAGAAACATTCAATGATCCCAAGAAATAATGGGATAGGGAGAAATGGCCAACTATTCATAGCTAAAAGTCAAGCTATTTTGACAAAAGTGGCCCAGTATGCATTGCAAGGAGACAAAACACTCCAGAGAGGAACTTTTCCTGAAATGAATAAATCCTTTGTTATCCCTCTGATGTATCAAGCAAAACCCACTTTGCCACAGTCATTCAATAAAGCTGTTTACTAATCACAGAGAAAACAATATGGATTTAAGTTTGCCCCTTTTCACTAGAAGTTGTCTTTGCCATGGCAGGCATGCGTATATATATATATATATATATTTCTGATTTGGTTTCCATAGAAACTGGTAAAAAAGGAACACGCCTGAGTGGGAGGAGATGTTAATGTGAAAGTGAATGTTATTTTTAGGGAAGTCACAGGTTAGAACAATTACAGCTGAACTTGCTTAACTGCTTATCTAACAGGGGAATGGTGCTTTTAAAAGGTATATAAAATTTCTGGATGATCTTCCATAGGGCAGTCTAATTTTTTTAGTGAGTGGCTCCTGTAGTACTTTTGGCCTTTTTAAAAATCAAACATACTCAGTGCCAAGCTATAGAACATAACATTATAATGCCAGCAGCAAGAAAATATACAGCAATACATGGCCTTTTCTTTGGAAAACGTGTGGTAGCTTTTGTTTATCGGAAATGAACTAGAGTGCACTGCTACTCTATGAAATATAAATGGTTGCAAAGTACACTACTCTCAGATTAGTAGAAGCTATGAGGAACACGCTTGCAAGATTTTCTTGGCCTGAGTTAAGTAGTGTAACAAGTAGTTCAGCATCTGCCATTGGGCAGCTATGTCAGCTTGGCAAGGTTACTGAAAGACCAGCAGATTAAGGCTTTAATCCTGTGTTACCTCACCTGTACGTAAGTCCCAAAGAACTCAGTGGTGCTTACTTCTAAGTAAACATGTACAGGTTTGGGCTGTCAGTGAAATAAGTTTTCATGGCCTAGAATCTCAGCTGGGGGATACATGACAATGTCCACAACTCTGTGTAAAGCTTAAAATACGGAACAGCAATTGCTGATAGCAGCAGCATCAGAGTTTTACTATGTCAATTAACAGCTATACTGGGACAGTAAAACATGGTATCTAGTGAAGCTTAAATGATGGAATCAAACTTCTTGATTAGTCTCAATCCAGCTATCTGACACGCTGTTCTCCCTCTAAAATTCCTCCGACAGGGAACTCCAACATTCATATAAAACGTGGAGTGTTCTAGGAAATTAAAAGGCTCACCCACTGGTTTCTAAATGTTGCCATTTCTGATGCCAGATTTTTGTTGATTTCTTCTTTTGCAGAACTGGCAGAGGATAGCATGGTTTGATCCAGTTGTATGGACTTGCAAAAAGTCAGGTCCCTTCTCTTTACAGTTTATTCAAAATAAGGCAGACATAGCACTTTGCTTTTGAAAACAAGACTTCCTGACTCTGCAGGATTTTCCAGTGGGCTTAGAAAAGGCTAGACACACAACGACTGTACATAGAATATTCTATGAGATGCAGTTGTGCTTCCTTGTGCCTCTGTTCTTCCTGAATAATTTCTGAGGCCTGAGTGACAGGAAGGATAAAGACTTCCAAATTAATTCGTTCAGTTCTAGACCCTTTTGTGTTTCTTCCCTGTGCTTAAAGAAAACACTTCCTTGTTAGACAAAGGGCAAGATCCAGGCCAAACTAAGCAGTCTTAAATCCTGGTGATTCAACAGGAGAGTAGAACAGATGCTCAAATATCTCCCAGTGAAATCAAAGTGCTTAACTGAAATTAAAGTCCTGGGTGATACCTAATGCAAACAAGAAGATAACAAAACAATATTCATATGGAAAATTAAATTACTGTGCTTTGTCTTTTTTTGTCTGTCTGCTTTGAAGACAGCCTTGTTTAAAAGCTGAAATTATTTCAAGACTATTCAGGCACATCAATAGGTGGAGCCACAGGTATATTTGCCATGACTCTAATTATGAAGTCTTGAAAGTGGGAATCCATTGGTCAAAAACTCATTCTGGGTCAAAACTTGTGTTAGTCAAGTTAAGATTTACCTGTGAAAGAGGGCTTTGTATCCTTCTTTTTCTTTTCTTTTAGATTAATCTTTTTTATTGTAATGTATTAGTAAAATCTTTTAAATAATGAGAAATAAAATAAAACGAGAGAATGCGGGTTAGGTAGCTGCACTCACAAGTGTGTCCCTTTTATGAATCCAGTTAATCACAGCTGACAGGCTGCAGTCTTGGGAGGAATTGTTTTGCTCAGCGCAAGGAAAGAATCTCTATTAATGGAACCAGGTGATGTGAACGCAGTTCCCTAGGCAAGCGTGAGAAATGCACCCTGGAAGGAAACATCGCTGACTTTGGCCCAACCTTGAGAAAAATGTTCACTCAGAAGTTTTGGAGAGCCAGTTTGACACGTATCACACGACACTGCTGCTGCATCAGCTTATGTGAAACCACTGGGCTTTTTTAAATCTCCAAGGGGATTGTTCTCGCATATAGGTTATATCTTGATAGGCGGTAAGCGTCCCCCACCCTGGGCCCACAGACTTGGTACGGTAAAAACATAAGGGTGCTACTGAAACGGACCAAAGGTCCACTTTGTCCAGGGAGGAGGAAGATGAGCCAGCATAGTCCTTTGTCAGCGAGGACAGGCACCGAAGTCTGGCAACATCGGGACTTCCCCATTCCTGGCCTACACCCATAATTCTGTTTGCAACAGTGACCAGCTGGATGTTTCTAAGGGGTGTGTGAGGAGGGCATAAAGCTAGTGGCCAAGTGATCAAACCAAGTGGCCAACACTACAGCTTGTGTCCATGCAATTCACAAACACCGTATGATAACTAGCTATACCTATGGAGGACTGAATTCTAGTGAGGAGGGAGGAGGAGGAGGAGAAGGAGAAGAAGAAGAAGAAGAAGAAGAAGAAGAAGAAGAAGAAGACAAAGAAGAAGAAGAGTCTCTCTCTCTCTCTCTCTCTCTCTCTCCCTCCCTCCCTCCCTCTCTTTCTCCAGTCTTCCATAATTTTATGAATCTCTTTGCCCTTTTATGGTACTTCCTGTGCATCACGAAATCATGCATAAATAGGGATGGAGGAGACAGGGGGGAGAAGGGGAAGGAATAAGATAGCAACCTCTACTGCTCCAACAGCCGTTCCGTTTTGCATAGCTCCGTCATTTGGTGGTGTCACTTCAACTTCGACTTTTGCACCTGAAGCATATTCCAGAAATTAAAAACAAAAAAAAACAAAAGCAAAACTCAGAACATATCAGTTACTTTTCAACCATTAATCTGTAAACTCATTGAACAGTTAAGCACTGGTATTTAATTAGCTGATATAAGAGTTAGTTTGAGACAAAAAATAGTCTAGCTTAAACCTACTGAAGCCAGTGGCATTTAAAGGAGAGTCAAACTGAATGCTAACAGAGTTTAATATAATATCTTTGTAATCTTTACCTTCTTTGCTCCAATATCAAGTCTATTAATTAATCAATCACCTCCTTGTTTACACAGCTGCTCACCCAGAGTGAATTAGTCTCTTATCGTGCATCTGCCTCTTACAGACACAGCCAACTCTCAGGTGGAACTGCTCAGGAGATGAAACTGGCAGAGAGAAACTCTGTGATTTGCTCCTCTTTGCCCATACATAAGCATTTATGTCGCAAGAGAGGAAGAATTTGCAGTGCTTTGGGATTCTCCTAGTTCTCATTCCGCTAGACCTGACTGGTGCAAGGATAAACCTGGGCTATTCACACATACCACAATTTAAAGACTCGTGAACAGGTGAAGGAGGAAGGCATAAAAGGCACCGCTTATTCTGCAGTATATTCTCTGACTCCTAGCCAGTCTCTAGAAGAATGTGGATGAGGGATGTGGGGCTATCCCTTAATTGGGGGACACACACATGTATCAGCTGGTGGGTTGCAAATGAGCCAACTTGTTGACCATCATTAGCCTGTGTGATCACAGAGGATTATCTAAGCCAGGGGAGGGGAACTGGCTGAGTGGGACTGCCCAGCTGTCAATCAGCTGATTCTAGTATGACATCAGGTGATACCTTCAAAGGGGTTCACTGTCACTGCATCACACATCACGTGGGCAGGTAGGTCTGGTTTGGGAAATGGCTTGCTGGGCCTAATTAGGCCACTGGGCTGCTGTTTCCCACTGCTGATCTAAGCTTAAATAAAACCAAGCATGGAAAAAAGATGTTGCAGAAGGAAAGCTTGTTCTTCCCTTCTGCTTTCAACTTGGCGAACACAGTTGCACCACATATACCAAGAAGCCAAGGGTTTCATACAGGAAAGCATGTCTGCACTGGAAGACAGATGAGAATGCCAGAGCCATCCATCTTGTGCAGAACAGCTGCAGGTTTCTTTGCAACAAAAAAAGCACATGCTATATACTATACTATAATAATTATAATATAATATATAATAATACTATACTATAATAATTATACTATAAATACATAGGTATTACCTCAATTTTTAAAAATGCGGTATTTTCTTGAGTAAAGTACTCTATAACATTTCTATTCACATATTTAATTCTCTCCTCTTAGGCAAAGATCATAAGACGACCTGGCTGGTAGCCAGATTCTGCGCCCAGATTTGTAGGTGCAGATCATCCTCTAGAATAAAATAGCTTACTAGGGAAATGCTGAAGTTCCCCTTTGGGGTGCCTCAGGGTCAATTTTTTTTATGGTAGCCCAAATCTCAGTTGTACGGGTATATGTATATATCTCAAATTTAACTCATGAGCTAGTGCTGCAATCTGCTCCGTTTGTATATTTTATCTTTATGAATGCTGTTTTTATTATGTTATGTTATGTGAGCTGGTCTTTGACCATAATAAATTATCTATCTATCTATTCACATATCTGCAAACGAAATAATTAAGTATTATTATGTTTTGCCTACCGGCATGATTCACACTTCCATTCCGTTTTTCACCGTCCTCCACCTGACACTTTTTGGCCATCTTATGAAGAATAGATGCCCTTTCTTTGAACTTTCCTGAAAGAAAGAAAGAAACACATTTGTTAAAGCATAGCTATCGGAGGTGGCAGATTCCTGTTACTGCCTCAGCTCCTTGCACCGTGAAACAGCAAGCTGAACTTATATCTTCCAACTTGAATAGCTGCAAAACGGTGGCTTAGTATTGCGTGTGTATTTGTATCATCAGAAGCTCCTGCAAGGCTGAGAGATAGCAACTTGGACCAAGGGGGTACATTGATTTCGTTTCAATTAACGCTGAATTAAGTAACCTGTCAGAATTAACACCAACTTTTATTAATAGGATGACTGCTATGCTTCGCCTCCCCCCCCCCCATTCCTAGGAGACAAATTCCAGAAGAGACAACTAACAGCTCAGTCCTATGCAAGTTTACATTAGATCTCACTAAATTAAATGGATTACAGCCCAAGAGGCCTGTGGCAGCCCAGAGACTAATGCATTAATTGTGGCAAAATCATTCTCAAGCTAGAGCCTACCTAGTAAATATAGGGATGAATACCAATGATATCTGTCTGACTGCACAGCTGACTTCTGCATGAGCAATGGGACATCCTGCTCCTCTCCTCCCCCTATAGCCCACCCGCCGACCCCAAAATCTTTTCCAGAGGATCCCCCAACCCTCTGGGACAGATAGGGGGGTTATACCGCAAGGGGGACGGAGAGGAATTGGAGATTCACTCATGCAACCGGGGGGGGGGGGGGAATTAATTAAAATGTTTCTTTTTCCTTCCTCTGAGAATCTCAAGGTAGCGTACAACAGTTTTAAGACACATATGAAACACTAAAGCACAAACAATAAAATGCAGCCAACAAATCATACGCTATTTACTTATCAATTAATCAATAAAATACTTTAACCCAATAAGACCTTTATGCAACTCAGAGACCTAACTGCATGACATTTGTAATTATCCTACAATATATTTTCTCTGTATTGCTAATGAATTTTGATAATGAGCAGGAGCTGGCTGAGCGAACACCATGGACCAGTGTCTGATTCAAATTTAATGTCGTAAAACAAACCAGAGTTTGCAGCAAACCAGTTTCCTGTTTTATCTGAAAATAAGAACCTGTCTTTTGCACAAACCAGGATACGTCCCATGATGAATATACGTATTTGTTTTGCTCTGTTGTTGTCTTTGGACAAAAAAACTTGGCAAATTTGCTAAACCATGAAAAGCCAACATAGAAGAGGTGAAAGTAAAAAAATGAATGTATGTACCCTAAGCAGCAATCTGTTTTTACAACTGCATTCAACTCCTTTGCCTGGGGGTTGGGGGAATACATGATTGTGTCTCCAGCTATAACTGGGATCAGCCCACAGAACGGACTTCCGGTATTCATCTTAACAATTGCTTTTCAATTAGTAGTGGAGTGATTTATGAATATAGCTCAAATATAATGGTAGGCAGTAGGAAATACCGAATATTTGTGGGGAAGTGGTGGAAGAGAAATATTTTTCTATTTCCCTTTTCATTATGTTTCTGAGATGCAGACAACAATGGTTTTTGCCCCCCTCAAAAGACCTTCCTGAGATCAGATTAGTTTCTAAAAATGTAACCTTTGTGGTTTTCTGAAAGGCTTTTGGAGAGCAGAAGATGGCTGGATGCAGAGAAGCAACGAAAACTGGGACTAGGAACACAGAAGGTTATCTATGAAGGCATAAAGCTTGGATATAATCATGTAATCAAATAAAAGGTAAGCATGGCAATTGATGGACATCAATAAAATTCGTCTCTCCAGTGGCAAGATTTATCAATCCCGAAGCATTTTTATTATTTGATGTTTGCAGTGTCCGATGGATGTAATTTAAAGTTGGTACTGGTTTGACACAGAAGAATTCACTTGGCAAACATGGCACAGCTTGAAAACAGGAGCATTTAATACAACATAATGTAATAGCGAGATCAATGGGTGCTTCAAGAAACAAAAGCCAGACTATATAAAGAGCGGTTACAAAGAGAAATGAAGAACCAATTAATGAGATGTCATCTGTTCATTAGTTAGTTCATTCTAATGTGGTGGAAAACACAAATCTTAAATAATAGGTACAAAACCTCACATGGTAAAGAGTACATATCTGCATATGAGTAGAAAAATGGATACAGATCAATTATGGAGTCATCAGAAGAGGCACACAAACAGAAAAGGCTATTTACAATCTGGTCCTATTTTTCGGGTCCTATTGCACCTGTTCCTCTTGCAGCCAGAGGGACTCATGAACAGGTAGTTGTTCCCATCCCCCAACAAAGCCAGTGGTTGCACTGACTGCCAGGGCCATAATGGGGAAAGTGCTCATTTCAGCCGCTTAGCATGACACTCAAGAGAGCAAGGGAGGGGAACCTGGCAGTGTTAATCTAAAATCCCACCATCCCTGACCACTGGCCATGCTGACTGGGTCTGCTGAAGTCCAGAAGCATTTGAAAAGCCAGCCCCATTCACACAACAGACTTTTCCAGTGCTACAGGAGCCCTAAGAGCTTGGGAATCACGAGCTACAAGGAGAATTTGTCTTTGCCTCCGTCATCCGATACACCTTTAGAGCTGCAAACCAATGTCTGAACAGCAATATCTCTACGACAAAACTTTGGAGCCCACAAAAGCCAAGAAGGTCAATGCAATTCGCTGCATGCAAATGTGGAAGAGCAAGAGTCATGCATTTCTAAGAATTGTGGGGTGGAAAGGAGCATCTTTCAAGTTTGACATGGAGCTAATTTAAGGTGGATATGTCCAAGTATAGATCTGTAACTGCTCTTTAAAAGGCTTTATACAGAATTATTTTTATAGTTGTGGAAGATTACCAAGGCACAGCAGCTAAGGACAATACTTTCAAAACATTTTTGCTACCTAGCCTTCCACTAACAATGGACATAAAAAGGTAAAGGGACCCCTGACTATTAGGTCCAGTCATGGCTGACTCTGGGGTTGCGGTGCTCATCTCGCTTTATTGGCCGAGGGAGCCGGCGTACAGCTTCCGGGTCATGTGGCCAGCATGACTAAGCCACTTCTGGTGAACCAGAGCAGCGCACGGAAACGCCGTTTACCTGCTGTGTGCTTTCGAACTGCCAGGTTGGCAGGAGCTGGGACCGAGCAACGGGAGCTCACCCCGTCATGGGAATTCAAACCGCCGGCCTTCTGATCAGCAAGTCCTAGGCTCTGTGGTTTAACCCACAGCACCACCCGCGTCCAACAATGGACATAGTTTGTGGCAAAATGCCAATCTTACTTCCCGTTCGAGATCCATTCAGCACCAAATTAATGAGAGAGGGAAGAGGGAAGTGCCTCACTTCCTTCCATGGATTCTTCCTTGCAATTGCCCCCCTCCCTGCATAAGGATTACAAGAACTCTCAGTGCAGTTCCACCTTTGGTTCAGCCATGGGGAGGAGACGATAGTAGCATCACCCATCTCTCATTCATCCATCAAAAACTTTGGATAAGGACTGCGTGTGCTGACAAGATGGAGCAAACTGCTAATGGGCATAGCTTACATTTTTAAAATGGCTGCACAGGTGTAAACTATATCTCAGTTGTTAATGTGGGTTGCACAACATCACCTAACTTCGATGAAAACACTCACATCAATTAGCCAAATATTTTGATAAAGCTCTGAATGATTTGCACGTAGGTGTTTGCAAAATCAAAAGGTCATCTCCTAGCCTTGCTATATCCGAAATGAGAAGTGTAATTAATAAGTCTCATTGTGTCTTGCGTTAATAAATCTAGGCACATTAAGACAGTGGTTTTTTTTACACACTTAGATGGGAGTGGGTCCCACTGAACTCAGTAGGGTTTGCTGTGGACATGATCAGGTTTGCATGAAGAACAAAGTTTTAAAAGTGTCGATCGGTGGAAGTGTGTGCTATGTCAAAGCCAAACTGATTTGCTGTATGGCAATAAAAAAAGAAACAGCAAATGCGAGTTGATAAAAATGTTAAGAAGTATGGTAGCACATCACGCTATGCCAGTGAAATCATGCAAAGAGGAACTGAAAAAAAAAAAACCCAAGAAGAAGAAGAAGAAAAGTAATCACAGTAGTCTTTTTGAAAAAAAGAGTATAAAAAAATGCTGAGACAAAAATTCCAAAATATTTCTTACCTTCTTCAGTCATTGTGTCATAATATTTTAGCTTTCCATATGATCCAAGCTCTACAACATCATAGTAAAAGACACAGAGATAAGGAAGCAGCAGACATTCAAAGTAATCAACATGCTTTCACACATTCTCAATAAAATTCACAGCAATAATCTTTCTGCAGAGTAGGGAAGCACAGCTTGTCAAAATGAGACGTATTTATGAAAATTGTTTCTGTAGTTAATGTAAGCATCTTGGATAGATTGATTTGAGCACAAAACGCAGTAAGTTTTGGGGTGTCACTGGAAATTACATTTTCTCTTCTAGGGTTACGTTTTAAGTTTCACCTTCTGGGAATCTTCTTTTGTAAACTACAATTTTATGCTACGATTTAATATTTATTTAGCATCAATAGTCTGCAAGATGCCTAAGAACACGTTCCGGTGAAAGCCTACTTAATGTTTATAGGGATACGATTGAAGTTTTTTTATTAATTTATTTTTAAATTTTATACCACCTTTTATCCAAAAACCCCAGGGCAGTGTACAAAATTAAGAACATAATTTACACAGCATAATAATAAAAAACATAATACACAGCATAATAATAAAATAATTGTAAAAAACAGCCCACCCTCCTCATTTAACAGGCCATAGGTATTTAATGGCCGAAGGCCTGGATAGAGAGGAATATCTTCGCCTGGAGCTTAAAGATATGTAATGATGGTGTCAGGCAAGCCTCTCTGGGGAAAGCATTACACAGACTGGGAGCCACCACAGAAAAGGCCCGTTTTCCTGTTTTAACCCTCCAAACCTCTGGGGGGGGGCAGGGACATAGGGAAGGACCTTGGATGACAAGCACAGAGTCTAGGTCGGTTCCTATGGGGAGAGGTATTGAGCTCTTGAGCCATGTAAGGCTTTTAATGATTTAATTTAGGTTGTGGCTTTTATGTGATATACTCTAAATATACTTCGTTTTGTTTTTCATGCAGACTGGATGGGAAGTCAAAAAGAGCTGCTGTATAAGAATGGAAAACGATGTAATTGTAAAACTGAAAACTTAAATAAAAGAGGAATACTTCAGAAATGCACATTACAGCCGCACTGCGATTGCTGAGCATATGTTTCAAAGAAAACATCTAAGTCAGGAAGCTTCTTCACCCCTTCATCAAACAGAAGGAAAAGCCTTCTGCAAAGTAGAATTATCTTGTAGCACCAATGCAGTAAAGCTAAGATTATATAAGATGCAAATCAACGGTGGAAACAGTGTTGGAACTCTCCAAGTTCAAAGGGAAAGTTCCACTCCGAACTGGAAATACGAGCTCATTTTAATACCTGGGGGTGAGTTAATTGTTCAAAATGACTTTTAATATTATTCATGAGATAAGTAGGGGTGCAAAATAATGACAAATTAAGGCAAATTCTTTAGAAACACTGTGATCCCCCCCCCATCATTATGTTCTAGTCCTCCTTCGGTAATTCCATTTCTGAGCATTTATCACCGACTACCAAAACTGAAGCTTTGCAGAGACCTAATAATAGAATTTCAGATGTTATTCTCCCTGCTTTAATGGAAGCACTTAGAAAGTAATTATAGCAGCAACGGTCCATTATTTCGCTCTTTAGTCAACTCTTTCGATTGCATGTTCTCTTCTAAAAACGGTCTAGGTTCAGGCACGTTTCCATAACACTTGATCTCTCTCTTAATGTTTAGATCATTAAGATCAGTGACGATTTTCCAATCTTAATTGCTAATAAGTAGAGGATTTTGTTTCCTGATAAATATGAAATGTATCTTACCTGTGCATCCCTGTACTGGCTAAAATGTATAGTCAATTTAAGAAGGACAGTCTCTTGCTTGCTATGCCACTGTTCAGAACTTACAGTTACGTGGCATTTACTTCAAAAAGTAAGAAACCAGGAAGTTGTTGAGTTTTTAGGGAAATGTGATTTTTCGGTTGACTTCCCTAAGATTCCTGAATGCCCTAAACACACCTCGTGGCGCTATCTGTCAGGTAGGCATTAAAATGTAACAGTGCCACGACAATGGTTAAACAGGACTTGCTTCAGAAGGCTTCATTAATGAGAAAACCATTTTCACATAACTCCCCAACCCACGATATTTGCAGTAGGAAAGGGACAGAGCAAAAACATAATTAAAAGGGTCCTTGAGAAGAAAGAGGCAGTTTTGCATTCAGGTCAGGTCTTTCAAGTTTTTAAAAGTTGACAAAGAAAAGCAGCGGACTTCATGCTCAAATTTTATATTTTATATTTTTGAAAAATTAAAAGAATCAGCTCTTAACATTTTATGGTCGTGGTGATTGACACAGGCAATATCAATTACATTCCCACAACAGGTTCCCAACCATCTTACACAATTCATCATCTTAGGAGGACTGGTGTATTTGTCTCCAACTCATCGTTCAGCCCGGACGCTGAGGTCCAGCTCTGAGGGTCTTCTGGCGGTTCCCTCCCTGCAAGAAGCAAATTTACAGGGAACCAAGCAGAGGGCCTTCTCTGTGGTGGCCCCTGCCATTGCGAACACCCTCCCATCAGATGTCAAACAACTACCTGACTTTTAGAAGACATCTGAAGGCAGCACTGTTTAAGGAAGTTTTTTATGTTTGAAGTTTTTATTCCGTTTTTAATGTTCTGTTGAAAGCCGCACAGATTGGTTCAGGAAACCCAGCCAGATGGGCGGGGTAGAAATAATAATAATCATCATCATCATCATTACAAGAACAAATAAATGGCTCACTTTTCTACTGGCATTCATAATGCATGCAAGCACAATTGCATTCTGTTTTGTTTTGTTTTAATATAATTTTTATTGTTTTTTACAAACATAACACCCCATTTTAAACAACAGTAACAAACTTTGGTTATCACAGCCTAGGACTTCCATCAACCTCAACTGATGGTTTTCTAACTTCCTTTCTAATTTTGCATTTTATTATTATAGTTATTGCTATGAAATCCAAACCCTAAATAAACTCCTTCTTAGTCCTCTTCGCAATTATTCATATAGTTCTCCTTACAAAACTTCTTGTAACCCTACAAGCGATGCCAATTGATTACAACTGTCTTTCAAATATATCATGAATTTCTAAGCACAATTGCATTCTGACATACGTATGGCATTCAGAGTGGGGTTGAAAGGAGGAACATTCATAACACATGGCTCTGTTTAAAACAGGGGTAGGCAACCTAAGGCCCATGGGCCACAAGTGGCCCACGGGAGTCGTTTAACTGGCCCCCAAACTGCCCCCAAACCGAGCCACCCACTCAGCGAGTATCTGCGTGCTGCGCTAAACTGGCACAGCACGGTGCAGGGACTCGCTTCCACGGTGCCGGAAAAAACATGACATGAGCCAACTTGACATGAGCCAACAGTGTGATGCGGCAGCTAAAAAAGCCAATGCAATTCTGGGCTGCATCAATAGGAGTATAGCATCTAGATCAAGGGAAGTAATAGTGCCACTGTATTCTGCTCTGCTCAGACCTCACCTGGAGGACTGTGTCTAGTTCTGGGCACCACAGTTCAAGAAGGACACTGACAAACTGTAACGTGTCCAGAGGAGGGCAACCAAAATGGTCAAAGGCCTGGAAACGATGCCTTATGAGGAACGGCTAAGGGAGCTGGGCATGTTTAGCCTGGAGAAGAGGAGGTTAAGGGGTGATATGATAGCCATGTTCAAATATATAAAGGGATGTCACATAGAGGAGGGAGAAAGGTTGTTTTCTGCGGCTTCAGAGAAGCGGACACGGAGCAATGGATCCAAACTACAAGAAAGAAGATTCCACCTAAACATTAGGAAGAACTTCCTGACAGTAAGAGCTGTTCGACAGTGGAATTTGCTGCCAAGGAGTGTGGTGGAGTCTCCTTCTTTGGAGGTCTTTAAGCAGAGGCTTGACAACCATATGTCAGGAGTGCTCTGATAGTGTTTCCTGCTTGGCAGGGGGTTGGACTCGATGGCCCTTGTGGTCTCTTCCAACTCTATGATTCTATGATTCTATGAACATCTGCGGATTCTCAGATGCCAAAACATGTGCGATCCGGCCCATGGAGGGATCTCTGCTGGAGTGAACCGGCACAGGCGAGGTAAACCTTGCCGACCCCTGGTCTAAAAGCTGTATGAAGGACTACATAACACAGGGGTCAGCAAGGCTTACTTTGCCTGGGCTGGTTCTGTGGGCCAGATCGCGGGCGCACATGAGTGAGAGCGCCTGCGATTTCCAGCATCTGTGTCTGCACAGACGCGATTTTGGGCGCTGCGAAAGCGAGTCCCTGCGCTGTGCTGCATCGGTTTAGCACAGCGATGAGCCAAGCGGGTGGCTCAGTTCGTGGAGGGCTCGTGGGCTGGTAAAACGACGCCCTTGGGCCACTTGTGGCCCACAGGCCTTAGGTTTTTGACCCCTGACATAACAACTCTTCCCACTTCCTTCTGAATGGGAGCAGCAGCTGTTTGAGGTGCAGCCACAATCATTATCTTAAGCTGACATTCTTTGGGATCCTGGAAAGAGAGTTTATCCTTAACATTTCTCATTTAAGGAAAATACAGTGGTACCTTGGGTTAAGTACTTAATTCGTTCTGGAGGTCCGTACTTAACCTGAAACTGTTCTTAACCTGAAGCACCACTTTAGCTAATTGGGCCTCCTGCTGCAGCCGCGCGATTTCTGTTCTCATCCTGAAGCAAAGTTCTTAACCTGAAGCACTATTTCTGGGTTAGCGGAGTCTGTAACCTGAAGCGTATGTAACCTGAAGCGTATGTAACCCGAGGTACCACTGTAATAGTGCCTGCCAAGTGGAAGTTTGAGGAAGGTACCAGGACGATCTCAGATGGATATAATAATCAAGGAGGAGGAAAGAAGAGGAGGTGTTCAGGGAAGGAATTTATTAAAAGAAAGAGACTAGGAGAAATGAAATAAGTATCATAAATTAACTGGGGGCGGGGGAGAAATGCAAAGGATTACATATTGCGATCTGAAGTGGTTTTTGAAAGGACAGAAGGGAGAGGGGTCGTTGCACAACATGCCTCAAATCAAAGAATGACAATGAACACGTAAGAAAAGAGATATCAGATATCCAGTATTTTGTAATCAGATTTCCCCATTGACAGAAAAGATGCTAATAGAAAAGAAGGAAGGTACACGCTAACAAATGCAGGAGTAGGAAAGAAGAAATCAAGGCCATAAGTGCACAACGTATTGGCACAGCTAGGGATCTGAAGGGTGTGTTATCTGTGTCTCCAATCTAAGCCTAAACAGATTCACTAATCTAGGATTATTAGTCACTTTTGTTTCAAATTCTGATACCTCAGAATTTCTGCAAATACATTACGCAGAATCAGCCCCTGAGTAAGTAAGCCATGGTTTGTTTAGCCTGTGGTTTCTTTCAACTATGGTTTGGGGTTATGTCCAAACCCACCAGGCTTGCTTAACCACGAGTCATTCAGCCACTCCTTCCCAGTTTCTCGCCAAGTTACAGAGGTATGAGGCACGAGCAGTTGGAAAACAAACCAAGCTTTATGGATGCTTCAGATTCTCAGAAGACAAACAATTACCCAGCATAATGGTCTGGGGAATACTTAAAATCCTTAATAAGTGCCCTAGGTTAATGCCATTATTAGCATAATAGGTGAAAAAGCAGTGGCATATTGATTTCTTTAAAAAAAGATTGTACAGCTTTTTAAAGTATCATGTTTAGTAGTATATTCTTGCCATACATTTATTATTACTGATTATTAACAATATTCACTAGAGGTTTGCACATGTTCAGGCAGATATAGAAACACATCTTTTCCCACAGGTCTTGTGCATTCTTAGTCTGAAGCATCTCTCATCCAATCTCTCTTAACGTTCTACACATCTCAGCTCTTAACTGTCAGCTTATAAACTATTGGTGAACCATTCAGCATTGCCTTTGCCATACTGGGTTCTATTAATCTCCCCCTTGGCAGTCTCCTTTTCAGATTCGTTTCCGCAGCCAACACAGCACATACAAGATGGAGATTTACAGGCAATACAAAGTGAAAACTGAAAGCAGATTCAGGTCTATCTTATAAATTGTATTCTTTCGAAGTTGATAGTAATTAATTTTAGATTTATTTTCTAGCCTGTTAATTAGTGCTTTTTTGCCACCGCTGCCGCCCCACCCTCCATAGCCTGCTTCCTTTCTGGGTGCTAATTAATTGGCAGAAAATCAAACTCATATTTACTTCCAATTTTAGTAGTAGTGAAAAGAAGGAGGATTCGCTGACCCGATGGCCTAATTTAAGGGCTATTATGCGGTGCATAGGCCCAATGACTGTTCCTCTCTCTAGATGATCCTCCACTCCCGAAAGCTTCTGTCTCTGGCATGATGAACATCTTCTTCTGAGCATGTGATGCTCACTGCTGAACTCCTTTATCTCAAAAGGAAGTTTTGGTAACCAAGCACCATACCTTGGTTATCTCAATCACAACATAATTATCTCTGCCGACAGGAGTGTCAGCAGTCCATGACTAGTCTGCCACCTTTCCTCCCTGGAAGTGGCGATGTTACAACTTTTTAGCACCCCACATTTTTGGAATTTGAAAGTTGAAAAAACACTCCACTCTGACAAGGTCCTGAAGCCCTCCTGCCGCCTTCCCAAAATTCAGTAAGTGCTTGCCTGGCTTTGGGAAGCAGGTGTGAGGACTCTGGCAGAGTCCTTGAGTCCTCCCTCTTCCTTCCCAAAGCCTAGTAAGCACCTGCCCAGCTTGGGGACAGAGGTCAGTGGGCTCGAAGAAGAAGAAGAAGAAGAAGAAGAAGAGTTTGGATTTGATACCCCGCTTTATCACTACCCTAAGGAGTCTCAAAGTGGCTAACAATCTCCTTTCCCTTCCTCCCCTACAACAAGCACTCTGTGAGGTGAGTGGGGCTGAGAGACTTCAAAGAAGTGTGACTGGCCCAAGGCCACCCAGCAGCTGCATGTGGAGGAGCAGGGAAGCGAACCCGGTTCACCAGATTACGAGTCCACCACTCTTAACCACTACACCACACTGGCTCTCTAAGACACCTGCCAAAGCCTGACACCTGGGGTACTGCAATAGGAGCTTGGTGCAGTTGCCTGTGGGGAAACAAATAAATGGAGACTGGGTTTCCTCTGCTCACCTGCACAAAATTGCAACTGTATAAGTAAAATAAGCGTAAGATTAAAGTTACCTGTACACATTTGTAAGTTTGGGGAATAAGACGGAATGGGGTGAAAGTATACTTAAGTATTCAAATATTTATACGGTTCTTTTTATGAATTAAAAAAAATGCTTTAAGATGTGATAACTTATTCTGCAAATTTCTTGCAAAGTTTAAATAATGCCAGTGGATTAAAAGGCCTTAAGAATCAGGTGATGTCCTGATATGGCACAGTAGCTAAGGACACAATTTTTTTTTACACGCTTTTCCTGGATGTAAGTTCCATTGAGCACTGTGGGACTTAGTTTTGCGTAAACAGGCATAGACTTGTGCTGCATGAAAATGAGCTACAAATCAGGAAATTCCTAGTTTTAATGTTTGGTGGTTTACTGTTGTAGTTTTTATCTATTGTCATAATTTTATTATGTTTGTTTATAGTCATAAGATGTCAGCTGCCTATAAATGCAGTAGTGAAGGGTGAGACAGATACAAATAAAGCTCATTTTCTTAAGAAAGCCATTATCTCTCAGTCCCTCTCTCTGTATCTGTAATATGGAGATAACCGTGCCTCCCTTTTTGTACAATTTAATGTATGCAAAGCGTTTTGAACACTCTAAAGCACTTTATGAATACTTTAGATTCCCAGAAGACAAACAATTACCCAGGATAACTTAATGGCCCGAGGAATACTTTAATCCTTATTAAATGTCCTAAGTTAATGCTATTATTAGTACAATAGATGAAAAAGCAGTGGCTCTCCCCAAACCATCTCCCTCAGTGGCCATCCCACCTGATGGTTCAACACGTATAACATTAGTGGGACCACTGGACTATATGGAACTTGCCGAACTGACTGGGAGATTCTGAGACCAGAGAGAAGAGGAAGAAGACTGGAAGAAGTTTAAAGACTATTTGAAAAAATATGTTAATATTTAAATCTCAGAATAGCTTTGGAAGTGGATATAGGCTGTAGGGTTAGAAGTAGAAGATAATTTATTTTAAAACAGTATTATTTGTAAGGGATAAAATATGAAGATTTTTATGGGGAAAGCAAGTGTGATAAAAAAATGGTTACAAATTATGATATTTGTAATCTGCTAAAGATGAGTTAAAATGAAAATCAGGTAGGGGAGACTTAGGGAAGTTCACAATGTTTAGAAAAAATAAGGATAAGATAAGAATTTGTTTGTATTGTTTGCTTTTTTGTTTTTGTTGTTCATTTGTGTTACAAAATGAATAATTTTTTTTGGGGGGGGGAGTTAACGGTACTAGTTTGCTCTCCCTCTTTGAACTCTCAACCCCTTTCCCCTTTTGTATCATATCTACTAGACCGTAAGGTTGTGGGAAGGAAATGTAATTTTAAAAAATTAATCTTTATGCAGCGCCTTGGTAACTTTAATCACAATTGTCATCGTCGTCATCTCACAACTAGCTGACCGCATCACCTGCAGGATTTATAGTTTTGCTAAAATAATATTTCAAGATCAGACCCAATTTTTGAATACACACATTTCTGTTCTTGGCTTATAATGCAGACTGAATATTAATTTTGATCCAGCTTTCCCCATCTCTTGTCTACCTCCTGCCTGATCTCCCATGCTCTCCCCCTCAACCTTTTAAGAAGACTTTAAGAAGATGGTGGTGCTTTCGCAGGTGCAAATTTAGGGTAAGGCATAAGCTAGTTGTTGGTCATGGCCCACCAATAAATGAGTGCTGACACTGGATTTCTGGAATATCCATCTAAATACTTTTGTTACAGGAGAGGAAAAGTAAACCTCCTTCAACACTGTGTTATGTTTTTAAAACATGGTTCTGAAAGGCTACACGGCAGCTGCTTAGGGCAGATGATGCAAGGCAGATGCAAAGCTATGCTTTGAAGGAGAAAACAAAGGAATATAAAAGGAGGCAAATTATACAATTTGGTTGGGTGTCTTGGGGTTTGTTTGCTTCTTTTAGTAAGATGACAGAAGATACAAATCTTATTTATTTTTTAAAAGCTAACCTTCACAGTCCAGACAGATTATTACTGGCAAAGTTAATTTCAACTGAGCAGCTGCAAGGCTTCCAGTGGCAGTTGCGAAGCTTTATACAGTCAAGAGAGTCTCAATCGCTTCTGACAACATTTTCAAGCACATGTACTTGTCTGAGCGGAAGAAGAAGAAGAGGAGTTTGGATTTGATATCCCGCCTTTCACTCCCCTTCAGGCGTCTCAAAGCGGCTAACATTCTCCTTTCCCTTCCTCCCCTACAACAAACACTCTGTGAGGTGAGTGGGGCTGAGAGACTTCAGAGAAGTGTGACTGGCCCAAGGTCACCCAGCAGCTGCATGTGGAGGAGCGGAGACGCGAACCCGGTTCCCCAGATTACGAGGCTACCGCTCCTAACCACTACACCACACTGGCTCTCAAGAGACTTAGAACGTAAGGAATGAAAGAGTAGCAGCTTTTCCTTTAAGACTGGTGAACGTTACATCATTTGGTTAAAAATGACAAAAAACCCCAAAATCTTCGTTTCAAAGAGATGTGGAGTATTCCCTTTTTTAAAAAAAATAAATATGTAATTAAACAGTTTTCTAGGGAAACCCAAATTCCTTGTGCTTCTAATATAGAGCAATTTAAATTTTGCAATCACTTGAGTAAGCAAATGATGAGAATATTCTCATAGTTTGCTAACATACGATTACTTATTTTTGGAGAAATTCTAGCCTTGTAGATGCAAGTGTTATTTCGGAAGACATAATCTGTATGAAAAGCTAAAGCCAAGACTTAAGAACACACACACACACACACACACACACACACAGCTGCATACACACAAAACACACAAACAGGGCTGTGTCTACATTTGTCTATTTTATCTGAAGGGAGAGGAATTCTTTCAGCAGGACCTTGATTTAAAGGCTGATTTTAAACCAATGTTTGTGCATGGGAGGTTTTTGCACGTGTGGAAGCCCCCTACTGAGATGAAAAGAAAGCAGCCATTTTGTCAACTGCGCCGGAAGAGAACAGGAGAAAAGAAGCATTAGCTACCGAAGGCAATTTTAAATAAAATTAACAAGAGGGAAAGAAAAGCAACAGAAAAAAATAAAACACATTGAAGCGATACCTTCAGCAAGTGGGTCAAGAGTGTGAATCATAAGCTGGAAAATGCTGTTCCTCATTAGACTGTTGTGCAGAGATGCAGAGCTCCCACCACGCTGCAGACGGGGCTTAGTCTAAAGGGGGAAAGAGGGGAAAAAACTATTTAAATCCTGTTTGGAAAGTAAATTTACTTCATGTACTACAACACTGTGACTCCTCCCTACTATGTATATAAAGCAGGTATTGTTATTTTTTAAATATTTTAGGAAAATAATTAGATAACACAATAAGGTCGTACAGTCAGGACTAACCCGCTTGCTAAATGAATTCAGAGGCTGTTAAAAATAAACGAAGGATCAATATCGGAAATGTTTATCAGGACTATTTGGACTAATTAAGGAATGCAGTGCAACATTAGATCATCACTCCCCAAACTTCGGAGCATGGGAAGTCACCCAAAGATATATAATTTGGCATAGTTGTTTGGCTTTTTAAATTGTATTATAATTTGGAATGTTTTCATGTGGTTTTTATTGGATGGTTACAATGGAAAACTTAGTAAATATCATTTTTTTTTTTAAGATAATATAGTCTTAAATACTTCACATAAAGCTAGGTTTTCAGTCTCTGGGTCACATTATATAAGCCTCATAAACACCAGTATCTTAAGAGCAAATGACAAGTTAGTTGTGGCCAAGGAAAAAGGGGCCTCTTCCAGCCCACAGCAGAAATACTGAGCAAAATGAAGGCTCCAAATTGGTCTAAAAACAAGACCAGGCATCTACTAAGGTAACTCTTCCCCTTTACTTACTGGTTCGTGGCAGGAGTGGGCATTTGTGGAGGGGAGTAAAAAAAGGACAACCAGGACATTCCAGGATCAAATCAGAAATTGGGACGGCTTCTGAGATTGCCCCTAGAAAATGGGACACTTGAAGGGACATGTGTACTATGGCCAGTCTGGTTTGATTGCTTTTTGGTGCAGCAAAAGGAAGAAAACGGGAACTTTTGAACAGTGTGGTAGTTTTATTTCAACTGTGCTTTAAAGCAGGGGTTGGCAACCTAAGGCCCAGGGACCCACACTGCCCGCTAGGGGACCCTCGCCGCCTGCTTAGTCGGCTCCCGTGTGCCATGCTAAACCGGCGCAGAGCAGAGCGGGGACCGCCTTCCGTGATGCTGCCCGGCTTCCCATTGGCTGCAGGAAGCTCCTGCAGCCAATGGGAATAATAATAATAATTATTATTATTAATTATTTGTATCCTGCCCATCTGGCTGGGTTTTCCTAGCCACTCTGGGCGGCTTCCATAGAAACCAAAAAACACTAAAATATCACACATTAAAAACAGGGCAAGCCTCCTCCGCACCGGAAGGAGCGCCGGAAATAGCATTTGCGCATGCGTGCGCACTCCGGCCCAAGCCACAAAACCTTTGCCGACCCCTGCTTTTTAAGTGACATGTGAACCAGACCTATGGAAAAGCAATGAAGTTCTTAACATGATTTCCATATTCATATGCAATTCATTCTTCTGACTCACTGTAGTTTTGTAGGTGGAATTATAACTCTGGAAATATATATGACTGTAAGATGTATGCGCAGTTGGTGGAAAAGAAAAAAATAACTTGCAGGGCCATTCTTTTATAACCAGGGGGGTTTGGTTAAGCACATGAGCCCTGAGAGGGGAGCTACGCATGACCTGGGCAAACACATTCACAAAACCGTATCTACTGAGGTGACATGAATGAAAGAACAGGCATTTGAAGAGAGTTAGCTATCAAAGGTGGGACGTGGGTGGCACTCTGGTCTAAACCACAGAGCCTAGGACTTGCCGATCAGAAGGTCGGCGGTTTGAATCCCCGCGACGGGGTGAGCTCCCGTTGCTCGGTCCCTGCCCCTGCCAACCTAGCAGTTCGAAAGCACGTCAAAGTGCAAGTAGATAAATAGGTACCGCTCCAGCGGGAAGGTAAACGGCGTTTCTGTGCGCTGCTCTGGTTTTGCCAGAAGCAGCTTAGTCATGCTGGCCACAGAAGCTGTACGCTGGCTCCCTCAGCCAATAAAGCAAGATGAGCGCCGCAACCCCAGAGTCGGTCACGACTGGACCTAATAGTCAGGGGTCTCATTACCTTTACCTTAGCTATCAAAGGAAAGGGAAATGTGTCCTTGGCTGCCAGTTAGCCAATGAAAGCGAAGTTCTTCACCTAAACTGGGCTAGACAGCTTCTACACCTTGGTTTCTTGTGGGCTGCAAAACTGCAAGGAGAGAGGCAAGCAACTACAATACAGTGGACACTCGGGTTGCGAACGTGATCGGTGTGGGATGCACGTTTGCAACCTGCACACGCATGGGTTGCGATTCAGCGCTTCTGCGCATGCACGACCACTGAAACCTGGAAGTAACCCGTTTCGGTACTGCTGGGTTTTGGTGGTCCGTAACCCAAGAAAGGGGACGCGGGTGGCGCTGTGGGTAAAAGCCTCAGTGCCTAGGGCTTGCCGATCGAAAGGTCGGCGGTTCGAATCCCCGTGGCGGGGTGCGCTCCCGTCGTTCGGTCCCAGCGCCTGCAAACCTAGCAGTTCGAAAGCACTCCCGGGTGCAAGTAGATAAATAGGGACCGCTTACTAGCGGGAAGGTAAACGGTGTTTCCGTGTGCGGCTCTGGCTCGCCAGAGCAGCGATGTCACGCTGGCCACGTGACCCGGAAGTGTCTCTGGACAGCGCTGGCCCCCGGCCTCTTGAGTGAGATGGGCGCACAACCCTAGAGTCTGTCAAGACTGGCCCGTATGGGCAGGGGTACCTTTACCTTTAACCCAAGAAAACGCAACCTGAAGTGTCTGTAACCTGAGGTATGACTGTAAGTGGCTTGGTGATTAAGGCCAAGGAAAAATGGCAAACTCTGACTTGTATCCAGTCTTAAGTCATACTTGACAGTGGACCTATTGAAATTAATGAGCATGCCTAACTAAGGATCATTCATTTCAACAGGCCAACTGTGAATAAAACTTAGTTGGATGCAGGCCCTCTGTATATGCATCCATCTTCCAATAAAATGCAAATGAAATGGAAAAGTAAAATCCCAGAAATAGTTTTAGCACTAGAATTCTAAGTTTTACAATTATATCATCACATATATAATAAAAAAACTGACTATGCATTTTAGAATCAAAATGACTAGATATAAAAAGACACTTGGTACTGCCTACCGTTAGTGTCTGGTCATCTCCGGCATTTGACTGCATGAGTGGAAAGGAAAAAGAAAAGACAAAACAAAAGAGTAAAATGGATGGTAAAGCATGCCAATGTTTTCAAAAGAAAGTGTTAAACAAAGTGTCAAGACAGCACAATAATTTCTCTCTCTCCCTAGAAATGCTAACATACATTCTCTAGAAAAGAGTCACATCTCAGTGTCATGCAACTCTAGACATTTATTCTAGACACATATGCATCTGAATTATTCATCTATGTAAATAAATATGTCAATAAAGCACCTCAGAGTAATCCTGCTGTAAGAAGAATGGCTTGAAGAAATAAGGATGATTGCCTTGACATTTTGAAACAAAGACTACATACCTACTATACCTGTAATTGATATTTAGGACCAATGAGGACTTCCCTTAAAATGTGAATCTCTTCAGAGAAGTAATGGTTTGGACAGTGGAAAGCAGTCCCACATCCCAATCCTCAACAACTTGGAGGCTTCCCATGGATGTTATTTACAAATTTATTTAAGTGCACATAACTGTATCTACACAATTAATTCCATGTCCCCTCACATCTAGCTTGGCCTTTACAGGACAAGTATAATAAATAAATAATGGGACGCGAGTGGTGCTGTGGGTTAAACCACAGAGGCTAGGACTTGCCGATCAGAAGGTCGGCGGTTCGAATCCCCGCAATGGGGTGAGCTCCTGTTGCTCGGTCCCTGCTCCTGCCAACCTAGCAGTTCGCAAGCACGTCAAAGTGCAAGTAGATAAATAGGTACCGCTCCGGCGGGAAGGAAAACGGCATTTCCGTGTGCTGCTCTGGTTTGCCAGAAGCGGCTTAGTCATGCTGGCCACATGACCTGGAAGCTGTACGCTGGCTCCCTCGGCCGATAAAGCGAGATGAGCGCCGCAACCCCAGAGTTGGCCACGACTGGACCTAATAGTCAGTGGTCCTTTTACCTTTTATAATAAATGATAATAGATAGAAAAAGTTCCTCTTTAACCAGGCCTTTGCCTGATTGACATCTAATGCATGTTGGGTGTACAGAGGAGGAGGAGGAAACTGGGCAGCAATTTCTGGTTTGCCTCTGGTGGCAAAATGTCCATGGCTGGCCCTGCTCCAGAGATGCCCGAACTGTTCAAAGATACTTTAATAAGCACATTCCTGGTATTTCAAGCCACAAGCTATTAGGGAAGCCAGCCACAACCCAATTTGTAAGTTTTAGTGATGCAAAACATTGCAGAGTATGCTGTACACTGAACATACTATGCAATAATACACATGATATAAAGTAAGAGAACCCACAATTTATAAAACAGAATTTCCATCTCAGGCCAATAGATACGGCTCGTTTGTAGTTGACCTTAGAAGGAGAACCACTGGCAGAAGATAAAAAGCAAGCTGAACTTTCCTATATTCACTTTGATCCAGTTTTTTTGAAGAATGAACTCTGATATTTAGGGAATTGTTGGGATGTGGGCTAAAAAGAAATCAATTATGGAAGGTTCCCCAGTTCAGCAGTAGAGGGCACAACAGAGTTCCAACTTCAATCTGCAGAAACTCTAGATCAGGCCTGGCCAAACTTGGCCCTCCAACTGTTTTGGGACTACAATTCCCATCATCCCTGACCCCTGGTCCTGTTAGCTAGGGATGATGGGAGTTGTAGTCCCAAAACTGGTGGAGGGCTATGCCTGCTCTAGATGAAGAGTTGAGATGTCTAGATAGCAGGACTAAGGTCTCCAACCTAAGGAAGACTTTGCTTAAAGCCCCATATAAGCTACATGTAAATTGTGGTAAACGATGTGGTAGACTAGATGAGAAAACTTCCCCTTCCTCTTTTTTTAACTTATTACGCCAAGGAAAAGTCAACTGGGGTCAAAATGGAAAAGGGTTCTTCTGTTGTAGAAGCACAAGCTTATCTGCAGATACAATTTACCATCCTGCCGAATCGCTACTGTAAGTGGTACTTTTGTTCTACAGCTTCCTGGGCTCCAATCAAGTGTTGATGACTTCAACCCACTACCCAACTATTGTTGTTGTTGTTTAGTCGTTTAGTCGTGTCCGACTCTTCGTGACCCCATGGACCAGAGCACGCCAGGCACTCCTGTCTTCCACTGCCTCCCGCAGTTTGGTCAAACGCATGTTGGTAGCTTAGAGAACACTGTCCAAACATCTCGTCCTCTGTCGTCCTCTTCTCATTGTGCCCTCCATCTTTCCTAACACCAGGGTCTTTTCCAGGGAGTCTTCTCTTCTCATGAGGTGGCCAAAGTATTGGAGCCTCGGCTTCACGATCTGCCCTTCTAGTGAGCACTCAGGGCTGATTTTCTTTAGAATGGAGAGGTTTGATCTTCTTGCAGTCCATGGGACTCTCAAGAGTCTCCTCCAGCACCACAATTCAAAAGCATCAATTCTTCAGCGATCAGCCTTCTTTATGGTTCAGCTTTCACTTCCATACATCACTACTGGGAATTATCTATCTCTATCTCTATCTCTATCTCTATCATCTCTATCTCTATCTATCTCTATCTCTATCTCTATCTCTATCTCTATCTCTATCTCTATCTCTATCTCTATCTCTATCTCTATCATCTCTCTCTCTCTCTCTCTCTTTATCTCTATCATCTCTATCATCTCTATCTCTATCTCTATCATCTCTATCTCTATCTCTATCTCTCTCTCTCTCTCTCTCTCTCTATCTCTATCTCTATCTCTATCTCTATCTCTATCTCTATCTATCTGCCCTGGAAGCAGATTTCTCCTAATTTCTCCAAAAGGAGTAAAGGGAAGGAGACAGAGGACAATAATGGAAAAGACCAAGGTATGAGTGCCTACTTTCCACTTTCTCTGGGCTCCCTCCTTGTTCTTTCAGCTAGCCTCTCCTGCCCCACTGCAACTCTCCTCACCAGTCAGCCCATTCCATTCCATTCCATTCCATTCCTTGCTCTGTTTGCATTTCCAAGTGATTCAGCACTTCAGGGCTGCTGATCCTGCTCAGTCCCCAATGGATTGTTTCGGGTTCCTCCCCATTAGATATCCACCCCACCCCCCAAGATTCCTTGTACTTTTGCAAATCTCTGGGTTCACCCAAACCTCACAGTACCTGCTCTCTTGTGTGTGGATGGAGCTGTTTTGTCTTACGTAAGGATCATCTCCCACCCCCTGAAATCTGAAAACGGGGGAAGCCAATGGAATCTGCCCAAGATGTCCCTGTTCCTCTCAGCCATGCCATTTCCCATTATGTTCAATTCCTGGTTTTCCATTTTTCCTTCCAGGCAGCATTCTGTGCCCACTGAGTCCTCAATGAGCTGTTTGGGGGGAAGGTGTTCCTAAAGATTTCTTTTCTTGCATTACTGCAAATCTTGGGGTTCTTCTGAGCCTCCTAACACCTTCCTCTTATGTGCAGGTGGTGCCATTTTGACTACATGATGATTGACACCTGTGCTCAGTGAAGGAGGAGTGATTTTCTCTGTATGTAATACTTTTCAGACCTATACAGTATTTGGATTTGGTACGAGATGGCAGCGGCAAACAGAGCTGTGCTATCATCATCATCATCATCATCATCAGAGACCAAGAGTGGGATGTCTGTTAGTGCAATGGGGCTTTCTGCACCAGTGGCGTAGCGTGGGTTGTCAGCACCCGGGGTAAGGCAAGTAATTTGCACCCCCTAACCCGTGGATTTGTGCCCCCTAACCCTAACCCCCAGATGTTGCGCCCAGTGCGGCCGGCCCCCCCTGCACCCCCCACGCTACGCCACTGTTCTGCACTCTTCTTCCCACCCCAGAGCGGGATGTCTGTTAGTGCAAAGGGGGACAGTTCTACCTGGCAAGCTGAAAAGCTTGTGCTGGCAGTACTATTGCCTTAGTGCTATGATTCCCTCCAAAACACACACACACATTTCTTTTCAAAAAAGAGTTATTGGCACAGTATTCCAAAGTATTTCCACAGTGGGAAACAACAGCAAAGCATAAAATCATTAAATATAAGTTGTGTGTATGTGTAGGATTGTAGCTGCAGGGTCTCTCGAGTTCCTAAGCAGATTTACTGAGAATCAGTGGGACAAATAGCTCCAAGTAAACAGATTTGGGACTGAGATGTTGGACGTGTAAGAATTGCCCCCAAACAGAGGCGAGACAATCAGTACAGAAGTCAAACAAATTATGCAGCAAGGGTGCAACCTGACTTGTTGAACACGATCTTTAGTACTGTCTAACACAGTACTAACTCATATTACATCCTTGTGACGATTATTCAGAAAGACAGCATTGCCGCTACCATGAGAATGCACTATATGGGCAACTCGCTTGCCAGTTAATCAGAATAAAACAGCACAAAACCTGAACGGCAAGTTCTTCATTACAGATAAAGCATTCAGCACCTACTGGGGACTGAAGCATTGTCTCTTCTAATTATTCCTGGCACTTTACCTGTATGACTGTGATCTTCCAAACACAAAAAGAAAACGGTCTCCTAACCTTCATCTCTGGTATCAAGCTATTCTAAGTTAACTGGCACATGGTGACCTGACCTGTTGTGGAGGGCAAACGTCTCTCTCTCCCTGCCTCATACAGGATGGAGATGATGCAACAACGTGGTACAAAGCTTACTGCCTATTCTGACTAGCTGAACAAATATATGGACACATTTTTATTTGGTTTCAAACAGCACAATAAACATTCCAAAATACAAACAAGTTTCCCAAATCATTTTCCTCATACAAGTTTCAAAGGAATGTAGATTGAACCTAAAAGCTTATTAGTATAAAAGTTGTAAAAATAAAGACTTAATATTTTAAGATTTAAGATTATATTCTAATAGAATATGGGCCCTAATATTTTAAGATTTTAAGGAAATGAAGTTATATTAAGACATTAAAATTAAGATAAGGATTAATTAAGAAAGAGGGTAGGAATTTGCTGAGTAAATATATGATTTGGAATACAGTGGAGGGAGGTTTGGGGAAGTCAGGAAATAAGTAAATGAAAGAAACATTATGAAGATGAAATTGTTTTTATTAATGTTTTTTCTTTTTTGATGTTTTTTGTTGCTGTTTCTGTGTTTTTGTAATTTGTATTTTTTAATTTTTTAGTTTTGTTCTGTTTTACCTTTTGTGTAAAAACCTAATAAAATATTAAAAAGAAAAAGAAAAAAGGAATGTATATTCTAAGCCCAGTCTTTTTGGTGTTTAATTTTGCTACCAAAATGTCCAAGGTAAATTATCTCCTCAGAAAGAGATCTGTTGGTGGTCTTGGGAAGTCAGATCCTTTAGTAACATTTGACAGACATGGAGTCTTCAGAAAGTTGCACCAAGCCCCTCAACCTTTTCAGACAAAAATTCTAGATTCTATTATATTCACCCCTCTAATGGAGATCTAGTGTTCAGCTTCTAGTATCTTACCACTTCCAATATTACTGCTGCCAGGAGAAGTATCAATGAGCCATTGTGTATAATCAATATTGCTTTGCTGTCATATAATGAGAGATGTGCTAAATATACATTAGTGGGGTTATGTGTGGAACAATTTCTGAAATCTCCCCAAAAACTTTACCACCTCACCACATACATATTAGAGAGCCTCCATATTGTAACGCTGCCAACATAATGATGCTGAAGATCAGTTCATATAATGCACCCTTACTAGGATGAGATGGCAACTATCTTCAACCTTGAGTATGGACTCTTTTAATTCTAGCCAACATTGTTTTAAGTGGCTGGTTGCTTGTCCCAGATGGTAGCCCACCTCAGGTCTTTGGGGTCTCCCACCCAGATCTGATTCCCACACTTCTCTGAATCAGGATTTGGGCAAAGCCGTTCTTACAAGATGGAATATGATTTCGTGGAATTTTGCAAACCTAAGCAAAGTTTCTCCTAAGTTGACAAAAAATATAGAGGAGGTTTACTTGTCCGAACAAGTGTTTGGTAGATAAGGACTAAAGTCTCTAAGAGCAAATATATTATAAGCTCAAAAGGGCTTGTGGGAGTAACAATCCTTAAACCTTATTATAACCTATTAAGGTAGCCAAATAAAGCACATTGCATTTTGGTATGAGTCCAAAAAACCTAGTTAGCATCACACTTCTTTCTTTGTTCAGCCCTGGCTGGGATGAAATCACTCCTACTATTCAAAATATGACAAAATTAAGAGCTGAAGCCACTAAATAATAATAAAAATGGCTGCGATCTCTCTCTCTCTCGTTCTCTCTCTCTCTCTCCACACATATTTTAAAAACCCAACAACAATAGAAGTCCTCATTTTCTTTATAAAATAAAATAAAAATGTCCTGCTAGTTTTTACAGCATTGCTATCTTGTCATGCTGTGTGATTCTTCCACTGGAAAAGTTGTTGAGATGCCCTTTTCAAAGAATTGCTATGAATAAATGATTCCCCACAAGTACCACTCCAAATGAAATATTTGCTGTCATTTTAAGTATACTTGCTTGAAATCATTGAGAGAATCAACTATGCTTGTGTACACCATGCACCCAAAATTACATTTAAGGATACGTAAGCTGGACCATAAAGAAGGCTGATCGCCGAAGAATTGATGCTTTTGAATTATGGTGCTGGAGGAGACTCTTGAGAGTCCCATGGACTGCAAGAAGATCAAACCTATCGATTCTGAAGGAAATCAGCCCTGAGTGCTCACTGGAAGGACAGATCCTGAAGCTGAGACTCCAAGACTTTGGCCACCTCATGAGAAGAGAAGACTCCCTGGAAAAGACTATGATGTTGGGAAAGATGGAGGGCACAAGGAGAAGGGGACGACAGAGGACAAGATGGTGGGAAAGTGTTCTCGAAGCTACCAGCATGAGTTTGACCAAACTGCGGGAGGCAGTGGAAGACAGGAGTGCCTGGCGTGCTCTGGTCCATGGGGTCATGAAGAGTCAGACACGACTAAACAACTAAACAACAACAACAACAACAAAGCTGACGTATCTAAGAAAATAATATTGTTACAGGTTTTGGGTACCAGAGTCTGTGGGTGCAAAGTAACCCACAATTTCTGAAATTGGCAGAAGTTGGACCTAATGGTCAGGGGTACCTTTACCTTTACAACCTCAAGTTGAAAGCTCATACCAATAACTAACTTAGTTTGTCTCTAAGGTGCTATTGGAAGGATTTTTAAAAATTATTTTATTGTATTTTATTTTCTTTAGTCTTGTAAATGTTTGATTTGAAAGAGGTAGCAATAATGCAACCAGAGAACACCTAGTTCCTACTGCTGGTTACATAAAACTCACAGTTTTAGCGAATTTATTCTCTTCTTCCAAGCCTGGCAAATGCATTTTAATTGCATCCAATGGTGAAGATAATAACTGCATCACCACTGAATCAAACAACAATGTTTTGTCATATTTTTTTTTGCAGCTAGAAGCAAACAGAGAAGGTCTGTTTCCATGACAAAACATAACACGAGCAGGGAAATACCTACAACGCTCACTCAAGTTACAAAGAGAGCCTAGGAACAAAAATGGCAGCTTTCTGAAAAGGTCAGCTTTAATGTCAAATGAAGTTCATTTAGTGGAAAATGCATATGATTTAGAGCTTTCTGAAGAGTGTGGTTTTTTTTAAAAGAAAATCAGAAGAAGAAAAAGCCAAGTTTTTTAAAATGTTCAGAACGATTCCACCATCCCCCCCAAAAAAGTAAGATGAAAAAGGATGTATGTATCCCAGTGTCTTAAGTAACTTTTGAAATATATTCTGCCAGAACCTCTAAGAAAACCCTCTATCTCTGAAGTCAGAAAGCAGCTACCAAGAACACTTCTCCTCTGCAACCTAAGATGTCTGATAAACTCTAATGCGCATGAGTTTTCATATAACTTTGGAGCTATTTATTTGCCTTGCATTAGTTTGGATATGCTTATGATTGAAAAGGAATTTGAATCCTTGCTTCACATTGCACCAAAATCTGGAAGCATCTGAAAGACCATGGGAAAAATGAATCTCAAAGATGCTGGAAGAATAATGGTGACTTTATTTATGAAGAATGCCCACATTTTGGCCAGGAGGCCTTTATCAAGGGCTAATCAGATGACACAACATTGATGGCAGAAAGGGAGGAGGAATTAAAGAGCCTTTTAATTAGGATGAAAGAGGAGAGCGCAAAATATGGTTTGAAGCTCAACATCAAAAAAACGAAGATCATGGCCACCAGTCCCATCACCTCCTGGCAAATAGAAGGGGAAGAAATGGAGGCAGTGAGAGATTTTACTTTCTTGGGCTCCATGATCACTGCAGATGGTGACAGCAGCCACGAAATTAAAAGACGCCTGCTTCTTGGGAGAAAAGCAATGACAAACCTAGATAGCATCTTAAAAAGCAGAGACATCACCTTGCCAACAAAGGTCCATATAGTAAAAGCTATGGTTTTCCCAGTAGTGATGTATGGAAGTGAGAGCTGGACCATGAAGAAGGCTGATCGCTGAAGAATCAATGCTTTTGAATTATGATGCTGGAGGAGACTCTTGAGAGTCCCATGGACTGCAAGAAGATCAAATCTATCCATTCTTAAGGAAATCAGCCCTGAGTGCTCACTGGAAGGACAGATCCTGAAGCTGAGGCTCCAATACTTTGGCCACCTCATGAGAAGAGAAGACTCCCTGGAAAAGACCCTAATGTTAGGAAAGATGGAGGGCACAAGGAGAAGCTACCAGCATGAGTTTTACCAAACTGCAGGAGGCAGTGGAAGACAGGAGTGCCTGGCATGCTCTGGTCCATGGGGTCACGAAGAGTCGGACACGACTAAACGATTAAACAACAACACAGTCTAAAAAACAACAACCCCCATTAAAAATAACAATTATTCAGCAATGCACAATGTTTTGGGAAATTATATAATGCAAATCAATGTGTATGCTATTTAGGCTAAAAGAAGACAAAAAACAAAACAAAAAAAACACACTAGTTCATTCAAGCCTTGATGGGCTGTTGCTTAATTTCAAAATCCATCGTCTAATTTCATGTCCATATTCCAAGAAATGACTCACACAATGTTTACCCTTTGGAATCATTCACTAAGTCACTAACAATGCTATATACATCATTCAGTGTCCATGCAAAAAGAATCTATGCAGGTCAAACTACAAGGATGCTCAAAATAAGAATAGAGGAGCATCTGGGTAACATTAGGAACCAGGAGATTGGCACCCCTTTGGTGAGTCATTTCTTGGAATATGGATATGACATTAAAAACTTTCAGTTCTGGGCAGTGGAACAAGTTTATTCAGCAAATGAAAAAAAAAATCTACTTAATAAAGAACTACAATAAACTCACATTTATAAGTAATATGATTAGAACGTCCAAATCACTCTTGCCAAATGTACTTTATGGCTGGCTAAACCAGCTGTGTTGCACACACAGACACACACACAAAGATAAGTAGGATTTGGCACGAAATCAAACTAATCTCATACATCTGCCTTTCTCTTGATCTACAGCACATGTGGAACACAACTTTCCCTAGCACTGTGATGCGTCAAGTTCAGAGGGGACCCATGGCCAGCACTTGCTATCCTGACCCAGAATGTCTCTACTTGAGACCTCACCTCATCTTTCACCTCTCTCTCCATTGCGCTATAGCTCTTGTCCTCTGCAAACTTTCCCAGCTTCAGAACTGGTTCAAAATATGCATTCTTTGGTTTAAAAAAACAAAAAAAGGAAAAGAGCGGAGATAAAAGATAGAAGAACCTGAATAAAAATACCCTCCCCCATGTATATTTTATTGCTTCCTCGACACCTCCCTTTCCATGGAGGCGCAGATTGCAGCTATAACAAAGGCGGCATTTTTTCATCTCCACCAAGCTAAGCCGTTTCCTCCTTACCTCTCTTGCCCTGACCTAGCCACTGTGATCCACGCAACGGTCACCTCCAGATTGGATTATTGTAACTCACTCTACATGGGGCTGCCCTTGAGACTGACCCAGAAACTCCATCGGGTGTCCTTGCCACGGGATCACATTCACCCAGTGCTATACCAGCTGCAATGGCTCCCGGTGGAGTACAGGATCAGGTTTAATGTGCTGGTTTTATCCTTTAAAGCCCTATACAGCCTAGGACCCTCGTACCTATGGGACTGCCTCTCCTGGTATGTCCCACAAGGACTTACAGACTTCAAACCAAAACATTGTGGAGATCCCGGGCCACAACCAGAGCCAGGGCTTTTTCGGCTGTGGCCCTGATCTGGTGGAACGCTCTGTCACAAGAGACTAGGGCCCTGCAGGACTTGATATCTTTCCGTAGGGCCTGCAAGACAGAGCTGTTCCACCAAGCCTTTGGCCAAGGCACAGGACGGCAGAGGACGAGATGGTTGGACAGTGTTCTCGAAGCTACCAACATGAGTTTGACCAAACTGCAGGAGGCAGTGGAAGACAGGAGTGCCCGGCGTGCTCTGGTCCATGGGATCACGAAGAGTCGGACACGACTAAACAACAACAACAACATCAAAACTGATCTAGTGAAAATACATTTTGCAAAGATATTTTGTCCTGGAGTCTTTAAGAGATTAACCGCTTTCTCATTTAACATTTATATGGTGGAATTCAACATAGGAACTAAGTAGGGTCCGCATGCAGGGGGGAAAGTCCATGCTCCCCCCCCACCGTGGGCCCCCTCCAGAGCAGATTTAGGGAGTGAAAGGAGGCATTGAAGGGAAATCCCATTGAAGCAACGGACCTCATTCCTCCCCTGCTACAACTTAGATGAATTCTGCTCATAGAGAAATCATAGAACATAACTAATTTCAATAATAGTACAATACCTGCTACCTGCTGTGGAGTATAGGGCTTTTTGCTCAGGTGCTAAGGTCCAGGGTCCCATGCTAACAGCACCCATAAAATCTTCTATGTAATAAAGGGGTAGTTCAGCCTGACACAAATATGCACCAGCCAAAATGCAACATCAAGGAGCTTGAAAGGTTTTGATGTTGTTGCGTGACGAATAGCACCTAACAACAGAACCAGGCTGCAAAATAAAATTATTAAGCTATCGGGTTGACCTTGGCTGTTCAAATAAGAGGCAGAGCATTTTACAATGCCCTTTGCATACTTCTCCAATATCTCAAGTTAATGCTGGCACAGTATTTCTGCCTAGAGAAATTTAGATCTACATGGCACACACATCCATTTTTGTGTGTGTGACATTTGTACTCTTTAGAAGACAGAACATTCTTGTCCCATTTCAAAGGGATTTGTGGAGTCAGTCAGGGGCAGTATTTAGAAAATATCTACCCAAGTGTTTAAATTAATAAACATCCTTGACTGAGAGAAGAGGTCTCCTACTCCTGTCCAGGGAGGTTTTAAAAACATGTGCTTACATGTGGTTAAGTGCTGCCAGCATCTAAGAACTACACATTCATGTGAAACCATGTTTTATTACCAGAGATGATCTTATGTGGAACCAACATTATTAAGCGACATCTCTGGAACTCACCTAAATAGAGTATTATACCAATGGTGTATTTCACAAACCCTTTTTTTACATTATCACCCACTCTACTATAGATAGAAGACATGAAACATATCTGGGAACACTTCTTTTACAACACATGGCCTCCCCTCTGACCTCCCAGGAACCCCATACCAGAGATATGCTGCAGTAAAGACATGTGAATTCTCTCTCTCTCCCCCCCCCCCAATTATTGGGCAAACAACTAATATCTTATTTCCTCACCATCAAAAACATGATTCATAGAATCATAGAGTTGGAAGAGACCACAAGGGCCATCGAGTCCAACCCCCTGCCAAGCAGGAAACACCATCAGAGCACTCCTGACATATGGTTGTCAAGCCTCTGCTTAAAGACCTCCAAAGAAGGAGACTCCACCACACTCCTTGGCAGCAAATTCCACTGTCGAACAGCTCTTACTGTCAGGAAGTTCTTCCTAATGTTTAGGTGGAATCTTCTTTCTTGTAGTTTGGATCCATTGCTCCGTGTCCGCTTCTCTGGAGCAGCAGAAAACAACCTTTCTCCCTCCTCTATGTGACATCCTTTTATATATTTGATTCCTTATCTTGTTCTCAGCTGCGAAGGATTATAATGGGCACAGAACAATCTCCACGGAGAAAGATCAGGAGAGTTTGCACATGAACATGCTGGTGTAGAACGCATGCACACCATTGCTGAGACATCTAGACTTACAGAGCAATAGTTTAATTGTGCCTGCCTGCAGCTAGCAGCAGAGACTACCACTGGTGACTGGCAGTGGCCACGCAGACCACATAACACCAGTTCTGAGAGATCTGCATTGGCTCCCAGTATGTTTCCGAGCACAATTCCAAGTGTTGGTGCTGACCTTGAAAGCCCTAAACAGCCTCAGCCCAGTATACCTGAAGGAGCGTCTCCACCCCCACCATTCAGCCCGGACACCGGGGTCCATCTCCAAGGGCCTTCTGGCGGTTCCCTCATTGCGAGAAGTGAGGTTATAGGGAACCAGGCAGAGGCCCTTCTCGGTAGTAGCGCCCGCTCCGTGGAATGCCCTCCCATCAGATGTCAAGGAAATAAGCAGCTATTTTATCTTTAAAAGACATCTGAAGGCAGCCCTGTTTCGGGAACTTTTTAATATTTAATGATGTATTGTTTTTAACACTCAATTAGGAGCCACCCAGAGTGGCTGGGGAAACTCAGCCAGATGGGCAGGGTATAAATAAATAAATTATTATTATTATTATTATTAATAATAATAATAATAATATCCTACGGCATGCCACTGTCCTCCCCTCTGCTTGCTTCTACTCATCTTCTTTGGAGGGTTGAGAAGAAGAAGAAGAAGAAGAAGAAGAAGAAGAAGAAGAAGAAGAAGAAGAAGAGTTTGGATTTGATATCCCGCCTTTCACTCCCCTTCAGGAGTCTCAAAGCGGCTAACATTCTCCTTTCCCTTCCTCCCCCACAACAAACACTCTGTGAGGTGAGTGGAGCTGAGAGACTTCAGAGAAGTGTGACTGGCCCAAGGTCACCCAGCAGCTGCATGTGGAGGAGCGGAGACTCAAACCCGGTTCACCAGATTACGAGTCCACCACTCTTAACCACAACACCACACTGGCTCTGTGGTCCAGATTTGGGGGGTGGGCGCAGGAGGGAAAATCTTCCTGCACTACACTGGATACTACTCTTCAGTGCTGCTAATGCAGTGGCTTAACTTCACCCCCAGAGATGCACCCCTCTTGAAATAGACAGATGCCAACAACACAAGTGATCCCTAGATCATGCCTGCGTTGTGTGAAAATATGCCAGGACCGTGAAATCTGATGATGATGATGATAATAATAATAATAATAATAATAATAATAATAATATTTATTTATTTATACCTCGCCCTCCCCAGCCAGAGCCAGGCTCAGAGCGGCTAACACCAATAAAATCACAGTAAAAACATAATAGGGGAAAAAGAGGGGTGGGGGAGAGAAACAAACCAATTTCAAATACAGGTTAAAAGGCAATTTAAAATGCAGCCTCATTTTAAAGTAGCTGATAAATCATAAGGGGAGGTAAATATAAGGGTCAGACCGAGTCTAAACCAAAGGCCAGGCAGAACAGTTCTGTCTTGCAGGCCCTGCGGAAAGATGTCAAGTCCCGCAGGGCCCTAGTCTCTTGTGACAGAGCGTTCCATCACATCGGGGCCAGGGCTGAAAAGGCCCTGGCCCTAGTTGAGACCAATCTAACCTCCTTGAGGCTTGGGACCTCCAAAGTGTTGTTATTTGTGGACCTGCAGGAGTCATCGTGCTTTTGCAAGATCCAACAAAGAGAAGCGGCTATTGTTTTAAAAAGCTTAACTAGTTTTGGGGAGGACACGTCTCATCTTGAGATTCCTGGCAGAGCTGTTGTCTAAGGATTTCTTTCTGAGAAACTGGAAATCGTTTGAAATCTCTTCCTGCCTTTGACAGAGAATGCCTTTCATTGTGCAGATAAGGAAGACTCACAATATTGATTGAGACCTATTTTTAGGAAGTGAGGGGGCAGGCACACCTTGTTTCTGCAAAGAACTGAGATGGGTGAAGGTATATAGCCTCTATGGATGCTGGTGCCGTCAAAATAGTTTTTTTTTTAAATAAATGTTCAGCCATTAACTGTTTATTGATATTAAATATTGAAGAATTAAATAAAAAAGCCACCCTTTCATTTTCCTTGCTCCTTCCTTTTTCTTGTGGCATCCTCTGTCTCTAACCAATCCTAACACTGATTATAAACCGGTACTTTAGTGCAAAGAGACAATCCAATGTATGGAGAACACACAGGAGAGAATAAATCTACTGCAATGCTATAGAACAGAGTATATAGACTCTCTACCAAAAAGGAGATAAACCAGGAACTGTAATTTAGGAGGGGATCTTAGTATTCGAGGATTGCATAAATGAAGTATTTCTAGTATCATCAGAAAACTACTATATCATCCACCATCCATCCATCTATCTATCTATCTATCTATCATCTATCTATCTATCTATCTATCTATCTATCTATCTATCTATCTATCATCTATCTATCTATCATCTATCTATCATCTATCTATCATCTATCTATCTATCTATCTATCTATCTATCTATCTATCTATCATCTATCTATCTATCATCTATCCTGGTTTCACAGTGAAATCCTATGCATATTTATTCAAAAGTCTATTCTATAAAGCACACATCAGGAAAGAGTTCATAAAATTGTAAGCTATAATCTTACACGTCTGCTCAGAAGCAAGTTCCATGGAATTAAATGGTGCTTATTCTAAGGTGAATGTGCACAGGGTCCCAGGCTTAAACAGTTCAAGTTCATAATGTCGATTTACCCTAAAATATGTCAACATATAAGGGTGGCGCTGTGGGTTAAATCACCGAGCCTAGGACTTGCTGATCAGAAGGTCGGCGGTTCGAATCCCCGCGACGGGGTGAGCTCCCGTTGCTCAGTCCCTGCTCCTGCCAACCTAGCAGTTTGAAAGCACATCAAAGTGCAAGTAGATAAATAGGTACCGCTCCAGCGGGAAGGTAAACGGCGTTTCCGTGCGCTGCTCTGGTTCACCAGAAGCAGCTTGGTCATGCTGGCCACATGACGCGGAAGCTGTCCGCGGACAAACGCCGGCTCCCTCAGCCAATAAAGCGAGATGAGAGCCACAACCCCAGAGTCGGTCACAACTGGACCTAATGGTCAGGGGTCCCTTTACCTTTACCTTTACGTCAACATATAAGCAAACTTGCCAAGTTAGAATGCCAGGCTTTTGAGGAGCGGTAGCTGGATCAAGAGGCTCGCTTTGGAAGCTGTAAAGGGAAAGGGAAAGGGACCCCTGACCATCAGGTCCAGTTTCAGACGACTCTGGGATTGCGGCGCTCATCTTACTTTATTGGCCAAGGGAGCTGGCGTACAGCTTCTGGGTCATGTGGCCAGCATGACTAAGCTGCTTCTGGTGAACCAGAGCAGCGCATGGAAATGCTGTTTACCTTCCCGCCGGAGTGGTACCCATTTAACTACTTGCAGTTTGACATGCTTTCAAACTGCTAAGTGGGCAGGAGCAGGGACCAAGCAACGGGAGCTCACCCCGTCATGGGGATTCGAACAGCCGACCTTCTGATCGGCAAGTCCTAGGCTCTGTGGTTTAACCCACAGTGCCACCTGCGTCCCTCTACAAGCATTATAGTGATGTGATATTAAGATCAACAACTTAAGAGACTGAAGAGCTCACACCAGCCACGAACTTTTCTCAGTGTGGCACATTTCTGAGTCTCAGAACTCTTCCACCACCCATCAATGTATAACAGTGGTGGCATACCTCCAAGTCAGGCATCCCCAAACTCGGCCCTTCAGCTGTTTTAGGACTACAACTTCCATCATTCCTAGCTAACAGGACCAGTGGTCAGGGATGATGGGAACTGTAGTCCCAAAACACTGGAGGGCTGAGTTTGGGGGTGCCTGCCCTGAGTTGTAAGGACAAGTCAATATTTCAATTCTGATTTTGATTGTTCATTCCAATTTCACAGAGGATAGCAAATGCCTTCAAGGGGCAATGCAATCTATGTTTAAGCCACTGCACTCCCCCATCTTGATTTAGAGCAGTACATTATCTGTACCATGCCACGCTATCATGTCAACGATAACTGACACTCATACAAAGAACAATATAGTTATAAAATCACACAGAAAGATTCAACAGAACTTAATTGCTTCTTTTCCAGCCAACTATATACGTAAGACAATCACATGACTCCATTATAGACTTGCCAGCTTTTGTGGCTCGCAGACTATGCCCTCTGATGGAACATACAATTGTTGGATGCTAGTTCTTTTTCTTTCGTTCTCTTTACAAATTTTAATTGGAAGACCTTTCTGGCACAATGATAGACAATTGGTAAAAAACAGTTCAGGAAACAGCCCTCCTTGAGAGACATTAACAAATAACCTATGGTTGACACGTGGACAATTCAAGAAAGACGGCTTTATCCTGATGTGGTTTAATTTCATGACATAATGCTAGCATTCCGGAAAACGAACAATCCCCATCATCAACATTTGGCTCAATCTGGTTTATCATTTTTTAACAACATCAACAACAACAATTATCTCTACTTTGAACCCACCTCCCACATCAATATGCCAACACTTTATAATGTTTCATTGGTGACATAAGAGGAAAAATGACTATTATTCATACTTAATCTAAGCACAACCACAATGGTTCCTGATTGGGTATTTAGCTAGCATGCTAGTTCTGAAAATGGTAGCAGATGTTCACTGATTAACTTCCATTTTCCTTGAGATTCTGCAACTGTAGATGTCATTTAGGTCATGCCCACATTTCTTGTACTCAGTCTTTTATCACACTGTGCTTTATCTGAAATTGTCCAATATTTCATATTTAGGCCTTTTGTGTAATAATGTGTTTTCTCGGTGTATTGCCTTATGCCAATATAATTACGAGCATTATTCACAGATTCCTTTAAAAAGATCCTTTTGCACCAACAGTAAGCATCCATTTTCATAAATCAGCTTTCTTTACTCAGTTTAACTGGGTAATGTAAAAGGGTCCAACTTATCTTCACCTTAATTGTGGACGAAACGGTCATTTATTCAGCAGTGATCTGTACTTGTAGGAAATTACTGACTGCTCTATTTTATTTTATTTTATTTTGCAAGTGGAGCACCTAACATGAGTGCCACAGCTGTGTTTTTGATATATAAAATGGTATTGTGCATCAGTCCCAACTCTGCTGTTGTATGAATCTTGCTTCAGAATTGACTTCTGAGATAGCAAGGTGCTCTCCATGGTACTGAAGAAAATACCTTCCTTTTCATTAAAACCAGAGTTTGGCTGGAACAACCTGTGTACTTCTGGCAAACATTTTTGATAGTACTGGAGACCCTCCCCCGCATTTTGAACACTTCTTTTTTATTGAATACCCTTCCCCATTTTTAAAATATCTGGGGACTGTGTCAAAAACGAGTGAAACTGTTCTATACAGAACGAATAACACATATTGGGATAATTTGTGCTATTTCCCCCCTCAAGCCTAAATACAAATCACTTGCTCAACCTGTGCTAAGATGATCCTTGAAGATTATTTTGGAGCATATCTACTTAAGCCAGCAAAGAAAACGAAAGTACTTTCAGATCTGTAGATCTGTTGCCAGGGTTTCTAAGGTAAAATTTCATTTTATGGAAAGATTTCATTCAGAACACATACTGGGCTGCATAATTTTAGGTTTGCAAACCACAAGCAAAAAATTATTTTGTCAAGCCAAGCAAGATGGAATTTAAAAGCTATTTTTAAATATCTATCTATCTATCTATTATATAAACTTGTTGGTTTATCTCTTCTGCACTACAACATAAATCAATGTGCAAGTAATTTTAGCCTGAGCAATCCCTGGTCACAGAAATAATCCTGAAATGAGCCAAGTCTCCATAACCGGCATAAGGAATTTAACCTAAGCATTTAGTCACTAGCAGTGACATAAGGAGTTCTGTGAACACCTGTTCTGCTCTCTGTCCTTGCCTGATGATTCTGGCACTTTGCTCCCATTGGTTAGTTCCTTAGCCTGCAAGAAGACTTTTTAAAACAGGCATAGGCTAACTCGGCACTCCAGATGTTTTGGGACTACAAATCCCATCATCCCTGACCACTGGTCCTGTTAGCTAGGGATGATGGGAGTTGTAGTCCCAAAACATCTGGAGGGCGAGTTTGCCTATGCCTGCTTCAAAACCTTTGGGGATTTAAATGTTGGTTTCTATTGCATGTTCTTCAGGATAAAACCATAACTGGAGGAGGAAAATTTCATGCTACAGAAATTTCTGAAGTTATAGTATAAAAAGAAACTAAACACACACATTTGTCAAAGTTAAACATGATGCATTCAGAATGCCAGGCAGCACTCTGGGCAGCTTAAGTGTTTCTACATATATCCATATTTGCTATACACCATCCATTATTAATGTCATATTTCCTATTAAAAGTGCACACATGGCCTTAAAGCTGTCAAGGTTCCAGTCGGAAAGGGTATCATTGTGGCTCCCAACAGAATATTAAAAACACGATAAAACATCAAACATTAAAAGCTTCCCTAAACAGGGCTGCCTTCAGATGTCTTCTAAAAGTTGTATAGTTCTTTATCTCCTTGCCATCTGATAGGAGGGCGTTCCACAGGGCGGGTGCCACTACCGGTGAAGGCCCTCTGCCTGGTTCCCTGTAACCTCACTTCTCGCAGGGAGGGAACCACCAGAAGGCCCTCGGAGCTGGATCTCAGTGTCCAGGCAGAATGATGGGCGTGGAGACGCTCCCCCCCTCTGGGTTATTATTTTTTAAAATACTAGTTTACATAAATAGGATTGACTTTTTTAAATGAGTAAACACTCCCAACAGCTTGCTGACAAACCTAAAAAATCTCTGGACCAACTCTTAGAACATTAAAAACTTGCTTACAGAATCATGGAAATGTAGAGCAGGAAGGAATCACAAGTGTTATCAAGTGCAGGAATCTTTGCCCCCATCATTTTGTGTGTTTTGGTTGGTTCTAATGAAGTATTTATTAGATACAACAAAGGTCCGTATAGTTCAAGCTATGGTTTTCCCAGTAGTGATGTATGGAATTGAGAGCTGGACCATAAAGAAGGCTGATCGCCGAAGAATTGATGCTTTTGAATTATGGTGCTGGAGAAGACTCTTGAGAGTCCCGTGGATTCCAAGAAGATCAAACTGATCCATTCTTAACGAAATCAGCTCTGGACAGTGTTCTCAAAGCTACCAGCATGAGTTTGACCAAACTGCGGGAGGCGGTAGAAGACAGGAGTGCCTGGCGTGATCTGGTCCATGGGGTAACGAAGAGTCGGACACGACTAAACGACTCAACAACAGAACTGCAAAAATGCTAAAGATCTCTTTCAATAAAAAACCAGAGGCCTACCTCCTGGGAATAACAGATTTGGATATTCCACAAAAGAGGAAGGGTATATTTTTATATGCCACGGTGGCAGCAAGAGTTTTGATCGCAGCAAAATGGAAAAGTAATAAAATCCCCTCTATTCAAGATTGGATCCAAAAGCTGACAGAATATGCTGAATTAGATGGTTTATCAGAAAAAATAAGGAATAAATCAAAACAGGAATTTGTTTCTAAATGGGAGGTTTTCAAAGAATATCTGAAAAATAAATATAGTAGTTTAAATTCTGTTGCAGCATTCGAGGAACTTCAGTAATAGTTGTAAGGTAGATATAAGAAATTAGATTTAATGAGAATAAGTTTAATTATTTAAAAAAATGTGTATTGGCAATAAGTAATATGAATTTGAAGTATGGAATAGACGGGAGGTTGGGTTTTTAGTGTTAAGACCAATAGATGTTTTATTGTTTGCTAAGAATATTATGTGTCTATGGTTATTTTTGTAATTTGTGTATAATTTGGTATTTGTGTTTTTTGTTTGTTTGTTTTTCTTGTTGTATAAATAAAAAACTTTAAAAAAAACACGACTCAACAACAACAACAATAAAGTATTGCCTGATCACAGCATAGACATCCAATTATTATTTTTATGACTTCCTTTGGGTTTTTGTATAACTTGGAAAAAATGTCAATTTAGCCATTCCAGAATAGAATCCTAGACCTGGAGAAAGATGATTCCTAATACCCAGAGAGAAGATGTCACCCTTTGAAGGGTTTATTGCCTTTTTATCTAATCACCGCCTAAGATTAATCTCTGGTTTTGCTAATATAAAAACAGCCACGTTACTCTTTACTTCTGTTCCCTGCACAGTAAAGAAACTCTGCAGACTGGAGGCAGATCTGGGTAACTGCTGTATTCTATATTTTCAAGAATAGGAAAACCACCATTTTGTATTTCCTCATCCCATCAATCCAAGGTGTAATCTGAAACCTACATAACACCTAGCAGACACTAATCCAATCAAGTATACTGCAACCTCCTGCACACCATTTTAAGACCTTGACTGAAAATTCTTCTGAGCTTTAATAAACAATTTAAAAAAACCTCCCACCGATCATATGGATTTTTTTTTTTTTTTTGCATGCTGAAATTGTTTTAATACTAATTTCAATATAGCATTTGATAATTTTATCTTTTTGAGTGAGCTGCCCAGAACCCTGTTTTTGGGTGGCCAATATAAATACCATAAAAGGTAAAGGTACCCCTGCCCGTACGGGCCAGTCTTGACAGACTCTAGGGTTGTGCGCCCATCTCACTCAAGAGGCCGGGGGCCAGCGCTGTCCGAAGACACTTCCGGGTCACGTGGCCAGCGTGACATCGCTGCTCTGGCGAGCCAGAGCCGCACACGGAAATGCCGTTTACCTTCCCGCTAGTAAGCGGTCCCTATTTATCTACTTGCACCCGGGGCTGCTTTCGAACTGCTAGGTTGGCAGGCGCTGGGACCGAGCAACGGGAGCGCACCCCGTCGCGGGGATTCGAACCGCCGACCTTCTGATCGGCAAGCCCTAGGCACTGAGGCTTTTACCCACAGCGCCACCCGCGTCCCTTTTGCTTTTGCTTACTGCTGATTAATTTAACCAACCAGCTAACTATTCATTATTATTATTTGAATATCATGTTCTTACCAATGTTTTCATCTTTATTTCAGATGTTTTGGTTGTGAGACGCCTTTCAAAAGGCAGGATAAAACAAAACAAAATCATCTGAATAAACAGCAGCCTGGGAACAAGATTGCCAACTAAATTTCAGAAAGCTGCTGCTCTGCTTTGGAAACACAAGCCTTTGAATTTGCCAGTTTCTAAAACCGGGTTAATTTTGGGCAGTCCTGGGAGAAACCAATGTTGTGATTTAGCTTTTTGATTGCTGATGACTTCTTAAGCTGGATTGCAGCGTTAACCACTGGCTTCTTTAAATAACGAAATCTGCTGTGAGACTGCATGGCTGTGCTTCCTTAATACCTGCTATGCATTAGGCAGAGAAGCTTTTGCTACCTAGCCACTGTTGCCAGCAATAGGAGGACTTAAGGCTCCAGGTTAGAAAGGTCAATCCTGTATTAGTAACATTGGCATTTCCATGATCACTATTTTCAGTGCTGCATGGAAATAATATTATTGGGCTCGCTGCAAAGTAAACAGATGTGAGGCACAACACAGACCTCCTTCCCACCGATTCTGTAAGTTATCTGTCTATAGCAGCAGCACTAGATCTGTGGCCCAAGTTAGGCAAGGCACTTTCGTAAAATTAGCAAATTGTGTGGACAGCTGAATGGGACCTTTGCTTCCAAGGCAAGCAGCAGATGTGGGGCCCTGATCTGGACTGCAGTCCAATGCACTCTTACTATAGCCATGGGCTATAGCATGTCAACAAAAAGGTGGGGAGCGCTTCACTGTCAACAAGAATCAGCTGGAAGATCCATGTTCTCCAGCTAACAAAGAGGTTCCAAAACGGCTTACCTGCCTTATGCAACAAGCACAAAAAAAGCCTTCCAGATCCCATCGTTATGCAAAGATTCATGCTTTCTATTTTACATTCTATCTTGTCTTTTTATGCAGTGCAGAAGAACTTTTGCTATTCTCAATTGGCTTCTATAATTGAGTTTTGTTAAAAGCAATTATTGGGGTGAAAGTGAGAGACTGATAAGGGACTAAGACCAAGATGGCTGTAACTCTGAACAACCTGCAGGTGTTCTGGACTGTAATCTAAATGGAAAAGATTCATTTATTCATTTTAGGTATTCAGTATGGGCCCCGTTAAAAGCCAAATTACCAATTCATTCCACAAACTTCTAACAAAATACAGACATTCGGTTTTCCTTGTCCGTGTGCTCCAAAATGTTACACAGATGTTTAATTATTTGCATCTAGCTTAAAAGTAATTAGTATTCTAATCAAATCTTTTTTTATTTCTTTCCTTTTTAGCATAAAATGAGATTTTCTCAAGCAAAATGGGTGCTCTGAATGGCTATTATAAATTATTGTCCTTCTGTAGCACCTCTTCTTATTCCATTATAACATTTCATATTAGAAATTAAAATATAAAATGCCCTATGGGGAAATTCTATGAAACCTCCTTGTAGCTTTGCTTCTATTGCAAAGGTTTTAGGTTGCATTTTCACCTGCCAAGGTAGCAGGCAGGTAACTGAATGTTGTCTACCTCTAAAAAAGATTGTAAGTCACGGGAGAACCATTTGAATGCTTCTAAGAAATACAACTGGGACGCGGGTGGCGCTGAGGGTAAAAGCCTCAGTGCCTAGGGCTTGCCGATCGAAAGGTTGGTGGTTCGAATCCCCGCGGCGGGGTACGCTCCCGTTGCTCGGTCCCAGCGCCTGCCAACCTAGCAGTTCGAAAACACCCTCGGGGGCAAGTAGATAAATAGGGACCGCTTACTAGCGGGAAGGTAAACGGCGTTCCGTGTGCGGCTCTGGCTCACCAGAGCAGCAATGTCATGCTGGCCACATGACCCGGAAGTGTCTCCGGACAGCGCTGGCCCCCGACCTCTTGAGTGAGATGGGCGCACAACCCTAGAGTCTGTCAAGACTGGCCCGTATGGGCAGGGGTACCTTTACCTTTACCTTTAAGAAATACAACTATCAAAATTACATGCTGAAAATTATTTGCATTTGAGAGCATAGAACTACATATACAGTGTTGTCTGCTACAAGGAAAAATATGGCTCAGCCCTATCTGAGACCAATCTAACCCCCTTGCGACCTGGGACCTCCAAAGTGTTGTCATTTGTGACCTTAAGGTCCTCCGGGGGGCATACCAGGAGAGGCGGTCCCGTAGGTACCTGGGTCCTAGGCCGCATAGGGCTTTAAAGGTCAAAATCAGCACCTTAAACCTGACCCTGTACTCCACTGGGAGCCAGTGCAGTAGATAAAGCACTGGATGAATGTGATCTCGTGGCAAGGACCCCGTAAGGAGCCTCACTGCGGCATTCTGCACCCGCTGGAGTTCATGGGGCAGGCGCATTCCTGAGGTGCACAGAGGGTGCCCTCCCAGACACGGAATAGCCTCATGTGCACCCGCCAATCCCACTTCCTTCCTCTCCCCTTCCTGCTTGCCTGCCTCCTCCAGCCAGGAGCACAGGGCAACGGCGCACCACCCACCCATACTCCCGCGCCAACCATCAGGGGAAGGGGGGAGCTGCTGAGTCGCACCCCCGGCTAGAGGAGGCAGGCAGGCAGGCAGGCAGGGGAGAGGACGGGAAGGAGGCAGGCGAGTGGGAAGGGGAGAGGAAGGAACTGGCAAGGCGGTGCAGCAGCTCTCCCCTTCCCCTGAAGGGATTCCCAGTCGCAGGCAGCACACCAAATGTCACCCCCACTCAGGGATGACACCTGGAGCGATGTACATGGGGACTCCATGTGTTCTGGCCAAGTTCTGCAGGATTCTGTTTTGCTACCACACTAACCTACCACCTGGGGTATTTATCCCCCCTTCACCCCCCCCCCCAAATCTGAGCTTATGTGCAATTGTACTTTTTTTAAAGTCCTAATATAAAAATGTATTGTTAATATGAATACTACTTGTCAATCCAGGGGGAGAAAGGACAAGCGCTCCGGTTTTAAAAAGCTATAGGTAAAGGTAAAGGTACCCCTGCCCGTTGGGCCAGTCTTGGCAGACTCTAGGGTTGTGCGCTCATCTCACTCTATAGGCCGGGAGCCAGCGCTGTCCGCAGACACTTCCGGGTCACGTGGCCAGCATGACAAGCTGCATCTGGTGAGCCAGCGCAGCACACGGAACGCCGTTTACCTTCCCGCTGGTAAGCAGTCCCTATTTATCTACTTGCACCTGGAGGTGCTTTCGAACTGCTAGGTTGGCAGGCGCTGGGACCGAACGACGGGAGCGCACCCCGCCGCGGGGATTCGAACCGCCGACCATGCGATCGGCAAGTCCTAGGCGCTGAGGCTTTAACCCACAGCGCCACCTGCGTCCCTTAAAAAGCTATACAAGCTGCAATTACAGTCGATTGCAGATATCTATCTCCTTTGAGGGAGGGGGAACCATCGTGCTCCTGTAAGTAGATAAGCAATGGGCGAAGCCATCTTATAAAAGGTGATTATCTCAACGAGTTTTCTAGTCTAATTTAAAGAATATGCGTTAAGAGAAGAAATAAATTGCACAAAGACAGATGGAGAGGTTATTTTAGGAAAGGACTTGTAATGGGGATGGCATATTGGTGCTTGAAAAATAGGAAGACTGTAGCTTCTGCCATCCCTTCTCACCCAATCACTGATCTCCCGAGTCTACCTGTGTAGTCATGTGGTTGGTTGAGTTTCAATGAAACCTCCTTTTCACAGTCATTTTCATAGCCAATCCTAGAATCATAGAGTTGGAAGAGACCACAAGGGCCATCGAGTCCAACCCCCTGCCAAGCAGGAAACACCATCAGAGCACTCCTGACATATGGTTGTCAAGCCTCTGCTTAAAGACCTCCAAAGAAGGAGACTCCACCACACTCCTTGGCAGCAAATTCCACTGTCGAACAGCTCTTACTGTCAGGAAGTTCTTCCTAATGTTTAGGTGGAATCTTCTTTCTTGTAGTTTGGATCCATTGCTCCGTGTCCGCTTCTCTGGAGCAGCAGAAAACAACCTTTCTCCCTCCTCTATGTGATATCCTTTTATATATTTGAACATGGCTATCATATCACCCCTTAACCTCCTCTTCTCCAGGCTAAACATGCCCAGCTCCCTTAGCCGTTCCTCATAAGGCATCATTTCCAGGCCTTTGACCATTTTGGTTGCCCTCCTCTGGACACGTTCCAGTTTGTCAGTGTCCTTGTTGAACTGTGGTGCCCAGAACTGGACACAGTACTCCAGGTGAGGTCTGACCAGAGCAGAATACAGTGGCACTATTACTTCCCTTGATCTAGATGCTATACTCCTATTGATGCAGCCCAGAATTGCATTGGCTTTTTTAGCTGCCGCGTCACACTGTTGGCTCATGTCAAGTTTGTGGTCAACCAAGACTCCTAGATCCTTTTCACATGTACTGCTCTCAAGCCAGGTGTCACCCATCTTATATTTGTGCCTCTCTTTTTTTTGCCCAAGTGCAATACTTTACATTTCTCCCTGTTAAAATTCATCTTGTCTTGTTAAAATTCATCCTAGATCACCTTGTTCCATCTCTGCCTCTTGGATGCATATCAATGGTGACTTTACAGGAGAACTGCTATTTATTTGCACACTCAGCCTCTGTACTCTGCATGTACAGCCTTCTCCTTATCAATCCATGCTAGCAGAATGAAACACAGCTATGGTAGTCCAGGGGGAGAATGCACACATTTTATCAGTATCCATTTCCTTAGCTTCCTCTTAACCCAGTTCAGTGCAACGGTTACACCAAGGGCAAAGGAACCTACACCCTCCAGATGCTCCTTATTCAGCCATGCCCTATGGATGCGGCTCAGGGACACAGGTGGTGCTGTGGTCTAAACCACTGAGCCTTTTGGGCTTGCCGATCAGAAGGTTGGCGGTTCAAATCCCTGCGACAGGGTGAGCTCCCGTTGCTCTGGCCCAGCTCCTGCCAACCTAGCGGTTCGAAAGCACACCAGTGCAGGTAGATAAATAGGTACCGCTCTGGCGGGAAGGTAAGCAGCATTTCCGTGTGTTCTGGTTTCCATCACGGTGTCCCGTTGCACCATTGGTGGTTTAGTCCTGCTGGACACATGACCCGGAAAGCTGTCTGTGGACAAACTCTCGCTCTCTCGGCCTGAAAGTGAGATGTGTGCCGCAACCCCATAGTCGCCACTGAGTGGACTTAACTGTCCAGGGGTCCTTTACCTTTACCTTTATCTATGAATGCAGTTCACTTTCTGGCCACCAGAGGCTGCTTCAAACCAAACTGCAGGTGGACCTTTTTAGCATCATGTTTCTACTTCTATTCAGCTCCTGTTTTATGTGATCAGAAGGACAGACGTAGCACAACGAGTAAAAAAATCAATTCTATCTGAAGCATTTTACTGTTCTAAGGAACCTAGGCACCAACACGAGACATCAGAACCTGGGAATTCAGTATCGAGTGGAAATAAACATCTAAAGTAGCTTAACTTTAAGGTGCTTCAAGCCTACTGAAAAATTCATATCATAGGCTTGAATTAGTAACACTGTTTTCTGCATAGTAGCGTCTTTTTCTGAGCTGCTGCCTACATTTATAAAACATAGGGGACGGCTTCATCTGCAGCATCTGAAATATTTATTGTGAGGCATAAGCCTAAAAAAGGCAGAAATGTATAATCCACTGATAATAAACTAGATAGTACTACACAGGCTTTCTTTATAAAAACATGTTCAGGGGTACTCTCATTTTCCTACTCATATTGAAATACTGCCCCTCAATGAAGCCAAACTTAGATTCAAAAAATGTTTAGGGGTATGTGTACCCCCTGCGTACCCTCAGAAAAAAAGCACTGGTACTACCATACCTGTGTCTGCTATGTGAGAAAATGAGTTGAAATAGCTGCATGTATTAATGACTATCATACAATCGATCTGTTGTGGAAACACAACACAGCAACGTGGGATACAGCATTAGAAAAGCAGTCAGTAGGCCTGGAAGTACTCGCTTTGCCCAATGCGTACCTAGTGATTTGGTAAAAGTTTTGCTGTTGCTGTTGTTTAGGTGAAAGGGTATTATTGAAACTTTATATTGGAAGACAGAGTACCAATTATTGTATTTTTCTGTGTATAAAACGCCCCCATGTATAAGACGACCCCTATTTCTTTTTAACACAAAATTAAGAAATTAAGTTGTTAAGCTTTTTTGGGGGGTGGGGGAGGTCACTTCCACCAACCACTCACCTGCCTGCCCGCCACTGCCAATCGCTTGCCACAGCCACTGCCGATTGCACACCTTGCTGCAGCCACCAACTGCCTGCCCAATTGCCACAGCCAATCACCAGCAGGCCTTGCCGCCGCCACCAATCACCTGCCCAATCGCTGCTGCCAATCTCCTGGTTGCTGTTGCCATTAATCGAACGTCCCCCTTCTGCATTCACTATCCACACACCTAATTTTTGCCTCATTTTTTTAGCAAAAAGCATCATCTTATACATGGAAAAATACGGTATAGACCTACCATTTTATTTCCCTATTAATGTTTTGAAAATTTATAAAGAGAAGAGTCTAGATGATAGCCACAGAAGCACCCACATTTTGAATTTGAAACCCTTTAGTACAAGAACAAGATAGTTGAATTGAAATGCTACCTTCATCTATTTCTGGCACCTTAAGACAACCAAGCAGTGGCAAAACAGCATCAACATCAGACACAAGCCGAAAGTCAGAAAGTAGAATCTCTATTCCATACCTTCTCCCATTTTAATTTCTGCAAGCCCATAATTCTTGCCCTGTATATTAACTAGTAGGCCACAAGATTCACCATAATCTAATATACAGGATGAGCACTGAACAGAATCATTGCAATGAGAATAATCATGCTAGACCCTTTCTAAAAAGAAACATCGAAAGTATTAAGAGAACATACTACTAGAAACCAAAATTCAAGTCTGGCTCTTCTGACTTCACTAGTGGAGAGATTTCCAAAGGAAAGATTTAGTGAGGATTAGTGGATAATATGTCTGCTTCAGATCTGGGTGAACCAGAAACAAGTCACCACTCAGCTATGAAAACTCAATAAAGGCAAAGGGCCCCCCTGACCATTAGGTCCAGTCGTGGCCGACTCTGGGGTTGCGGCACTCATCTCGCTTTATTGGCCGAGGGAGCCGGCATACAGCTTCCGGGTCATGTGGCCAGCATGACTAAGCCGCTTCTGGCGAACCAGAGCAGCGCACGGAAACGCCGTTTACCTTCCCGCTGGAGCGGTACCTATTTATCTACTTGCACTTTGACATGCTTTTGAACTGCTAGGTTGGCAGGAGACGAAAACTCAATGCATGACCTTGAATAAGTAACAATCTGTCTACCAAGGTTGCTCAAAGTTTTAAATCTCGCGCTAAAGCAAATTTGCAAAACAGCATTTTTGCCTTCATTTTCTTTTCTAAAGTGCCTCTAACCTTGTTCAAAAAACCACTTTGGGGAATATATATATGTTAAAAAGATGGATCGTTTCAGAACAAGAAGAGACGAGTGGCTTCCAGTCAAGCATATTTTTGTTTTAGCATACTTCATCTTCTTCATGACACAAATGAGAATATTTAGTCAGCAACTAGATTTCCTTCATATTAGAATCAAACCTTGCTTCAACTAAAATCAATAGCAAAACCCCCATTGGTTTCCCCAAATGAGTGAGTTCGCACACAACATTAAGTCAAACTATGTCTTCAGTCCTGCTGCTGCTGCTGCTGCCTCCTTCAGACAAATCACAAGCTGAAAACACAAGAACAAACCTTGGTCTGAACCAAGACAATATACCAAGGCAAACCATGGCATACCTTGCACCAGTCGGAGGACTGGGAAGGAGTGCAGGATCCACAATGTCCTGCCTGAGAATCTGAGTATAGATTCTAAGCCACCATTTGACTTCATGTTACATATAAACCAGCTCTTTTTACTGCACGTCTCAGCTGAATAGAGTTATAAAGCTTTTTTATATATATCACAGCACTCCAACAGGGTCAATTCGGATTGGGACCAGCGATTACAAGCAAAAAATGGAGAATGCTCAGACAAGCAATCACCCCTAATGGGTGCTTAAAATTGACTCTGCAAATACTGCATATACCATGGAAATCTGAAACCAGCAGATGTTGGCCAACTCCCATCATCCTTGATTACGGGCTGGAGTTGATCAAAGCTATCTACAACCAGTTCCCAACCCTGTCTTATAGCTGGCAAAGAGGTCTCACTTTCTCCTGTTTCTTGCCCCATTCCACTCTATATTTTGCTTATTAATACTTACACAAAAATATATTTTTATATAACATCCACTCACAAAACCTCAGGGTGGTGTACAGCAATGTATAACCTTTAGAAGCAAGACAAAGCAATCATTAAAATGACCAGCTACTCACTATGCTTGGCCAAGTACTGGAGAAATTATCCATGATAAATCATGAGATGCGATTGATCAGTTCCCATAGGCTTCTAATCCCATTTATACTGCTTTGTGCTTTTGCTATATGAACAGCTAGTAATAGAATACTAGATAATCTTTTTGAATTCACTTCCGCACTGTCACATTCTAATGATAATTTTCTCTTAGTTTTGATGTACTAATTTTATTCAAGAATTCTAAATGTTGTCAATCACTAAGGTTTTTCACTACTGGAATTCCTGACCAGAATTCATAACTGAGATCTTTAAAGATTTCTGCTGCTGAAAAGATTCCAAAATTGGATCTCCTTACACCAGCAAGAATAGAGAAATGAACTAAATAAAAAAATTCCTTCCAGTAGCACCTTAGAAACCAACTAAGTTTGTTATTGGTATGAGCTTTCGTGTGCATGCACACTTCTTCAGATACACAGTGTGAATGCACACGAAAGTTCATACCAATAACAAACTTAGTTGGTCTCTAAGGTGCTACTGGAAGGAATTTTTTTATTTTGTTTTGACTACGGCAGACCAACATGGCTACCTACCTGTATCTAGAGAAAGGAACTGCAATCGTAACACTGAAAAAGCACAGTTGAGTTGAAAGCAAATTATAAACTTCTCCAAAACATAAAAATAAAACAAAACATATGAATCTGGAACTGGAATCTAGCTTCAACTTCTGATATCCTGCATGCAGGTGGAGCTTAGAGGAAACCTGTGTATCACTGATGACTCGTGCCTTTTGTCTTCCTAGCTTGTTCTGTTGCTCCCCTAAACCTATCAGTTTTGATTGTCTATTTGGAACGCAATGCTTGCTTTAAAGTTAAAATAACCCGTGAACCAATTTAGGATAATTTGGAAGCCATCTTCAGACCCTGTATTTTTATGAGAATAAGTCAAATGTATCACAAACTCCTCCTCCTACATAATGGGACCTGAAAATATGTTTTGCCATTAGAGTTAAGGGCACATCCTTCCACCAATGTCAAAGTTGAGCTCTAGTGGTCCTGAGTGACACTCTGCTCAGGATACCATGTGTGAATTCACACAGAGATCACACAAAAGTAGCCACACTTAGGTTTCATCTCTCCGCTCCTCCACATGCAGCTACTGGGTGACCTTGGGCAGTCACACTTCTCTGAAGTCTCTCAGCCCCACTCACCTCACAGAGTGTTTGTTGTGGGGGAGGAAGGGAAAGGAGAATGTCAGCCGCTTTGAGACTCCTTCGGGTAGTGATAAAGCGGGGTATCAAATCCAAACTCTTCTCTTCTGTTACAGAAAGTAGGGCACATACTCTGTTTTCAGACGTTTATTTGCATTTTGCTGGATCTCTGTTGCTTTTCACCATAGCATCAGAGTACCGTGGCCTGTGAACAGCTGCCTTAATGAACAAAACATCATCTATCTATAAAGAGAATCAAGTCTCACGTTATGGAACTGAGGAAAGTCCACCCTCTGTGAGTAATCTGTGAGTAAGCTAGGATCTGCTAGGTCTAACACGAAATCCAGATTGATTACCAATCTGAAGCAAAACAAACATTAAAAGCGGCTATGAACTGATGGACCAGGCAAAGTGGTCATAGATTCTCATCAATATACGATATATTTATTGTCATTGTCCCATACAGAACAATGAAATTGGAAACAATGAAATCCCTGATTGGGTGTGCTTTTCTTATGCAACCGCTACCTTCCTTAGAAGAGCCATGGCTGCCAATTAAATAACTAAGCTGTGTTAAGATTTTTACAGTCAATATTCTTTCTACTGATTCACTTACATACACTAATCTTCTTAGAAGCAGTGGCTTTCAAGCCTGCGAGACCATTTCTTTCAGAACAAAGCTCCCTTTCTGCCTGCCTGATTGGATTAGAGAACCATTAGACTCAAAATTCCTAAATTAACACATGAATTTGCAATTTATTTCTTGTTTCTTTTTTGTTATGTGCTTGTATTTGTGACTGCAGTGATATGCTATTTAAAGCCAGAAGAAGTTCATTTTGTTCTCATTTTACAAGTCTATTTTTATTGCAGTACCTGGAATACAGAAAACGGACTGCACCATTTCAGAATTGTGGGGTTCCATTTTAATAAAAGGTACTTATGTTATCGCCATACAACGGAATGCTTAAGTATTAATGATTTTCTCCTCTTTGAGGGAGGGGTGATCTCACTTTTTTCTTTCCAAGAATATACTAAATATACTCTTATTTCTCGGCAGCCATCACCACTGTTTGTCTTCCTGGATTTGATTGTGCGCTGGAATATTTTAATGTTTTGTGTCTTATTTACTAGGCATTTCCTTGATTATTCTTGGATATTAACCTAAATTAACCTAAACAATAAATCAGCAGTCACAGAATTCTTGGGATCAGGCTGCAGGACTTGTGCTCTAAACAATCAAGATTTAAAAAATACAATTTCAGCAAAGGAAGGAGAAAAGCCGTTATTGTTTTATCTCTTCCTTCATGGCCAGTACATTTATATTAGTTACAAGAGAAAGCAGTAAAGGAAATTCTTTAAAGAAATTTATGTAAGGGATACTTTGTTCCCTTACAGAATGTCCCATGTGTGCCAACAGCCAAAGTACAGTATTTTAAAAAATGTGTAATGTTGACACTAGCTAGTTGCATAATAAATGCCCCTGGTAACATAATTTACTTTAGACTAAGAGCAGCAACCATTAAAGAGATAATAAAACTAACTCCTAGGCATAATTTATGGATAATTTTATTTATTGCATTTGTCAGTGAAGCTTCAAGTTAGATATTTATATCTCCAAGAACATGAAACTTATTGGGATATTTCTGTATTTGCGCAAGTCTCTTCCTCCTCTTTATGTATATTCTAAACATTCCCAGAAATGCACCTATTCCTCCAGCATTAAACTATTTGGATATTTCTTCCTGTTTCCCCTTCATTTCCCTTTTCTAAATGTAAGCTTTTGGCCTTCTGTGGAGCTATTTATGCCACAAACCATATGTCTCTTTTAAGCCTATTCCCACATCTCACCTTAAAAGAGTTACTCAAGGTCACCGCTATTTATGGCTTTGCCATTTAAAGAAAGACACATTTTAAAAGGAAGAAGAGCGAGGAAGACACAGACAGCTAGCGGCAGATCAATAAAAACAGCAATTACCGACCAATCATTTCTGGGCTGAGATACATATCCAAAATTTGTCAGCATTTGAGATTACTGTAAAATTGCCAAATACACTTTAGTTGCATCTGGTTCAAGCTGGAGCAGAGGGATATTTTTAAGCTGCTTTTCAAGCAATGTGAGCCCTGAACCTTGCATCACCCTAGAACGAAACACCAATCAGAAAGGATAACACTTCTCTGTCCTTAGAAAATACAGGGAGTGGTCCTGTTCCCATGGATGTCAGTGGGTGCTTTAACAGCGGCAACTTCCAGCTGAGCAAGACAAGATTTATCTTGGATTTACATTATCAGCCTTCTACAAAAACCATACGCCAACACACCTGGAGCAAGGATGTTTTTCATCCTAGCAAGTAAAACGTCCGGGGACCAGATAATTGTGTGCTGTGAGGCTTGCAGCCAATTCTATGCAAAAATAATGTCATAACTGACCACAGGATTGGCAGCTAGCAGAGCAGGAGGAGGCATAGCAGCAAGACATTCTGCATATGCTCAGGAATGCTACCTCTTCATTCCTGCAGGCCAGTAGAAAAAACTGCCTGTTACAAAGCGCAGACACAATTTTTTGACCTCCTGCCAACCTAGCAGTTCGAAAGCACGAAGTGCAAGTAGATAAATAGGTACCACTCCAGCGGGAAGGTAAACGGCGTTTCCGTGCGCTGCTCTGGTTCGCCAGAGGCGGCTTAGTCATGCCGGCCACATGACCCGGAAGCTGTACACCGGCTCCCTCGGCCAGTAAAGCGAGATGAGCACCGCAACCCCAGAGTTGGCCACGACTGGACCTAACAGCCAGAGGTCCCTTTACCTTAATATATATATATAATGCTTCTCAATATTAATTTTTAACTGGCAAGTTACCCGGTGGTGACAGAATGTTGTTGTTTAGTCATTTAATCGTGTCCAACTCTTTCTGACCCATGGACCAGATCACACCAGGCACTCCTGTCTTCCACGGCCTCCCGCAGTTTGGTCAAACTCATGCTGGTAGATTCAAGAACACTGTCCAACCATCTCGTCCTCTGTCGTCCCCTTCTCCTTGTGCCCTCCATCTTTCCTAACACCAGGGTCTTTTCCAGGGAGTCTTCTCTTCTCACAAGGTGGGCAAAGTCTTGGAGCCTCAGCTTCAGGATCTGTCCTTCCAGTGAGCACTCAGGCCTGATTTCCTTCAGAATGGATAGGTTTGATCTTCTTGCAGTCCATGGGACTCTCAAGAGTCTCCTCCAGCACCATAATTCAAAAGCATCAATTCTTCGGCGATCAGCCTTCTCTGTGGTCCAGCTCTTACTTCCATACATCACTACTGGGAAAACCATAGTTTAACTATATGGACCTTCGTCAGCATGGTGATGTCTCTGCTTTTTAAGATGCTGTCTAGGTTTGTCATTGCTTTTCTCCCAGGTGACAGCATACAAAGCACTAAAATGATGAAACCTCTCCCCCCCCCCCCATAACCAATGCTTGGGGAATTGCAAGGAAAGTATCAAGGAAACTGCAAGCACTTTCACCTGAAGTTCATGGCTATTCAGAACACAGGTTAGGGTAGAGGGATTTTGATCCCTGTAGCAGCTTTTTGGTTTCTCACTGAAGCAGATTTGCACAGCAGAATCCCATTTTCTCACTCAGCCGATTTCTATGTGCCAACGCCATGGGAAATTTCCCTACAAAAATACAGTCCTTCTGTAACCAACAGTCCTTCAAGACCTTTACTTTAATCCTAAACATTTGAAGCAACAAATCTGCTACCAAGCCATGTATTACAACACCGTGCAGCAGAGTGGCTGATCTTTCAAACCTGGGCATATGTGCATACAGGAGAAATCAGCTGTTAAATTAACAACAAAATATTTCCTCTCCAATGTGTTGCTGGAAAAGCAATTTTTGGCAGCACTTTTAGAACGGGCACTTCTTTCCCAAAACAAAACAAAAAATGCACCACCTCAAGGAATGGTTATTGTCTCCAGTATTTGGCACACAGTAAAAGCCCAATTTGCACTTACTTGTTTATTCAAATGATAGCCCTACAACTAGATGTTGTTGTGGTATGGAGGGCTTCTGTTCAAGGCTCCAACCTTTCCATTCCACAACAGCTAGTCCTCTTTTGCCCCCCCCCCCGCTCCGTACATAAGCCCCCCCCCCCCCGGTTTGGTAGTTTATTTTCCTCTAAATCAGTCAATATTTCATGAGTCTTCATTACAGCGCTTTGACGTTTTCTTTCTTTCTTTCCTTCCTTCCTTTTCTTCTTCCTCCTCCTCCTCCTCCTCCTTTTCTTAACTCCTGCAAAGTTACCCTGAGTCTGTGGATACCTCATTCTTCTATTTAACTATTGATCTGTTGTCTACATAAGCAATGGCACTGAAATAATTGAATTGGGCACTCTGGTCAGTGACCAAAATAAATCGATTCATTCAGTCGATTAATTGAATTGGAATTAAAATACTGTAGATTAGAGAGACAGACAGACAGGCAAACTATGCTAAGTACAATAAGTAACCCTTGCAAAATGCATTAGATCAATGGTAGGGTGGATCCATTTACTCAAACATCATCTTTAAAACAATTATTGCTGATAATTTCAGCTGTAATTTTCAGTATTCGACAACTGCAAGCCTACAGATCATTTAAGTGCAGCTAAGAAATCTTAATTCAATGGGCTTTAAGCAAGCTAAGTAAGTACAGGACTGCAGTCTAAGTTCTCAATGTTCTCATCTAATTTAATTCCCAATAACTCTGAAAAGTATATCTGCCTGAAAGTAATTCATCAAATGTCACACAGCAAGCGCAGTGACTGCATGGAAATACTGACCTGGGGTGTTCCATGCCTAAACACACTCTACTAACTAGTCTTCGGACGATGCATCTAAAAACATTTACACTGGGATGGAGTTCCCATATGAAGATTGCAAAATTTACAAGCCAACAAGAAAGCTCGCTTTCACTGCCCTTGGCACAGAGGTTCTTTAACTTCCACGAGAGAACTATTTCAGCCTTGCATTGCCTCTTTGTCAAAAGCAAGGACTGTACCACCTCAGACTCTCACATTATGAATCCATGTTAATGTAGGCTGACAAACTGGGAAAGATAGCAAATGTGGTCATTTCTAAGAATAAAATTGAAATGAAACGTTGTTGCTGTTGTTGTTTAGTCGTTAAGTCATGTCCGACTCTTTGTGACCCCATGGACCAGAGCACGCCAGGCACTTCTGTCTTCCACTGCCTCCCACAGTTTAGTCAAACTCATGCTGGTAGCTTCGAGAATAGTGTCCAACCATCTCGTCCTCTGCTGTCCCCTTCTCCTTGTGCCCTCCATCTTTCCCAACATCAGGGTCTTTTCCAGGGAGTCTTCTCCTCTCATGAGGTGGCCAAAGTATTGGAGCCTCAGCTTCAAGGTCTGTCCTTCAAGTGAGCACTCGGGGCTGATTTCCTTCAGATTGGAGAGGTTGGATCTTCTTGCAGTCCATGGGACTCTCCAGAGTCTCCTCCAGCACCAGAATTCGAAAGCATCCATTCTTCGGCAATCAGCCTTCTTTATGGTCCAGCTCTCACTTCCATACATCACTACTGGGAAAACCATAGCTTTCACTATACGGACCTTTGTTGGCAAGGTGATAGCTCTACTTTTTATGAAATGAAATAGTCAGGTGCAAAGTACCCTTAGAACAGGCATGGGGAGCCTGCAGCCCTCCAGATGTTGCAGAACTAAAACTCCCATAATCCCTGGCCATGCAGGCAGGGGTTGATGGGATTTGGAGTCCAGCCATATATGAAGGGCAACAGGTTTTCAGTACTGCATTAGACCCTCCTTTTTATTATTATACTTTGCTAAATTATGTGAAATAATCAATACAGTCAACTTATTGGACTCAAGGGTTACAGTCTTTAAAATGGACAAATTTTTATATGCAAAAAAATGGAAAGTTGTTCGAAAATGTAGGTGGATTTGTTAAAGAGTCTGGGATAACCAAGTATAATAAAATTAACTGTAATGATAGGAAAGTATTTACAGCTGCCTTGAATCCCAGTTTGAGATGTATGTAAATACATCTAACAACAGCAACAACAATGCAATATGTCAAGAAAGAATTATAAATCTCAGAGAAGAGAAATGACTTTATTGGTATTTATGCTGTAGAAAAATACTTCCTCTCTTTGTAGCACGTCTGGGTTGTATTTTATAATTTTTAATATCACTAACTTAGAAAACATTTTGAACTGAAATTATACATATGTGCAATCATTTATAATTAACTGCCCTGAATTGTATTTTAACTTTTTTTTATTTCTATTGTAGCTGCCAAGAGATAATATTGTACAACCTGGCAACCTGAATATATATTTTTTTCCTTTAAACGATAGGGAAATGTGTTGAAAATAAATACTTAGGACAAAAAGGCTTACCACTCTCACTCTCAAAGAAATTGTAAAATGCGTTATTACTGTTTAGTACAAATGGCAAAAGGATATTAGCTATAGCTGCAGCTGATGTCACAATAAGCGGGATAATTCTAGCCTACTTACAAGAAAGCTATTTTCATGCTAAATTGTTAAGGGAGGGGAGAGGAAATGAATGTTTGATGCTGGCAATGGGAAGGTTTAGAGCCAGGTATACAGACCTGTCCACACACTAACATGGCTCAAAGAGCAAGGACAGACAGTTCCACCTACATATTAGGGACCTCTATGATGTAATATAGCCAAAGTTATCGTGTTCATAACTTTCTACAGCTTTTACCCACAACTGAATTCCTACTTGGAGTTGTCTATGTGCCTGTAACCTGCCCTAGGACCTTACAGAGAAGGCTGGGTAATAAATAAAACAAATTGACCATTTAGTCCTGAATAAAAGTCTTAAAACAGCTTAGTTCTGAGTTAAGAAGCATAGGATTGATCAGGCAATCAATTAATGCTATGAAGTTTACATTACAGCCTTATGAATGCATAATATTGCAATCCAACAGTGCCCTTTTATATTGGCCTAATCGAAAATTAGACGCTGGTGGCGCTGTGGGTTAAACTACAGAGCCTAGGACTTGCCAATCAGAAAGTCAGTGGTTCGAATCCCTGCGACGGGGTGAGCTCCCATTGCTCGGTCCCTGCTCCTGCCAACCTAGCAGTTCGAAAGCACGTCAAAGTGCAAATAGATAAATAGGTACCGCTCCGGCTGGAAGGTAAACGGAGTTTCTGTGTGCTGCTCTGGTTCGCCAGAAGCAGCTTGGTCATGCTGGCCACATGACGCGGAAGCTGTCTGCAAACAAACGCCGGCTCCCTCGGCCAATAAAGTGAGATAAGTGTTGCCAACTTATAAAGTGATGCCCAGACAGCTGGGTACGAGTCCGAAGAAAATAATACTTCAATACAATTGTTGTTGTTGTTGTTTAGTCATTTAGTTTTGTCCGTCTCTTCATGATCCCATGGACCAGAGCACGCCAGGCACTCCTGTCTTCCACTGCCTCCTTCAGCTTGGTCAAACTCATGCTGGTAGCTTTGAGAACACTGTCCAACCATCTCATCCTCCGTCGTCCCCTTCTCCTTGTGCCCTCCATCTTTCCCAACATCAGGGTCTTTTGCAGGGAGTCTTCTCTTCTCATGAGGTGGCCAAAGTCCTGGAGCCTCAGCTTCATGATCTGTCCTTCCAGTGAGCAATCAGGGCTGATTTCCTTCAGAATGGATAGGTTTGATCTTCTTGCAGTCCATGGGACACTCAAGAGTCTCCTCCAGCACCATAATTCAGCAGCATCAATTCTTCAGTGATCAGCCTTCTTTATGGTCCAGCTCTCACTTCCATACATCACTACTTGGAAAACCATAGCTTGAACTATACGGACCTTTGTCAGCAAGGTGATGTCTCTGCTTTTTAAGATGCTGTCTAGGTTTGTCATTGCTTTTCTCCCAAGAAGCAGGCATCTTTTAATTTCGTGACTGCTGTCACCATCTGCAGTGATCATGGAGCCCAAGAAAGTAAAATCTCTCACTGCCTCCATTTCTTCCCCTTCTATTTGCCAGGAGGTGATGGGACCAGTGGCCATGATCTTCGTTTTTTTGATGTTGAACTTCAAACCATATTTTGCGCTCTCCTCTTTCACCCTCATTAAAAGGCTCTTTAATTCCTCCTCCCTTTCTGCCATCAATGTTGTATCATCTGCATATCTGAGGTTGTTGATTTTTCTTCTGGCAATCTTAATTCCATTTTGGGATTAATCCAGCCCAGCCTACAATAGCATTCTAATAATGTACTGTATTTTGAAGTACTACAATGTTTCACTTAAAAGTTCTGCAAAAGTTAAGAAGCGAGAACATTTTTCTGGACTATTAAAATTCCTAGTTTTCTATCCTCATGGAAATAGTGCCATGTCAAAAACTATATATACAAAAAATATACAAGAAATCTCTGGCTTGTATAATTTATATCCCACCTTTCCTCTAAGCTAAGGAGTTCACGGTTGTGTAAATAGTTCTCCTCCCTATTTTATCCTTACAACAACCCTGTGCTGTAGCTTAGGCTGTGAGTGAGTTACTGGCTCAGGGTCACCCAGTGAGTTTCATGGGTGAGTGGGCATCTGGTTTCTCAGTTCCTAGCCCAACACTCTAATCCAGGCACCCCCAAACTCAGCCCTCCAGTTGTTTTGGGACTACAACTCCCATCATCCCTAGCTAACAGGACCAGTGGTCAGGGATGTTGGGAGTTGTAGTCCCAAAACATCTGGAGGGCTGAGTTTGGGGATGCCTGCTCTAACCACTTACCCAGGCTCTCTTTTGTAGTAGCTTGTATATGTCTAACATGAAAATTCAGGTGTCTTATGACTTACTGAGATTTTTAACCTCAACCATTGTTCATCAAACAGCAAAGCCTCTTATCCATCTCAAATGGTAACAGCTGTAATAGTAAATGATGTGTTGATTAAAGACGTCTTTATAATTCACTTGTTAAGTGTTTCTCACTAAGATTGTAATTAGTGTCACCATTTTCTCATGGCGTGTATACAGTACAGTATTTCTCAACTCTCATTGCCACTGAAAACATGTTACCCAAAGTAATCTGTCTGAATACTTCCCCACCCCAAAGGCATGATGAGCAAACAAGGGACTTTATTATACTGAAATTATGTTCTTGCAAAGGCGAACGGCTGCAAACATCCCTGGATTGCTCATGGTTCCTTCCAACTTTATGATTCTATGAAATGACTTCTGTAAATAACTACAACAAGAAAATATTGGCCATAAAGATGGTGCCAATTTGTACACGCTGTAGTTCTGCCACTAACATTTGGCTTCTTTTGTTGTCGAGCACACAATACTGGGTGAACAGATTAGAATCCTTTAGGCAAGAACTAAATTGCAGAGCTACCAGTTGCCACCTGGAAAGGTATGTTTGACTTCCAATATTAAAGCTACTCTTAGTTGCCTACCCCTTGGAATTTTACCAATCAATTTCCAATTTTGTTTTTCTCTGGTCAGTTCACCATATGTGCAAAAACGGTTTCCCTCCTCTTCTTTAAGGTTTTGTAAAGAAGAGGAAGGCACCTTTTGCAAGAGTTGACCTTGAGCGAGAAAAAAGCACGTTGCAAAAACCCAGCAGAGTCCACTGAAATAATAAAGCGCTTCAAAAGACATAAAATATGTTTTATATATAGAATGCAGCAGATTATTGAGGTAGTGAGACTGCAATCATATGTACAATTACCAGGGAATAAGTCCGACTGCAGTCAATAGGACTTATTTCTGAGTACAGTAGACATATCTAGGATTGCATTTTAAAATAATAGGCAGGAATTTCCCCCACAAATGGAAAAATATAAACTAAAATGGATCTTTCCATAATACTGTGTGATGCACTAATAGCTTTTCTTTTTTTATGCTACAGTTCCTTTTTCAAAGGTGGTTCTTTCACCAGTAGTTTATTGCAACAGACTGAAATGACATACTGTCCTCTAGCACCATAGAAATGTCCAAATTCAAATGTTTCTCATTTAACTGGGACTGTGTACATTTCACTGTTTGGGATTGGGGATTTGTTGCTAGGATAACTCTTTAGCTCTTGGTTCTTTATTTAGGTCTCTCAGAACTCTCTTGACCTGCTGTCAGATTACAACACAAAGTCTTAGAGATAAATACCACAGACAACAGTTTCCTTGACTAACCACTTTCCAGCTTAAGAAAGCTAAAGCTCGTTTTGCATATTTGAAAGCCGAGGTACAGAAAAACAGCAGGAACCGCCAGTTTAGTCTTGCATCTTGTTAATACCTAGAACAACCATTGCTGTATAAATTTATTTTGATTCTACGATGCATGCACTTTGATTGTTATGCATTCTGTAGAAAGAAAGTGAGAAAGAAATAAAATACTTTGCACTGAAAACGAATTGCATTTGACTCTCCATTAAAATACAGCAATACTGCTTGTCATTTATTTCCTTGCACAGAACAAGGACAAATGCTGCAGCCAATAACAGGCGCAATAACAGGAGATAGCTTGTCCCAATGAAAACCAAGAACACCGCCTCTGCAATGCTTCTAACCTCTGTTGCTTCAGGAGCTACAGTCCATGTGCCATCGGGATTAGTCATTAATGCTTGCTACAGATGCCAGAACAATCTTGTTGAGTGCTTTAGGAAACCATCCTGTAAACTGCTGTGAAACTTTCAAAACATTTGTTTAGATGTAACAAAAATACTGCAATGCTATACATAAATAAATCCCACTGAACTCATTGAACATCTGAGTTGCAGAATATCCACATTCTATACTAGAAGGAGGAAGCAAAATGCCCTTTTGCAAAACAGAGTTCTCAGTTCACTGTTGGTCCAGAAGTAGCCAAAATGTTCGTAACCGAACACAAGACAGATGAACTGGCAACCTTGTGGGAGCCCCAATATTTGCAAAAGTTAGAGGATGTCCCCCACAGAGGAAAACACTCTAAGGGGGACATGGAATCCATGCCACCAAAAAGCCCACTAAGGGCTTATGCCCAGTTGGCATGCTCAGGATGCTGACTAACAGAGAGGGAAAGCAAAATGCATGGGGAAATGGAAGTGCAAATAGAATGAAGTGTCTGGAATCCTGAGGAGCATTGAACTCTGCAACATTTCTCTGCACTAATAGCAAATTCAATTCACTGAGTGCTGATCCTTGTGTAACTGGAAAAAAAGGCACCATCTGTGCACAGGGAAGAAGTATCTGCAGGCTTGGAGGAATCCCAAGTTTGCAGAAGTAAAGCAAAGTTGCAGCCCACTGAGCTGAGCATGTTCAGTAGCCAAGGGTGATGACTGATGTCAAGGGACAGGGGTAGAAAACCAGCTGGACAGAAAACACAGTGGAAAAGAGAAACCATGAACAAGCACACTCAGCTTTTTGTTTCAGGGCCCACCTGACTAGAACAAATATCTGCTTGAAGCAAAACTATCCATCCAGCAATTTCTCCATAGACTGAATTGGGTGATCTGGCCGACAGTGAGCCACAAAAAAATCAAGTGCACTGTCCAGCAGCTCCAACAAAGAAAATCCATCAAGATGTGTAATGCACATGAATATTTTAAGAAATAGATATACCCTCAGCCATCAGTCAGACCCCAGTCAGTGTGAGCATAACCTCATCCATTAAAAACCTTCCTGCACGTTTAGCACATAAAAATGTGCATTTATCAAGTGCTACTCTCCACGGCGCTGTGGGTTAAACCACTGAGCCTAGGACTTGCCGATCAGAAGGTCGGCAGTTCGAATCCCCGCGACGGGGTGAGCTCCCGTTGCTCAGTCCCTGCTCCTGCCAACCTAGCCGTTCAAAAGCACATCAAAGTGCAAGTAGATAAATAGATACCACTCCGGCGGGAAGGTAAACGGCGGTTCCGTGAGCTGCTCTGGTTCACCAGAAGTGGCTTAGTCCTGCTGGCCACATGACCCGGAAGCTGTACACCTGCTCCCTCGGCCAATAAAGCGAGATGAGCGCCGCAACCCCAGAGTCGGTCACGACTGGACCTAATGGTCAGCGGTCCCTTTACCTTACTCTCCAATACCCTCTCAAGGTTTCACTTCTATCACTCAAATCTATTTTTCCAGCATTTGAGAAAATGTTACAGTCACCATCCCTAGATAATACCTCAACTGCTTTTCTAACTACTGCATGGAATGTGGTGCTGCAAGTGTCCTGGATTGGATAATGTTGTAAAATGATGTGTCACGGCGCACTCATCTCCTCGCCAAAACATTTGTAAACCCTGCTGCCCCTCATCGAGACGCATTTCTAAAAGTAACGAACAAGAGACATGTTGCACCAATGCTTGGCCATTTTGTGAAACTCTAATCTTTATACTGTAATTCTTTGAGAGCGATATGCTCCCTTCCTCCTGTGCTAGAGTGCAAATCTAGCTAGATGTTTAAGAAAGGAGGGAGCTATGCTTATGATATGTGCAAAGGACCATGATGTCAAAGTAAAACAAAACCTACATTGAACAGAGCTGTAATATCTTGCCATGTTAGGAAATGCCACCGCGGACACACGAGGCATTGCACACAGCTCAGAAACAACAGTAATTAAGGCTGCTAAACGGGGGGTGATATGTTTGTGCCAGTTTCGCCAACCTGATATCCTGCAGATGATTTGGACATCGGATGATCTGGAGGGCACCAGATTGGTGGAAGCTGGTCTAAGCGCTAATATAAAAGCTTTCCAGACATCTCCAAGACAAAGATACGTTGCCAACCAATGCACTCAATACTGTTAGGTGGGTTTGGGCCTGCAGATGATAGTCAAGATAACATAATGGACCAGTATGCTATTGTAGCATCATGATGCATTGTGCGCCACTATAGTTATTGGGGGCTCATTAGCCTGGGAAGGTAGTCCATCCAGGAGAAGGAAAACTCAGAAAACTCTTGACCCTAAACCTCTGCTGCCTTGGGGACATCTTTGGGAGAAGGTGTAAACCCTACACATATCCAGAGTGGAGTCCCTAAGATGGTCGGATGGCGACTTGTACACCTAGTCCCGGCATCTCCTGCAGCCAAGCTGGTACCAAATGTATTGCTCACTTTCCTTTGGAGCCACAGCATAGCCAAGGAGGGGGCGGTGTCTTGTCATCTGGGCAGCCCAGGACCTCCATGTTCAATGCCCAGGGAGGTCAATTCAGTCCTGCGGTTTGACCTCACCCCCAGAGGCACACTCCATGGTCTCTCAAGACCGACAGATGCCAATATCAATATCCGACTCATGATCGTTTCGTACAGATTAGTAAACCTCTTGTCGTATGTACTTTGCTCACAGTCACAAGAATTATAATGAGACTGTATAAACTGGCCCACTCTGAGCCAGGGAAGATGTAACATGACTCATCATTTATGGGTAAGGAATAGGGGGTGGGCATGGGCAGTCCTTGTCTCCACTCCCATCAGTCCATTATGAATTCCTTTCATCCTTCCCCAACCATCCTTAACCATGGCTAAGGACGCTGCGAAGCCTAAACCATAGCCAACCCTGCTTCCAATTGTGGTAAATGGTAAACTCTGTTTAGCATTAACTATGGTTAAGGATATAAAGTGTGTGTGTGTGTGTGGAATTTGCACCAGAAAGGAGACAGACAAGAATAAAGGAGTCTACATTTCTGTGGCCCAGTCTCTCTACCAGTGGACTCTGTTGCATCTACACCAGTCCCTTTTTAATGTACAGATTGGAAATTCTAATCCATGTTAATGATTCAGATCACAGGAAATTGTAGTTTTTCTGGAATAAAATGGTGCGATTTCTGTTTCAATCCACCTTTTGTGAAAGCTTGTATCGAGCATAACTGATCATCTCATCGATGAACTCTGCATTCCCCAAAAAGAGTTTGAAAACTGTTAGGAAGATCCAGAATGTTATTATACACCTAGAATGATCATGCAAACAACTGTATATTAATCAGATGTGACATTTCAAACTTTCTCATATAAAACCTTATGGTAGATATATCTAGGAAAGCTTTTTTTAAAGCTGGGAGAATGCAGACACGTATAAACATTTAATTCATATGGCAAAGACTGCTTAGTTACATTTCTCCTCCTGCAGAGTGTTTACTCTGAAGTAATGCAAACTGTATCTTTAAAGTATCCCAATGGAAAACAAGACATGCAGAACTTCACATCACAACATTTTACTACAGAGGCAGATGGCTGTAGCGTGCAGGCTTGCCAAAATGTTTTCAGCAGGTGCCGGAAAGACTACACTGAAGAGTAGAGTTTACACCTCACTTTTAAATGAAGATATCTGGTTTTGCTTTGGCCATTTGCAGATGGCAGTTGGCCAATTTTAATCTGTTTTGGTATTTTTACTTTTGAATGGTTGTGAATTCTTCTTTCTGCTGCTTTGACATGATACCTGAACTGGCAAAGCCTATTTATAGCTGCAGCACCACACCCACAGGTAGGTCTATAAGGAGATGGGAATAAACCGGCAAAACAGAGCTGGCATGACCCAAGGAACCTTTAGGTCCTAAATCACAACCTGTGTAAAGCATGTTTGGTGGGATGTTTTGAATTGAGCCACAGTAGGGAGAAGGAGGAGGGAGCGGGTGGCACTGTGGGTTAAACCACAGAGCCTAGGACTTGCTGATCAGAAGGTCGGCAGTTCGAATCCCCGTGACGGGGTGAGCTCCCGTTGCTCGGTCCCTTCTCCTGCCAACCTAGCAGTTTGAAAGCACATCAAAGTGCAAGTAGATAAACAGGTACCACTCCGGCAGGAAGGTAAACGGTGTTTCCGTGTGCTGCTCTGTTTCACCAGAAGTGGCTTAGTCATGCTGGCCACATGACCCGGAAACTGTACGCCAGCTCCCTTGGCCAATAAAGTGAGATGAGCACCGCAACCCCAGAGTCGGTCACAACTGGACCTAATGGTCAGGGGTACCTTTACTTTACCTTTATGGAGAAGGAGAGCAAATATATTATTGAGTATATCAGCTCTTTAACTCACAGTATTATATGCTTGCAGAAATGCATTTGTGGCTGAAACTGTGAACTATTTCGCATTTGAAGCAGCCCTTGAGCAAGCTCTCGAGTGTGCAGGTTTGATGACGTCATGCTACGTACGGAAAGGTAACGGTTCCTCCAAACTCTATATACGTAAGCTGTTGCCGCAACCTGTGTCCCTCCCAACAGTTCAAAACACAGCTGTCAGAACTGCGCAAATTGCTGAAGTCATATTCACAGTCCTGACGCGAAGGTCATCATCCATAGGTCATGCATTTGGCATCATCCACGAGCAGAACAGTGCAGCACACTCTGAAGGCACAAGGTTTGGGTTTGGGACCTAGATGTATAAATGCTACCTCCTTCCATCTAAAGCCACCGGGCCTTTTGGTCTTTGTCTGAAACCCTTCACTGTATAAGGTGAAGCAACACACAAAGCAGAACCGTTTCAGCAGTAGCACAAGGACTATGGAATTCACTGTCTAGTATTCTGCTTGCCTTGAGACATGTTATTCTTCCCATATGCTTTAGACCTGAGCAGTAGCTGAATGCTTATCGTGGAAGCAGTGGCGTAGCGTGAGGGGTGCAGGGGGGGCCGGCCGCACCGGGCGCAACATCTGGGGGTTAGGGTTAGGGGGCGCAAATCCACGGGTTAGGGAGTGCAAATCCACGGGTTAGGGGGCGCAAATTACTTGCCTTGCCCCGGGTGCTGACAACCCATGCTACGCCACTGCGTGGAAGCCTATTTACTGCTGATGCTTTGAATTTTTTGCTTTGCTTTCTGGTTTGAGGTTTTTATTTGCAGCTCAGGAATTACGGATCCCATTTAATACATGACTGTTGGACATTCTAACAGTCCCACATGCAGAAAGAAAAGATGGTTAATAATATCAAAACAGGGGTGATGGGGAGGGAAACAGAGGCTGCCAGGAAATGTGAACCAGCCCTGATATAGACACAGCGGCAAACCACAAGCTAAGGACAACGCAGCGCAGTTTTGAAAGTGAGTGGTACTAGTTTCTCCATACGATACTAACCTTTGCTTCGACTTCTGGCGATACTTTTTCCACTTTGTTCTTGCTTAGCAGGCTTTTCACCAGTTCTTCCACTTGCACATTGAACTTCATGAACGTCACGTAGACGAAATAAGCAAAGAGCAGCGTTAAACTTTCCCACCACATGATGAAGTTATCCAAAAAGAAGATGATCAGCAAGATCAGGTCCATGATGTAAAAAGACACATCCCGAAAGAGGGGCCACCAGGTGAGGTGCAGGATCTCCTTGGAAAATAAAGCACACATCCCAATCACGAAGAGGATATTGAAGACGGCAGAACCAACGATTGTTCCAATGCCGACGTTGCTGTGGGATATAAAAACTCCTATTAGAGAAGTGAAGAGTTCTGGGGCTGAGCCACCAGCAGCCATGAATGTTGCCCCGGCCACATCATCAGAAATCGCCAGTTTTTCTGTAATGACTGTCAATGAAGGAACAAAGAACTCATCGCAGACAATGGCTAAGGCTATGAACATGTAAACCATTCCACAAATATGAAGTATTACAGCACCCCTCCGCCTTTCTTCAAGAGAAAAAAGATCTTCCGGGTACTCTCCCTTGGAGTGCTCCTCCGTATGGTTATCCTGCCCAGCTTCGTATTTCATAGAAATAGGTGAATCTGGAGCGCCGGTTTGATTCTGTTCGTTAAAGTCCAATAGAGTTCTTTGATGCATGTGCTTTGACTTATGGCTATCTAGATTGCTGGTTGTCTCTGTGCTATAAGGTTGCGACTGGAAAAAGGCACTAATTGAAAGATACAGCGTGCTAACGGCCACGATACCCAGGAAAAGTCCTGTTATTCGTATCAGTCTCAGCTTTTTCCTAACGTTTGGGTGTTTCTTACAGCCAAGCAGTGGCTCTGGCAGACACAATTCCTCAAGGAAGTTAACGACAATGTTTTTGCACGGAGCCATTCTGAGCTCTTTCTTGCGGTCCGAGAATCTAAAGTCAGACAGATTGTTCTGTCATTCTTCTTTCACTGTTTAAGTAAATGATGCTTTGACGTGTCCTTTCAGAATCCGATAGCTTTATGCTTCATGTGGAACACATTCCTTGGTTGCGCTTAAAAAGAGAGAGAAATGTTTTCATCAGTTTAGTTACAAGGTCAAACATCTGATGCGTCAAAAGACATTTCCCTGTACATTATCAAAAAGAGAGAGGGAGAGAGAGACTGTCAAATTTCCTGCTACATTAAACCAAAAAGAATAATAACACAAATAAGTGCTGCTTAACATTTTATGTGACGGAAAACCTGGGCCTGCCACCGGGTACGCAGTCAACAGGGAGCATTTTTTTCTGATTTTGAATCACTGCACTCTAGTCATCATTTATGAATCTGAGCACTCATTTACTAATTTCTTATAGCCGAAGCCAAACCTGCCAAGTTCACGATCCCAGGATCAGTCACTGAGCGTACCTGTCCCGATCCCTCATTATTTTAGTCAGCATCAAGTTAACGCAGGTGCATGCATACAGTGTTTGAGGGGAAGTGTGCAAATTCATTTTTCGGAGGCGGCGGGCAGGCGGAATCTGTGACTGCAGTTTGGTGAGAAGAAAACGCAACCAGCGTCAATATTACTGCCAGGAAAGTGTGCAGAATGGGGATCTGGGTGACACCGCGGAGCATTCCAAAAACCAGTCCCAATTCACAATCCCTTTGGACTGAAGCTTTAGGATTTAAGCCACTTTAAACAATTAATACCCACCAAAGTCAACTGAATTAGACTGGCTGAAATCCAGCCGCTTCATGTGGATCCACAGCTCTGTAGACCTAGCTGCAAGTTGTTTCTTAAGGACATTAAAGGCATTAAATATCCAATATTGCAATACTGCAATATGCAGCGTTGAAAAGTGAAAACACCCTGGCAGTCCTTTGGAAGCATAGTTAGAAGAATACTCAAATACTATCCAATGCGATGCACTCAGTAATAGCAAACTCAGAGCCACTGTAAACTCGGAGCAAAGTAAGATGCATTGGAAAAAGACACTGCAAGAGACTAAAGTGTGTTATCATCAAAAGAGAAGCTGGAAAAACCTTCCTCACTGCCTTGGTACCCACCGCCATAAAGGCAAAACATGTACAATGGATTCAACTGTCCTTTCCTCCCTGACCCTCCTTTTTGTAAGCAGTCACGGCATACTTATGGCCGAGGAATTAATTATTCTCTAAGCCTCTCCTCCTCCGACCTCTGCTCATCCCTCAGACTCCGCTGTGCACTTTTCCCGGCAAACTGATCCTATTACCGTACAGACTCAGGCTTTCTTGTACTTTTTTTTTTTGGTAAGTTACCATCCACAGGGCGTATCATGGTGCAGTTGAAATATTTGCTTCTCTCCAAATCAGAAACCCAGTCTGACCGGAAAACAATGACAAAACCTTCCCTACTGCATGGATGTCCCTTTAATTTTTTTTTCCCCAGAGAGAGGGATTTAACCGTTTCCATCTCATTCTTTGAAACAAAACAGCTCTTCAGCTGCAACGCTCAGGATGACTGGAGCAAATCAGCCAAAGGAAAACCCCTGAAGCAAGACTGCAAAAACCTAGGCACACTTACCTGGGAGCAAAGGAGTCAACTCTTAGGGACCGAGGTCACTTTGGCGCCCCAATAAAATATTTGAGGGGACCACCCATGGGTATGCCAGGATTTATGTTGGGGGGGCAGAATCTCAGGGGTTTTTTTTTTACTGATTTTATTTATTTGGGGGGGCATGCCCCCCAAGCAGATTAGCCATTCAAATGGTGTGGGGGGCATGTCTTGTTAGTGTTTATGTGGAGGGGGTAGCCCCACTCCACTCCCAATATTTGATTGAAACTGGCACCCCTGCCTGGGGGCAAATCCTATTTGAACTCCATGGGGTTTACTGCCGAGTAGACCTGCATAGGACTGTGCCACAGTTCTGTGCTGGGGCCAAGCAAATCGAAACAACTGCCCCATTTTAAGAAGCTGCTTGTCCTCTGTCGAGGGCAAAGGACCCTTCCTCTGGGAATCCGGCAGGGCTTCAACTCCATGCAAAACGAATTCATGGCTCAGTTGGTTAGAACAAGTGGTGATAACACCAAGGTTGCGGCTTCGATCCCCCGTATGGGACAGCTGCCTATCCCTGCATTGCACGGGGTCGGACTCGATTACCCTCAGGGGCCCCTTCCAACTCTGCAACCCTACGATTCCAGGATCCTTCTAGGAAGAGGTCCTTAGACAAGGCGGGTCATTCATAACGGATCCAGTGAAGAAATCCAGCAGGATAAGGAAAGCAGCAAAACTGCAAGCGGGAATGATCTTTGCCTGGATAACTCTGCTGGTGAGAATGAGGGGTGCGATTGACGCCAAGGGTTGCGGGTTCGATGCCCGTGCGGGGCGGCTGCTTATTCCTGCATTGCATTCCTGCATTGCATGGGCTGGGCTGGATGACCTTCAGGGGTCCCTTCCGATTTTTGCAAATTCCAGGATTCTCTGAAACTGGCAGCGCCAACTCAGGAAGCGGGTGGGGAGTGGGGGCACTTAGAGCAGGTTATAAATCCCAATTAATACAAATCCCAATGAATGCAAACCCCAATTGCGGTCGCGGACCCCCCCCCCCAGCATCCTAGGCGCCCCCTCCCTCCCCGCACAACTTACCACCCTGCGCCCTCCGTCCCCGGGCATGAGTGGGAAGCCCCTCCGCGGTCCCCCAGCGCAAGAACTCAGCTTTCTCCTCTCCAGCGCGATCAGTGGGCGGCGGCAGACGCCTCGGACCCGGCCAGGCAGACCCGCGGCAGCGGCAGCAGCAGCAGCTCCGGGAGAGACCGACCGGCGCCGCCAGACGCGCAGCATCCACTGCCTGGAAGAGGACCAGAAGAGCTTCCCGGGGAGCCATGCCCACCGCCCAACCCAGCCACGCCCACCCAGGGGAACTGGGCGAGCCAGGAGGGCGGAGCCTCTCATCCCCACCCCTCGGGGCGGGGCTTCTCCGCCTCCGCCTTTTCCCGCGCTCTGTCCAAGCCCCGCCCCCCGCCCGCCTCGCGCTCTTTTCCCCCCTCAGCTTTTTACCTCAGAGTTTCAATTAAATTTCAATTTCGACATGTCTGCGTCCCTTTTCCACAATAAACCATGTTCATAGTTATATGCCTTGTCCATATCTCAGGGCAGCTACACTCCTCCACAATCCTCAAACATTATGGAAAAGCGTTAAAAAAAATACTCAGGTTTTCCCCACATCACATTTTATTAATTTTACAACAACAACAATAATAATAATACATTTTATTTATACCCCGCCCTCCCCAGCCAAGACCGGGCTCAGGGGGGCTAAGACCAGGTATAAAACAATTGATTGAAATACAACATTAAAACATATAAAATACAACAAAAACAATAATAAAGATAAAAACAAAAACAAAACAGATTGACTCCCCCCTATTCCCTTCCTTGGTTCCATTGTATATCAGTGTACAACATGTCCATTATAAAGTTTTAAGCCAGGCATAGGCAAACCCGGCCCTCCAGCTGTTTTGGGGATTATAACTCCCATGATCCCTCACTAACTGAACCACTGATCAGGGATGATGGGAGTTGTAGTCCGAAAACATCTGGAGGGCCAAGTTTGCCTATGCCCGTTTTAACCATATGAATTATGTCCATTCATAATATAATTACAAGTATTCTTCAAAACCCTGCCGATGTATTAAACTGTACACTGCTTCTGTATATATGCAATAAAGTCCTTCCAGTCTTCCTTAAATTCGTTGTCGTGTCTTCCTCTTAATTTCATTGTCAGTTTCGCCATTTCAGCATATTCCGTTAATTTGACTTGCCAATCTTCTTTAGCTAACAATGTTGCTGCAGCCTTGGTTGTGTACATAAACAAGTTCTTTTGTGATCTTGGTAAATCCATTCCTGTGATACCTAATAGGGAAGCTTCTGGGTTTGTTTTTGGACAAAGGTTGTTTTAAACAACTTCTTCATTTCATTATAAATCATTTCCCAATACTTCTCAACAATTTTGCAATCCCACCACATATGAACAATTAAATACTCAGTTTAACCTGCTCCCCTTAAAAATACCTGCCCCTGTCTTCTTTTTACCCGTAATCTCCCTCAAAAATGCTTCACAACTCCCCCCCCCCAAAAAACACACACCCAAACACAACAACAATCCTGCTTTCCATGGGCGTAGTTTTGTTAAGGACAGCCAAAGGTTTTTGCTTTTTTTAGGAAATCAAAGTTGGGAAATAACGGGTAAAAAGAAGAGGACATTACGGAGGGGGGAAGCTTCTGCTGCGGGTGTGGCAGAACCTCAAATAATTGAGTATTTTCAATGCTTTTCAATCATGTTTGCCCCAACTCCCATTGGCTTTGCCAATGCTGGCTGCATCAATACAAATCAATGCAAGTCTAAGGTTCTGCCCCCTCCCCAACAAAAATCCTGCCTATGCCCTCAGAGGGGCATCTGCCACTCACTAAAGGAATAAAAATCCATGCAAATCCATGCAAATCAGATGGCAATGCCCATCAACTTTGGGGGGACCCAGCCCCCCTCAGTTATATTATTTGGGGCAGGGGGTACAAAGGGACCTCAGCCCCCAGGAGTTGGCTCCATCTATGCCTCAGAGAGGATGAAAAACGCAGAAAGCGCCCAGATCACCAGGTCCATCAAAGCTTCAAGTTGTCTGCACTGACTGCCAGCCTCAAGAGCCAACTCCTAGTGTTGTAAGCCGAAAAATGGCTTATCTCCTGAGTTTACGCAGATAAAACTCAGAAACACGAAGAGTTAGGAGTCCAACATTGTTTATTGCAAAGCAATAGGTTACAGTCTGATCGTTCTGCAAAACTGCAACCCCGCCCGGTGGTCCAGGCACGACTATTTATAAAGTTTCAAACAAAGCATTTCAATTTTTACCAGTCATATACATTATTACCTCATTTCATGATTAATACATGTGTGCAATAAACACTGGCAATTTCTGCTGATTAAGTTCTGGTTCCTGCTGTGTTCTGTTACATTGTGTTAGTGTGCATGTTGGGAACCTGTGTTACGTGTAGCCATTTGCACCATGTAACAATTTGAGCTGCATCTTTGTGATTCAGCTGTATCTTTGTGATTGTTGTTGTTTAGTCATTTAGTCGTGTCCGACTCTTCGTGACCCCATGGACCAGAGCACGCCAGGCACCCCTGTCTTCCACTGCCTCCAGCAGTTTGGTCAAACTCATGTTGGTAGCTTCGAGAATACTGTCCAAACATCTCGTCCTCTGTCGTCCCCTTCTCCTTGTGCCCTCCATCTTTCCCAACATCAGGGTCTTTCCAGGGAGTCTTCTCTTCTCATGAGGTGGCCAAAGTACTGGAGCCTCAGCTTCAGGATCTGTCCTTCCAGTGAGCACTCAGGGCTGATTTCCTTCAGAATGGATAGGTTTGATCTTCTTACAGTCCATGGGACTCTCAAGAGTCTCCTCCAGCACCATAATTCAAAAGCATCAATTCTTCAGCTCTCACTTCCATACATAACTACTGGGAAAACCATAGCTTTAACTAGATGGACCTTTGTTCGCAAGGTGATGTGATTACTATACAGCTAAAGCGAGATGAGCGCCGCAACCCCAGAATCGGACACGACTGGACCTAATGGTCAGGGGTCCCTTTACCTTTTACTATGTTAGCTGTATTTCTGCCCCAATGGGGGGTGGCAACTTGCAAAATCATCAGTTGCATAAAATGACAGGCTACCATAACTTCTCTAATTGAAGCAAACTCAAGGATTTACAAGGGTACACATTATCACATTTATTGCGGCCCTTTGGGTCACTGCCACACTAGGGGCTGAGGTGCATAGCTGTCAACTTTTCCCTTTTCTTGAGAGGAATCCTATTCGGAATAAGGGAATTTCCCTTTAAAAAGGGAAAACGTTGACAGCTATGCTGAGGTGCCTTGGACACGCCCCCCTCCCAAATTGATAGGCATTGCCAAAGTTGATAGGCATTCCCCTCCAAATGGGTGTGGGTGGGTGTGCTGTGTCATGTTCTGTGATTATGTGCTCCCCCATATTTTATTAATTTTGGGGGGCAGGCAGTCCTTCCCAGGAACTACGCTCAAAGCTGGGGTACCCTGAGCATCGTGGAGAACGGATTAGGATGCAGACAGAGGCAACAGCAGATGCCTAAACAAGGACAAGTCTGCGCCATAGAATCTGCTGCTCCCGCCTGCGTGTTCTTGTCTACCCAGAAGTTGCAAGGAATGGGGCTTCTTGCCCCCCTGGGAAATTGCACCCGGGGCTCCTATGCTTTTCTGAGAGTTTGGGTGTTCGCAGGGGGCACTTTTTCCTTCTTAGTCTTGTCGACTCAGAAGTCTGCCTTGCTGAGTTCAAGGGGATTTTCTTGCTTCCAGGGAACGACGCTTACAATTGTGGCTGGGCTGTGCACTTCCTTCGGAATAAATCTTGCTGAATTTATATCTGTAGGGTTGGGGTGCATAGCATACCCAAAGTGTTATATCCCTCCTCCCTTTCTGAAATGAAGTTGTTGTTGTTGTTGTTCTTCTTCTTCTTCTTCTTCTTCTTCCTCCTCCTCCTCCTCCTCCTCTTCCTCTTCCTCTTCCTCTTCTTCCAGGGATAGGGAGCCTGCAGCCATAGCTGTCAACTTACAGATTTGAAAATAAGGGACCAGCAGCCTTGAAAATAAGGGATCAGCAGCCCAAATAAGGGATTTTGCTTAGCTTATGAGTTCCATCGGCCCTTCAGCACCCGAGAGGGAGGGAGAGAGACTCTTGCCCATGCCGCCCGCAAGCCCGACATGAGGTTGCTGCTGCGCTGTGGCGGCCACTGAAGCGCTGCCCTTCTGCGACCCTCCCCATCCCCTCTTCTTCCTCCTCCCTCAGGCTGCTGCCGCCGCTGCCGCCTCCGACTTCCCCTGGCAGCGCGGCGGAAGTCTCACAAGAGAGGGGCTGCCTGCCTGCCCGCTGCTACCCGTCTTTCACAACGCACCCCTGAGGGTGAAAAGGGAGAGACGGAGACACGGCAGCTCATGTGCTCACTCTCTCGAGGCGGAGGACCCCGAGCCGCTGCTTCCCTCCCGAGCCGGGCAAGCATGAAACCCGGGAAATTTAAGGGACATCATCAATCCGGGACAGCAGTGGGACACGGCGCTGGGATAAGGGAGTTTCCCGCCAAATAAGGGACGGTTGACAGCTATGCCTGCAGCCCTCCGAACATTTTCCGATGTTTTCAGCCCCAACCAGCACAGCCCATGCTAGTGCTTCAGTGCTAGCTTGCAGTTCTGCAAACAAAATGGTACAAACACGCACAGGACGGATGGATTTATTAAATGCCTTTCCTGTTTCGCAAGTGGAGTTGCCCATTTTTCATCTGAGAAGACATTGCCGCTGCACTGGCATCTCCTCCTTTGTCCTTGGGCTGCGAAAAGACCTGAAATCCTGCAGGCAGGCAGGCAGGTAGGAAGGAAGGAAGGAAGGAAGGAGGTCACAGCCAGGTGACAGAATATCCAGCTGCCATCACTCAGCATCTCTTCGGAGGCGCAGCTGCTGCTGCACCTGACTCATCCCTCTCTGCCCTTGGAAGGTGAAAAGACGGGCCGTTCTAGGGACAGAGAAAATAAATGCACAGCCAAGCAACAGAACATCCCAGCTGCAGGAAAGAAATGGGATGAAAGGCAAGGAGAGCAGTTACATAATGAGAATTGGGTCAGGGACTGGGGATGAACTTGTTGCCTTAGAACAATGCAATGCTGGTTAGTAGGGTTGTACCAGTCCTGGTGTAAGTATTCATGCCTTGAGAAGCATTCTGGATTGAAAGGCAGCACAACTAGGCTCCCGGACAGTTGTTATTTATCTAAATAGCAGGTAGAAGTGACAATATTGAAGGTAAATTACCCCTGACCGTTAGGTCCAGTCGCGGACGACTCTGGGGTTGTGGCGCTCATCTCGCTCTATAGGCCGAGGGAGCTGGCCTTTGTCCACAGACAGTTTTTCTGGGTCATGTGGCTAGCACGACTAAGCTGCTTCTGGCGAACCAGAGCAGTGCACGGAAACGCCGTTTACCTTCCCGTTGGAGCGGTACCTATTTATCTACTTGCACTTTGACGTGCTTTCAAACTGCTAGGTTGGCAGGAGCTGGGACTGAGCAACGGGAGCTCACCCCGTTGCAGGGATTCAAACTGCTGACCTTCTGATCCGCAAGGCTCAGTGGTTTAACCCATAGCGCCACCCGCGTCCCACTAGGTGAAGATATTAGCTAGTGATAAATCTCAATTCCATGAAAAACTTCAGCAGGTGATTTAAGCTGCTGTTGATGACAGAAAATTTGGGCATTGGGTTGGCATCATTGGGCACATGCCTAGACCCACACGGCAGTAGGGGGGGCCACTGCTTAGCTCTGGGGCTTCATGGCCTTCTGTCACCTCTTCACTGTTTGTCAGCCCTCTCCAAACATGCAAAAGCAGGTAAGACAAGAACGAAGAGATGGAGAAGCACAAATGGAAGCTAGCCATTATGGCCATGTTCCAGCACCTTTGTATTCAGAACTTCTGAATAACAGTTTCTGGAGACCACAGGTGGGAAGAGTTCTCATGTTCTGCAAATGTCTGTCCCACAGAGATTTGGTTGGCCACCGTGAGAACATTGGACCAGACTGGCCTTTGGTGTGATCCAGAAGACTCCTTTTATGTTCTCTACTTATCTTGTACTCTTGGCTGGTTCTGTGGACTAAGCCAAGAGGAAGTGGAGAAGATTAGGGCTGGGTATCACAATTCCACTAGTAGATCTACTACATTTCTCCACTGAGAATTCTGAGAGCCTGGAGCGGGTGATGCCCTCTGCCCTATATAACCTCCAAGACTCAAATACAAAACTCTAGAGAAAACCTTAGAATTAAGACGTTTTAATTGTTTCACCTATTTAGCTCCATCTACTGTCCAACCATCTCTGTCGTCCCCTTCTGCTTGTGCCCTCCACCTTTCCCAACATCAGGGTCTTTTCCAGGGAGTCTTCTCTTCTCATGAGGTGGCCAAAGTACTGGAGCCTCAGCTTCAGGATCTGTCCTTCCAGTGAGAACTCAGGGCTGATTTCCTTCAGAATGGATAGGTTTGGTCTTCTTGCAGTCCATAGGACTCTCAAGAGTCTCCTCCAACACCATAATTCAAAAGCATCAATTCTTCGGTGATCAGCCTTCTCTATGGTCCAGCTCTCATTTCCATACATCACTACAGGAAAAACCATAGCTTTAACTATACGGACCTTTGTCGGCAAGGTGATGTCTCTGCTTTTTAAGATGCTGTCTAGGTTTGTCATTGCTTTTCTCACAAGAAGCAGGTGTCTTTTAATTTTGTGACTGCTGTCACCATCTGCAGTGATCATGGAGCCCAAGAAAGTAAAATTTCCCACTGCCTCCATTTCTACCCCTTCTATTTGCCAGGAGGTGATGGGACCAGTGGCCATGATCTTAGTTTTTAAAATCATGGGTTTAGCCTAAGACATAGTAATATAAGGTGCAAGCCACCCCACTTTGCGAACAACCAGACAAACCCCACCATGGAATTAAATACTGTAAGATTCTCTTCGTTTTCCTGTCCCTTGTAACCCATAAATAAATGTGAGAAGAGGAAAGCATGTATTTTTGGTTTACTTCTGTATCACATGAATGAAGACACCTGCTGAAGATCACGAAGGAATAATTGTTCATTCATTCCTTTCCCCAAAAGACTTCCTTCAGTGAGTGGTGTTTATCAGAGCAGTATTCTATTTTTAGGCAATTTTTTATTACGACTCTTTTGTTACATGTACTTAGGTGGCAGAGGTACATGTGCTCAAGCATCTGTGTGAGAGGAAGAGAGAGTGGGAGAAGAGGCTCCGATGAGAGCAGCGCCTGAATAGCAGCTAGAATCAGTACATTCTAAAACAGGAAGAGGCAAGAGAAGGAGATTGCCATGACTACAAAGGCGGCATATTTAAATACAAATTGGAGCCGGGCTTTTAAATGCTAATTGCGATAGAGAAATAAGAGACGATTGAAATTGCAATCATTTTTTTCCTAATACTTCACAACGCACGCCCTATTTTAAGAAGAGGGCTAGAGGAAACAAAATGCAAATAGCATGATGTTGAATAGGAAGAGGCGTACGCAGAATAATTTTCCGGCTCACAATGGGGTGGGGGGTGGGGAAGGATACGGCTTTTTTTTAAAAAAAACAACAACTTGTTACACGTATGGCAGAATGTATAGCTACCATTGGGTGTAGTGATGACCACCAACTCAGATGACTTTAAAAGGCAAATTCACAGGGGATGAGGCTACAGTGGCGTAGCGTGGGGGGTGCAGGGGGGGCCGGCCGCACCGGGCGCAACATCTGGGGGGGGGGGCGCTCGCACTCGCAGCTCTCTGCCCCTACCTGGCTCACTCACTCTCTCTCACTGCAGTGCTGGCTGTGCGAATCCGATCTGAGCCGCCGAGTCGCCGCCCACTGTGGAGGGGAGGTTGCCAGGCGTGCGGTGCGGAGAGAGAGCGAGGGACTATCTGGGGAGGGACAGTGCAGCGGGGGGGGGGGGGCGCAAATTACTTGCCTTGCCCCGGGTGCTGACAACCCACGCTACGCCACTGTGAGGCTATCAGTAGCCACAAGCCATGCTGCATCAGCCCAGCCTCTACTGTCAGAGGTAGCATGTCTCTGAGTACCACTCAGATTGAGGTTGAATCCTGAGAAGACAGAAGTACTGTTCTTGGGGGACAGGGGGCGGGCAGGTGTGGAGGACGCCCTGGTCCTGAATGAGGCAACTGTGCCTCTGAAGAACCAGGTGCACAGCCTGGGAGTCATTTTGGACTCACAGCTGTCCCTGAAGAAACAGGTCAGTTCTGTGTCCAGGGCAGCTGTCTGCCAGCTCCATCTGGTACACAGGATGAGACTCTACCTGCCTGCAGAGTGTCTCACCAGAGTGGTGCATGCTCTGGTTATCTTTTGCTTGGACTACTGCAATGCGCTCTATGTGGGGCTACCTTTGAAGGTGACTCAGAAACTACAACTAATCCAGAATGTGGCAGCTAGACTGGTGACTGGGAGCGGCCACCAAGGCCATATAACACCGGTCCTGAGAGACCTACATTGGCTCCCAGGACATTTCTGAGCACAATTCAAAGTGTTGGTGCTGACCTTGAAAGCCCTAAATGGCCTCAGCCCACTATACCTGAAGGAGCGTCTCCACCCCCATCGTTCAGCCCAGACACCGGGGTCCATCTCCAAGGGCCTTCTGGCAGTTCCCTCACTGTGAGAACTGAAGTTACAGGGAACCAGGCAGAGGGCCTTCTCGGTAGTGGTGCCCGCCCTGTGGAACGCTATTCCATCAAATGTCAAGGAAATAAACAACTATCTGACTTTTAGAAGACATCTGAAGGCAACCCTGTTTAGGGAAGTTTTTAATGTTTGATCTTTTATCGTGTTTTTAATATTCTGTTGGGAGCCTCCCAGAGTGGCTGGGGAAACCCAGCCAGATGGGCAGGGTATAAACAATAAATTGTTGTTGTTGTTGTTGTTGCTGCTGCTGTTGCTGTTGCTGTTGTCGTCTGGAAATACAAGTGGAAGGAGTGCTGTCCTGCTCACGTCCCGCTTGCAGCTTCCCATAGGCATCTGTGAAAACAGGACCAATGTCCGGTTCTGCATTTAGGCAGGAAGAACCAGATGCAAAAATATAAGATGGAGGAAACCCAGCAAAACGGGTCTAGGGATCTTGGTGGACCACAAGCTTATCACGCGTCAACAGTGTGATGCAGCAGCAAAAATAAAAATAGCGGTGAAATTCTCAGACATTGAGGTATTGCATAGGAAGTAACCTCTGCTCAGTTTAGAACGGCAAGAGTTAATGTTTCAACAGACTCTTCAATAATAAATACGTCTTGGCTGCGTGATTCAGAGAGCGAAATGTACAAACAACCAAATTAAGACCTTTTTGGGCGGTGGCTCCATTAGCACTAATCCATTACCTGTTAGTTACTCTCAACTATGACAAGTATATTATATTAGAAGTAATTTAAGCAGGAACAATATAATTACCTGAGTACTGCTGCTTTATGTCTTAAATTAAAGCTGTCCATTCTTGTAGCTCAAGTACCATAGTGTTATGGTTGGAAAACAGCCCAAATACATAGGACTGGGTCATATTTTTCTTTTCCCTTTTTGCATTTTCAAGCAGTTCTTTGATTATGAGGATAACAAGGGGGTATTAAGCACTTTGAAATCCCACTTCGTTCAAAGTAAAATATTCAAATATGTACTATAGTCTCTCCCCCTGAATTTAATGGGACTTCAGAAAGGCTACAAAAATAACAAATATTATTATAATCTCACCCTTCACCTTAAAGTCCCAGGGCAGGTCACAGCAATTTAAAACACAACATAAAAAAATAGTTTAAAACAAATTGCAATCACAAAACTAGGGTGGATTGCAGATCCTGCAAAGATTGTTTAAATAAATAAATCCCAACTATTTCTTTCGCCCATTTCTGGGAACTAATAGATGTTTTAGTAAATATGTATTAAATACAGTGGTACCTCGGGTTAAGTACTTAATTCGTTCCGGAGGTCCGTACTTAACCTGAAACTGTTCTTAACCTGAAGCACCACTTTAGCTAATGGGGCCTCCTGCTGCTGCTGCACCGCCGGAGCACGATTTCTGTTCTCATCCTGAAGCAAAGTTCTTAACCTGAAGCACTATTTCTGGGTTAGCGGAGTCTGTAACCTGAAGCGTATGTAACCTGAAGCGTATGTAACCCGAGGTACCACTGTATTATAAATTAAACACCTTGTAGGCACATTGATACAAACACTTTCATCCTTATGGGTGACCTTTTTAACCAAAAAATAATTTGCATCCTGCACCTTTCCCAGAGTTCAGCCAAGTAAGAAAACTTTTATTAACACACACACAATGAAAAGAATGCATAAATATATAAATTAAAACGACCTGCCTGCATGGTTAAAACCAAATCAGGAACATTCCGCATCACATTTGGAAGGTATTCAGCCTCAGATTTTCATGGGCCATTAAGGGAGTCACCAAGAATACATTTCTGTGCACCAGCTGTTCAGAACTTCTGCTTTAATGAAACCACCCTTGGTTGCTCTTAAATATTTCTTTGATTCAAACACAACAAAGAAGATGAGCTCTGAGGGTCCATGCTGGCTGAAAACCATGTAGAAAAAGCTTCAGATGCTACCGTATTTTTCGCCCTATAGGACGCACTTTTTCCCCTCCAAAAATGAAGGGGAAATGTGTGTGTGTCCTATGGGGCGAATGCAGGCTTTCGCTGAAGCCTGGAGAGCGAGAGGGGTCGGTGCGCACCAACCCCTCTCACCCTCCAGGCTTCAGGAAGCTATCCGCAAGCCTTGCAAGCCTGGGGGGGACGTCCTGCGGGCTCGCAAGGCTTGCGGGCAGCAGCCTGCAGCCCAAAGCTCAGGGGACAGCGGGGAGGCGCAGCGCCGCCACCCCACTATTCCCCAACCTGATCTGGAGGCTGGCAGGGGGGGGGGGGAGAAGCAAGCTTGCCCCACAAGCTCGGGGGACAGTGGGGCAAGACGCGCTCCGTCTCCCTCTTCTAGCCTGGGGATGGCTGCGCAAACCAGGGGGAAAAATAAAATTTCCCCCCTTGTTTCCCCCCCCAAAAAACTAGGTGCGTCCTATGGGCCGGTGTCCTATAGGGCGAAAAATAAGGTAAATATTTGTTTGTCAAATTGGTGTTAAGAGCACAGGAGAAAGATTTTACAGCATGCAGTTTGCTTAAAGAAATGGTTTTCTTTTGCATTTTAGCTATAAAATGGATGTTATGTTGAAAACATTGGAAAATCAATAAAAATTATTATTAAAAAAGAGCACAGGAAAAGAGTGCATTAAGAAAACAGCAACCCTTCCCTGAATCTTAGGGCTTTTGAAAAGGTTTGAAATCTTGCTTGAAAACTAATGGCATTAGGCCAGATAGTTTTAACTGTTCTGCACAGTTTAACTGAGGGCAACGCACAGAAAACAAAACTTGCTGCTTACAAAATCTACAGCTAACAATCAATGAAGTTAATTACAGTAGCTTTTAGTGATTTGCAGATCACGCAAGGCTAATGCATTTTGGAATAATCTGCCTTGTTTCAGAAGGATTCAGACCTTTATCCAGAAACATCTATGGAACGTTGATTATGATGGTGCTGTTTTCAACCTGTGGCCTAGTTAGGTCAGAAGATCAAATAGATGACTCAGTTGTATTTTTATTTTTTTATTTTTTTACATGAGCTGATCAGTTTTGTGTGTGTGCTTGAAGTCATAGCAACCTCAAACAGAGTTAACAGCTTTAGCCTAGCTTTGTTTCCTTTGGTTTTTTGGCATTTAATTGCTGTGATAATTGCTCTGAAATAGAACAGCATATTTAGCAGTGCAAACAAATGCTATATTCCCTTAATGCAATCACCAATTTTTCCTTGCATTTCTTTTGACCGTTAAAAAAGTGTCTGCATCAAACTTTTGATAACTTATTTTGAAATAATTTGTTTAAAAATGCAACTGTGTGGCACAACTGGTTGCCACCTCTGCCCTCAAAACAGCAGGTTTGGGTGGCCTTGATCGTGCCTCCATGCCTTTGCCGAAAGAGAAAGGACTGGCATTCTAATCTGTGCCCAGTTTTCCTGTGGCCATTTATTTTTTCCATTTTTTAACTGAATCAATATTATTTAAGCTAGTGCATGCACACTGGGAACTGTGAGCAGACGAGAGACCCATAATTTGTGCACATGTGCCATTTCATGGGACCCCTGCACAATTTTTAACGGCTGCTATACTCACAGGTAGGCTGTCTTTCTTTTGTGGTCCTGAGAATGCTGTGGTCAGCTGAGAAACATCGGTCCTTCTTATAGATCGTGACTGGGTCCCCTTGCTCCTGCCAATTTCCACCTTTAAGGTGCCCTGTTAATGTTCAATAAATAGCAAACATCCCCAGACCCTCCACGTGTCCCTATTTTCCAGAGGAAGTGTTTTGGGGACTTAATCCAGGCCCCGTGGCTTTAGGGTTAAATCCTAAAAAAGCTCAACAATTTTGGCAGGCCCTCATGCATGTTCACTTCATCAAATCTGGTTCTCTTTGAAAAATGTTTGGGCACTCCAATCTTCCCAGTCTTCATCAGAGGGGCGGCTTCCAACACATATAAAAACCTGCCAAAGCTAGATGGCTTTCAGGCAAAATTTCTACAATCTCTGCTGCAGGTACCCAACTGTGTCCCCAACTCCATACTTCTGTTAGGAGCTAGTGAATGCCCAATTTCAACTAAAGCGTGGTGGGCTGCCCTAAAACATTGGCTCAGGATTTCTGTGTTTGATCTAGGGAAGGGTTTGTACCAACACCTGACCAATGAGGAATTTGTCAGCAAATGGGAGAAAACCATGGCTAGAAAAGCTACCTCTATTGGTCTGTCACCCCCCCCAACTGTATTACCTGGGTTATGAAGGTGCCCTAAAGACGTTAAAGCAAAGATTATGGGATAATACACACAGTGACTTGCAATCTCGATCACACGCAGTCTGTAGTCCGCTGGCAGTAGGAGTACAATATGGACATGTCTTTAAGTTAACACCTTACATTAAAAACCTGACAGTACCAAATTATTGAAGGTTATTCACCAAAGCCAGACTACACGTCTTTCCTTCTACAGTGTTGGATGGCAGGTTGAGAGGAGTTCCCTACCAGGACAGACTTTGCTCGTGTGCTCAATTCCATAAAACATATTTTGTTGCACTGTGCAAAATATGAGCAAGCCAGGGCTGAACTGATATTACCCTTGCTGGTACCTTTCCCGGGAAAATCAGAGGCTCACTGTGTCAGGTTCCTATTGGAAGACCGGACAAACGCTAGAACATTAGCAGTGGCAAAGTTTTTATCGGTGGTTGCAAGAACCAATGATCCCTATATTCTGAACAAAATGCTTGTTTAAGCTGGAGGTAGGCTGTATGAATTGTGTATTGCTTTGTAACGATTTGTTGGGTCTCTGGACCGTAATAAAGGTTGATGATGATAAAAACATCATTCAACATTCAGCATTAAAAGAAAACTTCCCCATACAGGGCTGCCTTCAGATGTCTTCTAAAAGTTGTATTGTTTCTTATCTCCTTGGCTCAGAGGACGCATAACTCCATACCCTCCAACATTTCTCCAATGGAAAAAAAAGGACGTCGGAAGGAAATCAAATCACAAACCAGGATAGCTTTTGTAAATCTGGGACTGTCCCTGCAATATAGGGACATTTGGAGGGCGTGGCGTCATAGGGGACAGTAGTTTGTTCTCTGCTGGCATCTAGTGATGTCAGCCTCTGGTGGCAGTCTTGAATTTCGCCACGGCAATTGTATCAGTGTCACCCCTGCAAAGGCTATACAGTGGTACCTTGGTTCTCAAACTTAATCCGTTCCGAAAGTCTGTTCCAAAACCAAAGTGTTCCAAAACCAAGGTGCACTTTCCCATAGAAAGTATAGCAAAATGGATTAATCCGTTCCAAACTTTTAAAAGCAACCCCTGAAACAGCAATTTAACATGAATTTTACTCTCTAATGAGACCATTGATCCATAAAATGAAAGCAATAAACTATGTGTTGCAGACACACAAAAACAATCCATCAGTAGCTGAACTGGGTTCCACACAGTCACAAAAACAAAACAAAAGCCACAAAAACAATAATGCAAAATAAAAAGCAAAAACAGAAAGACCTCAGATTAACACTCAAAACAGAAGTGTGGCACTCAAAATGGAGCACGTTCGGCTTCCAAAAAATGTTTGCAAACCAGAACACTTACTTCCGGGTTTGCAGTGTTTGGGTTCCAAGTTGTTTGAGTACCAAGGCGTTTGAGAACCAAAGTATAAACCCAGCAACCCATAAGAAAAAGCTAATCTAACCCTTTTTTTCACAGCCAAGAGTTTTGTTTTTTGCCTCATTAGTCACAGAAATCTTGAGACAGGCTATTTTACAAAATATATTCTTAGGAGTGTGTGTGTGTGCCTATAAAGAGGTTCTAGCCGCGACAATAAAGATTGGTAATGAAATTACTATTGCAATCTCTGGCCCCAGAGCGGGTCAAGAGCTAATCAATGCTCATTTAGCAGAATGACGGGAAGATGTAGAATAAATGTGGGATAATGCGGCAGTCGGGCTTGACAAAGCCTGAAATTCATTAACTCCCAGTAGTCTGCAAATTGTCCGTCACAAAAGGAGCGCAATTGAGAATCATTACTCTGGCGTGACACTCACCGTTCGTAAAGGGATAACAGCCTAAAAAAAACCCTAATGGCTCTGTAATTCCAATCTAATAGAGTTGGTAAAAAAATAATAAATGGCAGGGTGGTGGTGGAAATTAGAGCAGGATCAAAACTTTCTCATAATGGCATTGACCCAACCATTTATTATGACCCTTTCAGACACAAGGGAAGAGTAAGTTTCTGCATGTAGCGTGCTGTAATATCTCTAAGATTAAGGGAGTGTGTCTGAAGTTTAGAGAACGGTGAATAATTTGTTTTCCTGGATTTATAAAAAGGATAATTGGAATAACCATAATGTTCAAAATGTGTCAGGTGCAGGACTTCAGGTACAGCAGCTGTCAGCAACCCTGGCAAGTTAGTCAGTATTACATTGCGGTTGGGGAAGGTCTTGTAGTAAGATTAAAGCTTACTGGGAAATGATATATAATGAATTGAAAAAGATGTTGAAAATAACATTTGGGAAAACCCCAGAAGCCTTCCTTTTGGGAATTAGAGGGACAGGACTGCTCAAACTATACGGAAATTTATTCACGTATGTGACTACAAATGGCAAGAATGTTACTTGACCAAAAATGGAAAGAAGAAGTCCCAGCAAAAAAAGAATGGATACAAAAACTTATAGAAAATGCAGAACTTGGGTTTTTTTAAACTGTTAATGTGCACACAGCCAGAGAGTATGGCTCAGGGCCAGATTTTGGTTTGATGAGGCCCTCAACTACTGAAGGTCATGGGGCCCTTTATATGTCCAGCTGTCCTTTGTCCACAACAAATTGTTGCTGTTTTTTGTGCTGAATATATGCTATATGGTAATTTATGGACCTAATAGGTATCTCAAACCACTTGCACATAACAAAATATGTATTTTATCAAAGTAATTGTTGAGCTGAAATACAATTAAGAAGAAGTATATTAATAGTGAAATACAATTAAGAAGAAGTATATTAATAGTGAAATAATTATTAAGCTCTAAAGCTCTAAAATGATTTTTTATTCATAACAAACTTAATAATGCAAACTCATTGGCATTTGGCAATAACAAGAGTTCCTTTAGAAACACAATTTACAAAGACTCATAATCTAGTCTCTAGAAACTTGCTATAACATGAAATAATAGCAGCAAACCAGTGATGTTTTAGAGAGCAGGCTAGCAGGCGGGGCCGATTACAGTGGTACCTCAGGTTACATATGCTTCAGGTTACATATGCTTCAGGTTACAGACTCCGCTAACCCAGAAATAGTACCTCAGGTTAAGAACTTTGCTTCAGGATGAAAACAGAAATTGTGCTCCGGTGGCACGGCAGCAGCAGGAGGCTCCATTAGCTAAAGTGGTGCTTCAGGTTAAGAACGGACCTCCAGAACGAATTAAGTACTTAACCCGAGGTACCACTGTACTTACATCACAGGAGCTACACATCATAAAACACAGTTGCTGTATGTAGGTTTTATTTTATTTGTTTTTTATCTTATATTTTGGAATCGTATATCGAGGTTTTTTCCCTTTAATTTTTTTTGGGGGCCCCAAGAGAGTGGAGCCCTAAGCTATAGTTTGTTTAGCTTATATGTAAATCCGGCACTGGTGTGGCTTGTTGAAGTTCACACTGAATATGGGACAGAGGCAAGCTCTGAATTAGAAAGTGGGTTGCCAACAAATCATAAAATAACAACTTGGCCCACTCCTGTGACTTTTGCAGCTTGATCTTTGAAAATGAGCAGGTTAAGCATTCACTTCATCATCAGATGGTGACAATATCTGGAGTCCAAGTTTCGTTTAGAGGCACATGAGCAACTTCAATTAGGGACATTCTGGCTCAATGCGCAAGCGTTTAGCCGCTGCCCCACACTAAAGCAGAGCCACAGCCTATTGCTATCATGTCACTCAAAGGGGCCAAGGGGTCAGGAAACAAGAATTCATGTCAAGGAGCTATATATTATCACCTACTTCGCTTCAGCAAGGTCAGCCTAGGCGTGTGATGTTAGATGTGTCTCTCTTCCCACAGCTGGGTCCAAAATCAGGACCGTCTGTGGTGCAAAGTTTGCCCCACTGATAACCACATGTTCAAAACTGTCAAATAAAACACCATACGGGAAAATGGGTTGAAAAACACTTTCTCTCACAGTGCAGTCCCAGTCTGGGTCAGTTGTGAGTTTAAAGGAAGAAGAAGAAGAAGAAGAAGAAGAAGAAGAAGAAGAAGAAGAGTAGTTTGGATTTGATATCCTGCTTTATCACTACCCGAAGGAGTCTCAAAGTGGCTAACAACCTCCTTTCCCTTCCTCCCTCACAACAAACACTCTGTGAGGTGAGTGGGGCTGAGAGACTTTAGAGAAGTGTGACTAGCTCAAGGTCACCCAGCAGCTGCATGTGGAGGAGCGGGGAATCGAACCTGGTTCACCAGATTACAAGTCCACTGCTCTTAACCACTACACCACACTGGCTCCCAATCACAGGATTCAAAGATGTGGCCAAAATCACATCTGGCTTGACGCAAAAGAGGCAGCTGGCAACAAGGACAAATCCGAAAGCCGGCAATCGAATCAGAAAGACCTCTGGAAACGAAGGTGAAATTTATGCTCACACTCGCAAAGCTGGAGTCTTAAACTAAACATGTGCCTGCACAGACAGAGAAATGTGCAACCGTTGGTTAGGGGTAGGGTGGGGAGATTGTGTTAGAAGTGCCTGTGGTAGATGGTTTGGGACCCTTGAGGAAAACAGGATACTTCCTCCTCTTCAGTCTTTTGCAGTGAAAAAGGAATTCGGCTTCTTCGGAAGCTATTCTCACCATGGGTCCAGCTCTAATCCCATTTTAATCTCAGTGGGCTATATTAAACAAAAGCAGAAGGTCTGGCGTTTGAAACTGATTAGCCCTGACCTCGCAGAGATCAGACTAAGTAATCAGGTGTTCTTGGATTGCTGCTGAGAACAGTTTCTCCTTATGCATTGTGGGTAGAAGCAGCAGCTACAGTAGCAGCAGCAGCAGCAGCAGCAGCAGAAGCAGCAGCAAAGAAAGCAACACAAAAACTTCTGCTAGTGTAGCAGAGGATGCATCATGGCCAGGATATGTTCTAAGGCAGAGGTGGGCAACCTGCAGACCTCCCCAAATGTTTCTGGGCTACAAGCCCCACCATCCCTGATAAGATGGCTGAAAAGGCTGGGAGCTGGAGAGGCAGGCACCCCCACCCCTATTCTGAGATATTTAGGTGTTTTTGAATTGCTTAGCAGAGTTTGCACCCACAGTTCGGATGCTGGCTGCGTATTGAGGACTTGCATTAAGAACGGACCTCCAGAATGAATTAAGTACTGTATTTTTCGCTCCATAAGACGCACCAGACCATAAGACGCACCTAGTTTTTAGAGGAAAACAAGAAAAAAAAAATATTCTGAATTCCAGAAGCCAGAACAGCAAGAGGGATTGCCGCTTTCGCTGCAATCCCTCTTGCTGTTCTGGCTTCTGGGATAGCTGCGCAGCCTGCATTCACTCCATAAGACGCACACACATTTCCCCTTACTTTTTAGGAGGGGAAAAGTGCGTCTTATAGAGCGAAAAATACGGTATTAACCTGAGCTACCACTGTAGATAAATAGGTACCTCTCCAGCGGGAAGGTAAACAGCGTTTTCCAGGAAAAACTGTCTGCGGACAAACGTCGCCTCCTTCGGCCAGTAATGCGAAATGAGCGCCGCAACCTCAGAGTCGTTCACGACTGGGCTTAACTGTCAGGGGACCTTTACCTTTAATGTGCACATGCTAGCAGGTGAAGCACAGCCACTTAATTAAGCAGCTGTTAAAAGCACAGTTGCAGCGACAGGTGGGAAAGGTGGCAAACCTCATGTAACCCTGCCGTGTGATATTGTGCGGCACATTTCAGTTCTGAAAAGTTCCCCTTCCCCATCATCTCTCCAAAAGACCATGTGCTCTGGTGGGTTATATGGTCAAAAGATCCTGCATTTGTGGAAATGCTGAGAGTATGTTAAAAGGGGAGAGATTTCTCTGCATGTCAGGGAAAAGGAGCTTATGTAATTGGCTTTATTGTTGTTGTTCAGTGACATTTACAAAACCTTTGTATAATTTATGGATGTGCGCTCTCTGCCTCTCTCTAATGTGCACAGCTCAACACTCACGGGATGTATCTGGACTGTTTTGAAAGCTACATAAAGCTCCAGTTAGATACGAGCTTCTCGGAAAGGTCTGTCAACAAGCTATTGAGCAAGAAATAAGCATAACAACAACAACAAACAACAACAACAACAACAACAACGCCACTTCTAGCATTAGCTTGCTGCTGAATACCTGAAGTATTGAGAATATCGAACAAAATCAGAAAGATCGCACCAGTTCTGCTTTCCTCTTGGCCTTATTCAAGCATTTTTGAAAATGTGGGGGAATGAAGTTTATGGGGTGAAATCTGCACAATCTCAAAGAATCCCCTTCAGACTTTCTGGCTCACAGACCCTCCAAGTGTCCCTATTTTCCAGGGACAGAGGGGAACGGCTACGGCTGTATTTTCCTGCACATCTGTTCAACAGACCGATGTGCTCTCTGGGACATGACCACGAAATCCGCTGCGTGAAGTGATCATTAGCAGAACACTTGATCTAGCAATGTGCCGTAAAAAACAGGGTTAAAATTTTTAAAACCCACGCACGACCTATTTCACATTCCGCCTCCTTTCCTTAGTTGTTTCATAATTGTTAAAAGCTTTCAATAAGTTATTCTGGAGTGAGCTAAGCACTGTTATGATTGGGTTTCCAGCAATATCTGGTGGAAATACATCTACAAGGTGCACTTGGTAAGGTTTGTTTTGACACTGGGTTTTGGCTGGGATAATCTTCTGCCACCACCTAGTGGAGACAAAATAGATGATTACAAAAGTTCCATTCTCAAATAACTCGCTTTCCCCAAAGCTTAGAAGATATTTTCCTTTTCTAAACATACTGGAAAGGTGGTACAGGAAGGGATATAGCTTGGTGGCAGAAACCCTACTTTGCAGGCAGAATGTCCTGGACTCAACCGGCAGCATCTCCTGGGAGGGCTGGGGAAATATCCCTTCCCCAAATCCTGGAGAGCCACAGTCAGTCAGAGTGGGCAATATTAAACTAGATAGACCTTAGGACCAACCCAGCTTCCCATGTTCCTATGTTCCTTTCTAGTTTTCAATATAGCTTCCTTAAAATATCCGGGGCAATGCTTTGAATAACAATGCAAATTGGCAATGCATTGATTTAAGGGCATGTTTTCGGTCCTTAAGTGCAAAGAGCTGTTATTGTCACATTCAGACAACCTGGAAGGTTTTCATCTTATCTCATCTCAAGATATAGGGTGCTTCCAGACAGATGTTTATTATGGGATGGGTGTTTTTGGGGTGTCCACATGATGTCATTGGCATCAAAACACCAGCTTGAATTCCTGCCTCCTCCCCCATTTAATCTAAAAGAAGAAGAAGAAGAAGAAGAAGAAGAGTTTGGATTTGATATCCCGCCTTTCACTCCCTTTAAGGAGTCTCAAAGCGGCTAACATTCTCCTTTCCCTTCCTCCCCCACAACAAACACTCTGTGAGGTGAGTGGGGCTGAGAGACTGTGACTGGCCCAAGGTCACCCAGCAGCTGCATGTGGAGGAGCGGAGACGCGAACCCGGTTACCCAGATTACGTGACTACCGCTCTTAACCACTACACCACACTGGCTCTCGCGGGTGGCGCTGTGGGTAAAAGCCTCAGCGCCTAGGGCTTGCCGATCGTCAGGTCGGCGGTTCGAATCCCCGCGGCGGGGTGCGCTCCCGTTGTTCGGTCCCAGCGCCTGCCAGCCTAGCAGTTTGAAAGCACCCCCGGGTGCAAGTAGATAAATAGGGACCGCTTACTAGCGGGAAGGTAAACGGCGTTTCCGTGTGCGGCTCTGGCTCGCCAGAGCAGCGATGTCACGCTGGCCACGTGACCCGGAAGTGTCTCCGGACAGCGCTGGCCCCCAGCCTCTTGAGTGAGATGGGCGCACAACCCTAGAGTCTGTCAAGACTGGCCCGTACGGGCAGGGGTACCTTACCCCCATTTAATCTAGATCTACCCTATGGGGGGGGGGAATCCAGCAGGTTAAATAAAAATAAAAATGAAAATGAAATTACTTTGCCAGCAATCCATTTGCGAGATCTATCCCCCTCTTCCGCAAAGAAAAAGGGAAAACCAAATGGGCGGGTGAGGAAGCTGCGTACGCTAAGAAAACCTATTTCACTGAAATTGGTCGGACACTGAGTTCGATAATAAAACCATCTTAATATTGCACAAAAGGTCAGGCATAGTGCAGGCCAAATGTACTAAGCCATAATTTCAATTGTCAGGATTTTCAAAATGAAAGCAATAAATTATGGGCATTCTTGTGTCTTGGGGGAAAAAATCGATGCTGTATGTTCTCTCTGCTTCCCACCCCCGCAGCTTTCCTGTGCAAATTTCTCCTTTTTCTCTCCTGTAAGTTTTCAAAGAAGAACCGAGTTACGGCAAACAGCCTGAAAACTGGCTATTAGTTATTTTTCACTTTAAAGAAGATTAGGACTCGGCAAAGCTGCATCACCATGGGCTGATGTCCCTCTTCTTGTGGGTTCGATTCGACTCCCCCTGGCGCCCTATAAAATATTTTGGACTATAGTTCCTGTCCAGCTCAGGGATGCGGGTGGCGCTGTGGGTTGAAGCCTCAGCGCCTAGGGCTTGCCGATCGAAAGGTCGGCGGTTCGAATCCCCGCGGCGTGGTGCGCTCCCGCTGTTCGGTCCCAGCGCCTGCCAACCTAGCAGTTCGAAAGCACTCTCGGGTGCAAGTAGATAAATAGGGACCGCTTACTAGCAGGAAGGTAAACGGCGTTTCCGTGTGTGGCTCTGGCTCGCCAGAGCAGTGATGTCACGCTGGCCACGTGACCCGGAAGTGTCTTCGGACAGCGCTGGCCCTCGGCCTCTTTGAGTGAGATGGGCGCACAACCCTAGAGTCTGTCAATACTGGCCCGTACGGGCAGGGGTACCTTTACCTTTTACCTCCTGTCCAGCTCAGACCATGCGCTGCTGATGGGAGCTGGGGTTGAAAGAAGCTGGTGATTTCTGCTTGCAGTGGACAAAGGAGTCAAAGGCTAAATGAGGAAGTCAGATGAGGAAGAAGTAGAATGGCTAAATTTACTAATAAGGACCCTTAAAAACAAATTATCTAAGTGCTGAACACATAACTGGAGAATAAAAACAATAACAGCAAAACCATACTACAATAGAAAAGCACTGCAAACTCAAGAAAAAACCAGCATAAAGCCCCTGATGCAAATCCAGCACAATAAAACTGTAAATTAGTAGGTAAGTAACCTGTAAGACTTAAGTCTATTGAGATAGCTCATTTGGTAGAGCACGAGAGTCTTAATCTCAGGTTTGTGGGTTCGAGTCCCACATGTGATGAAAGTTTTCTGCATTGCAGGGTGTTGGACTAGAGAAGCCTCATGTTTTTCCCCCCAACTCTATGGTTCTATTATTTCAGTGGTTCTACTCTGAGTATGGCTCACATGCGCTATAACCAGTGGCGTAGCGTGGGGGGTGCAGGGGGGGCGGCCACACCGGGCGCAACATCTGGGGGTTAGAGTTAGGGGGCGCAAATCCAAAGGTTAGGGGGCGCAAATCCACGGGTTAGGGGGCGCAAATTACTTGCCTTGCCCCGGGTGCTAACAACCCACGCTACGCCACTGGCTATAACCCAAAGTGTGTAAGCAACTAAGTGAGCAACAGAGAAGAGAATAAAATAACGTAAATTCTATACATTGAAAGTACATGACTTGACCCCAAAGAATCCTGGTACCTCTACTTTCGAAGTCGCATGCTTTGAATGTATGGTGGGCGTGTAGCCAAAGCTAAAGAACAAAGAAATGTAGTAAATGAATTAGTAAGACAAAAGGGCTCAATCATAAACTAACATGCAAGTCAATGAGCGCTTAAAAATGATTGTTTATGGGATGTGTGCTCGGAATCTGGGAGTCTGTGATGGTTTTGGTTCCAGAGAATTTGGCAGTGGCCTCTGGAGACTTACTGACTGATCTACACCCTCTATTATCTACTATTGATTAGCCATAAAAACCGTCACTCTTTTGGTTAATTACATGTTGCAAATGCTCAGGTCATTCGGGGGGAGCTTTGTATTGCTGTTCCCAAATGGGTTGTGAACAGGGTTTGTGTGTGTGTCAAAGTTCTGCTGAGTGAGTCTTTGGATCACGTCTATCATTTCCCTCCAAGGGCCAGTTCTGCCCTCCCCACCCCCCCACCCCGCACTTCGACAAAATGCAGAGATAGCTCCCATCTTTATTACTGGGTTCCTGGTCATTTGGAAAGCCGTTTCCTTTTCTTTCAGGGAGATAAAAAGATACAGATACGGTTGTGGGCTGAGGATGCTGTGTTCTGGTCAATGAGTCAGGCCACAAAGGTCAATGGCTCTAAGCCAAGCCTGTCTGAGAGCCTCCATAAATTTTCATAGGCAGGAGAAGAAGATTTAAAGGCTGATGTGTGCTGTCTGGGCAGCAGGATGGGGGCGAAGCATAAAGCACCACTCTGTAAAGGAGAGTAGCATCTAAAGTCCAATAAAAAATGTTATTACAGGCCACGCAGCCTCTTTCACATGGGGTGGGTTTTACCTAGTCAAATCTCCCTCCCCACCCTCCATCTCTGAATAGCTGAGATGTGTTGGTGGGGTGGCACCAAAGACTTTTTTTTATTAAGAAGTCCAAAGGCGAAATTAAGCCAATTTTAAGAATCAACAGCAAATGCCTGACATTCAGATGTGCATTCAAAGGAATGCTTTCACAAGAGGCAGATTACACTGGTGAAATGATCTAAATTTCTCTGCCCTGCCCTTTGTAATTGGAAGAAAACAATGGAATTGGAATTCAGACTACAGAGTCACAATAATATATACAAATCTCCATAACAATAATCTCCCTGCAGACTTAATAATGGTCGCCATCAAGACCACTTAGAGATTTTTAAAAGAAATATATTAAGCAGTATAGAAATTAAATCATCATAAAGTGGTTGTATCTTGTTCCATCAGGCAAGCAGAGATGTCTGATGTATGATTTGAATGTGTGACATTTTACTGTGGTTTTATAATTTGTTGGAAGCAAATAAATTGTTGTTGTTGTTGAGTGGTCTGCTTAATGCTACTCAGATTTCTTTCCACAAAATCTTAAAAGGGTCTATGTTGTGAAAGACCAAAAATTTGCAGCCCTTGTTGTTGTTGCTTAGTTGTTTAGTCGTGTCCGACTCTTCGTGACCCCCTGGACCAGAGCACGCCAGACACCTCTGTCTTCCACTGCCTCCCGCAGTTTGGTCAAACTCATGCTGGTAGCTTTGAGAACACTGTCCAACCATCTCACCTTCTGTGGTCCCCTTCTCCTTGTGCCCTCCATCTTTCCCAACATCAGGGTCTTTTCCAGGGAGTCTTCTCATCTCATGAGGTGGCCAAATTATTGGAGCCTCAGCTTCAGGATCTGTCCTTCCAGTGAGCACTCAGGGCTGATTTCCTTCAGAATGGAGAGGTTTGATCTTCTTGCAGTCCACGGGACTCTCCTCCAGCACCAGAATTCAAAAGCATCAATTCAGCAGCCCTTAGGATCATGAAATATAAGGGACCTCTGGGGTCATCCAGTCCACCCCCTGCAATGCAGGAATCTCAACTAAAGCATCCAAGATAGATGACCATCCAATCTCTGCTTAAAAACTTCCAGTGAAGGAGAATCTCTTGACTTGTATATGAACTGGCAATTCATATGCTCCACCAGTTCAGCTGCTTCTCTTCCATTTTTCAGCTAAAATGATCACCACATTGGTAGGAGAAGATTGTGATCAGCAAAACACTTATAGTCAAAAACCAGGCATAAGAGCGAACAGACTGAAAAGCGAGTTCAAAATAGCATTGACTGTCGACATTAATAGGCAAGATGTTAAATTGTTCTTATATGCAACAACTGCGGCAAGAGTATTGTTAGCCCAGAAATGGAAACAAGAAGAAATCACGACAAAAGAAGAATGGCAGACGAAATTAATGGCCTATGCAGAATTGGACAAAATGACAGGAAGGATTTGAAACCTGCGGAACCAGAGATTAACAGAAGATTGGAAGAAGTATATGAACTATTTGAAGAGCAATTGTAACCAACAAGTTATGCTAGTAGGACTACAAGAAGTTTTGTAAGGAGGAATATATGAAGTGCAACAAAGTAGATATGGAATAGAGATATTGGTTATGCGTTTTAAATGTAACAGGGAAAATAAGAAATGTATACTAAGAGATTAGATTGGGAAATTTTCAGACAGGACTGATGGAAGTCAAAAAAATTGAATAAGATGTAAAAATATGTTTAATTACTGTTGAAAATGGTATGTTAAAAAAACTTTAAAAACTAAAAAACTAAAAAAATTACACACACACACACACAAAATAGCATTGACTGTAGGTTCAGCAGAGAGATGGCAAAAGGCCTCTGCTTTACACAAAGAAGTATGGAAAGACCAGAGTCCAAAAAGAAAGAAGAAAGGGGAATTGCAGACAACAATAATGGGTGTGAGTCCTGAACGTTGTCTATAAATAAAGACAATTAACCCAGTTCCTCTGGCTCTTCCAGGCACGACTTCTGCAAGCATTTTAAGCCTGATAACCCTATTAAGAGTGGAGTCTAATAAAAGTCTGCGCAAACTCTGCTTAACATCCTTTTATAATAGCCTTCTTTGTGCATCTCCTCTAGTTAGTTATTTACGTGGCTTTTTTTTCCTCTACCGAAAGCACCGAATAAGCAAACTGAAAGGAATACAGCAAAATGCAATTTGAAAACAATGCAAAACAGTACAAACGGCAGATTGAATTTGTACTCAGATTTGGGGGTGGGGTGGGGGGAGAAGCAAAACTCTAGATGTAAAATCTTCCCAGCGCCCAGCAATATTTGTGCAAGGGCCTTCAGATAAAGGAAAGGCGTTCTCTTTCTGGCAAGAATAAAACTGGGAGGTAGGTAATCTCCGATACAGGGCGATTTCAGACTGTTGGTATTTCAGGTGGGATTCATATTGGCAAATTCAGGTTGTGTTGTTATATATATGTGGAGGTCTTGGGCAACAAAACCGCTTCCCAAAAAGATCAGACTTTTTGAGGTAAGAAGGAAAATGATGGGAAAATTATCTGGAAAGTATGGGATAGTACATTCGTACCTTGGAAGTTGAACATAATCCATTCCGGAAGTCCGGTCGACTCCTAAATTGTTCGACTTCCAAAGTGCGGCTTCTGATTGGCTGTAGGAAGCTCCTGCAGCCAATCGGAAGCCACGGAAACCCTGTTGGATGTTCGGCTTCCAAAAGAATGTTCGAAAACCAGAACAATCACTTCCGGTTTTCGATCGTTTAAGAGCTGGAACGTTTGACTTCCAAGGCGTTCGGGAGCTGAGGTATGACTGTACTTGCTTTGGCACAATGTCATCTAACCTCCCCACAAACTAATCAAAAGGAATGCTAATTCAATAGTCAATGTGGTCTAATCTCCCTGCAAACAGATCAGGACGGATGCTCAATGAACAGGACAACCTGGAAGTGCCCACAGAAAGTCAGTCCAACTGGGGTGAAGAAAAGGCTTTGCTCATTCACATGCTAGTGGTGGGAACCAACTTTCCTCCAATTCATGGGCTTTGGTGCCATCCCTGTGGCATGGCATGACTTTGGGAAGGTTCACCTGGCCTGGTCCAAATCAGAGCCAATCTACCGCCTGTCCTCATCCCCCTTGCCTTTCTTATTCAGACAATGTGAGACAAATCCAAGAAGGTTATTTCCTTGGTTTGCCACCAGATGACAGTGCATTATTTGCTTAAATGGGAAGGAGTGTCCGCGATAATCACAGGGACTTGCATTCCGTGTCAGCAACAGGCCTGCAGAAACTTAATGCCAAAAAGTTACGTTCCATTGCAGAATTTCTCCCATAGTGAATCTCCAACTACTTTGCTGCAAGGTAGGATAGAAAACTGATTACTAAGCAAATAGATCCCTACGGATTTGCAGAAAAATATACACACAAGGAAGTCACGGCTTTGCACTTTTGTTTCTGCAGTCATTTTAGGAGCATTGGTGAAATTTCACACTGGAGGCTTGAGTCAGCCGTTAACTGTTCAAACGTCCATGAAAATAGATCGTCTTGTATATATTTCTGCATGCCACCCTCCATATGAATTTCTCACTTTTGGAAAGAAGCTACTGTTAAAGGCTGAGGACGAGAAAAAAATATGCAAAGTTTTAGTCCTGAACTACAATTGCCAGTTTGTGTACATTGTTGTGGATATTTCGGCAGTTAAATTGCTTTCACTCTGGAGGATGCACACGTCACAAGCAAGAAAGTGGGATAACAAGCTAAAAGTCCCAGTACTCAGTTCTCTTTGTTGCACGTTTATGCAGTGGACCGAGACTGCGAGACAGGCAACGTCAGGCACACTCAGAGCTGTAACCGGAGTCCATTGGTTTCAATTGGTCTACTCTATGAGTTAGTTGGATATCACCAAATAACTCAAAGATTAAAAAATGCAGAGACAGAAAATAGATATCCATCTTACTGTTGCTTTCTGATAAGTTCCCAAATGAGTGAGCTTAGCTGCCAGAATTAGACAACTGTGTGGCAATTATGAATGACCTCACGTGTCATTCATAAAGGAGGTCATGCATCAGGAAATGGGAGTGGGATTTGGGCCCCAAACAGATATGACACCATTCATGCAATTAACACTTGGCGGGTGTGTGTGTGTGTTTCAAAGTAAAAAGCAGCTCACAGGGGTAAACTGGGCCACACTGGTGCTGTGGGAGAACGGGGCATTTATATTTTGCTGCCACTATGGCTGCAGTTCAGACCGGGCCCCACAGCTGCTGTTTGCACCGGAAGGGATTTTCCCACTGGCCCCATGGTCTTGGTTAGAATGTGTCTGAGAGGAAGGAATTTTAAAACACCTTTTTAAGAAGTGCAGCATACTTTATGGGCAACTGTGGCTCTGTGATTCAAAATGAACACTTTTGTAAAGCATAAAAGACAGTGCAGATGAGCAGTGCCCCATAGAAGTTATATTTGGGCAGGATTTGGGGGGTCAAATGCCCAGAGTCCCATTCTGCAGAATGAGCAGGAGGGACCCTGAAATATACTCAGTCGAGCGTGAATTTCATGCTCTTTATTCAGCTCATAGTAGCAATGAATGAATCTTTCCCCAAAACGTCTAGCTATATATACATTATTTACACAATTGTGCCCTGTGTGATTGGCTAATTCCGGGGTTGCTCCTGTAGGCCAATCAGGTTGTGGATTCACCTCTTCCAGAAGCCTGATTGGCTGCTCCTGCAGGCCAATCAGATCGCTGATTCACTTCCACCTGGAGCTGGATTGGGTGGCTCCTGCGGACCAATCAGACTGCTGCATTCTGGATCCTATTGGTCTAGGATTCAGCTCAGCACATAACAGACCCCAAATTCAGCAGCTACATTTTGAAGTTATACACACTGCAACCTAAAGAGGAGGGCATAAGGCCATTAAGTCCAGACACGAAAACTTTCCAATTTACATTTGTGATTACTGATTGCAAAGACTATGCAACTCCTCAGCTGAACTGAAGTGGTTGAGCTTAGATTTGCGTTGCCTGAATCTTCTGTAAATTAGGGTATTGCTAGATTTTCTATAGGGACGCGGGTGGCGCTGTGGGTTAAAGCCTCAGTGCCTAGGGCTTGCCGATCGAAAGGTCGGCGGTTCGAATCCCTGCGGCGGGGTGCGCTCCTGTCGCTGGGTCCCAGCGCCTGCCAACCTAGCAGTTCGAAAGCACCCCTGGGTGCAAGTAGATAAATAGGGACCGCTTACTAGCGGGAAGGTAAACGGCGTTTCCGTGTGTGGCTCTGGCTCGCCAGAGCAGCGATGTCACGCTGGCCACGTGACCCGGAAGTGTCTTCGGACAGCGCTGGCCCTTGGCCTCTTTGAGTGAGATGGGCGCACAACCCTAGAGTCTGTCAAGACTGGCCCGTACGAGCAGGGGTACCTTTACCTTTACCTTTTTAGATTTTCTATTATTGTTCGATGTACTGCATCATCTAACCTTACCCCCCCCACTTCTCTTTGTTCAGACCAACAACAAAGACACCAGTTTGATGCAGCAACTGCAGAGAAGAGGAGGACAGGCATCCTTGGGGACCTGTTCTAAAACCAAACTCCTTTCACATAATGGAATGCCATGGGAATCAGAGAGTAACCATGTTCCTCATCTGCAGCACACCAGAGGACAAAGTCTTGTCTTTTACAGATCTTCTGTCATTTTTGCAGAAGAAGCAGGTCACTAAAGTGAGGGGGGAACTCCATTTTTAAGTGGAGAGAGATTTTTTATTTATTTATATGGGGCTTTGTGACGCGTGTGCTTTAGAAGGCAGGTTTTTCCTCGATCAAATGCATCAGAATCGTTAGAATCTGATCAGTCAGGAGATCAGAATCGACGGCGATGTTTAAATCTGCCTTTCCTTGATTGCTGGCGACTTGATTGCTGGATGAGGAGAATTGAACCACATCCCCAATGAAGGCACCCCTTTAATTTCTCCCATGTAAGTGGATGGTTACTATTCATCCCGTGGAGAAAACGCTGTTGTGGTGAGGATAGGACCCACCCTCAATCCTGGCAACCCAGTCTTCACTGATACAGATTACACAAGCATCCAGATCAGGGAAGTCCAACACGTAACCCGAAAAAAGAAAGAAAGGAAAGGAAGGAAAGGAAAGAAGGAAGGAAGGAAGGAAGGAAGGAAGGAAGGAAGGAAGGAAGGGGCTTCCAATCTGCCATCTTTCAGTTATATATATAAAGATTATTCAAAATAAGCAAGATATTCCCTCCAGGATGGCATCCAGCTGCTTCTTCTCCTGCTAGGAGATAGTTTCCCAGTCTACAGATCCAGACATCTCAAGTTCATTCATTTTTCCTTCCTCACAAAAAGTCTAAAAGAGGTTCTCCAATTATTATTATCGACAAAGGTCAACGATAGTCTTCCTCCAGTCCAGCAGAACAGCTTTACCTCCAACACTGAGAAACCACAAATCCTTCATCTTTACTCACACTGGAGTCTCTTTGCTGTGGTAATATATGAAAACAGCAATCCATAGTTATTTACTTAATATATGTTCATTAATTCACACCCTGTTCCGCATCTCCCAATCCCATTTGCTGTGATTTTCCATCATAATTTAGAAGAAGAGGTTCTTCCCATTTCCACTCCTTCCATTCTTTCTCCAAGAGTGTTGCCACGTTTGGGTAGCTTTTTCCTCTACATTCACTCCAAATAGTACACAGAATCCTTTCTTTCTCAGCTCTGTCTCTGCCAGCTCAGAATACTTCTCAATCTCTCAATCCATGGTCTCATTCCTCCAGTTTCACAAATCCACCGTTTGACAGTTTCTCTCCTCCTTCCACCTGTGTGGAAGTCCTCTCCAGTTCACCACCTACTGCCTCTGCCTTTGCCATTCCACCCTCCTGTTCCAGCAGTCCTCCATCAGTATGATTCTCCAAAGGTTCTGTGTCTTCTTATTCTCCAAAGGTTCTCCGGTCCATTTTTATTCGCAGTTTTATGTATCTCAGCTGTGAGCTCTTTTAGTTGCTCATCCAGTAGTTGCTCTCTCTTCCTCATTTTTTTTTAAAGGGGGGGAGAGCACAAACTCATGGTAAGAGTCTGGAACCCCAGGAATCTCACACCACTCGTAGATCAAGGTGGCATACAACAGTATGCTGTCCCCAAAAACAAACAAAAAACAAAACAAACACTTTCCTCCAGGAGGAAGGCAAATCCTGGCACAGTGTGCTGGCCCCGGGGGTAACCCAAATACCGCGGTCCAGGTCCGGTCCAGAATCCGTAAGTTCTGCTGGGAGTCAGTCCGACAGGGCCAAGGCAGGAAACCAGGCAAAGACAGGTACAGGATCTCAGGCAGGATCTGACATACAGCAATGTTGCTCCTGCAACCTGGGGCGGGGTCTGACAGCCTTTTATCTTTGTTGGGGTAGCGGCCTGTCCTGATCCCCCAGCGACTCATCTCCCTGTTTCACCCGGAGTCGAGTACTCCTCATGCGAGCACTCAGGTCTCTCCTTCTCTCAGACCTCAGTCTCTGCAGCTCGGGAGACGTCGGTGGGTGACTAGACGCAGGGGCCGCCTCAGCTTCCCTTGACCCAACTGGTAGTGGAGCAGCTGTAAGTGATGGCCCAGCTGAAGGCAACGAGGTCATCCCTGCATCTGGAGCCAGGGCAGGCTCAGGCCCCTGACTCGGCCCAGCTGGTGTTTGTTGCAGGGGAACCTGTGCAGACTGGGACTCTTCAGGATCAGCCCCCAGACTTGGTTCAGGTGATGCCTGAGGCAAAGGATCTGGTGCAGAGTCTCCTCTGGTTTGAGTCCAAGCCCGAGTCCCAGGCCATCACACCCAGCTTTCCCTGGAGCATCTCATCACCCAGAGAGGTGGGGAGCCCAAAGCAATTCTATTCCTTTTGTTTTCTTGGACGGGCAGAGCAGATGTAATAGACGTGACCTATCATTTGTGTGCTAATGCACCAGCAAGCTTTGCAAATAAGCTTGATATTTTCACCGTGGAATACAGTGGAGGAGCCTCACAGGTTAATTGGCTTTCTTCTCCTCTTGAACTTTAAACCGTTCAGCGTCTGAAAGCCGAGCAAAATTACATGGCAATTATGCCCATGCAAGACAAAAGTGGAGAGGACAATTTTAAGCTCCAGGAGAGCCTTTTAGCTACTACTCGACGTTTGAGGAATAGACCTCTCAGACAAGCGATTTATAGGACTGTAAAAGCTTCCGTGAAGGAAAATCATGACGACGTATGTTTGGTTTTACTGGTTGCGAGCTTCAAAGGGTTTAGGATTTGAAATCGACAGGTGGTTGGATGTTATGGTGACATAGTTTTTCAAGTTCGGTGTGTTTCAATAGTGCTTATTTATAACCACAAAGGTTTAACTGTCATCACAAGCTTGTGAATAGCAGTTACACTGAGTGACCCAGGCACTGCTTCCAGATGTTGTAGGGGATAAAGTTATAAAGTTTCTGTGGTGATCATTACAACTTCTAGACCTATGGGAAGCCTGTAGGATGGAAATGTTGAGCTTGTGAAGTGACACACGAGCTGCTCTTAAAGACTGTAGTTTGATGTCAGGAAACCATGTATTAAAAGGAATCGGCTCCATAAAATGCATCATATTCACAAAAGCAGATAGGACAAAATGTGTTTGTACAATCCAATGAGCTTGGGCTTCAAGATCCATTGACCCATGAGTCATTCAAATCATCCTTTCTCACGTTCTTGATTTGTATGATGAAGATCATGATGACCGACCTCTCCTGGCTGTTGGGAGGTTGAGGAAGTGTTGCAATGGAATGTTTTTCGGATAGGAGAATTGCAAAATCCAAAGTGTTGTTGATGACCTTTGTGGCCCTAAATGGCTTGGGTCCAAGACACACAAGGGAGCACCTCCCCCTTTGATCTTTGCCAGGTATCACCAGTTCAGAGCAGATCCACATCATACATTAGAACACCTACAACATGCTTTTAAAGCATATGACTTCCCCCAAAGAGTCTTGGAAACTGTAGTTTTCCTCCTCACACCAGTACGATTCCCAGTACCCTTAACAAACTACAGTTCCCAGGATTCTTGGGTTGGGGTTGATGTTGACCTTTAAAGTCCTAAATGGTGTTGGCCCTGGATACCTGAAGGAACATCTCCACCTCCATTGTTCAGCCTGGACATTGAGGTCCAGCTCCGAGGGTCTTCTGGCAGCTCCCTCACTGTGAGAAGCGAAGCTACAGAGAACCAGGCAGAGGGCTTTCTCGGTAGTGGCGCCCACCCTGTGGAACGTCCTCCCATCAGTTGTCAAGGAAATAAACAACTATCGTACTTTTAGAAGACACCTGAAGGCAGCCCTGTTTAGGGAAGTTTTTTATGTTTGATGTTTCATTGTGCTTTTAATATTCTGTAAGGAGCTGCCCAGAGTGGCTGGGGAAACTCAGTCAGATGGGCGGCATGTTGTTCAATTTGTATACATTGAATGGATCTGCCCTCCATTTGACTAATGTTCGGGCCTGATGGAAGCTGAAATCCAAGTTCTAGCAATTACAAGTTTCCCAGCTTGCGTCATCCACCCCATTGCATGAGCTGTTTCTACAAAGGCAACAGGAAAAGAAAGCTACTTATTCAGACTAGTGTCTGACTTGAGTTCTTTCTTGCTTACACAGATTTAATGAATTAGTTTATTAAATCTATAATGAAGCTGGTGGTATAGACCGGGTTCAATTAAAACTCATTATATGTCATCAATGGACACCCTCAGCAGGCTCTCTGAAGGTGGAAAAGTGTTTATGGAAGATCGACTTTTATCCCCATGAAGCTTAAAAGGGAATAATCTAACAACGAAAGCACAAAGTGGGCCCCTGTTGCAGGATTCAAACCACAATATGTTAATATTTTGTTCCATATAGCACAGATAGTACTATTACGGGAAAGAGTAGCGATTAATCAGCCCTTAGACAGAGTTCATTCCATGCTCCAGATACAAATGAGAGATTTATGCTGGCGAAGGAAATTAGACTTGGCTGCAAAGATCAAGCAATCTGGTAGAAGCAAATTCCATCTTTCTACCAACCGAGCGATTTCGCTGGAACAGACGGAAGCTATACGCAGAGTAGTCTGTTCATTTGTATGACATTTCAGTCAGCAAGGCCAATGCTGAGCCAATTTCCCCAGCCCCAGGCTCATTATCTCCCCTCCCTGTGTGCTGGTCCCAATCCCACACTCCCCGCAACGTCTCATATTTACCGTATTTTTTGCTCTATAAGACTCACTTTTTCCCTCCTAAAAAGTAAGGGGAAATGTGTGTGCATCTTATGAAGTGAATGCAGGCTGCGCAGCTATCACAGAAGCCAGAACAGCAAGAGGGATTGCTGCTTTCACTGCGCAGCGATCACTCTTGCTGTTCTGGCTTCTTAAATTCTGAATATTTTTTTTCTTGTTTTCCTCCTCCAAAAACTAGGTGCGCCTTGTGGTCTGGTGCATCTTATAGAGTGAAAAATACGGTAATTTTAAAAAAACCCACAATGTGATTGCTCATCACATGAGATGTACTTAGGCCAACAGCATCCACAAACAAACTTCCCAGTTCCCATTTGAACCTCAAAATAATGATCATAGCTGTGCCTGGGGGACTGGAGTGGATGTTGAACCAAGAGAAGCTGAATTCGGTGAGCTTCCCAGACAGAAACCGTGTCCTCTCCTACGTCTTTTGAAAACTTTTTCATTTAAACAGGCCTTTACAACCTGATTTTCCTTTTAACCATTTTCTTTCTTGGATATTTATTGAATTTTTTATTGATGTTTTAAATTGAGGGTCATTTGTTGATGTTATCATCATATATTGAACACCACCTTCCTATATTTTTATGCAAGTGCTGATTATAAATTCAGAAATAAAATTAAAACAAAACACCAAGTTGTTTGCTTTGCATAAAATCATGTACACTGCAAGGATTTATTCTGGTTTGTCTATTGTAAGGAGGGAAAAGGAGTTGTGTGTCGAGACCCCGAAGCCACCCCCTCATTGATGAATAAGACACAAGGACATGGATATTAGGTTAATGGTTATTGGGCAAATTTAGGCAACAGTTTTATTGGTTACAGAATGTGAGTGGTTTTGGCTTAGGCATTGGAATTGACCCGACTTCTGTCCACCATGCAGGGAGTCCTGTAAGGGTCAACCACCGGTAGGGGGAGCCCTGTCGATGCAAACCAACTCGAGTTCCCCCTGGGTTCCCGTTGGGGTTGTGGCATGGCCCTAGCCCCACCCCGGGCTTCGAACAAGATCCACACCCCTGGATTCCTTTAACGGAATACCTTAAACTTGGATTGGCAGGTGATGGCCACACCTCCCCTCCTTCATCATAAGATCAACCAATGCCTAACCGCCAAACCTTACAAAGTTGTGACGATTGCTATGAGGTGGACGAAAACCAAGTGGCCAGTGCCAATTTGCCAAGTGGAAAAATTCCTACCAGGCCCCTCGGACAACCAAGGTGACCAACTGAAGTCCATAGCAAGGCCAATGTCGAAACCTGAAAATAGGGAGGGAGGGAGATTGAGGAAGCGAGCCAAGAGGAAGCTCTCTGGCTCATGCCTCAGTTTAAATGGATCCTGGCCATACCCCCAGCCAGCGGATTGGCTGGCTGGACAATGACGTGGACGGGAACCTCCAGGTGAAGCGGGACTTTGTCCCATGCCCCTGCAAGGGAGTGGGTGGCCATGCGGTCCACCACAACTCCTCCCCACTGGGAAGTGGAGTGGATCTATGAACTCCTCCCTCCACACCACCAACAAACTCTGGACATCTTATTCCCCTCCCTCTTTCGTTTCTGAGATTTTGACCAGATTCATTTCCAAGCATTATCTTCATAGCCTTAAAGGCAGGAAACCTACTTAAAACAACAACAACAACAACAACAACAACCCCAAATTATCTGGAAGCCATTTTCTGGATCCGATACCATTTTCTAGGATCCTATCAAATCATGGAATGATTTTGCATGATGCAAAGGCTATGCACACATTAGTAGCTTAAAATGTAGTGAGGCTGTTCTTCCAACCACGTCGCAAGTTGTTGCAAGTTGCAAGAAAGGAGTTGGGGATGCCTTCACCTGATGTGCGTTACCTGTTTGGTTTCCCTGCCCCTGCAACCCCCTCACCTTTCGTTCATGAAGTTGTCATTTAATAATAATAATAATAATAATAATAAAATACATATTTATTTATACCCCGCCTTTCCCGGTTCAGAAAACTGGGCTCAGGGCACCTAACAACAAATTTAAAACACTTAATTGATGCAACAAAAAAACAGCATAAAATACAGTATAAAACACATAGGCTGTCATCTGTGGAGCTGCTGTCATCTGCGCATGTGCAATAGGTGTCTCAAATGTATGCACCGCAGCTTACAGTGCGAACGGAATGTGACTTAAGTTTTCCTTTGGGGTCAAAGTTGCTCTGCTGCTGAATATTGAGGGGGCTTGGCTCCCTCAAAAAACACATTGGGCCCCCCGAATCTGCCACAGCCCCCAGGAGTTGGCGCCTCTTCTACTGTGCCACATGAGCTCAGAGCAATATCATATTCTGCTTAGCTCTGAACTCTCTGTTCCAAAGCAGTGAAAAATAGACCACATCGCCAAGGCCCCTATAAACCAAAAGCATAAAAACAAATTGGGTAGTTTAATTTAAAATCAAATTAAAATGATAATCACTAGTGATAATAAACCTATAAACAACACTGAGTTTTATTGTTATTTATACAGAAGCGAGGACAACATAAAGATGACTGAAAGGCTCCGGGACCAGCATTCATGCAGACATGTATGCAGAAGGGCACAGTTCACCCAGGACTATTCTGGGGGCAAACATTTTAATGGGATCAGTGAATTGCGCTTGGCAGAGGAGGCGTTAAAAGAAATATGTGTTATGGATGCATGGAGATGAGTTTGCTACACTGTGAGAAGCGCACAGCGATGTAAGGCAAAATACTTTCCTTTGCTATATTTTAGGAGAAAAGCAATGACAAACCTAGACAACATCTTAAAAAGCAGAGACATCACCTTGCCAACAAAGGTCCGTATAGTAGTTAAAGCTATGGTTTTCCCAGTAGTGATGTATGGAAGTGAGAGCTGGACCATAAAGAAGGCTGATCGCCGAAGAATTGATGCTTTTGAATTATGGTGCTGGGGGAGACTCCTGAGAGTCCCACGGACTGCAAGAAGATCAAACCTCTCCATACTGAAGGAAATCAGCCCTGAGTGCTCACTGGAAGGACAGATCCTGAAGCTGAGACTCCAATATTTTGGCCACCTCATGAGAAGAGAAGACTCCCTGGAAAAGACCCTGATGTTGGGAAAGATGGAGGGCACAAGGAGAAGGGGATGACAGAGGACGAGATGGTTCTCGAAGCTACCAGCATGAGTTTGACCAAACTGTGGGAGGCAGTGGAAGACAGGAGTGCCTGGCATGCTCTGGTCCATGGGGTCATGGCTAATGACTAAATGACTGAACAACAACAACAACAAACCTCCCCTCATTTTATTCTCTCAAGAACTCTCTCAAGTCGGCTTCATGGCTTGTGAGCTTCATGTCCAAATGGGAATGGGAACATGAATCTCAAGAGTCCTCATCCAGCAACCTGCCATACCAGCAAAACAAAGTAGGAGGCGGGGTGTTGTTTTGCTGTTGTTTTTGAAAGCAAAGGGATTTGTCCCATTTGCCAGGCAGCCCTGGTATGCAGAACTGCCTTTAAAACACTGGCAATTCTGCCCCCGCACAATACGTTGAAACAATGCATTGGGCAGAGGCATAAGTGGCCCTGAGGATCTAATTATGTTTCTGAAGCACTTTCATTAACTAGGCAGCGCACATAAATCAAAATAAAAGCTCTGCCCTTGGGCTTACTGAGCGAGAGGCTAGTCGCACGATGGGAGAGGAGGGAAAGGAAGACCTGCTTGGCAACTTGAAAAGAAAAGATGGAGGCATAGGGACATGAGAAGATAAGAAAAGCCTGCTGCGTCAGGCGAATGGAGCATCCTATTCTCACAGCGGCCATCCAGATCCCTGTGGGAAACTCTCAAGCAGGATCCAGTATTTCTCCCCTCCTGTGGTTTCCAGCAAATGGTATTTAGAAGCATCCCTGCTGTGATGGCCTGGGACTCGGGCTCGGACTCAGAACTAGAGGAGGCTCAGTCTGCACCAGGCATCATCTGAACCAAGTCTGGGGTCTGGGGTCTGATCCAGAAGAGTCCCAGTCTACACAGGTTCCCCTGCAACAAACACCAGCTGGGACAAGTCAGGGGCCTGAGCCTGCCCTGGCTCCAGATGCGGGGATGACCTCGTTGCCTCCAGCTGGGCCATCCCTTACAGCTGCTCCACTACCAGTTGGGTCAGGGGAGGCTGAGGTGGCCCCTGGGTCTTGTAACCCACTGACGTCTCCCGAGCTGCAGAGACTAAGATTTGAGAGAAGGAGAGACCTTCTATTGAGGGGAGGTTAGAAGGATGCAAATATAATAATTCAATCATGTAGGAACAGTGCCATTTTTCTAGAAAATGAGGTGCCTCAGCTCACCACAAACTTCTTCTCCCCTGTTCTCTTAGAACGGCCATGTTGCCCACCTGAAAGGTCCAGGGACTGAGTGAAAAAAGCAAGCTGGAAATAAGCCCTGAATTTCAGAGATTTGCCAGGTTTTAGTCTTAAGACATTTCACCAGGGCCTGGACACTCCGCACACGGACAGCTTCATTTTAAATTCTTCTTTTTTGGTGTTCCCTCGTAGCCAACTAAGATTGCCTTCCATTAATTTGGTCTTAGCAGTGTGTCCTCAAGTGACTGTGGAGGCCCTGGTTAGGAGATATATAAAAAATTTTAAATAATCACAACAAAGATTATGAACAAATGCTGCTTAAGATTTTTAAAAAATATATATAACCCTGGAATATCCAGGTCTTCTGAGCTGGCTGGCCCTTCCCACCATTGACACAAGACCTCAACAGGGCATGTGGACCTTTAAATTTTTTCAAGGGGTGGGCATCCAGTAAAAAAAGTATTTGGGAATCCCACCTGCAATCAGCATACTGAATTATGAAAAGGTTCTCTTGATGTCCCCTTGGGCTTCCCTCTTCTTCTAAGATTGCTCCATTTTTAACCCACCCACTCCACCTTGTTGTCACCCCCCTGCAGGTTTTAGCAGAGATTTTGGGGGAAAGGATCCCGCTGGATGCAATGAAACTGATGTCCGAGTCAACAGGCATGCCTAGGATTGCACTGGAAATGTATGTCAATAGTTAGGGAGCCTTGCTGCATCTGTCGGATGGAAAACATTCTACCTGAATCTAAACAACAGCAGGCACAAAATATTCCCAGGGACACCCTATTTGTTTTATGCTTTCAGCATGTTTGATGTTCCAGTCCTCCCTCAAACATCTGTTCTGCCGATATATAAATAGGCAGTTGATGTGAAAGCGCAGTCCTGTGCTATTAACACAGTTGCGTTCCAGAGATGTACTTAACATCCGATGAATAATTATCTTTGCTAGAATGCGCTCTGACATGCCCTGGGAGTTTCCCTGCAACCTTGGCAAACTTTGCTATGCAATTAGCGCTGGTTACTTTTCATTGCCAACCTTTAAACACTTCCTTTTAATAGATCTCTCCAGGCTGCTTTAGGATATAGGTTGGCTGCTCTTCCTTCAACGGATCTTAACTGTTAAGTTGTGGGCGAACATATCAGATGACACAGCGATTCTTCAAACAGCTCTGGTTTATTCAGAGGCAGAACAGAACTGAACTGAGGAGCTCAGTCAGCCTGCTTATATAGAGCTCCAGAACAACGTAACTGTTGCAACTTTCTAAAACTATCCAATCACTGAACATCACTTTCGATCCTTCATTTGCATAACTATCTACAGTATCCCCCTGCTGGCCCAGGGTGAGAACTTCAGTACATAACATTAACTTAGACCCAAAGCTTCCCTCATGCACACACATTACCTGTCACTGCCTGAGTACGAAAGCAGCATAAGCTGAAACGATAGAAGGGCAATTCCAGACTGTCACTATTTTTCAGGTGGGATTCAAGCGCATGCAGGAACTTTCGGTTTGCACAATTAAAATGAATTTGGAAAACTCTTACACAACAAACCGGCATTATAAAAAACACACACCAGACTTTTTGCAGTAAGGAAAGTGATGGGGAATTTGCCTTAGAGAGCGGGATAATTAATAATAATAATAATAATAATAATAATAATAATAATAATAATAATTTATTTATACCCCGCCCATTTGGCTGGGTTTCCCCAGCCACTCTGGGCGGCTTCCAACAAAACACTAAAATACAATAACCTATTAAACATTAAAAGCTTCCCTACTGCTTGATATGACGTCATGCAAGCATCCTGAAAACTCTGCACAAACAAATCAGGATTAATGCTCAATAATCAGCTAATCTGGGTGCGACCTTAGATTTTATCATTTAATTTTCTTTTTTAACTGAAAGACCCTTCCTTTCATTGTTTCCCCCTCCACCAACACCTCAAGAGAACTTCAGAAAACAGAAGAGCAGATGTCTCAGGTACTGTCTATTTCTAGGCTATATACCATTCCAGGCAGAAGAATTTTCTAATGCCTTTTTTTTTAATAAAAAGAATGAAAGAGACTCCACATATCCCCTGTGGCGTGTGTATACAGTTGCGTACATGTCAAAAGTATTTTATGGGGTCAAGCAGTCAAAGGTTGCCCCCCCTCTTCCCACTTAGTCTGAAATAGTGTGGCCCAGCAAAAATAAAAATGTATCAGGTGGGTCTTCTGCTTGTCTGCCTTGAATCGCTGGCCCTCCTTTCCCATGAGGATGAGCCATTTGGTTGGCAACGCAAGGGTTTGTCCTAAAATATTTACAGATAACTATAAAATCTCAGCAGCAGCCATCATTTATCAAGGCTTAAAAGCTAATAAATGACTCATGGCACCGGAAAAGGTTCAATCCCAAACCACCCTCATGATGATATTCTATAGCTGAAAATTTCTTGTCTTTGGGTTCTGTTTTTTTGGGGGGGGGGGAATTTAATCCACAGATGCAGATTCCAGTCCCTTTCATTGGCTTGTCCATGTGACGAACTGCACCTGAAAGGTTCATCACAGGCTTGTGTGCACACCATCGTACAGTGGTACCTCGGGTTAAGTATTTAATTCGTTCTGGAGGTCCGTACTTAACCTGAAACTGTTCTTAACCTGAAGCACCACTTTAGCTAATGGGGCCTCTTGCTGCTGCCGTGCCGCTGGAGCACGATTTCTGTTCTCATCCCGAAGCAAGGTTCTTAACCTGAAGCACTATTTCTGGGTTAGCAGAGTCTGTAACCTGATGCATATGTAACCCGAGGTACCACTGTAGTTGGAGATCTCTTCGCTGGAGGAGACCTCGGTACATCAAAGGTGGGAGAAACTGCTCCAGCACAGCAGACCCCCAGGATATTTTAAAATAGTATTATTTGCAAGCGATAAAATGTGAAGATTTTTATGGTTAAAGTAAGTGTGATAAAAAAATGGTTAGAAATTATGATATATGTAAACTGCTATTGTATGTAGAACACATCTTAGTTTGGAGGGGGGAAAATGAGGAAAAGGTATTTGATATTAAGTTTTGTCTTTTTCTCTGTAAACCCTTAAAAAAGTCCCCCCCCCAAGGGAATGATGGGAACTGTAGCCCAACAACATCTGGGGAGCATCACATTGGCTAACCTTTTGAGTGGGGTGGAGCAAATCAGAGACAGAAGATAGTGCCAAGACCCGTTGAACTTAGAGAATGGCAAGAGATTTTGCCTTCCCTGCCATTCTTCCCTGCCCTCAGACGCCTGCTTCATGTGGCTACAAGCCACGCTTCTGTTATGCACTGATAAAATAAGGTAATTACGCTTCCATCTCTTCCACCTCATTTCAGTTGTTAAAATTTATTGCCAGGAAGGGTTCATCGGGGACATTTTCATAACCAGAGGCAAAGGCTTCTTCATTGTTAAGACAGCTTCCGAGTCAACTAGTAGCAATCAGTAGGACCTCCAAACAAGGTTGGGTAATATATTCAAAGTGAATGAACGAATGGATGAATCTTTATTTGTGTCAGCCATCGGCCATAGCAATAAAACAACAATATGCTAAACAAAGAATAGAAATAAAAAGTCAATTATATAAAATACATTTTAGGGTTCTGAATCAGTAGTCAAATGGTGGATTGTATTCTGATTGCCCCAGCTAAAAACCTTACAATCTTTGCTGTCACCTGCTCACCTTGATCTGCCAAGAGAAAGGACACTGGGGCAGTGGCTGGGCGACCCGGAATGGACAATAAAAGAGGGGTGATAATCTCATTCCTCAAGTCTTTATAAAGAGTGCAAGCCAAAAGGGCATGTGCCACCGATTTGGCGTTGCCATCTCCACAGGGACAGAAGCATTTTTCGTGTGGAATGTGTTGGAATCGTCCCTCAAGTACAGCCGAGGGCAATGTTTTTTGCCACGTTTCAGGTTTGCATTCGTTTTAAGAGTGGTTTTCAACTACTCTGTGTGTGGGAAGGAGGGAGGATGCGCTGCCAAAAAGGAAGGATTATGTTCCTTCCTTTCTATCTCAGAAGGAAGGAGCATCCAAATTGCCTAAATATATAACGAGGTTAGGAAAGGTCTCTTGTCTTTCTACGCCTCAGCTAATGAGTTTCCTGTGTGTCCCAACAAGGAATGCTACTCGCTTTTGGCTACTTGACAGGTTCATACATGGCTTTCTGCAAGAAGGGGGCAGATTATAAAATGAGATATGGAAGATTTTCAGGAAACATGCATAGCACATTAGAGAATTTGGGGTGGGGAGTCACATTTACTTTTCATTTTAAAAATAATAAAAAATAGGTGGGCTGCTGTGGGACAGGGGAGTGTAGCACCTGTTTGCTTTCCCCAACAGGGTAAATAAACAGCGTTGAGGGAGAAATGTTCATCAGGAAAGTGGAACAGGAAAAACTGTTTTCCTTCCTCCCTGCAGTGGTCCTGTGGTCCTGATCCACATCACGCCCACCCCATCACAACTTCTGTGCCATTTTTGTAAAACTGTGGAAATTCCTATTCACAGATCTCCCACAACACATCAAGGTTATCCCTCAAAAAACAAGATTTTTTTCTGATCTGCCGCTCAGTCCTTTCTGTGTTCTGTGGGACTAACTCCCAAGTTGAGGGACCAAGCGAAAATGAAGACAGGGCGTGTTCTTTTAGGGGGTAAAACTGATATATATATTTTTTGCAAATTTCTTCAGCAAGTGGTGTTTGGGGGTTTGAGGAATTCAAATCTGCTATTTTTTGTGATTGGACAACATTTAGCTTGGTAAGTCTTTATTTGATGAAGCAGCACAGAAACTGCTTTCGGAAAAGCAAAGACTTTTAATTTTGCCTCCTGGAAATGTCAGGCAATGCTAAATAAATACTCCTACTCCTACAATATAATATAACTGCAAGTACTTGTATATTTTTGCTTTCTCATCGAAAGAAATATGCATTTTGTCCCTGCTGATATTTCAGAAGATCTTAATAGTTGGCATGGAGACAAATGGCTCCATAGTCCCGACGATCCTAAATCTCAAAGGTCATGGGAAGTCACCCAAAATTTTATAATTTGGCAATATATTTGACTTTGTTATTGTACAGTATTGTAATTTGGAATGTTATAACGTGGCTCTTATTGGATTATTAAATTGGAAAACTCAATAATATATTATATACATAAAGATCCTGAGAACTGAAGTTTTACGTATATCGAAATCAAAAGCAAAACACAACAGCCATATAAAAACTCTATGAGGGAAGTGTAAACCTAATTTATTTATACGTATGTATGTATGTATGTATGTATGTATGTAAACCTATTTTCTTTGTTATCTCGGCAACCTTCATGTCCATTAGATGGTAAAATACATTATTAAAAATGCAAAAATGTAAAAAACAATTTCAATAGTTCTAGCAGAGAGAGCCTGCGACCCATTTGAAACAATACGAATTTGAGAGTAGAACTTTTTGCCCAAGTCCTTTAGTCATACAAACTGACAATTCAATTTCCCCGCAACCTTAGATCTGTTGCCCTGATCTAACCTTCCACTTCTCCGTTCTATTAATAATATGCAACAGAAACTTGATTTTCTAATCTTCTCCAGTGTTAACATCAGCATTTGTCTTTCACAGTCCATATCAACTGATGTGTTAAACATGTCATACACTTTGTGAAGCAGCACATTCTTCCGAATTCTCTCCAGTAACTCTGAAGCCCATTAATCCATCATAGGAATTCTTTTGTAGATTAAGGAATAAAATAGGGAATCCATATATCAAAGCATGAGATATACAAGCCAAGGCACATTTTCTCCTACTTTGTCTATATATCATTCTCCAAAGAGAGAGAGGCGAAAAGTCTGTTAGAAAAAGAGAAAAAAATATTTTCCCCTTAATATGTTATTTATTTTTCTTAAAAAAGAAATAAATAGAAAAATGGAAAGTAGCCATCATAGATTTCAGTTTGATTAAGCCAGGGGTCAGCAAACATTTTCAGTAGGGGGCCGGTCCCCTGTCCCTCAGACCTTGTGGGGGGCCGGTCTATATTTTTTGCTGGGAAAGAATGAATTCCTATGCCCCACAAATAACCCAGAGATGCATTTTAAATAAAAGGACACATTCTACTCATGTAAAAACACGCTGATTCCTGGACCGTTTGCGGGCCAGATTTAGAAGGCGATCAGGCCGGATCCGGACACTGGGCCTTAGTTTGCCTACGCATGGATTAAGCTATTTCTGATGCATAGTTTTCATATTTGCATTATTGATTCTTATATTTATAGGCAACCTTTCCTTCAAAGAGCTCAAAGTAGCACACATGGTTCCACATATCCTCATGTTATAAGACCAGTGCTCCCCCCCCCCAAAATGTTTAGGGGTCCTCTCATTTTGACTCAAGAAAACCACCATTTTATAGTGCAGATCAGGAAAAATAAATACAGTAAATGGACAAAAGTACAAAGAACATGCATTACCTCATATTACACAGCTGACAGCTCACAGTAACTTCTACATTGGCATGAGGTTGTGTGCACTAACATCTTTCTACTCATATTGAAATACTGCCCCCCCCCCCAATGAGGCCAAACTATCATCAGTAAAACACCACACATCCACATTCCACACTGCTTCACACATTAAACGCTCGCTTCCGTCCGAGAATCAGGAAACACCAGGAAAGGAAAGGAAGCCGCCATCGGAGGTGGTAACAACGAAACTGACCAATCACCATGCTAGATTCCAACTCCTACTTCACACATTAAACACTCACTTCAGTCTTTAAATATTTTTAGTTGCTACTCCCATTAGATTCACAAAATGTTTAGGGGCATGTGTAACCCTGCGCCCCCCCCCCCGAAAAAAAGTACTGTACAGTGCTACCTCAGGTTAAGTACTTAATTCGTTCCGGAGGTCCGTACTTAACCTGAAACTGTTCTTAACCTGAAGCACCACTTTAGCTAATGGGGCCTCCTTCTGCTGCCGCGCTGCCGGAGCACAATTTCTGTTCTCATCCTGAAGCAAAGTTCTTAACCTGAAGCACTATTTCTGGGTTAGCTGAGTCTGTAACCTGAAGCGTATGTAACCTGAAGCGTATGTAACCCGAGGTACCACTGTATAGGACTGTGATATTGTGACTGGCCCAAGGCCACGGAGAGTTGCTTCGTGGCTGAATGGAGATTTGAACCCAGCTCCTCATCCAACATTCTAACCTCTACACCACATTGGCTTTAAGGAGTTTTGTGTGAAACACCAAGGGCGAAAGATCCTGAGGGGAAGCAACCAGAGCCATAGCCCGGTGATCTTGCGCCCCTGGCAGAACTGTCCAGCTTGAACCCCCCAGCCACGGACAAATTATTTTTTTTATATATAAATTTTTATTAGTTTTTTTTTAACATACCATTTTCAACAGTAATTAAACATATTTTTACATCTTATTCAATTTTCTGACTTCCATCAGTCCTGTCTGAAAATTTTCCAATCTAATCTCTTAGTATACCGTACATTTCTTATTTTCCCTGTTACATTTAAAACTAGTAACCAATATCTCTATTCTTTATCTACTTTGTAGCACTTCATATATTCCTCCTTACAAAACTTCTTGTAGTCCTACTAGCGTAATTTGTTGGTTACAATTGCTCTTCAAACAGTTCATATACTTCTTCCAATCTTCTCTAAATCTCTGGTCCCGCAGGTTTCAAATCCTTCCTGTCATTTTGTCCAATTCTGCATAGTCCACTATTTTCGTCTACCATTTTCCTTTCTTTGGAATTTCTTCTTGTTTCCATTTCTGGGCTAACAATACTCTTGCTGCAGTTTTTGCATATAAAAACAGTTTAACATTTTGCCTATTAATGTCCTGACCTATAATACCAAGTAAAAATGCTTCTGGCTTTTTAAAAAATGTATATTTCAACATCTTTTTCATCTCATTATATATCATTTCCCAGAAGTTCTTTACTTTGGTCACAGACAAATAACGTAGCTCTTCTTTCCACCTCTCCTCCAACCCCCCCTCCAGAGGCGGAGCTAGCTGCTCTGGCACCCAGAGTGGCACACATGCTGGGCACCCAGGGGCAGGGCTAGTGTCCCAGGGGGCACCGCCCATGATAAGCATCCCAGGGGGCAGCACGGTGATGTCACCCCCCTTCAGGGGGATGACACCTGAGGTGGGCTGCACCTACCACACCCCCTTCCTCCGCCAGTGCCCCCCCGCCACCCATTCAATTCTTCACGCACTTCACCTTGTAACGCTATCTTTCACAGAAAATCCAATATTTAATTGATAAAAGGTTTCAGCAAAGAAAATGACATTCCGATGTGAGAAATCCCGTTGAAAGAAAAGCGAAAATGCAAAGGACTCACTTGGGGGGGGGGTTGTTGCTGCGGAGTGTGGATTTTGTTATTAACTCCTGGGCATCGTGAAAGTACTTGTGACGTTCACCGTGCGTTGCTTCGGCTGACCCCTGGAAAGTTGCTTTGTGATTGGCCGAAACGTTGTGAGTCCATGTACGCAACATGAAATAGTGCACATTTGGAGTTTGTGAAAAAGGAATGTGGCACAGAAAAAAATAGGAGAAAGCAGGGCCCCCGCATATCATATAAACACCTTTTCTTATGAGGCAATAATCAATATTTTTATTTTTAGACATATTTGTCTATTTTTATTTTTAGACATATTTTAGACATATTTTTTGCCAATTTTGCTCCCGCCACTGCCTGCACCCCTGGCAGGGGCATTCCTCGCCTCCCCTTAGCTACAGCCCAGAAGCAAACAACAACAGGATGAAAACTCTTGAGCGAAAATTAATAAATTTTTTGGAAAAAAAGAAAAGAAAACTCTTGAGTGCAAAGTACCAGATTACTTCTACCCATGCTCCTTGGCTTGTGGTCCATTCCAAATGCATTAACTGGAAAACTGTAGTTAAGCATAAACTGTCAATGTTTTTGGAATAATTCCAAATACAGTACTACTGAGATGATTTTATGGTAACAAGGGTATCCTTTGAAGTTATTATTAAGCTCACATTTGCCCCAATCTAAGAGAGACATATGCAAAAAAAAAAAGGGAGATATAATGGTTCTGTTTGTTTCTTCAGAAATTATTCATCTAAGAGTGCCTTGGTGTACATTCAGGCTTCAAGTAAATTAGCATGTATTAATTTGGAACTTTACTGAAATAGCTCAGACACTGTAATTTCTCCCATTTGAAGAGCAAGCTTTTTGTTCGCGTGCAGTAATGGCTCGATGTCTTCCATCATGGCAGTGACACTATTCAAATATTTGCTGAGAGGCACAAGTAAATTCCTATCTTCCTCCATTACCTGTTAACCCCATTACGGCAGATCTCCAGCCTGATTCTGGAGATAATGAGAAAATACTACTCTCTTTGTAACAGTATTTCCCCCTGTAGTAAAGCGGAAAAGAAACGTTAGCATTGTAGAGCCGTCTTGGGCAGGCAGTAATTCAACGTCGCCTTGGCAATTTGTCAATGTTGCATTGTAGAAATTTCGCACGAGGATAACAGGTTTCAAACGCACCTTTGTATCAAGTTCCTAAAAGAGCATCGATGTTCCATTAATGTTCCCAATCTCTACAGTGACATGCCTTCCAACCTTCCTCAGAGGAAAATTGGGACATTTGTCACTCCCCCTCCAATGACCCTCCTCAACCCCCCCTCCATTTTTATCCCCCCCCCCAACAGAGCATTTCCTGTGCTGCCACCGAGGGCCGGATTTAGGTCTGGTGAGGCCCTGAAGGTAATGGGGCCCTTTCTATGTCCAGCTGTCCTTTGTCAACAACAAATTGTCACTGTTTTTTGTGTTGAATGTATGCTATATGGTAATTTATAGACCTCAAGCCAGTATCTCAAGCCAGTTGCACATAACAAAATATGTATTTTATCAAAGTAATTGTTGAACTGAAATAAAATTAAGAGGTGTAATACAATCAAGAAGTATATTTTTTGGGGGGGGGGCAATAGAGTGGGGCCCTAAGCTATAGCTTGTTTAGCTTATATGTAAATTCAGCACTGCCACCACCGCTGCCCCAATGGGACACAGCACACACAACCTCCGCCACCCCGAGAAAACCCTTTAATCCTCATTTTATTTTATTTTATTCTTTGGTAGATTTATCAATGATTACTTAAACTAAAAGGTTAAAGTTACCCAAATAAGCTTGTCTGCTGAGGTGCAAAGAGATGCCCTCTGCCACTGTCGCCATCTCTGCATGGCTAGGGGGACCCAGGCACCCACAAAATATACAGTGAGGGACCTGGAAGCAAGAATAAATTCTGACGAAAGAAGAATGGCAGATGAAATTAATGGGCTATGCAGAATTGGACACAATGACAGGAAGGATTCGAAACCTGTGGGACCAGAGATTTACAGAAGATTGGAAGAAGTATATGAATTATTTGAAGAGCAACTGTAATCAACAAATTATGCTAGTAGGACTACAAGAAGGAGAAATATACGAGGTGTTACAAAGTAGAAAAAGATAGAGATATTGGTTATGAGTTTGAAATGTAATAGGGAAAATAAAAAATGCATACTAAGAGATTAGATTGGAAAATTTTCAGACAGGACTGATGGAAGTCAAAAAATAGAATAAAATGTAAAATTTTGTTTAATCACTGTTGAAAATGGAATGTTAAAAAACACACACACATATATATATATACACACACACACACACACACACAAAATATACAGTGAGGGACCAGGCCCCCTTGATATTCTGGGGCCCCTCCCAGCTTGTGATGTCACACAGGTGTGCTGGGCACCCACAATGTTGGGTGGAACCTGGAGTGCCTGCCCTCTGCTAAACTTAGAAACAACAAGAAGGAAGGATAATATCCAAGGAATATATCCTGTTGTCTAAACCACTGAGCCTCTCAGGCTTGCCAATTGGAAGGTCGGCGGTTCGAATCCCTGTGATGGGGTGAGCTCCCGTTGCTCGGTCCCAGCTCCTGCCAACCTAGCAGTTCGAAAGCATGCCAAAAGTGCAGGTAGATAAATAGGTACAGCTGCGGCGGGAAGGTAAACAGCGTTTCCGTGCGCTGCTCTGGTTTCGCCAGAAGTGGCTTAGTCATGCTGGTCACATGACCTGAGAAAACTGTCTGTGGACAAACATCGGCTCCCTCGGCCAGTAAATCGAGATGAGCACCGCAACCCCAGAGTCGTCCACGACTGGACTTAGCTGTCAGGGGCCCTTTACCTTTACCTTTTTTAGCATCTACGCACATTCCTACAAAAGGCACATCCTACACATTTGCACTGTGGCTAACCTGCACCTCAAATTGCAAATAACGTACCCATCCCAAAAACCACCCACATGGGGTTGCCTATTGACCATAGCCGTGCAGAAAGCAAGAGTTAGCACACTTCATTGCTGCTTGGAATCCAAGGAATTTAATCCCATGTTAGTATTAGTATTGTTTAGTCGTTCAGTCGTGTCCGACTCTTCGTGACCCCATGGACCAGAGCACGCCAGGCACTCCTGTCTTCCACTGCCTCCCGCAGTTTGGTCAGATTCATGTTTGTAGCTTCGAGAAAACTGTCCAACCACCTCGTCCTCTGCCGTCCCCTTCTCCTTGTGCCCTCCATCTTCCCCAACATCAGGGTCTTTTCCAGTGAGTCTTCTCTTCTCATGAGGTGGCCAAAGTATTGGAGCCTCAGCTTCACGATCTGTCCTTCCAGTGAGCACTCAGGGCTGATTTCCTTAAGAATGGATGTGTTTGATCTTCTTGCAGTCCATGGGACTCTCAAGAGTCTCCTCCAGCACCATAATTCAAAAGCGTCAATTCTTTGGCGATCAGCCTTCTTTATGGTCCAGCTCTCACTTCCATACATCACTACTGGGAAAACCATAGCTTTTACTATACGGACCTTTGCTGGCAAGGTGATGTCTCTACTAGTATTAGTATTACTATTAGTATTATTTATATACCTCCCTATACCCAGAGGTCTCAGGACAGTTCACAGAAAATATCAACATAAAAACTACAATATATATAAACAAAATAAAAACAACAACCCAAACACACACACACACCCTGCAAAAAAAAAAAAAAGAGCCACAATTTAAAAGGGTATAGGATATGGGATCATAAATATATTATTACATGCCAGGAAGAATTCAGTAAATAAACTTCACACTTCCTTAAGTTGCACTTCAAGAGTTCCTCACCATATATGGTTACAGGACTTTTGCATGTCTAGATGATACTGTGGAAGAATGTCACACATATAAAGGAGGCCATAATTCAAATATTCGTCAGCAGTGCAATAACCAGATTTGATGTATGGAACCAGATGAGTAATATTATCTGGTATGTCTAAAGATAACTGAAGAGAGGAGAGACTGAAGACTGGCAGCACAATTAATTGCGTACCGAAATCGGTCACACCACCTGGGCATGTTATCAGGACTCCTTGCGGGGGGGGGAGTGAGTCAGAAATGCCCCTGTCACTTTGTGGCCACCAATTGGGTTTGTGGCTCAAGTTACACTGTAAGTTCTTTGAGGAAAGTCTAGACGTTCTATCAAAGAACCGCTTTTGGTTTTGCCGGGCTGTAGATAAATCACGGTTACACACTTGTCATTGGACTGTTGCGAAGGGTGCACTCCTATACAGATGTGCAATATGAAAACTCCCTCCGTCTCCTGCTCTTTCATTGCAATGAAGAGTTTTCCTAGTGATCAAAAGGGGAACAAAAAAGAGTTAAGCCCATGGTGACACAGGAGACCCTGGTGTATTTGCTCCTGAAGTTACATGAAATTTGGTCTTGGGAGTTGGTTTGCCATCTAGCTGCCTTTAAGTGGTCCCCTTGAACTCAGTGCAGGACATGAAGGCAACAGTATTGCCCTGCTATGAACCCCCCCCCCCAGCAACTAGAATTCAATGGTGTAGTGTCCAACCATGAGAGTTTAATAAAGCCACCTTAGGTAAAGGGTAAAGGGACCCCTGACCGTTAGGTCCAGTCGCAGATGACTCTGGGGTTGTGCCACTCATCTCGCTTTACTGGCCAAGGGAGCTGGCATACAGCTTCCGGGTCATGTGGCCAGCATGACTAAGCCACTTCTGGCAAACCAGAGCAGTGCATGGAAACACCGTTTACCTTCCCGAAGGGGATTGGAACCGACGACCTTCTGATCGGCAAGCCCTAGGCTCTGTGGTTTAACCCACAGCGCCACCCGCGTCCCCTAAAGCCACCATAGGGAATAGCCATTGACAGATTCCCTGTTCTGTGGATTGGCTTAGCCCCCCTGGAAAGACGTCTGTTTCAGGAGCAAATGACAAAACTTTCCCATCTTTCTGCTGAACAGCACTGCTTTCATATATATTATTCATAGATATTATTTGTACCAAAATCTCTCTTGCAGCTTTGTCTGAATCGCAAACTTAATGCTAAGCCTTTTAACTTCTCCTATGGTTGATCACAGAAAATTGGGGCATTTGGGGGTAGAGGGCCTTGTTAAAATGCCGGCAATTTGTTGTCCTTGCCAACAATGTAATCTGACAACCATATTAAAGAGACCCTGCCTATTCTGACGGCTTTTAGACTCTCTGTATTATGTTACCTTCAATTGTTTAACAGCTGGAAGGGATCTTCTTTCTTCTTTCACATTCTCCCAATAATTTTCCTGGGAGAAAGTCTAATTTACTAGAGTAATAATAATAATAATCTCACCCTTCTAACTGCGTTGCCCCAACCATTCTGGGCAGCTTCTAGCATATATAAAAACATAATAAAACATTACACATCAAAAAAGCTTCCCTAAACAAGGCTGCCTTCAGATGTCTTCTAAAATACTTCTTTATCTCCTTGATATCTGATGGGAGGGCATTCCACACAGCGGGTGCCACTACCAAGAAGACCCTCTGCCTGGTTCCCTGTAGCTTCACTTCTTACAATGGGGGAACCACTAGAAGGTCCTCAGAGCTGGACCTCAGTGTTAGGGCTGGACGATGGGGGTGGAGACGCTCCTTCAGGTATACTGGGCTGAGGCCATTTAGGGCTTTAAAGGTCAGCAACAACATTTTGAATTGTGCTTGGAAATGTTGTTGCTGTTGTTGCTTAGTCATTTAGTCATGTCCAGGCCCTCCTGTCTTCCACTGCCTCCCGCAATTTGGTCAAACTCATGTTTGTAGCTCCGAGAACACTGTCCCACCATCTCACCCTCTGATGTCCCCTTCTCCTTGTGCCCTCCATCTTTCCCAACATCAGGGTCTTTTCCAGGGAGTCTTATCTTCTTATGAGGTGGTCAAAGTATTGGAGCGTCAGCTTCAGGATCTGTCCTTCCAGTGAGCACTCAGGGCTGATTTCCTTCAGAATGGAGAGGTTTGATCTTCTTGCAGTCCATGGGACTCTCAAGAGTCTCCCCCAGGACCATAATTCAAAAGCATCAATTCTTCGGCGATCAGCCTTCTTTATGGTCCAGCTCTCACTTCTACACATCACTACTGGGAAAACCATAGCTTGAACTATACGGACCTTTGTTGGCAAGGTGATGTCTCTGCTTTTTAAGATGCTGTCTAGGTTTGTCATTGCTTTTCTCCCAAGAAGGAGGCGTCTTTTAATTTCGTGACTGCTGTCACCATCTGCAGTGATCATGGAGCCCAAGAAAGTAAAAATCTCTTAATGCATCCATTTCTTCCCCTTCTATTTGCCAGGAGGTGATGGGACCAGTGGCCATGATCTTCGTTTTTCTGATGTTGAGCTTCAAACCATATTTTGCGCTCTCGCTTTCAGCTTACATCAAACGTTAATTCTGTTCCTTTTGTAGCTTTTCTGGATTTCCAGGCATAAGGAGGTTTCTTGGTTAAATACAGCTAAGCTGAACTGGTGGTAACCAAGCCTTTTCTAAATTGCTGGATCTGTCTTCCAGCTGCGACAGCCCCTGCCAAACCAAAGGGGAAATTCATCCTGAAATGTTTCGAGAGCTGCATTTTGAAATGTGTCCCAGCAGTGCCAGAATTGCAGCTTTCCAATGCTGCTGTCACTCCGTAGCAGCGAGGCCAGATGCTTAGTTGGGAAGATCATGAAAACTAGATGCAGCAAAGAAGACAGAAAAAGAAGAAAAGGAAGAAGCATCCATTAAAAAAAACACACCACAGCTTTATTTTTTTGAAAATATGCTTGCGGTTGATTTATAAATTATGAGGGGGAAGAAAAAGAGAACCAAGGCAGAACTTCTTTACAGACTAGGTGTCATTCCCATTGAACCCAGTGGTCCTTGCTTTCGAGTAAATATGCATAGGATTGTAAGGTCAAGAAACTGAGGAGAAGAAACCAAGGCAGGGAAAAGATCTATGGCGGGGGGTGCTTAGTGGGTTTGAGAATGAGTAACAAAATCCATTTTATGGGTCAGGAATGTTCATAACTTTGAATCGGTTCAGTATTTTTCAGGTTGAACAAAACAAACGGAAGGAGGCAGGTGTAAAATGGTATTTGCTTTTCCAGAGGTAATTTCCTTTTTAAAAAAAATAATAATATTCATTTGGTTTTTCAGATTAAAATTTTACAGTCAGATATCCAACATTCAACATAAAGACAAGATTCCAAGGAATCTTGTGGGTCCTACTGTTAATCATTTCCTCCTGCTTCTTTTATGACAATCCAAATCTTTTACCTCTCCATTGTGTCCAAAATTCACCATTAAACTACCAGCGATATTCCAATCCTACTAACGATCTTTACAATGGTTTTTAAGCTAGGTTATAAATCCCCCCCCCCCGTTCCTTATTAAAATTTTGGTCTTCCTGATTTCTGATTCTTCCAGTCATTTTAGCCATTTCGGCACAATCCATCAAGTTGATCTGCCATTCTTCTCCGGCAGGGAATTTATCTTCTTCCCAAACTTCCAGTTTCCTGTGCTATTATCATTTTGCCCTGCCATTAAGAGGATTCCCTCCTCCGCTGCTAACGCAAGGGAGGGAAGCATCCATTTCAGCTAAAGAGCTCACCGCGCAATTTCCCCCTTAACCTCTCCTTCATAGAGAGAGTGAGAGAAAGAGAAGAAAGCTTTGAAATGGGTATTGTGTGTGCATGCATGTGTGGGGTAAAGCAGCCCTGGCACAACGCCAGAAAATGTTGTTTACATTTGGGCATCAAACTCACATCAGATAAGAGCCAGTTTCTTTAAGAATGATATTTTTTTTTAAAGCACTAAATGCACTTGTGAAGATGAATAGACTCCAGGAAGGGTCCTTATTAACTCCGACGATTAATAATATAATACCGAGTTGTTTTGCTGCCAAGGTATTTTCCACTCCAGAGAGGAAGGCAATGCTCATTAAAACAATTCCTCCCACCCGCCGCCCCCATTAGGGTGACAAGAAAATCATTGTTGCAAAAGCTAAAAACACCCCTCACCATTAGACACCCGGCACATGATGAAACGGTGAACATTATTTCGAATCCGTAAGGCTGATAGTTATGCAAGGCCAGTTTCATCTGGTGTGGTCTTTGAAATGCAGGGGCCTTTGTGCGTCGTGCAAAGAGGGCTGCCCCTTTCCGTAGGGTTTGGGAACAGGGTGCGAGAGGAGACCTTTCTCGACACACAGGCTCACGGAGGACAGGGAAAGAGTTCAGCTTCTTTGAAGTGTGACAGACACAGGGCACATCCGCTCAGTGCATTTTTGAAGCACTATTGTCCGACTTTAATAGACATGGCTTTCTGCAAAGAATTACCGGGAGCTGCGGAGTTCCCTGGGAAGAGGGATTGATCACTGAACTACAGTGGAACCTCGGAAGCCAAACGCCTGCAAACTCAAACGTTTTGGCTTCCAAATGATCAAAAACCAGAAGTGATTGTTCCAGTTTTTGAATGGTTTTTGGAAGCTGAATAGCCTGCGTGGCTTTTGCAGCTTCTGATTGGCTGCAGGAGCGTCCTGCAGCCAATCAGCAGCAGCGCCTTGGAAGTCGAATGTTTTGGAAGTCAAACGGACTTCGGAATGGATTCTGTTCAACTTCCAAGGTTTGACTGTCCTCTGGGAATAGGGCACTCCTCACAATTTTCAGCTTTCTTAACTACAACTCCCAGGATTCTTTGGGGAAAGCCAGGACCAGTGGCGTAGTGTGGGTTGTCAGCACCCGGGGCAAGGCAAGTAATTTGCGCCCCCTAACCTGTGGATATGCGCCCCCTAACCCGTGGATTTGCGCCCCCTAACCCGTGGATTTGCACCCCCTAACCCTAACCCCCAGATGTTGCGCCTGGTGCGGCCGGCACCCCCTGCACCGCCCACGCTACGCCACTGGCCAGGACTGCTTGGAGTGATATGATACAAGTTTTAGCATACAGTGTAGATGGTGACTAATAGGCAAACAAGCAGAAAACCAAAGATTAGCAACTCATGAAATACAAACATGGCAAATTTACGCAGGTGGAAACAGCACGTTTTAAATGTTATTATTAACATTCCCAGAGTGGGGGAAACCAGTCAACACAGGCAGATAGTCTACATTTTAAGTGCACCTCTTATATATATGTTTCAAGTGTATTCTCTGAACCAAGAATAATCATTTTAATGCAATTATTACGAGATTCATAGAGCTGTCAGAAGAACAATTTACAGAGCCAATTAAAATGTGATGATATTTCAGAGCAGTTTCCAAATACCACAATTTCTGCCAGTGTTAACAGTTTTACTAAAAGTTACAGGTTACAAACACACAGTGCCGCCCCTCCTTTTCACAGCCAGGTTTGGATGAAGCCGGTTTTAGTTTGGATGAAGCAGTCTAGTTTACTAATACAGTTGAACCTCGGTTTTCGAACATAATCCGTTCCGGAATACTGTTTGACTTCCAAAACGTTCAAAAACCAAGGCGCAAAGGGCAGTCAGCACATTCAATTGAGAAAATTGAAAAAACACGCAGCTGAAGCCGTTTGACTTCCGAGGTGCGTTTGAAAATGGAAGCATTCACTTCTGGGTTTTCGGCATTTGGTTTCGAAATGTTCGTCAACAGAGACGTTCAAGAACCGAGGTTCCACTGTAGCTATTATGAGCAGAACACCACAAAACATATATATATATATATATATATATATATATATATATATATATATATTCCCCCTGCCCTCCTTTTAAGGTGCTCATACCACATATGAAAAAACAAATCACTAAAAATGAAATGAAAATTCACACGAACACTAAAATATGCGAACTATTGTATCTAGATAGATAGGCAGATAGAGGCACAGACAAAAACTGATCTATTAGCTTGCCAATGAAGGGGAGAGGGCTCACTTGGCTGCCTCTGCCCTTGGAACCAAAGCTGCAGCAGAAGCCTGAAGAGAAGCAGTGGAGGAAGTCTGAGGAAATGGAGATAGAAGCATACCCTCCAAAGTTTCTCTGATGAAAATGGTGATGTCCTATTCAATCATAATCATAATCATAATACAGTCATACCTTGGATCCTGAACGCCTTGGTACTCGGATGTTTTGGCTCCCAAACGCCACAAACCCGGAAGTGAGTGTTCTGGTTTGAAAACATTCTTTTCGGCCAATTGGAAGCTTGGAAGCCGTGCTTTGGTTTTCAAACGTTATGGAAGTCAAACGGACTTCTGGAACAGATTACATTTGACTCCCAAGATACGACTGTAATAATAATAATAATAATAATAATAATAATAATAATAATAATAATATTTATACCCTGCCCATCTGACCGGGTTGCCCCAGCTATTCTAGTTGGCTTCCAACATATATAAAACATTAAACTTCTTAAAATTTCCCTATGCAGGGCTGCCTTCAGATGTCTTCTAAAGGTTGTATCCTTGACTTGGGGGTTGCTTAACCTCCAGCATTTCTCCAATGAAAATAGGGGTATCCTAAGGAATAGTGGGACATTCAGGGATCAAATCAGAAACCAGGATGGCTTTCGTAAATCTGGGGCTGTCCCTGGATAATAGGGACACTTGGAGGGTCTGGGAACCAATTCATTTCCTTGACCCACCCCCACATCTCATCGTCCAACCTGTTGGCCAATGGCATCTGCTTCACACCCTCCATGGGCAACGGCCTGGATGCTGAGACCAAGGTGCAGCTCTGAGTCACCGGCTGTGAGCTCCTCCAGGCCACCGGGTTCCCGCTGATCACAGCCTCTCCCTCCTGCCTGGTGGACTTGACTCACCATCCCTCTTGCTTTCTTCAATGGCCACCTGGGCAGCCTCTACACCGAGAGCAGCCATGACTCACCAACCTGGAGGGACAGGCTTGTCTCGGACTTCCCTGAATGGGAATGGACCTCAAGGTTATCAAGAGTGATGTGGACACGTTCCTCATCAATGGTGCCTGGGCAGGAGTCAACATCCACCTTTCCACTGGTGATAGATCCAAAAAGCTCCACCGTCTCCACCAAGGCCCATGACCTGAAGACCTCAGCTGCTGCAACATCTGGCTTAGCAACAGAGACAAAATGTATTTTAATGAACTAATCAGAGTGGAAGTTTATGAGTCATGGGGGCATGGAGAGAGCGTGTAGGAACTTAACAGTGTTCAGCTTGTTTATTAGTTGCTATTCTGCTAATGTTGTTAATGGTCTCAAGGAATTTGTATGCCAAGATCTTTCCTAGTTGGCTCTTGAGCATTTCCCAAAAACTTCTTGCTATCTCACATTCCCACCACATGTGCTAAAACAAAACAAAATACAACTCCCAGATATTCCGACGTGGTTGTTCCAGATTTGGTACTGATACAGCAGCAGAGAGATGGGTTGTAACAAAATGTACTGCCGGCAGTGACCCAGGCAGGGAGACAGGCTAGATTTAATAGGCAATGAGGTGCACGTTCAGTGTGACAGTTACACTTCTGTGGGCAGCAATAGCTGCAAATTACGGTGCAACTCTTCATTACCTTTCTCTTACTGTAGTCGGAGAGGAAATCAAGATGATATTTTCAAGCTCCAGGATTCCGCTCCAGAGACACGTTTTCTTCCACAGGCGGTACAGAATTTCTTACAACCGGAGGGTGTTGTGGAAGCTGTTGGACAAATTCTGGAGCCCCCTAAGAAAGGGGACGTTAATACAGCTGCCATTTGTTTTGCAAATGGAATATCACTGGCTGCTGTGCTTGTTGTTGGTGCTTGAGAAATGGCAGCTATATGGTGAAATACAATAGCACAGCTGAGCAGCAGTTAATGTTAGCTGTACTTGGGAATCAAATGCTGGTGGGGTCAGGAGGACAAGGCGATGAGATAGTCATTCATTATATTACTTACACATCACTTACACATGGGGAAACCCAGCCAGATTGGGGGGGAGGGGGTATAAATAATAAATTATCATCATCATCATGCCACAGAGCTTCAGAAGACATGACTTTAGGGATTCCTCAGCTGAGAATTGATACTCAAACTACTGCTCATTTCCATGCAATGTTGAACTTATTTGCCGTTTGTACGTCACAATTCCATTATTCTACTAGGCAAATATGCTGTTTGGTATCAGATGCTAAATTGAAAATCCAAGTAATTGCACTGTTTGCTTAGGAAAAGTAACTTTTTAGGCCTCATTGCTTTTATTATTTAGTAACATCTATATATCCTGTCTTTTGGCAGTTCACAAACATGAGTTAAAGCAATGTGGGTTCAATTGAGCAGCGGGAATGAAATAAGACCTGAAATAAAAGTGACAGGTAGATATGGTCGCAAAGGCAGTTTTGGAAGTGCAGGGCCATGCCTAGTGAAAGTTTGGAACTGGGGGACTCATCAGGACCCCTAAAGAAACTGAACATCCTTCTGAGATAAATGCATGCAAAAAAGGGTGAAAGGTAAAGGACCCCTGGACAGTCAAAGGCGACTATGGGGTGCAGTGCTCATCTCTACTTTCGGGCCAAGGGAGCTGGTGTTTGTCCACAGACAGTTTTCTGGGTCATGTGGCCAGCAGGACTAAGCCGCTTCGGAAACCAGAGTAGTGCATGGAAACGCCGTTTACCTTCCCACCACAGCAGTACCTATTTATCTACTTGTACTGGCATGCATTCAAACTGCTAGGTTGGCAGGTGCTGGGACAGAGCAACGGGAGCTCACCCCGTCGTGGGGATTTGAACCGCCGACCTTCCAATCGGCAAGCCCAAGAGGCTCAGTGGTTTAGACCAGGGCGCCACCTGCGTCCTTTGATAAATGCATGCACTATAGTTCCAACCTAACATTTTCATGGTTCTCCATATGCTGGCAGAACCAAGAACAATTGCTTGAAACACCGTGGGCGGAAATGACCTTGCTGTGTTTAAAGTCACGAACGGCTTAAAGCCACCACATACTCATAGTCTCAGACTCTGAAACATTGTGGGGAAAAATTCAATGGCTCCGTGGTGCCAATGTTGGAGATTGCCAATCTTCCTGAAGGTGCATCAACCCTGCGAAGAGTCCACCCATGTTGTATTGTGCAAAGTAGCTGAGAATTCCTAGTTGTGACAATTAATTTCATTGCAGGGATAAGAAAGGAGCCTCCTTCCATTATTAGTAGGAATGATTTTAAGCAGAGCACTATTTTTCTAGAAAAAAGAGGTGCTGGAACTCACCATGAACACCTCCCTTGTTCTCTCAGAGAGATGATGAAACTGATTGAAAAAACAAGCTGGAAAAAAGCCCTGAGTTTAAGAGATTTGCCAGCTTTTTGTCTTAAGACCTTTCACTAGGGCCTGGACACTCCACACACAGACACAGACAGCTTCATTTTAAATTCTTCTTCTTCTTTGGCAATCACTTGTAGCCGTGTAAGATTGTCTTCCATGAATACGATTTAAAAAATGAGTCCCTAAATGACTGTGGAGGCCAATTTTGGATCCACATGTCCTTCCACTGTGGGGACATTGGTTTCCGGGCGGGAGTTGATCACGGTGAGGATTTGCCAAGCGTGTCTTCCTCTTAGCACATTTCTCCCTCTCGTCCTGAGTTCTAGCGTCTTCAAAGTCCATGACACCTTTGGTTAAAGGCTGTTCTCCAATTGGGGTGCTTGCAGGCCAGTGTTTGCCAGTTGTCAGTGTTTATACTACATTTTTAAAGATTTATCTTGAGAGAGTCTTTAAAACTTTTTTGTTGACCACCAACATTACGCTTTTCATTTTTAAGTTCGGAATAGAGTAGTTGCTTTGAAAAATGATTATCAGGCATCCACCCAACATGACCAGTCCAACGAAGCTGATGTTGAAGAATCATTGCTTCAACACTGGTGATCTTTGCTTCTTCCAGTACACTGATATTAGTTCGCCTGTCTTTCCAAGTGATGCGCAAAAATTTTTGGAGACACCGTTGATGGAATCTTTTGAGGAATTGGAGATGGTGTTTATAAGTGGTCCATGTTTGACAAGTGTACAGTAAAGTTAGTAGTACAATAGCTTTGTAAACAAGCACTTTGGTTTCCCTGCAAATGTCCCAGTCCTCAAACACTCTGCACTTCAATCGGGAGAACGCCGCACTCGCAGAGCTCAGGCGATGCTGGATTTCGGCATCGATGTCGGCCCTTGTGGAAATTACTTTGCAGTTGGAACTCTTTTCACTAACATGTCAAAACTTACCAGCTGGAATATAAACCTTACAATAATTTGTTAATGTCCTTAGTCATCTGGAACAGAGAACCTTAAAAAACAAAAAACCCAAGTGCCAGACAAAGACAGATAAAGCTATAAATTTGCTCGGCTTGGACAAGGGAAAACAAACAGAGCCTTTTACCCAGCGAGGGTCATGTTAACTAAGTGCAACTGTGCAGCTCAAAACATCATTTCTCTCCAAATGTTGGCCCATTTGAGATCTCTCTCTTGTCGTTGAAGTCTTCCAAAGCAAATACATTTTAAAAAGAAATATACACACAACAAAGTGTGGTGAGATAAGACATAATATATTGCTTCAGACAGTCTTGCTGTTAGCACACCAAAACACGTTATGAAATCTTGGTAGAACTGGAGAATGGAATATGTATTCAAATGGGATTCACGTGGGATTTATATGAAGACATTAAGTAAATATCACAACTAGAGCCGCTCGGATTTAGATGACAGTGATATGCTTTGTCTCCACAGTTGGAGGCCACAATGCTTCTGAATAGCAGTCGCTGGAAACCACAGCAGGGGAGAGTGCTTTCGTGTTCAAACCTGCTTGTGGGAATCCCTCAAGCATCTGATTGGCCACTGTGAGAACAGAATGGACCACTGGCTTGATCCAGCATGCACTTCTTGTTTATATGTAAAGGTAAAGGGACCCCTGACCATTAGGTCCAGTTGTGGCCGATTCTGGGGTTGCGGCGCTCATCTCGCTTTACTGGCCAAGGGAGCTGGCGTGCAGCTTCCGGGTCATGTGGCCAGCATGACTAAGCCCCTTCTGGCGAACCAGAGCAGTGCACGGAAACGCTGTTTACCTTCCCGCCGGTGCGGTACCTATTTATCTACTTGCACTTTGACGTGCTTTCGAAATGCTAGGTTGGCAGGAGCAGGGACCGAGCAACAGGAGCTCACCCCGTCATGGGGATTCAAACGCCGACCTTCTGCTCAGCAAGCCCTAGGCTCTGTGGTTTAACCCACAGCACCACTCGCGTCCCATTATTTATCTGTATATTACCCTTTAATAGAATTGCTCCTCTTCTCCCTCTGACCACTCAAGGTTGTCCCACCAACACTTCCCGGGCTCTGAGTCTTCTTCCCTTGGAGGCTCCCCAGTTGGTTCTTCTATGTCCAACAAGTCCATGACATCTGATTTGCTTAAGGACCTCTCTGCAGTTCACCCTGTAATCTGAACAGCGCATGAGTCAGGATCAGAAAGAAAGTGTGGACCAGAGTTGGGTTATCTTCCCATATGCAGAAGATACAAGAGGAGTATATTCGTCAGCCAAGGATGAGAGAGCAATGGGGAAAGTTGAGGGCTCCTTTGGGTGTTATCTAGATCGCAGGCCCTCCCTCCCTGCCTCCCCCAATACAAGCAAAAGGTTATACACATGGAAGAAGCACCAAATTTAATATTGAAGAAACACCAGTTTAGGCAAGCATTCATCTTAGCATGGGAAGGGACCATGAGGGTCATCTAGTTCAACAACCTGAAAATGCAGGAATCTTTTGCCCAACATGGGACTTGAACTCTTGACCTTAGATTAAGAGTCTCATGCTCTACCAACGGAGCTATCTTTCGTAAAACCTTCTATTGGCATCACATACAACATTCAAAACAAATCAATGCAGAATTTCCACTTCCCCAGTGGCACAAAACATTTACTAAAAGAAAGGAGGCAGAGCAGTCTATGGTCACATCTCTTGGTCTCCAGGGAGATCAGACGTCTGCCGTGTATTTCGAGAACAAAAAACCAAATGGAGATATTTCGCCACTAACTTGGTGAGCTCCTGATCATTCCCCAGTAATAAAAAATGTATGACCTCCAACTCTGGTTTCTATTTGGGGATACAGAGTTGATCTAGAAATTGCTGACGGAGATCAGCATATAGTTTGCAATTAAGAACCATGTGTGTAAGGGTTTCCACCAGGTGGTCTTTACATGGGCAAATACTTTCTCCTTCCACCCTGCCTGAGAACCTTCCCCAAAGGAGGTTTGATGGATTTGAATTAAACCTGGCCAGCGAAAATGCCCTTCTTTCTTGAGGGTTAAGCAGAAATTCAAGGTAATTATGGTTGGTTTCATGTGCCCAAGAAAGTTGAAAATAAAGAGGGGAACATGTTTCTCTGCCGCTACTGTTAGTTCTTGGCGTTCAATATCCCACAACCTAGTTTTTATTATGGCCTTGGCAGATGGTAGAGACATCGATCGCAAAAGTTCCACTGACAGAGCTATCTGAACTTGATCCATAGGTGCCAGTTTCCTGGGGCGCTGGGTGCCTGAGTGCTCACAAAAATCCCCATGAAGGGACTGGGCACCCACAAATTTCAGGGCTAGGACCATGCACACTGCCCTGGGCACCCACAATCGCCTGGCCAAGCTGGCTGTCCTGTCTTGATCCAACTCTTTTAATTACTGTTATAGCAGTTAACTGTTGTATTTTTCATAGGATTGTTTTATGGTATATTATAAACATGGGTATGATAATATTTTGGTGGAATTGTTTTCTTGTGGTTTCTTAAAGTTATGTATGGATTTTATCATCAATTTTATGCTAGTATGCCACCTAGAAGCCATTGTGGCAGGTAAGGCACAATAAACAACAACAATAAATAATTGTTATATGGGGAGAAAAGGTATTCCTGATAAGGTATTCAGCTAATATTGTAGTCACGGTGGAGTGTTCAAAAGATTGTGACATTATCTGAAACGTGAGCCTTGTGTACTCATTCAGACAATTTCCCTCCTGTCAGATTTCCAAAGCATACAAAGCTAGCTTTAAATGGCCCTAACCTCATATTGCAGAATAAATCAACTGATCTGGAATCTCCTCCTATCATTCTTTCATCGTGGCCTAACTTAATTGCACTCTGCACTCATATATCTTGAAAATCATGATCATGTGTAGGTTGAATGAAAAATCCCCAGAGGAAAACAATTTAGCAGATGTGCAGTTGTATAAAGCCTTTCTCTCTCTGCCCCCCCCCCCCGTCCAACATACATTCTTGTTTTCTTGGCAATGTGCACACATTCCTAGAAAGCAAGTACTAATTATATACTGCTTTTCACTCCTAGCAATCCAAAGAAATTGGTTACATCAGTGCAAGTGTTCTGACAACAGGTTATAATGGGGCTCCGGAACGGATCCCGTTCGCATCTAGAGGTACCACTGTACTGATAAGAAGTATATTGGAAAACCAAAAGAAACAATTCCTAGCACCTCCTGATTTTGAAAAGATATCTATCCATATTCTGCAAAAAGAAGAAGTTGTTTTGATACTGTAATATACTACACTACACTACATGGAGATGTTTAAATGTTTCTTTGCTTGTCCTTAACTCTTCTTGCCACCCTTGCTTTCCTCTCCTTCTGCTAGCCCTTGGAGAACTCTTGGTTAATACATTGGTTTTCTTGGGCATTGTGGAGTCTACTTCCGAATGTTTTGAAAGGGGAAGAATCTTCTCTTTGCATGAGCCACGAGTGGTGGGACAGAGAAAGTTGCTGAAGTACAAACTTCAAGCTACATGCCATGGGGCTGGAAGGACAGCATGTTTGTGACAAGCTTTGTACTTCTCCTCACGCTCATTGCTCACAACTGATGCAACCAAGCCTCCTGGAAGAAAGGCAGGAAATGAAAGAAATGACTGACTAACTGACTGACTTAAGTAAGTCCAGGCTCACTTAAGCCAGTGGCCCAAAACTAAACACCCCCAAACATAACACCATTACTTTTGTCAACTCTGATGCAAGTAGTCCTAACCACGTGGTTCCACCTGAATCTGTAAATTAGAAGGTGGAGGTTTGTTTGTTTTTACTAACATGGACATGACAGCAAGTTGCAAAGATGCTTAAATGTAGCATGGGTTCCAATGTTCACCTCTATCAAGCGCACCATGCTTTGCTGCCAGCAAAAAGAATCCAAGCCATCAGGGCTTGGTGATGTTATCATTCGCCGAGCAGATTCATAGAATAATAATAATAATAATAATAATAATAATAATAATAATAATATCTTTATTGTCATTGCCCCCTTCGGGGACAACGAAATTACTTAGAATCATAGAATCATAGAGTTGGAAGAGACCACAAGGGCCATCGAGTCCAACCCCCTGTCAAGCAGGAAACACCATCAGAGCACTCCTGACATATGGTTGTCAAGCCTCTGCTTAAAGACCTCCAAAGAAGGAGACTCCACCACACTCCTTGGCAGCAAATTCCACTGTCGAACAGCTCTTACTGTCAGGAAGTTCTTCCTAATGTTTAGGTGGAATCTTCTTTCTTGTAGTTTCAATCCACTGCTCCGTGTCCGCTTCTCTGGAGCAGCAGAAAACAACCTTTCTCCCTCCTCTATATGACATCCTTTTATATATTTGAACATGGCTATCATATCACCCCTTAACCTCCTCTTCTCCAGGCAAAACATACCCAGCTCCCTTAGCCGTTCCTCATAAGGCATCGTTTCCAGGCCTTTGATTTGATTGTTCCTTTCATTCTGTGGGTTGTGGGCCTTCAGAATTTGTTGTTTCCGCCTCCTTTTAAGTTGGTCTACTGCTTGCAATCGGAATGCAATGGCTGTTAGGGAGCCGAGAATGCCTTCTCCCCTGTCATTTTTCAGACAGAGTAGGCCAAGTGAGCCACAGAGAGGGGCAAACACTCCCTATTTATCTAACGGTGTGTTAACCTCAAAGCATAACTGCGGCCACTTAAATCCTAAACCTGTTAAACCACTCACTGAAACATAAACACCCAAAGCAGGGGATTGTCATGAGCTCCAGAGGAGAGGCAGCTGTTTTGAAGATGGGAGCTGGATTTCGAAAAAGATACTGGGTTGAATTGCTGTCTCCTTGTGAGCATTTTAGGAGGTACTTACGAGAATAATCCTTCTGCCAGTGTATAAGGAGGGGGCTCAAAGAGTTCTCCTCCTCTCTCTTACGCTCTTTCCTCCAAACCCACCTTTTTGGTCCAGACCTCACTACTTCCCTCTCAACTGCTGCTGTTACCCACATTTATCCACAGCCACTCCCAGCCCTCTTCCTTTCCTGTGCAAAGCTTTGTGTATTGTAGATGGCTTGCCAATATTTTATTTATTTTTATTTAGGCCATTTCCAAGGGGGCTTTGTGTTTCAAAGGCAATCTCCGAGGGCCTTACAACACCCCCAAAATATCGTTGTCATTATTTATTTGTATGCACTGATCCTAGGACTTGCCAATTGGAAGGTCAGCGGTTCGAATCCCCACGACGGGGTGAGCTCCCGTTGCTCAGTCCCAGCTCCTGCCAACCTAGCAGTTCGAAAGCACATCAAAGTGCAAGTAGATAAATAGGTACCACTCCAGCAGGAAGGTAAATGGCATTTCTGTGCACTGCTCTGGTTCCGCCAGAAGTGGCTTAGTCATGCTGGCCACATGACCCAGAAAAACTGTCTGTGGACAAACGCCGGCTCCCTCGGCCAGTGAAGCGAGATGAGCACCACAACCCCAGAGTCGTCTGCGACTAGACTTAATGGTCAGGGGTCCTTTACCTTTACCTTTTTTATGCCACCTTTCCACTTGCAACCTGGAAATTTCTTCCTTCAGACTAAGGACTGGACCTTCAGAAGAAATCAGATGAATGCACTTTGCCCGCAAATGCAATCAGGGGGTAGCGGTGCCTAGTGGGAATTTCCCGATACCTTCAGTGGGTCTAAGGCAGGTGGCTGGGTTGACTGCAGACTTCTTCAATGTTGCTGTTTAGGATTAGAACTCCGCCTTCTAATTTTATTCATTTTCAGTCTCTTGGTACATTTCTAAAAAGACGAAGGAAAGAGACTCAACCTGTTTAAGACACATGTATATTTTAAACTATTATAACTGCATATGCTCATTACAATATAAACTTAAAAGTACGCACTAAGGATGGAGCCGCCAAGCAATCTACATATTGATTTCTTTCTCAGAGTATTAAAATATAAACACTGCCAAGTTAAGGATGACTTATACAGTGATCAGATGCGGTTTTTGACCGCTTACCAGGGTGGCATTTTCAATGCAGTTGGGGGGGGGGTATATTTCAGTAGAGTGGGGGGGGGGTGGAATTAACTGTACAGTTTATAGATTTTCCATTGGCTGTATTCCAAATCGAACTGCAAAAACCCAACTGCTTTAAGAACATTTGCTTTTATATCCAGGCTCTATTGGGGGTGGGGGAATGGGGGCGGGTGCAGCCTTTTGGAACGGGGTCTCAGATTTAGACACTTGTTAATTTTTTGGCAGTTGGTAAGATTCACAGCTTGTTTTTAGGCATGTCGGACCAAAATGTGGCACACTCTCGCAGCTTAGAAATGCAGATTTATCTCTCAGAAGACATACTGGCGCTCTCAAGGAAAAAGGGCACATGAGATTTGAAATAGAGGTTAGGTACCTTTACCTTTAGGTACCTAAGAGGTTAGGTACCTTTAGCTTTATAGGGACACGGGTGGCGCTGTGGGTTAAACCGCAGAGCCTAGGACTTGCCGATCAGAAGGTCGGCGGTTCGAATCCCCGCGACAGGGTGAGCTCCCATTGCTCGGCCCCTGCTCCTGCCAGCCTAGCAGTTTGAAAGCACGTCAAAGTGCAAGTAGATAAATAGGTACCACTCCGGTGGGAAGGTAAACGGCATTTCCGTTCACTGCTCTGGTTTGCCAGAAGCAGCTTAGTCGTGCTGGCCACATGATCCGGAAGCTGTACGCCGGCTCCCTCGGCCAATAAAGCGAGATGAGTGCCGCAACCCCAGAATCGGCCATGACTGGACCTAATAGTCTGGGGTCACTTTACCTTTTACCTTTTACCTTTTACCTTTACCTACCACCACCCGCTGACTGTCAGAAAAAGTGCACCTGTTTCTTATTATTCTGAATAGGCAGGTATATTGCTTGCTGCTGTCGCTACTACAGTTCTTGCGGGTATTTATGCTTGCATGTTCTTTTATGGCCAGTAGTATGCAGGGCTTTTTTTCAGTCAATTCCAGCATCTCTCGGGTGGGTGCCATTGCCATTATAAGAGAACAAGGTGGGGCATTCTGGGTGAGTTCCAGCACCTCTTTTTGTAGCAAAGCAGCATTGGTATTTTGTATTTGACTTGTGCACACCACTTAAGTATTTTCTGAATGCAGAGCAGTTCATCAATCCTGAAAGAAATAAAATAAAAATGCTATTAGTTGTTGTTGTTGCTGTTGTTCAATAATAATAAAGTACAGTGGTACCTCAGGTTAAGTACTTAATTCGTTCCGGAGGTCCATACTTAACCTGAAACTGTTCTTAACCTGAAGCACCACTTTAGCTAATGGGGCCTCCTGCTGCTGCCGCGCCTCCGGAGCCCGATTCCTTTTCTCATCCTGAAGCAAAGTTCTTAACCTGAAGCACTATTTCTGCATTAGCGGAGTCTGTAACGTGAAGCGTATGTAATCTGAAGCGTATGTAACCTGAGGTACCACTGTAATATTAAAAAGATTGTTCATAAATAATAATGCTTATTTCAAAAGGAAACACTCCAAGAACAAGCAATTGAAGCAAGTTAGAATTCCCATGCCAACTGTAAAGTTGCCACCTCGTGTTTAGAAAGTGAGACAAAACCAAACAGCCTGTCAGATTCAAATTCTTGAGGTAAACAAGAAGTTTTTGCAAGCTGTTTCCAAAAGGTAGCCATCCTGGGACCAAGAGGGGAAATAACTGGTCCCCCACCCTAAAAATAAACCTTGAAAACATTCAGTCACGAACTCAAACGCCCTTCAAGTTGAACTTCAAAAATAATAATAATAAAATCCCCCCTCCCCTTTAAGGTTGGTTTATGGCGATCCTTCCCAAAAGCCAATGTTAGATCTAATTTTACCATGAAATCCATTTGACATTATGATTCTTATGGATGGTTTGAGCTATCCATTTTGAGATGTTTCATCAAAAGGGGAGCTTTTAAGGGGCTTTGCGCTGAGCCTGGCAGGATACTTCCTTTGGAAACCGAACAATGAGCCCGACGAGGCTCCCCGAGAGTTTGAATGGGGCAGAGTTTCCTTAGCACCCAAGGCTAAAGCCTCTTTTATCTCCCCATGTAAAGCCCCCACAGCATTCAAGCCTGAGACACAAGCAGCTCGTCCTTCACTCAGGGCAGGAAAAGGAGAAAGAACTGAGGGTCTATAAAAATAGTATCTAAAAAGGACAATCTCGCTCTGGTGGCGGCTACGAGGATCTGGAAAGGGTGAAGGTCAGGAGAGGGGCCGTTTAGAATTCGAGATGGCTACAATAGGAGAACTATAAAACTATCTGGGAGGAATTACAGCTTAATTACAGGCCCCGCTGGGCAGAAAGGGTGCAGGTTAATTCATTTCAAAGCCGCATGATTTCTTGGGCAGTCGTGACAGACAGCTTGCAGCAGCTGCGTGGAGCCATGCAGTTGCATCACCAGCGCGAGGCTTGGCGAGGGGAGAATGAAATTAACTTGTATGTCACCAGTCACTAGCACAAGACGGAGTTCTGGTCTTGGGCGGTACCAAGATACTGAAGCAAAAACACACAGCACAAAGAGCACAGCGCTGGTGCTGAACATTTCACCCACCCCATTGTATTTCCTACCTATCTAACGTCCACTTGACCGGACGTGGGTGGCGCTGTGGTCTAAACCACTGAGCCTCTTGGGCTTGCCAATTGGAAAGTCAACAGTTCAAATCCCTGTGACAGAGTGAGCTCCTGTTGCTCTGTCCCAGCTCCTGCCAACCTAGCAGTTGGAAAGCACACCAATGCAAGTAGATAAATAGGTACCACTGTAGCGGGAAGGTAAATGGCGTTTCTCTGAGTTCTGGCTTCCATCACAGTGTTCTGTAGTGCCAGAAGTGGTTTAGTCCTGCTGGCCACATGACACGGAAAGCTGTCTGTGGACAAATACCGGCTCGTTTGGCCTGAAAGCGAGATGAGCCCCACAATTCCACAGTTGCCTTTGACTAGACTTAACTGTCCAGGGGTCCTTTACCTTCGCCTTTTAATAATAAACAACTTCTTCTTCTTCTTCTTCTTCTTCTTCTTCTTCTTCTTCTTCTTCTTCTTCTTCTTCCTCTTCTTCACATTTTTCGCATTTTTATCCACATCACTGAGACTCTGTTGAGTTTTTATTGTTCTATTGTTGTTATTTTTAGGGGGGGGATACAATTGTAGTTGTGTGAAGGTGAATGCTGAAATATTTCATTGATGTTCCCCTGGCGCTTCCATTGCAAAGCCTGGGGAGCCTCTTAGGGAAAGAGGCACAATGTCTGACGGGCCAAGAGCCCTTCCGCCACCTTCCCAAAGGTCTCACGGCTTTGGGAAGGAGGCAGGAAAGTTCCGGCCTGGCACCTCCTTCGCAAAAGTAGAGGTGGTGGTGGTGGGTTATTGGGTTGTTGCTGTTATTTTGATTGTGTGTGTTGTGGTTTTATATTCTGATTTTATTCTGTGAACCGCCCTGAGACCTGTGGGTATAGGGTGGTATATAAATACAACAACAACAACAACAATTTATTACTTATACCCCGCCGATCTGGCTGGGCTTCCCCAGCCACTCTGGGCAGCTTTCAACAAAATATTAAAATACAGTAATGCAAAAAACATTAAAAGCTTCCCTAAATAGGGCTGCCTTCAGAGGTCTTCTAAAAGTCTGGTAGTTGTTGTTCTCTTTGACATATGGTGGGAGGGCATTCCAGATGTCGTAGTCTTCTTCTTCTTCTTCTTCTTCTTCTTATTATTATTATTATTATTATTATTATTATTATTTATACCCCACCCATTCCAACTAAACAGATTTGCTGGGGCAATGTAAAAATTTTAAGATTCTTATCAGGATTACCAGCATAAGAGAAATGTGTTGTTTTCACTCATTGGATGTTTGACTGTTACCCACAATGCCATTGCTTGCTGCTGTCATTGTTACCATTCCAGAAAGCAAAATAAAAAATGAAAAGGAAGTGTTTTGGGAATTGGGTAAACTGGCATGCAAGGGGGGAAGGAGGTGGGTGTGCTAGCTCTGCTCCCAGCCTGCCTGCTCTGCAAGTTGGAGGGCAATTGTCTGAAGGGGTCTGGTCTGCTTCTACTCATGTAGGCTCCCTCTCAATGCAGAAGACTGATTTTTCCAGGGTTGTTTAATGTCCAGGGAGACAAAGCAACTGGAAGAATATTCTGCAGTCTCCCTTCTTCCTCTTTTACCAGGCAGGCTCAACCCAGATTTGTTTGGAGTTTCTGAGGGGGGGGGAAAGTTCAATCTAAGCACCACACACACTCCTGTGGAAGGAAGAGAGGCAAAGGGGTTCTACGTGGGGCTTCCTTTGAAGGTGACCCAGAAACTGCAACTAATCCAGAATGTGGCAGCTAGACTGGTGACTGGGAGCGGCCGCCGAGACCATATAGCACCGGTCCTGAAAGACCTACATTGGCTCCCAGAATGTTTCCAAGCATGATTCATATTGTTGGTGCTGACCTTGAAAACCCTAAACAGCCTTGTCCCTATACCTGAAGGAGCATCTCCACCCCCATCATCCAGCCTGGACACTGAGGTCCAGCTCCGAGGGCCTTCTGGCGGTTCCCTCCCTGCAAGAAGTGAAGTTACAGGGAACCAGGCAGAGGGCCTTCTCGGTGGTGGCGCCCACCCTGTGGAACACCCTCCCACCAGATGTCAAGGAAATAAACAACTATCTGGCTTTTAGAAGTCATCTGAAGGCAGCCCTGTTTAGGGAAGTTTTTACTGTTTGAAGTTTTTTTCTGTTTTTAATATTCTGTTGGGAGCTGCCCAGAGTGGTTGGGAAACCCAGCCAGATGGGTGGGATAGAAAAAATAAGTTATTATTATTATTATAAAGGAAAACTGCACATGGTCAAAGCCATGCAGAGGCACTTTAGAGACAGAGTAGCATGTGAGCATAAGGCCACCTTTTTCAGGGGACAGCCCAACGTGGCAATGTTTAAAATCAGCACATGCAAGCTCTCTCACGAGTGTCTGAATGCAAGTACAGACAACATAGACAGGTACAAGATATCATATGAACACCCTCAACATTGAAGGGAGAAATGGTACCCAAAATGTGGCAATGGTTTGCCTTTCCCAAATACAACCCCCCCTCTTTCTCCCTCCCCAAAGCCATCATCATCATCATCTTTGGTGCCCATCTGATTGGGTTCCCCCAGCCACTATGGGCAGTTCCCCACAAATTAAAACACAGTTAAGACACCAAAAATTAAAAACTTTCCATACAGGACCTGTCTTCAGATGTCTTCTAAAAGTCAGATAAAAGGCAAAGGGACCCCTGACCATTAGGTCCAGTCGTGACAGACTCTGGGGTTGCGGCGCTCATCTCGTTTTATTGGCCGAGGGAGCCGGCGTACAGCTTCCGGGTCATGTGGCCAGCATGACTAAGCCGCTTCTGGCGAACCAGAGCAGTGCACGGAAACGCCGTTTACCTTCCCGCCGGAGTGGTACCTATTTATCTACTTGCACTTTGATGTGCTTTCGAACTGCTAGGTTGGCAGGAACAGGGACCGAGCAACGGGAGCTCAAGCAGGGACCAAGCAACAGGAACTCACCCCGTCGCAGGGACTCGAACCGCTGACCTTCTGATCAGCAAATCCTAGGCTCTGTGGTTTAACCCTGCTTCCAAAAGTCAGATAGTTTTATCTAAACAAATCACCCATAGTTGTGAACTTTGTGTGCAGAAAGAGAGAGAAGAGTGGCGAAGGAGATTTAAGGCTAGTTGGAGGAACTGGGTGGCTTGCATTTCAGAGATGGCATGCTCCAGCTGTTTCCCATCTCAGGTATGAACACACAGACAGCGCCAGATGTGGCCTGCTGGAAGGAGAGCCTTGGAGCCTGAAGAGGACAGCTGTAGTCGGTGAGGTCATCAGCACCATTTAGAGATGGAAAGAGTTCGCTGGAAAGAATTGTGCCTCTCCGCCCCGCTTTCCCTTGTTTGAAGTCGCTAAGCTTCAGGGTTCAGAATTGTTGCTTTGACGTTATCCTTCTGCAGGCGGGTGGCTGCCTGCCAGTGGCAGCTGCATATGGAATCATTTGCATTGCATGTCGAGTCTCCAGTTTAAAAGAGAAGTTCCTTCCTCCCCTTAGATCATCTGCTTCTTTAGAGTCAGGGCTACTGCTTTGCACAGATTGTATTCTCCCTTTAATCTTTTCCCCGACTTGCTCCAAAAGAGTTTAACAAGCGTCCTAGAGTCAGGTCCAGCCGGCTCATCCCCATCGCTGTGAAAGCCACTCCGTGGGACAAAGGAGGAATTATTCGATATCTTCATGGTGGGACGCATCGCAAGAGGATTTCTGAAGCGGACAGATGCTCTTGCCAAGTCATTCTGTGCGGGTAGCAGGCAGCCAAGCCGGCCGCCACCCGGGACACGGAGCTAACGTGAAATCGGCCATTTTCAGTTCACACCTCATGCAGACAAGAAAACCGTATTTAAGTACGACATCAAACAAGCCAGCGGCTTTCATCTCTCAGAACAATGCGAGCCCCTTTACTTTACACCTGATAAAATGGAGCTGGTTCACCGTTTTTAATGGGTCTGGTGGGGGAGAGGAAGGAGGGGAAAAGGAGTTCCCTGGAGTGAGCTGATAAAAGCTGTTGGCTGTGTATTAATAACACCGAACTCACTTTGGCCACAGATCTCCTGAAACTGGAGATCTCTGGAGGGGGAAAGCAGCAAAAGAGCCAGAATGCATCTTAGCTTGTCTGCGGACCCATTTGCATGGCACTCTTTCCATGTGTGCGATCCGTCAGTGGAAACACATTCAAACATGTTGCAAATATTACGACTTGCCCTCCCTGCAAACGATCCTCCGGACAGCAGTATTCCAGAGGCTTGGCAGCACTTCATTCAAACCGTGACTCATCTGATGTCCACTCGGAATTCAGAGTGGGCAAGAAAACATGTTGTTCCCTGAAAAGTTTGAGCGTGCTCATGCGCCGCACATTAAAAACCGATGACCCTCCTCTTTGCAAGAATCCCGGGGGCTGTCGTTTGTTAAGGGTGCTGGGAATTGTGGCTCTGTGAGGGGTAAACTACAGTTCTCACATTCAAAACTAAATTCTACTGCTAATTCCACATTTTTAAGAAACGTAATTCAGCCATATCTATCTCTAAGCAATATACCTAAGAAGCACAGAAGCGAGTCTTATAGGAAACATCAAAATACATGGATCGAACATGGAAATGTGACATTGTTACCATATATATCATTTAGAAAATCTCAATTACAAAAAAAGGAATCACAAAAAGCAATCACCAAAATCATTCCCATTACACAGAACAAAACACACAGCCGACACATGCCCAGTTTTTAAAAACCCTCCGAAATCCGGCTAACCTGCAGAAAAACCCTGCTTCTGCTCAGGTGCACCCTTAAATAGTACCTACAGTAAAAGTTGGGGGATTGTAAATGTCTGACCTTCATGAAAACTGAAGACAGTAGGGTAATTTCGGAAGACCTATTGGGCAGTATTTGATTAAATTCTTGCACCAGCACTAGCATCAGAGCAAGAACATCACTTGTTGAAAGGCCTATTCACTTCATTGCAAAGAATATAATTGTACCCACCTAATATCATGCGCGAGTGGCGCTGTGGTCTAAACCACAGAGCCTAGGGCTTGCTGATCAGAAGGTCGGCGGTTCGAATCCCCGCGACGGGGTGAGCTCCCGTTGCTCAGCCCCAGCTCCTGCCAACCTAGCAGTTCAAAAGCACGAAGTGCAAGTAAATAAGTAGGTACCACTCTGGCGGGAAGGTAAACAGTGTTTCCGTGCGCTGCTCTGGTTTTGCCAGAAGCGGCTTAGTCCTGCTGGCCACATGACCCGGAAAAACTGTCTGCGGATAAACGTTGGCTCCCTCGGCCAGTAAAGCGAGATGAGCACCCCAACCCCAGAGTCGTCTGTGACTGGACTTAACTGTCAGGGGTACCTTTACCTTTAAACAAGCTATAGCAAGGCCTATTCAGTTCATTGCAATGAATATAATTGTACCCACCTAATATCAAGCTAAGAGAGATGCAGCTCAGATGTAAAAGGTTCCTTCAGGGCTCAGCATCTGTCTCTTGAAGCTGAGCAGACGAAATCAAAAGGAGATTCTGACTAAACACCAGGCAAAACTTTCTGTCAGCAAGACTGTTCCATAGTGGAATGGTCTCCCTCGGGAGGTGGTGGACGTTCCTTCCTTGGAGAATTGCTTCATAATGCTGTGGAACAGTGCTCATAGTTCCATAGCATTTGATATTTTCATCTACATACATTCATTCGAAATAAGATGGGTTTATGAAGCAATTCTATATCCTCCCACCACGCTGACGAATAATTCTACGAAACAGTAGTCAATATCCAGAATCACTGTTCAGTGTTAGACATCATATTTGCTGAATACACAAAGCTTCACAGCTTGTCCTTCATTGTACAGTGGTACCTCAGGTTACATACGCTTCAGGTTACAGACTCCGCTAACCCAAAAACAGTACCTTGGGTTAAGAACTTTGCTTCAGGATGAGAACAGAAATTGTGCTCCGGCAGCGTGGTGGCAGCAGGAGGCCCCATTAGCTAAAGTGGTGCTTCAGGTTAAGAACAGTTTCAGGTTAAGTATGGACCTCCGGAACGAATTAAGTACGTAACCCGAGGTACCACTGTACAAAATTTGGTACCTCGCTTCATTTAAAGATTTTCAGAGACTTTGAGACAAAGGATTTCATTTTGTACTTGTTATGGTTTGAAGGAATTCTATAAAGATTGTCTATTACGTAAGCATTTGGTCATCGTGTTGCTTAGACATTGCTGCCTGCATTGTGTGGCAGCAGGTCTCCAAGATTTCGGACAGAGGTCTCTCGCAGCCAGTGGCGTAGCGTGGGGGGTGCAGGGGGGGCCGGCCGCACCGGGTGCAACATCTGGGGGGGGGGCGCGCGCTCGAACTCGCAGCTCTCTGCCCCTACCTGGCTCACTCTCTCTCTCTCACTGCAGTGCTGGCTGTGCGAATCCGATCCGAGCTGCCGGGTCGCCACCCACTGTGGAGGGGAGGGTGCCAGGCGTGCGGTGCGGTGCGGAGAGAGAGCGAGGGACTATCTGGGGGAGGGACAGTGCAGCGGGGGGGGGGCACAAATTACTTGCCTTGCCCCGGGTTAGGGGGCGCAAATTACTTGCCTTGCCCCGTGTGCTGACAACCCACGCTACGCCACTGCTCGCAGCCCTACCTAGAAAGGCCAGGAACTGAGCCTGGGATCTTCTGCTCTGCCCCTGAGCTATGACGCTTTCCCTAATGAGTAAGAGCTCTTCATTTCTCTCCAAGGAGTGCTATGGAATGTGGCTTCTTCGGCATACGGTCGTATCACCCCTGAGCCTGGCAAAGTGAAGAAATGTTCTTGCAACCATTAAGTCTCTCTTGCACCTTCAATAAACAATTGGAAGAATCTGCAGCTTTTGCTTGGCATTCCCTGCCTGGTAGGAATGCTAAGCATTCTGCGTGTGCTTTTTCTTTTTCAAACACAAACAAGTCATTTATTTTCTCGGCATGCTAGGAGGGACTTAAACTCCCCCCCCCCCCAAAAAATGCATATTTTGCTGAGAAAAGGGTGCAACAGGGCAACGCGAACGTTTTCCATATTCGAGCACCCGTACCCGAGTGCAAGAAGTGTTGTGAGGAACAGCCTCGAGACAACAAATCCTCCTGGAAAATAAATAAAACAAATGTTTTATGTGACTGCGGTCCACTATACACCCAGGGGCTACCCAAACTGCACTTTGCAGGCCGTGAAGCAAGTCCTCACCACTTTAAAAATCAACAGTGCACATTTTTGTGGGGTCTGTGGGAAGCAGAAAATGGGAGAAAAAAGATGGGGCGATGATGAAGATCTCTTTTCTGCTCTCCTTCTCCCAACAAAGCCCTCTCAACTGTCATTTAGGGTAAGAGAGGGTTAAAGGTAAAGAGACCCCTGACCATTAGGTCCAGTCGTGGCTGACTCTGGGGTTGTGGTGCTCATCTCGCTTTATTGGCCAAGGGAGCTGGCTTCCGGGTCATGTGACCAGTAGGACTAAGCCGCTTCTGGTGAACCAGAGCAGCGCACGGAAACGCTGTTTACCTTCCCGCCGGAGCGGTACCTATTTATCTACTTGCACTTTGACGTGCTTTCGAACTGCTAGGTTGGCAGGAGCTGGGACCGAGCAACGGGAGCTCACCCCATTGTGGGGATTCGAAACACCGACCTTCTGATCGGCAAGCCCTAGGCTCTGTGGTTTAACCCACAGCGCCACCAGCGTCCCACAAGTGAGGGTTACTACAGCTTAATGCTATAGTTTTCAACTATTCAGCAGTTCTGCAGACAGGTCCAAGTGTGGGAAGGCTGGGGAAAAATGGGCACAAAGTCTCTCCGTAGCAGAGTTGGACTCCAGATTCTATCATCCTCGGGTAGCATGGTTGACAGGATGGCAGGAGGTGCAATCCTGCAACATCTAGAGAGCCACAGGTGAGTCTCAGCAGACAGACAATGTTAGAATTCCTTTTTCTCTGTATTATTATTTTTTTAAACCAGGTACATAATCTGTGCCACCCTTTTTTATATTAGCTTCAACCCCTTTGTCTTATGTAGATGAGTGCTGACCAACAAGAACTGTCTTATATTTGTTCTCCAGAGCGTTTCTGGGTGTCTTTCATAGTACAGTGATACCTCGGGTTAAGTACTTAATTTGTTCCGGAGGTCCGTACTTAACCTGAAACTGTTCTTAACCTGAAGCACCACTTTAGCCTCCCGCTAATGGGGCCTCCCGCTGCTGCAGCCCCGCCGGAACACAATTTCTGTTCTCACCCTGAAGCAAAGTTCTTAACCCGAGGTACTATTTCTGGGTTAGCGGAGTCTGTAACCTGAAGCATATGTAACCTGAAGTGTATGTAACCCAAGGTACCACTGTAATTTGGCCATAGGCAGGTTTGCATGCTTTCCTTTTTACCTCTCATTCTCTTGCCTTCCGAGATCTTTGGAGCAAAGAGAAACAAGGAAGTCAGTGGGGTGTGTTGTTGTATTTTTTAAAAAAGTAAAAAACAACCCCTTCCCCACCCCAGCAGCAGTAACAGCTTTTAGAAAGCATTTAAGATCACATGATTCATGATGCAAAACATGCAAGTTGCCAACCTTTGGATTGCACTCCATTGAAGAGCAATGAAGTTTTCCTAATGGGTCATTTACTAACACAGGAGCGATGTCGTGTTTTTTAAAAAGCTCTTTCTCATTCTAATATGTTTTCTAATATGCTGGGCTGCAGGGTGGGAGGAAAAAGGAAACAAGATTATCCCCCCTCCCTTTAAAAAAAAATAAAAATGTAAAATAAAAATCTTGTTAACCTCACTTCTTTTCAGTCTTTTTACAGGAGGGGTGGGAGGTAGTCGAATAGAACAAATTTGGAGGGGGGGGAGGATGCTGGGCAGTCAGAGAGTTGCCCCCCCCCCCCGCTCCCTCCCACATCTTTGCAGTCTATGCACACATCAGTGGTTGACTAGAAAGAGGAAAAACAGAAAAAGGAAGCACAGCCATGCTTCTAATCTTTGGGAAAGTGGCCAGAATTCATTTAGGACCAGCCAATTCAGATTGCCTGGCTGTGATTCTCTCTCTTTCTCTCTCTCTCTCAAAGCCAGCCTGACATGGTGGGCAGGGACCTCTCTTTCGTCTCTGGGAAATTCGGGGAACAACAGAGTGTAGCAAACAGCGGTTGTAGCCCAAAGGATATCAAAGAACGGGGTTTTGTTTCTAAGCACCGTTTTTGTTTAGCTACCAAGGTGCACATGTACGCGCCTGTATCGTTTTCTCCTTTGCCACAGAAAGAAAGTGTGGCAAAAAGCATCGGGCCAGCTTTTTAAAATAAAAATAATAATGCAATTTGTTAGCACTAGATCTTTTGAACCCCTGGTGTGCAGCGGCTGGATATTCCACCCTCGGTAGACTCCCTTTGAAGTCTGTTTGCTTTTGTTCTTTACCTAAGTCCATGTGATTTTCACAAGACTCATTTGTATGCAACGCCAGCCAGCGCCTGCCACCCAGAATTCTGTACAGGAGTTCCGACAGCAGACAAAATGAATTTACTGTAGGATTGCTATTGCTGCTGCTGTTGTTGTGTGGTGCCCGTTTTTTTAAAAAGGGGTTTGTGGCTTTGGGTCGAGCAATGGAGAATGATGAAGGGCACAACTGTAAATGAAAGCGCGCTGGTTTTTCTACGTTGTTGCAAACGTGGGAGAAACTTGCAGTTGAATCACTCTGCTGACGTGCGAACAAAACTTGTACCTGCTCTATAACACAAAAAGTGCTTTGGAGGAAGAAGCTTGCAGTTGAACATCAGGATAAAAAAAGAAGGGCAAACGTAGTTACCCACTTAAAATTTTGGAAAGGCCTGAGTCATGAAAAGCCCACCTGCAGCTGATCAGGAACACAACCTGACCTGGCTCACAGAGATGGGATGGATCTAACTGGTTGTAATCTTGCCCAGAGATATAAAGCACATAGTCCGGTGTCGTGGTCCGAGTGTTGGGCTGCGATCTGGGTGGTCAAGGTTCAAATCCTTGCTCAGCCATAAAACTCACCCAGTGACCTTGGGCAAGTTGCAGTCTCTCAACTAAACCTACCTGACAAGGTTGTGGTGAAAATATTATGGGGTGCAAGAGAACCGTGAATACCACCTTGGACTCCTTGGAAGGACGTAAACGTGATAAATAAAGAATTCTGGTTTCCCACCAGGCCAGAATCAGAGGAGAGGGGAAGGGGCAGCGTAAGCCTATTAAAAATATAAAATTGTGTGTAACTGGCCAAATCCAGGGGTGGATCTGCTAGGAAACAAATAAGGCTTAAGCTTTAGGGACCCTAATCCCAGAGGGACCCCAGAAGTGACTTTAGCCTACATTGCTTTTGAAAATTGGGTGTAGTAGACCCCATTTGAGTCGCACGACTCAAATTGATTACATTTGGTGGCACATATTTCAACAATCCCAAAGTTTGAGACACCTCCAAGTGCCCCAGTTTTCCAGGGGCAGGTCTGGATTTTCAGAAGCTGTCCCGGTTTCTGATTTGATCCCAGAATGTCCTGCTTTTGCAGAACAACAGCTGACACCTGTTCCTCTATACGTAGCTGCGGATCTTTCATCTGCCATCACAGATCTTATCACGAAAGGATCCCACTGAGCTTCCAAGGAACCTCAGGAAGCTGTTTCTACATGAAGGAACAGCATAGAGCCATAAGTGCCAGAGATCAGACACAAGTGGTTTGCTCACTATGAGAGGTTTCACCCTCAGTGGGCAGCTGTAGTGATGGTGAGGGGTCTGTTTCAGGAAACACTCTCGGTTTTCCTGTGGTGACGACCAAAGGTTTACCTGGGGGTTGGAGAATCTGGCTCCTATGGGGGACACAGCCCCGGGTGAGGTACAAAAATGACCTATCAGGTTATGGAGTCTATTGTGCAGACGTGTAGTACCACATTGTCGCTCTCGCGATGAGCTCAAACATGGGAGAAGCTTCCCGTCCTTCTCACATCGTGCTAAAGTGATTTTCTTAAAGGGGGGGGGGGAGGAAGAAGGGCACTGTCTTTGCCAAGGCTGCAAGGAATGCCTCTGGGAAGCTGAACATGAGCTTATTCTTCTTTGGCAATCACTTGTAGCCGAGTAAGATTGTCTTCCATAAACACAGATTTAACAGTGATTCCGTACTTGACTGTAGAGGCCAGTTTTGGATCCACATGTCCTTCCACAGTGGGGAAATTGGTTTCCAGGTGGGAGTTGATCACAGTGTGGATTTGGCAAGTGTGCCTTCCTTGCATCCTGAGTTCCAGTGTCTTCAAAGCCCATGATACCTTTGGTAAAGGCTGTTCTCCAATAGGAGCGCTCACAGGCAAGTGTTTCCCAGTTGTCAGTGTTTATACTACATTTTTTAGATTTGCCTTGAGAGAGTCTTTAAACCTCTTTTGTTGACCACCGGCATTTCTAAGTTCGTAATAAAGTATTTGCTTTGGAAGACGATAATCAGCATCCTCACAACATGACCAGTCCAACGAAGTTGATGTTGAAGAATCATTGCTTCAACACTGGTGATCTTTGCTTCTTCCAGCACACTGACATTAGTTTGCCTGCCTTCCCAAGTGATGTGTAAAATTTTTCGGAGACACAGTTGATGGAATCTTTTGAGGAGTTGGAGATGGCGTTTATAAGTGATCCATGTTTCACAAGCAGACAGTAAGGTAGGTAGTACAATGGCTTTGTAAACAAGCATTTTGTTTTCCCTGCGAATGTCCCAGACCTCAAACACTCTGCACTTCAGTCGGGAGAAAGCACGACAGTGATGACCCTAAGCACACTCCCCAGCTTCTGCCATTCTGGGAAAGACCACATCAGGTTGCGGATGTATAACATAGCAATCATGGCTGGTATTCAGTGGTAGCCTTGAATTTGTCTATTCCTCTTTCAAAGGCATCCAAGATGGTGGCTGTCGCTGCTTTTTGTGGGAGCAGAGTCCCCAGTAGAATTCTGCACTGTGTGGGAAAGTCCTCTGTCCCAAATCTTCCAATGTTTAGCTTTATTCAACGGCTCCCAGTTCCAGCGTTATAAGAGATTTTTTCCTCTCTATCCACTTTCTCAATTGCCATGCCTTATTCGATACATCTCAGTCATATCCCTTCTCTTCCACCTTTTATGGTAGCTAAAGGTAAAGGGACCCCTGACTGTTAAGTCCAGTTGCGAACGACTCTGGGGTTTCGGCGCTCATCTTGCTTTACTGGCCAAGGGAGCCGGCGTTTGTCCGCAGACAGTTTTTCTGGGTTATGTGGCCATCATGACTAAGCCACTTCTGGCGAAACCAGAGCAGCACATGGAAACCTTGTTTACCTTCCCGCCGGAGTGGTACCTATTTATCTCCTTGCACTTTGACATGCTTTCGAACTGCTAGGTTGGCAGGAGCCGGGACTGAGCAACAGGAGCTCACCCCATCACGGGGATTCGAACCGCCGACCTTCTGATCGGCAAGCCCTAGGCTCTGTGGTTTAGACCACAGCGCCACCCACGTCTCTTATCATAGCTAAAAAGGTCCAAATGTCAGGTGTCATTGGAGAGGAGTTGCTCCATCTCCCCTTGAGGAACACCTGAAGGCAGTTTCAGAACGACTGCTCAACCCTTCCTGCATGTCGGTTCTTTGTTGCATCTCACCCGAGAGGCATTTGAACACTCACACTTTACTCCTCTCATCCAAACTGCACCAACCCAGCCAGTGCCTTTTAGCTGAAGCAAGTGTCCCTCTCCCAGATCAATTGTCCACCTGCAGTACTTAGCGGAGACACCAAGCAGTGTCCCTCAGGGTCAAGAAACTATTCGATGCTGTCCCACTTGTCCAATGGCAGGAAGGATATCGCCTCCCCTACCAGGCTCAAAAAGGTGCTCCTTGTTATTGACAGCACAGCTGCCAGAAGCTCAGCTTGATGCATGGGATCCCACAGGTGCTTGACCTTGACGAGCTGCACAGACTTCTTGCACATCCGAGTGGCCCATCTCCTGCTAGGATGCTCTGACTCGGCTATTTTGTTCACCATCGACACAGCTGCTTTGAAGGGGTAAATCTCAATTCCAGCCATCAGAACAGATCAGGGAGATGCCCCCCCCCCCCGCCCTATTTTCTCATGTGACTCATCTTTTTCCATTTCTACGCAGCCTTTTCGGGAGCCAATTTTACCCACTCTGAAAGCGCCCTCTAATTTCCTACAAGCAATTACTGCAATCTGCATAAGGAAATTAAGCATGCAGATGCAAATTAACATGTGCATTTGCTGTCAGTGTGTGTGTGTGTGTGTGTGTGTGTGTGTGTAGGTCTGCATGCACACACGTGAATCTCTCCAAGTGTTTCTGGTTACAGGATGGGCAGTTTCTGAAATTAAGAGCAGATGCAGGACAAAGTTGCAAGCCTGCAGGAAACCAGACATTTTAAATATATATACAACAAGACATTTCCTCATTTTATTAAAATGTTTTGCTAACAGAGTCTCCATATAAAAAGATAGCTGTTTATCTTTAAATTGTAGATATTGGGGTGTGTGCTAAGAGGCAGTGGTGTTGCGTGGGTTGTCAGCACCCGGGGCAAGGCAAGTAATTTGCGCCCCCTAACCCAGGGCAAGGCAAGTAATTTGCGCCCCCCACTGCACTGTCCCTCCCCCAGATAGTCCCTCGCTCTCTCTCCGCACCGCACCGCATGCCTGGAACCGCCCACCCTCCACAGTATGCGGCGACCCAGCGGCTCGGATCGGATTCACACAGCCAGCACTGCAGTGAGAGAGAGTGAGTGAGCCAGGTAGGGGCAGAGAGCTGCGAGTGCGAGCGCCCCCCCCCCAGATGTTGCACCCGGTGCGGCCGGCCCCCCCTGCACCCCCCAAGCTATGCCACTGCTAAGAGGCAGAGAGCCCCTTTCTCTCCAGCACAGCTAGTGAGTAGTATAAAGAGATAAGTGCCGAACATTTTTGCTTTTAGCTGTATTCTGCATTACTAATTTTCCTTGGCACGTCTGCCGGTTCATTGTCAAACCTTGTGACAGTGTCATCAAAGCCTCTGAAGACATGTGATGACTTCTGAAAACTTCCACCTGTGCTCTAGAAGTTGAAAATCAGCCCTCAAATCTTCTGCAGATATGGAAGGGACTGGAGGTGTGGGGATTAATAGGCTGTCTGAATCATCGCAATCCATTACAAGGAACTGGTAGCAGGTAAGTCGAAAGACCTCCGTCTGAGACCTAGAAGTCTAGGCTTGGTGGACCCATGGTCTGTCTCACTCTGTAGGTGGTTTTCTGCTGATGTCGTGGTTGCATTAACTGTGGAGTGGAGTTAAATTGAGCTTTCTGAAACTGACAAAGAAATTAAGAGGAAGAGACGACAACCAATTAAAGGAAGATTGGAAGGACTTTATTGCATATATACAGAAGCAATGTACACAGGTCAATACATTAGCAGGGTTCTGAGACTACTTGTAATTTAATTATGAATGGACAATAAGTAACTGAAATGATTTATAACTTTACATTTCACATGTGATGTGATGAAAAACAATGGAACCAATGAAGGGAAATGGGGGAAGTCAAATTATTTTGTTTTGATTTGATTTTATAAGGTTATTCAATCATTTTTGTTATTGTTGGAAAATTAATAAAATGTTATAAAAAATAAAATAAAAAATAAACCGAACTTTCTGCACATCATTCCTCTATATTAGTGTGGCGATGCTTCCTCAATGTTACTGCCATCTGGAGGGGCACTGTCACACTTGCAAACAGTGGGCCAAAAAAACCCACAAATTGTTTGTGGTATGAAATGTTACAGAATACAGTCGTACCTCGGTTTTCAAACAGCTTAGTTCTCGAATGTTTTGGCTCCTGAACACCGCAAACCCTGAAATGAGAGTTCCAGTTTGCAAACTATTTTTGAAAGCCGAACGTCTGACGGGGCTTCCACAGCTTCCGATTGGCCGCAGGAGTTTCCTGCAGCCAATCAGAAGCCACGCTTTGGTTTCCGAATGTTTTGGAAGTCGAACGGACTTCTGGAACGGATTCCGTTCGACTTCTGAGATACGACTGTATCTGCAGGGAATTCCAGGGCATGCACTGGTTAAAAACAAAGCAGTAAGCCCACTCCTAAACTTTTTCAGGCACAAGCAGTATTGAAAGTGGGATCACTTAGAACCATCCTAGTACTATCATGAGCATAAATAACCAGGGATGCACAACGAAAAGGACATTTGAATGGCCCCTTTTTATCCTCCAGCAACTCATCTTGGGTCTTTAGGGTTGATGGCTACACAATGTTCCTCCTTGGTTTTTCCTGATCTGGCAAAGCTCTGCTTCAACCTCTCTTCCTTCTCCAGTCTGGCTTTCTGTGGACAAGGTTCTTCAGCAATGACCTCAACCCATTTGACTTAGGGGCTGGATTGTCCTTACAACGCAACCATTCTGCTTTCAGCTGCTTCACCATCAGTTGGGGTGATCTCCTCAAACTAGCAACTGATCAAGACACACTACAATCCTCCAGCCTGATCCTGGCAACACTACTCACAACCCTCTTGCCACCTAAATAAAGAAGATGAATATAACCTGACTGCAGATAAGGAAAAGGAGAAAGTTGCATGAGCACTGGTGGTGCTTCTCAAATAAGTGTAAAGGTAAAGGGACCCCTGACCATTGGGTCCAGTCGCGGATGACTCTGGGGTTGCGGCGCTCATCTCGCTTTGTTGGCCGAGGGAGCCGGCGTACAGCTTCCAGGTCATGTGGCCAGCATGACTAAGCCACTTCTGGCGAATCAGAGCAGCGCGCAGAAACTCCGTTTATCTTCCCGCTGGAGTGGTACCTATTTATCTATTTACACTTTGACATGCTTTTGAACTGCTAGGTTGGCAGGAGCAGAGACTGAGCAATGGGAGCTCACCCCGTCGTGCGGATTCGAACCACCGACCTTCTGATCAGCAAGCCCTAGGCTCTGTGGTTTAACCCACAGCGCCGCACACTCACAAATATGTAGTGCAAACAGTGTTTACATACGTATTTCATTGATAATGCGTGTAAAGAGCCGCCAGGGCTCAGGGCTCCCCAGCGTGGAGATGGCAACCTTATTGGCTTCCCTGGAAAGAGCCATGAGTCTGGATATAAAGCAACAGAAAAGAGCATGTCTGTGTAATAGGAGAGAAAGGCCTTTTTACTGATGGTCCCTGATTAAGAAAAGTTCTCCGCAGTGAGGCCCATCCAGGTGTGATTTTCTCACCTGGTCAAACATGTGTTGTTGTTGTGTTAAAAAACTCCTAGTTTTTTCACAGTTTGATTTCGTCTCATCCATCTCCGCTGACAGTTTTGGGATGCTCTTTCAGAGGACGGCGCTTGCACATTTTCAACCGCTTTCCATTGTTTCAGTTGTACTTTTGATTCTTTTTGAGCTGTCTTGGAACGTGCTTGAAAGGTGGGGCACAAATCTCTGTAATGCACAAAGAGGAGACAGATGGGAGGGTGTTGCATGGTTCAGAGGGACGGTGCTGTCGGGCCCTGGTGCGTAGAGGCTATGAGGTTGCTGGGTGAGAATAATAATGGGAGAGCTGGCCCATTGATCCGTGATGGGGCAATCTCAAATCTAGAGCAACCTCCACCTGTATTGCATTTTCGCCTAAAGAACTTTGGACAATCTGCTATTCATTTTGCAATGAATTCATCGTAACAGCATTCAAAGAGATTTAATCAAATGAATGGCCAGATTTTTCATGTGTGTGTGTGTGTGTTACTGTTGATACAAGAAAACTCAAGAAAGTGGAAGAAATGCACACCAAGTTTGCAAGGACAATACAATATGCAGCTATATTGACGTTTTGCAGCACTCTGGATGTGGAGAGAACTTGTCTTTCTCTACCTTCATGTTTTTCCTCTGTTTACATGTCAAGGACTTCCCCGCTCTTTTCAAAAAGAACAACAACATTGTGCAGATCAGGGAACAGATGTTTTCGCAGCTCTGTATTTGCTCCAACTATTTACTGAACTGTCAGGGTACAGAGGGGGGGGGAGGAGTCCGCCACCATCTCAACACATCAGAGTTCTCTTACTCTGCGGTGTAAACGCGATGCGCTGCTGTGGCACAAGATGCTCCTGAAACGGTCCGTCTTTTGCGATGTCAAACCCTGCCAAACCACCAGCCACCAGAAGCGGCTTCAAAACAGGTTGCCCCGAAAGATGCAATGCCTCAGCACCAGTTAAAAGCAGGGCGACTTTCTTTTCTTTGCAAAAAGAAGAACAGCAGCAATTTTGCGAGTAAGCAGAGCAAACTTATTCCAGTGTCCGTCTCAGACTAGAAGCTCACAGGAGGCGCTTACTACTTTGCTCCCTTCATTTAAATAATTAGGGGCCCACCGGCAGACAGGAACCCCCCAGGTTGCTAAAAGACACGTATGGGAATAACATGTTTAACTAGACGGCGCGGCAGTTCCTTGTAAACCAGATGCTATAAAAACCTTTCCAAAGGAGTTATTTCCTTACAGCCTTGCAAGACGGGGCTTCCCTTTTATGCATGGCAATAACACTTTAATCTTGAGCAGTGCAGCCTCGATTACCCTTTTAACCTGCCTCCCACAACGCAATTATTAATAAATGATTTACCTTTCATTAGCCTATTGAAGACTTCCAGTGGCCAGCATTGTTGCATTTGGAGCTGCAAAGCTGATCTTCAGAAAAGCTGGGTTCCATTTCTCCAGCTGCAGGAAGAAATCTACCTTCCACACAGGGCGGTTGGGAAGACAGCATATTAAAGAACTCTAGCCATATTTATGTCCCTACTTTTTTTTTTTTAGTACAGACATCACCTTGCCAACAAAGGTCCGTATAGTAAAAGCTATGGTTTTCCCAGTAGTGATGTATGGAAGTGAGATCTGGACCATAAAGAAGGCTGATCGCCGAAGGATTGATGCTTTTGAACTGTGGTGCTGGAGGAGACTCTTGAGAGTCCCATGGACTGCAAGAAGATCCAACCTCTCCATTCTGAAGGAAATCAGCCCTGAGTGCTCACTGGAAGGACAGATCCTCAAGCTGAGGCTCCAATACTTTGGCTACTTCATGAGAAGAGAAGACTCCCTGGAAAAGACCCGGATGTTGGGAAAGATGGAGGGCATAAGGAGAAGGAGATGATAGAGGACAAGATGGTTGGACAGTGTTCTCAAAGCTACCAGCATGAGTTTGATCAAACTGCGGGAGGCAGTGGAAGACAGGAGTGCCTGGCGTGCTCTGGTCCATGGGGTCACGAAGAGTCGGACACGACTAAACGACTAAACAACAACAAAGCCATATTTATTACCTTTGCAACTCACACTTTCCTCAAGAAAAGCAAGTGGGTGTGCATGGGAGTTCCCACTTCATCCTCACAACGATCTTATTGTTGCAGGAATTTATGTATAGGTTGAGGGGGGGTTGCCCCTCCACAGCAGATATCATGCACAAGCAGCCCACTACCAAAACCAGCACAATCACTTTTGTGATTTGTCCCCACAAAACACTTGGTCACAGTTTCTTCCTATCTATTCAAAGGGTCTCTGCTGCACGATACCAAATGTAAAAATTCACTGATAAATGTATCTATGTACTGGCTCACTGGAAAACTTCAGAAATTCATATAGACATGTGAGCTCAGCTACTCAGCAGCTCCTCTGCCTGAGTGGTAATTCCTGGCATCCTGATACCTGAGTGCCAGACTGGTAGCCATTCCAGAAATAACAAACCCAGATGAAGGCAAAAGGGTGTGATTAACTTGGCTGGGAAACAGAGAAATGTAAATATCTCTTTTGTTACACTTGGTGGGTGTTTGGTGGAGGGCAAGGAGGACCATGGGGCAGGGTCCAGGATGCTCAGATTACTGCCACCAGACCTCCCCTTTCATGATGTAACTTTGATGTAGTTTGGAGGGGTGTAACATGGGAATTAGCAGCTAATAAAAGTTTGGGTGCTCTTTTGTTTGGGGCTTCCATCTTGTTCCACCTTGAGGCAGGTGGGAGTCCTGTTGCAACAGTCTTCAATAAAGACCAAGCCTACTGGCTGCTGTTTTGCTCTGGTATTCCTGGCTGGTGTCCTTGTTTTTTGTCCAAGGGAGCCCTCAGATTTCTCCGTTAACACTATGAAGTTGGCAAGGCTCTGAGACATGATTAACAGATCACACAGAGAGCTTTATAGGTGTGGGGAGATTTGAACCCAAATCTTCCCATTTCCTCAGGACACTCTGCTTCCATTTCTGCACCTCTTGAGCATATATACCAGGTGGCAACCCTGACTTGTCACACACAATACCCAAAACAACTCTGTTGACCTCCTTCTCCATTGTACTCCAGAACAACAAGATGACAGTATCAACAACGACAAAGAAAGTCCACAACTATCCTTCTAGCCTGGACAAGATGTGTCCTTTAAGCTCAGGAGCCTTATGGCTTTATTATAACCCCGCACCACCAAGACTATTATTATTCATGAAGGAAATTTCGCCCCACATGGTCTGTGGAAACAGCCACTCACAGAGCTGTTTATGAAAGACAACAAAACAATAAAAACAAAAACACAACCAGCCTGGAATTGTATGGCTCGGCCAAAGGAAAGGGCTTTTTTTGTGTTTTGTTTTGTTTCCTTTTTTTGCACAGAGGGATTAATTTGATGTATTAGAAAGAAAGAAGTTGAACAAACGAGAGTTTTGTTGCTGGTGGTAGTAGTTTAATGACTTCCCCCTTTCGGTGCTCTTTGATAGCTTTCTCATAGCTTTCTTCCTGGGCCCATTTCTGTGACACGGTAGCTTTGGCCCGGTGCCAGCCTGACAATCAATACCTCTCGAGCCGCTTCTCCTCTGCCAGAGATTATTTCTCGGGCTTCTTTGTTTTATGGGTGGGTTGGTGGGTGAGCCAGGGCAGGGAAAGGGGGGCGATTTCTAAACCGAAACAGGATGTCCTGCTGCTGTCTCAGACTCTGAAAGGCTCCGTTTCATCGCTTGCCCTGGCGACGCAAGATGGCTTAAGTTAATCCAGGAGGACTTAGGCGGCTGCAGGATTTTTCTCGGGCTCTTGCTTTACGATTTGGAAAGCTCAGAGGGATGCCGCCTGAGCAGGCAGGACAGAGGAGCGGATTCGTATAAAGGACTAGGAAGCCAGAGGGGAAAGGATCATGTTTTAACATGCTGTTTGCTTGGCACTAAAAATCAGCTCTGGGTTTCCCTTGCAAATAATAGACCCCTCAGCCACCTCCATCTTCACAAACACTGAAACCAACAACAACAACAACAACAACAACAACAAAATTTATTTATACCCCAGAGCCAGGCTCAGAGCAGCTAACACCAGTAAAATTATAATAAAAACATAATAGGGGAGGGGGAAAAACAATTTAAAATACAGGTTAAAAATACAATTGAAAATGCAGCCTCATTTTAATAATAGCCCATAGATCAAAACCATAAGGGGAGGGAAACATAAGGGTCAGACGGAGTCCAAACCAAAGGCCAGGCGGAACAGCTCTGTCTTGCAGGCCCTGTGGAAAGATGTCAAGTCCCGCAGGGCCCCTAGTCTCTTGTGACAGAGCATTCCACCAAGTCGGGGCCAGTACTAAAAAGGCCCTGGCCCTACTTGAGACCAATCTAACCACCTTGCGACTTGGGACCTCCAAAATGTTGTCATTTGCGGACCTTAAGTTCCTCTGCGGGGCATATCAGGAGAGGCGGTCCTGTAGCTACGTAGGTCCTAATATATCTGTTCTGAGAGTGCTAGAAGTCGCAACATACATGCATGTTTGATCACTGTTGGGCTGCTCTATCCTGGCTCACCACAGTCTTAAAAATAACAGGGTTTGGAGAGCGCTCCACTGTAACACATCAATCCTGCAGGAATCCCTTTGCACATTGTCAACAGTCACAACCATCAACTACAGAGGTACCGGGCTATAAATGCAAAACTCAAAAATCACAAAAGCTCAGGCAAGTGGCCCGCAAACACACACACACAGCAGAGCGTGGGTTGTTATGATGCCCCATATTCTTTGTTTTGGAAAGACTTATCTAGGCCCATTGCAACATTGTTTTGCACAACTTGACACACACACAATTTCATGATACACACAAATGCACACTGGTTAAAAACTTGTGAGTGTAGGGTCACTGCCACACCACACATTTAAAAGCACATGGCTTTCCACCAAAGAATCGTGGGGAATGCAGTTTATTCCTCAAAGAGCTACAATTCTTAGCACACTATTTCTGATGCAAAATGCCTTAGATGCACACAGGTGTCACTGAACCCAAGACTCCTGGCTAGATCAGACCAAAGTCCTGCATCTTGCACCCCATAGGGCTCAGCTCAGTGAGAACCAGCAAATGTCTGCAGCTTCAATCTCTGTGTTAATTTATTTTGTCTCTCCTCCCCATACAGACAGTAGCTGGGAGCAGGCACTTACTGTACCATCACAAGCAGAATAATTCAACTTCATGGCATACAAAAGCAGGGGATGCTTGAGAAATTGGATCTTTGTGATTTTGTATATGCAATAGCCTGACCTACATGCCTCAGGCTGGGCGGATCAGAACTTAGGTATCTACTGGATTTCAAAGTTCTCTGAATGCTACGACACACTCCAGCTGTTTGAATGTATCAAAAGATGCATTTAAATACCGTATTTTTTTGCTCTATAAGACTCACTTTTTCCCTCCTAAAAAGTAAGGGGAAATGTGTGTGCGTCTTATGGAGCGAATGCAGGCTGCGCAGCTATCCCAGAAGCCAGAAGAGGAAGAGGGATCGCTGCTTTCGCTGCACAGCGATCCCTCTTGCTGTTCTGGCTTCTGAGATTCAGATCCCCCCCCCTTATTTTCCTCCTCCAAAAACTAGGTGCGTCTTGTGGTCTGGTGCGTCTTATAGAGCGAAAAATACGGTATGTACTTCACATAGCAGGTTTTGCCACATGTGTAAATACATTAAAGTAGCATTTTGAGATGTATTAGACAAAACACTATAGATATATTGCCAATTAATACAGAAAGCAAAGGGAACAGATTTAATAAAATCAATCAATCATGGAATGTAGCACAGACCAAAAATAGATTTGCCCATCCCTAATAGGGAAAGTCACTTGTTCAAGAAATGATCTTGCTATGGCAAAAACAAACACACTTTGTGAGATATGGTCACCAGCCCTGCAGGCTATTTTAAAATGTCACGGGCAGATTAATACAAATCAGAGCAATTTGCTCACTTCACTTGTCAGTTAATTGAGACAAACTTGGTTACAGATTAGCATCTTGATTAAAGATAACTGGCTATAATACAGGTTTGGCAGGCAGATCACAGCACCTTTGCCCAACAGCTTAATACGTGGTACCTGGAATTGTCAAGACGGTTAAAAATAATACAGAACTGGTCAACTCTGCAGCTTTGGAACTATGAAAGCGCTGAAATGTTTCTGTTTCCTGCACATGCCTGTTTCCATTGTGGCGAAGCACCTGCTTTGCAGTCAGAATGAACTACAGCATCTCCAATTTAAAATATTTTCCCTCCATTTAAAACATATGGGTAGGGTACGTCTTGTCATAGATCTCTTTCCCTTGCCCTGATCTAAAAGAAAAAAGTGGCCATGGAAATTGGGATGGATTCAACATGAGTTGACTCTACTAACTCAACACAGAATTGTGTTGTAAAGTTGGAAGGGACCCACAGGGGTCATTTAGTCCAACGCCCTGCAATACAGGATTCTCAGCTAAAGCATCCATGGCAGATGGCCATCCAACCTCTGCTCAGAAACTACCAAGGAAGGAGAGTCCAGCACCTTTCGTGAGAGTCTCTTCCACTGTTGAGCGGTTTTTACCACCAGAAAGTTCTTCCTGATCTTTAGTTGGAATCTCCTTTCTTGTAACTTGAAGCCGTTGGTTTGAATCCTATCCTCCAGAGCAGGAGAAAACAAGCTTGCTCCACCCTCCATGTGACAGCCCTTTAAGTATTTGAAGATGGCCATCATTTCTCCTCTCAGTCTTTTCTTTACCAGATTAAATAAAGGTAAAGGACCCCTGACAGTTAAGTCGAGTCATGACCGACTCAGGGGTTGCAGCGCTAATCTTGCTTTACTGGCCGAGGGAGCCAGCGTACAGCTTCCGGGACATGTGACCAGAGCAGCACACGGAAACGCCGTTTACCTTCCCGCCGGAGTGGTACCTATTAATCTGCTTGCACTTTGACGTGCTTTCGAACTGCTAGGTTGGCAGGAGCTGGGACTGAGCAACGGGAGCTCACCCCGTCGCGGAGATTTGAACCGCCGACCTTCTGATCGGCAAGTCCTAGGCTCTGTGGTTTAACCCACAGCGCCACCCACGTCCCCCCACCAACCAGTATCAGATGTCAAATAGCAGTGGTGGTAGTGGAGAACAGGATCAGCATACTCTTTGCATTCAGAAACAAGGTGCCTCTTTGTGGAGACTTAGACCAGGAGTTTGTTTTCACTGATGGAGCTAAGTGCATAGTTCTGTTGCTCGAAAACCCATTCCTGATTTTCTCCCCAAGCCATTCTGATCTCTTAATTTAGTACCTGATGGTGGGCTTTCCTAGGGCATCTGGTTGGCTACAGTGGGCCATAGGATACTAGAATAGATAGACCTTTTGTCTGATCCACAAGAGCTCATCACATGATCTTCCTAGCCATGGATGATCATGACTATTTCCTAGTGAAATGGACCCCAAATGTTTTTGTCCATGGACCACTTGAAAATTGCCGGGGCCCTTGATGAACCACTTAATGGTTTGTTTGTTTTTGGCCTGTTGTAGCAATTGCAGTGCATTGTACTAGTGGTTGTGTGGCTTCTAACTGTATTTTATTGGTTTCTTTATTTCTTACTTGGCATTTTATTGTTCCGTAGAGTTCATGTGGCATGTGTTCTTCAGAAACACACCATGGACCACCTGGGTGAAGCTCACAGACCACTGGTGGTCCACAAACCACAAACAGACAGGAACCCTGTCTCCTGCCATTAAACAATTTCAGACTTGATCTATGGTCTTAGAAGAACCCATTTTTCTCTCATGTACAGTGCAGATTTGTCCTTGAACAAAGTGTTCTCCCTGTGCTGAGTAAAAAAAAACCCACCCCAATTTGTTCCCAAGAAAGGGGTACAATCAAAACCAAGAAATAAATATTTTATGTGTTAGCACTGTCGACTGAGAAGCCAAAAAGCCCCCGATATATTTCTAGAATATTCAGTCCGCATGAAACACCAGAATGGGAACTCCAGACTTTACACAAGGGATTAAAAATACTGATTCAACAACTTTGGTAACTATCCTCTAGCGGTTGCCTAAATCAGAGGCAGATGAAAAGCCAAAATTAAATGCATTTTCTCCCCGTTAATCAGATAAGATGCCTTTGATCTTTGAAACACGTGTCGAGACAACAGTTAATAGATTTCAGCAGATTACACAATTACATTCCAAGATTACCACTGTCTCCAAGCAGTGCCCAAGGATGTATTCAACTGCCATGGAGTTATGGGCGGGGGGGGGGGGGAGGGAATAAAGGCTTTCTGGGGACTTAAGTGGAAATGCTGTTGTATCCCAAAGGCTGCATCTAATATAAGAAGGAAATGAGCTCTGCTGTCCCAAAGCTGAATGCAAATGGTATTATTTCTGTCTCCCGCTGAATTTCTATTGGGCTTTTGAAAACCAGTGCCTTGACCACAACTATGCTGTTTAGGTTACCTGTGCTAATTTGCATCACATGTTTTGCAATCTGTTGTCTTCTGCTCTGAACGCAACAGGTTGCAAAACTGCGGCACTGGTACAGTGCCAGATTTGCATATAAGCTAAACAAGCTCTAGCTTAGGGCCCCACTCTCTTGGGGGCCCAAAAAAATTTAAAGGGAAAAAATGCCTAGATAAACAAATAAAATAAAACCTATATACAGCAACAGTGGTTTGTGTTGTGTAGGCTCCTAGGATGTAAGTCATGGGCCCTGCCTGCTAGCCTGCTCCCTAAAATATCACTGGTTTGCTCATTTCTATATATAGGGTGCCTACATTCTGCATGGACTGGTTGCATGGCAACATGCGCAAATGGCTTTAGATACCTATGAGGTCCATAAATTACCAGATAGCAAATATACAACACAAAAAATTAAAAGACGCCTGCTTCTTGGGAGAAAAGCAATGACAAACCTAGACAGCATCTTAAAAAGCAGAGACATCACCTTGCCGACAAAGGTCTGCATAGTTCAAGCTATGGTTTTCCCAGTAGTTATGTATGGAAGTGAGAGCTGGACCATAAGGAAGGCTGATCGCCAAAGAATTGATGCTTTTGAATTATGGTGCTGGAGGAGACTCTTGAGAGTCCCATGGACTGCAAGAAGACCAAACCTATCCATTTTGAAGGAAATCAGCCCTGAGTGCTCACTGGAAGGACATATCCTGAAGCTGAGGCTCCAATACTTTGGCCACATGAGAAGAGAAGACTCCCTGGAAAAGACCCTGATGCTGGGAAAGATGGAGGCCACAAGGAGAAGGGGACGATAGAGGACGAGATGGTTGGACAGTGTTCTCAAAGCTACCAGCATGAGTTTGACCAAACTGCGGGAGGCAGTGGAAGACAGGAGTGCCTGGCGTGCTCTAGTCCATGGGGTTACGAAGAGTCGGACATGACTAAACAACAACAACATTGATAGTTCATGTGCAAACCAGGATAATGTATGAACTATGACCTCCACTAAGGTGGCCCTTTCCCCAGGTTGCTGTAATCATGTGAGTCTCAGAGGCTGGCTGGATAGCCCCTGTCTAGTACCTAAATCAGTACAGGCACTGGCAGCATGAAACAGACTATTTCATTTTATATTTTAATATCACGTCTTCACCATAAAGTGTCATTTCCAGATACAAAGCACAGACATGCTCAAAAACATCCTCAAAAGATTGCAGCTTTCTCTTAGAAAAAGCACTGATCATAAAAAGGCAGCTACAGTCTCAACTATGTGTGCCAAGACCTAAATTTAAGCTTAGTTATGAGGAAGGAAGAAAAGGTCAAGTGATTTTATGTTCTCTACTTCCCGAGATCTTCAGGGATGTTTTTTCTTTCTTTCTTTCAAAGTCCATGTCTTTTTAACTGTGAAGATATGGTGAACAATTAGACTGCTGCATTCGTGTTTCTCATGCATATAATGAGGCACAAGGTCAAATACTCAGCGCTGCCTCTGTCCTAGGAAAATAAGACGAATTCTTCCCAGTGCAAATTTATTATAAAATGATTTTCTGCTCTGCTTCTTGATTTTCTGCTCTTGCCCCTTTTAGTGTTCTAGCGATTGACTTCTCACCCTTTCTTAACTACCAATTTGCTAGATTGGATTCATTATTCTTTGATTCCAATAAAGAGCTCTGTTTCCTCCTTGATAGAGAATGAAATTCCTACAGCAGGCTTTCCGCCGCAGCTGGGTGGAAATTTCAAATGCCCAATCCTTTGATTCTGAATTTTTCATTCCCGTTAGCTAACTAGTTCTGCCGCTTTGAACTCACAATGCAAATTCCATCGTTAAGCTGATAGTGACGAGCTCCAGATGGTCTGTGTACCGTAATGTATGCTGAGATAAACATTTTTCGTATAATTAGTAACTCGCATTAGTTTTAAGAGAGAGGAAATTAATTTAGTTATAAATGGATATCGCCGCAGCTCTTTGGCTCCTCTCGTCACATTTTTTTAGGAATACAGTCATTTCTCTCACACAAACTTCGATTAGCTGCCTACTTAAGCATTAATTACTGTTTATACACTGATGTAAATGGGCAGTAAAGTAGTTTTTAGTTATGCAAATAGTGGAATGAAGTCTGTTCTTATCCAGGAAGTCTTGGGCAGCGTTTCCTAAGCTTCTGACAGTGTGGAATACTATTGCTCCAAATTTAAAATGGATGTAGTCTTTATTCTTGCACCTGAGAGGACCTCTTGTTTTGAAAACATAAGTTTTTGAAAGGAGAGCCCATCTCTACAGCTCTTGGTTATTTCATCTTATTGCCACACATGGGCAACCTGTTGACTAATGTCTATGCAGTTCACTGGCTCCCTCCTCCTGGCTGGTCAATGATTAGTGGTGAGAGCAGCTGACAAGTCCTCCAATCAGAGGTAAAAGGTAAAAGGTAAAGGACCCCTGGATGGTTAAGTCCAGTCAAAGGTGACTGTGGGGTTGTGGTGCTCATCTTGCTTTTCAGGCCGCTGCAGGGGTACCTATTTATCTACTTGCACAGGCGTGCTTTTGAACTGCTAGGTTGGCAGGAGCTGGGACAGAGCAACGGGAGCTCACTCCATCGTAGAGATTCGAACCACTGACCTTCTGATCAGCAAACCCAAAAGGCTCAGTGGTTTAGACCATAGCGACACCTGCGTCCCCAGCTCCAATCAGAATGCTTCTTAGTTTTTTCTAGGCCTTATCCATGGGATGGTGGAAGTCAGGAATTGTGTAATGGGATTACCACACCCTCCCACATTTATCCAATGAAATTTGGGGTGTCCTATTCAATAATAATAATAATAATAATTTTATTATCTATGTGCCACTCATGTGAATGGGTTGCCCCAGCCACTCTATGCGATTTCCAACATTTATAAAAACTTAATAAAACATTAAACATAGAAAACTCACTTCCCTATCCAGGGCTGCCTTCAGATGTCTTCTAAAGATTGTATTGTTACTTTTCTCTTTGACTTGGGGGTGGCATAACTCCATCCCCTCCAACATTTCTCCAGTGAAAAGAGAGATGTCCTAAGGAAAAGCAGAACATTCCAGGCAGTGGCGTAGCGTGGGGGTGCAGGGGGCCCCGGCCGCACCGGGCGCAACCTCTGGGGGCGCGCTCGCACTCGCAGCTCTCTGCCCCTACCTGGCTCACTCACTCTGTCTCACTGCAGTGCTGGCTGTGCGAATCCTATCCGAGCCGCCGGGTCGCTGCCCACTGTGGAGGGGAGGGTGCCAGGCGTGCGGTGCGGTGCGGAGACAGAGCGAGGGACTATCTGGGGGAGGGACAGTGCAGCGGGGGGGGGGGGCGCAAATTACTTGCCTTGCCCCGGGTGCTGACAACCCACGCTACGCCACTGATTCCAGGATCAAATCAGAAACTGGGATGGCTTCTGTAAATCCAGCACTGTCCCTGGAAAACAGGGACACTTGGAGGGTCTGGATAATGGGACCCTATTAGAAGGAAGCAGCCCCAGAGGACAGATTCAACAAGCCAACTCCTTTGAGAATGCATTTATTAGCTACATCTTTGTATGTGGGGCAATGGAATAATCCGATACTTTTTGCTGTAAAAATTAGCTAGGAATGATAGGCATTCCTTGGGCCAATGGGTCAGCCTTCTCTTTGGGTGGGCGAGTCCCCATAGAATCTTCCATTGTTCTGTTTATTTGCTCCTCGTGGCATCCTCGCAGTTTTGTGGCGGCACACTCTCACCTACCACCGCTCTAGGATTTCTTTCAGAAGCCTTCAGTCATCTGAAAAGTATTAATGGAACATTAATCTCAGTCACATCGCAGGGTGGCTCCATTCCTCCAGCAGAACCACCCAGCAAGCCTTAACAATAGCACATCGTAATGACTTCAAACCAATGCAGATGTGATTAGAAACAGTTTCGACACACACACACTTGCAGGACAACATCTGGTCGATATTCTGTATCTGTCAATTCCTCAATGCCCTGACCATCTAATGTGGGTTGACAGCATCCATATCACTATTGTGCTTGTATAGAATCTAACACACTGCTGGCACACTATTTATTTTTGATGATGGAGATGATGATGATGATGATGATTGATTGATTAAATAAATAAATAAATAAATAAATAAATAAATAAATATGCCACCTTTCATACAAAGATTACAGGGCAGTTGACAACATTAAAACACAAAATGCATAATACAGTCATGCCTCGGAAGTCGGACGGAATCCGTTCCCGAAGTCCGTTCGACTTCCAAAAAGTTCAGAAACCAAGGCGTGGCTTCTGATTGGCTGAAGGAAGCCACTGCAGCCAATTGGATGCCACGGAAGCCCTGTTGGACATTCGGCTTCCAAAAATAGATCACAAACAGAATGGTCACTTCTGGGTTTGCGGCATTTGGGAGCCAAAACTTTCAAGAACTAAGCTGTCCGAAAACCAAAGTACGACTGTATAATAATCAAAAAAGCGGTATCTGCCCCTGGTGCCGCAGAAGCTGGATCTCTCAGATTTGGGCCACTTTGGCCATAATGATGCCAGATCAATTCTTTTATTTGTGTTTATTATGTCAACCCCCCTCACTCCCTCTCCTCCTGTGTACCAACTTTGGTGGAAGTCTGCCTTATACAGAGTCAGACCCATTGGTCCATCTAACTCGCTACTTTCTAAACCAGCCAACAGCAGCTTTTCGGGGTTTCAGACATGAGGTCTCTCTCAGCCTCTTGTGGAGATTCCAGGGATCCAATCTAGAATCATTTGCATGCAGGGCAGATGCTCTCCTACAGAGCTCTAGACTCTTCCTGAAATGTAGATCTGCTGTGCTTCAGTTCTCGTTGTTTAAACTAGAAAACCTGTTACATCCAGAATAGGGAGCTCTGGATAAATGCCGGGTCGCTAAAGAGGTAAAGGGACCCCTGATCATTAGGTCCGGTCGTGGCCGACTCTGGGCTTGCGGCGCTCATCTCGCTTTATTGGCCGAGGGAGCCTGCGTACAGCTTCCAGGTCATGTGGCCAGCATGACTAAGCCGCTTCTGGCGAACCAGAGCAGCGCACGGAAACGCCGTTTACCTTCCCGCCGGAGCAGTACCTATTTATCTACTTGCACTTTGTGCTTTTGAACTGCTAGGTTGGCAGGAGCTGGGACCGCGCAACAGGAGCTCACCCCGTCACAGGGATTCGAACCGTCGACCTTCTGATTGGCAAGTCCTAGGCTCTGTGGTTTAACCCACAGCACTACCCGCGTCCCGTCGGGTCGCTAAGCAGGATTTTAAACCATGGTTAGCGAACCAGCATGAAGCCCTAGTCCCCACACCATTTCTAGAGGAAACAGGGAAGTGTGGTTTAAACAGACCAGGATCACACCTCGTGTTACAGTAAGCAGGCAAGGGGAAGAGTGCGATGCTCATTCCAAATGTTGTGGACACCAGGATCATGACCTCCAGGCTGGCCCAATCAGTCTCTAACCTTTACGTTTAGATATTTGAAATTGAAATATAGGTCGGAAGCGCTGTTGGGGGGAGATTATGCCGAAGAGAGTTTGGGTGGCAGGCAGGGATATGGTGAAGCCCCTCTCTCCTACAGATTGACCCCTCCCGGCGTGGCAGAGAAAAGGCAAAGGCTGTGGTTTCAGAACAGGAGTTAAGAGGTGCAACAGGGCAGTCATACACTTATTGGCTACTGTGCTAGAGAAAGCAACTGGGAAGAGGGGAATTCAGGGATACACACATTGTGTCCTTGTTTCTCAATTTGATCCTTTTACATGGTTTTGTAAAAATGCTCTGAAGCTCAACATCAAAAAAACGAAGATCATGGCCACTGGGCCCATCACCTCCTGGCAAATAGAAGGGGAAGAAATGGAGGCAGTGAGAGATTTTACTTTCTTGGGCTCCATGATCACTGCAGATGGTGACAGCAGCCACAAAATTAAAAGACGCCTGCTTCTTGGGAGAAAAGCAATGACAAACCTAGACAGCATCTTAAAAAGCAGAGACATCACCTTGCCAACAAAGGCCCATATAGTTAAAGCTATGGTTTTCCCAGCAGTTATGTATGGAAGTGAGAGCTGGACCATAAAGAAGGCTGATCGCCAAAGAATTGATGCTCTTGAATTATGGTGCTGGAGGAGACTCTTGAAAGTCCCATGGACTGCAAGAAGATCAAACCTCTCCATTCTTAAGGCAATCAGCCCTGAGTGCTCACTGGAAGGACAGATCCTCAAGCTGAGGCTCCAATACTTTGGCCACCTCATGAGAAGAGAAGACTCCCTGGAAAAGCCCCTGATGTTGGGAAAGATGGAGGGCACAAGGAGAAGGGGACGACAAAGGACGAGATGGTTGGACAGTGGTCTCAAAGCTACCAGCATGAGTCTGACCAAACTGCGGGAGGCAGTGGAAGACAGGAGTGCCTGGCGTGCTCTGGTCCATGGGGTCACAAAGAGTCGGACACAACTAAATGACTAAACAACAACATGGTTTTGTATGTTTGGTAGCATTTCATGCATTGTGATTTGCTGTTATTCTTATTTATTATAGATTAGTAATTCTTTATTGCAATAAATGTAAACTGCTTAATTATTATTAGCTGATGTTTAATTTTACTCTTTCCCATTGGATTCGAATGGATTGTTGAATATTGCTTTATTTGATATAAGCTGTTTATTTCAAAGTTATTGTGACTTTTTATATTGGATCAGATTGTGACTATTAATGTTTGGTGTTTTATTGTTATTTTTATATGTGTTGGAAGCTGCCCAGAGTGGCAACCCAGCCAGATGGGTGGGATATAAAGAAATTATTATTATTATTATTATTATTATTATTATTATTATTCCCCACACCACATTTTCAGTGGGTTCAGTTCACCCACATTCAATTGCCTTTGATTCAGTGTCCAGCGTGTTCACCGCCACCAAAAGACTTGGATTTCCTTTGCTTCTTCCCATTTTCTTCATGGGAATGAACTGCAGCCACATTGCCATAAACAAACGTCTTAAAAGAGGAAGCAAAATGGAAGGCTTCATAAGAAACCCAAATATTAATCCTGTTCTTCTTTCTGTTTAAAATGGCACAGCCACCCATGGTTTCTGCACATTGTATTCATATTGTTTTGTAACAGGACACATCTGATTTCTGAGACTGTCCCTGAGGCAGCCACAAATGGCAACACTCAACCATTTCTCTTGCCTCTTCATTGCATTATACATGACAGACCCCGTGTTGAACGGCTGAATCTAATTAATAGAGATCTGAAACACATTTGGGCATGCTTTTTAAGGTTGTGAAGGCTGGAACAGGAGGCCGAGTTGAGGTTTGATTAAATTGTGCACTGTGTAGGGGCAACAGTCAGAAAATTCAGTCCCATTCATTTTTATTTGCATGAAAATAAATAATATAGATCAAAAACATACAACTATATATTAAACTATTTGGACAGGCTAACCAAGGTCTGTCTCTCTCTCTATATATATATATTTGGTATCTCTGTGAAATGTGTGACAGAGAAGAAAAACACTTGGATAAAAAGCTGGAGAGAGATATCCAAGCAGGAGAGAGATATCTGTGGTCTGATGTTTTGCACTCACATGTTCCATACACATTTAGTGCACGTTGAAAGCTCATGACTTCTCCCAAAGAATCCTGGGAACTGTAGTTTGATAAGGATGCTGGGAATTGTAATTCTGTGAGGGCTAACTACAGTTCCCAGGTTCCTTTGGGGGAAGGCTTTAAAGCATTAAATGTGATTTAACACCCACAGCTTACATTTAAAGCACATTCCGTTCAACTGAGTGTTCCTGAACATTAATACCCGATGAGTTTCAATGCAAAGGACCACCATGAATCAGACCAAGAAGTTGCGTTGGCTATTGACCTTTCTAAATTATTTCCCGGCTCTTTCAGATACTAATCTCTTTATCCCAAGTAATAGAAGCTCAGACAATAAAAGATGTCCTCAGACAACACTAAAGAATATTTTAATCTAAATGGTTCCAAACTTATAAACTTCGGGCTACTGATGCTGAAGATATCCCTGCTAAGGAAATAAAATAGTAAAGTTACTCTGGAAGTCTGTTTTTGGAAAAAGGCAAATCCTCACCTGTCTTGTCACAAATAACTTTTTTTAAAAAAAATAAGAGAGTATAAACAAATATAAATATAAGTCAAGGCTCAATTCCAGCCAAAGTCAGTAGGGACTAAATCCTATTCAAAGCAAGATAACTTCTGGTGGGCATCTAAAAGGGTAAAAGAATATTGAGAAATGATCTATAATGAATTGGAAAAAATGTTTAAAAGTACTCCCCCCCTCCCCAAAAAAAACCAGAGTCCTTTCTGTTAGGGATAATTCAGACTGAAATCCCCAGGTGTCAGAAAAGGTTATTTATGTACACAACAACTGCAGCCTGTGTTTTCTTAACCCAAAAATGGAAAATGAAGCGAGGTCCCAACCAAAGAAGAATGGCAACTTAAGTTGACAGAATATGCACAGCTTGCATATAGAATAAGAGAACATGAAGAATGCACGTTTAAAGAAGACTGGAAAACATTCATTGAATATATGGGAATTAATTGTGTACAGCTGAAAAGGCTGGCAGCATTAAGATAAATTCAACAGTGTAAATAAGTTTTGATGGATGCAATAATGGAATACTGAATGGCATAGTTTTTATAAAACATGCAAGGATTTAAGATACAGTGGTACCTTGGGTTACATACACTTCAGGTTACATACGCTTCAGGTTACAGACTCCGCTAACCCAGAAATATTACCTCGGGTTAAGAACTTTGCTTCAGGATGAGAACAGAAATTGTGCTCCGGTGGCACGGCAGCAGCAGGAGGCCCCATTAGCTAAAGTGGTGCTTCAGGTTAAGAACAGTTTCAGGTTAAGAACAGACCTCCAGAACGAATTAAGTTCTTAACCCGAAGTACCACTGTATGTAAAATGAACCATGGAAGGAGCAGAAGGGAAGTCATTGATATTTTAAGGATGTAAAAATGAGTATTTAAAACAGAAAATTTAATAAAAATTATATATAAAAAAACAAAGCAAGAGAACTTGAGTGAGTAGATATTAAATTTTGCTATTGTTCCTGGGACCCAATGATGACTTAATTGAGGCTCAGGAGTGAAAGATGAACACGTTAAAAAGGAGGAAGCAGCTAAAGAAAATCTCCATCTTTTTCATACCACTAGCATCATGATTATGGGACATGGGTGGCGCTGTGGGTAAAACCTCAGTGCCTAGGACTTGCCGATCGCATGGTTCGAATCCCCGCGGCAGGGTGCGCTCCCGTCGCTCGGTCCCAGCGCCTGCCAACCTAGCAGTTCGAAAGCAACCCCAGGTGCAAGTAGATAAATAAGAACCGCTTGCCAGCGGGAAGGTAAACGGCATCCCTTGTGCTGCGCTGGCTCGCCAGATGCAGCTTGTCATGCTGGCCACGTGCCCTGGAAGTGTCTGCGGACAGCGCTGGCTCTCGGCCTATAGAGTGAGATGAGCGCACAACCCTAGAGTCTGTCAAGACTGGCCCGTACGGGCAGGGGTACCTTTACCTTTACCTAGCATCATGATTAAAACACACACACACACCAATCAATCTGCTAGCCTTGTTAGGGATAGACCACATCATTTCTTCTAAATGTCTTCCGTTAGATAGGGAGGACAGTTTTGCCTCCTATTTCTTTGAATGGGAAAAATCTTCACATCTGAAATTAATACCTCAACTTGAGCCTCAGGGTCTTTTATAAGTAGCTCTATGAACTAGATAGAATCATGGTTCAGATAGGTAAGACCCTGGTCTTCATGGTCATTGGATGGTGAAGTGAGTGAAGAAATGCAGCTGAAAATGTGGTCAGCCCCCCATGCTGCGTTTGGGGGCTGCTGCTGCTCATCATTTTCCTGAGTGGGGTCCCGGGCATGTCCCCAAACCCTGCCCCTAAAGCCCCAATGGATACACTCTTATGCTTTTGTATACCTGCTATTTGGAATTATTCCCAACTTTTTATTATCATGCATACCATATAAGATGGTAGGAGCCCCTCCAGATGATGAATCTGCCTGGTTTGGGGGTCACAGTGCAAATGGTCTGTCAAATGGATGAAACTGAAATTATCACGGCTGAAGAATCACAGTATATATATTCATATTTGTGGAAAGCCATCTCTACTAGGAACTTCATTTTCAGGAGACTAGATTATTTTGAAAACTAACTTTGGTGGTTACATGCCACTCTAGGAAATCCCTGTTTGAAACAGAAATGTATTTTCAATCTATAATAATGAAAAATTTTTAATGAGGATGTGTCAATCTGTACAGAGTTTTTCAATATTCAGCCAAGGAGTCTCCAGATTTTAAGTCTTTTACTTCCTGTTCCTTTTACAGCTAAGATTTGAAGGGGGGAAAGTTGTTGCCCCCCCAAAAGCTTGAATTTCTGGTGTTGCCCCCCCCTTCATATATTTGGCTCCTGTGTCTCTACCTTTTAGCTGGTACATTCAATTTCTGACAGTGTGTTTTATTTTATTGCTCGGTGACTGTTTGATATGAGCGCCTTTTAAAACAGATCTGAGCCCAATAGTTGATAAAGGGCACACCAGAAATATGATTATTTGCTGTCATAGCTCCGTTGGTTAGAGCATGGTGTTGATAGTGACAAGGTTGCAGGTTGGATCCCCGTATGAGCCAGCTGCAGGGGGTTGGACTAGATGATCCTCAGGGTCCCTTCGAACCGTACAATCTATGATTCTATATCTTTGGATGTGTTTATTTAGTGACTAAGGGCACTTCTTGTTTAGTCGTTTAGTCGTGTCCGACTCTTCGTGACCCCATGGACCAGAGCACGCCAGGCACTCCTGTCTTCCACTGCCTCCCGCAGTTTGGTCAAACTCATGCTGGCAGCTTTGAGACCACTGTCCAACCATCTCGTCCTCTGTCGTCCCCTTCTCCTTGTGCCCTCCATCTTTCCTAACTTCAGGTTCTTTTCCAGGGAGTCTTCTCTTCTCATGAGGTGGCCAAAGTACTGGAGCCTCAGCTTCACGATCTGTCCTTCCAGTGAGCACTCAGGACTGATTCCCTTCAGAATGGTTTGATCTTCTTGCAGTCCCTGGGACTCTCAAGAGTCTCCTCCAGCACCATAATTCAAAAGCATCAATTCTTCAGTGATCAGCCTTCTTTATGGTCCAGCTCTCCCTTCCATACATCACTACTGGGAAAACCATAGCTTTAACTACTATACGGACCTTTGTTGGCAAGGTGATGTCTCTGCTTTTTAAGATGCTGTCTAGGTTTGTCATTGCTTTCCTCCCAAGAAGCAGGCATCTTTTAATTTCGTGGCTGCTGTCACCATCTGCAGCAGTCATGGAGCCCAAGAAAGTAAAATCTCTCACTGGCTCCCTTTCTTCGCCTTCTGTTTGCCAGGAGGTGACGAGTGGCCATGATGTTAGGTTTTTTGATGACACTTCTAGACTGCTACTATTTTGTGGTGGGATTCAACTGTATACGGGCAAATTCTGGTTGAGTAACCAAAGCGAATTTGGCCTCTTGCACAACAAACCCACTTCCAAAACAAAAACAGAAACACCCCACCCATACTTTTTGTGGCAATGAAAGTGACAGGAAAATGCAACAGAAAGTGTGTGGTAACAATAACTTCCTGTGACATTGTATCACCTCCTCCCCCTACAAAAAAAATATCCTAAATGAATATTCAGTAAACAGCTGGCATTGCACGAAGTTTTAAAGAAGGCTATGCAAACAAAGAAAAAGTGTTGGCACTGACCTTAAAAGCCCTAAACAGCTTCGGCCCAGTAGACCTGAAGGAGCATCTCCACCCCTATTGTTCTGCCCAGACCCTGTGGTCCAGCTCTGAGGGCCTTTTGGTGGTTCCCTCATTGCGAGAAGTGAGGTTACAGGGGAACCAGGCAGAAGGCCTTCCCAGTGATGGTGCCCACCCTGTGGAACGCCCTTCCATCAGATGTCAAGGAAATAAACAACCACCTGACTTTTAGAAGACATCTGAAGGCAGCCCTGTACAGGGAAGCTTTTGATCTTTTATCGTGTTTTTAATATTCTGTTGGGAACCACCTAGAGTGGTGGGGAAACCCAACCAGATGGGCAGAGTATAAATATTATTATTATTATTATTATTATTATTATTATTATTATGGTACCTCGGGTTACATACGCTTCAGGTTACATATGCTTCAGGTTACAGACTCCGCTAACCCAGAAATATTGCCTCGGGTTAAGAACTTTGCTTCAGGATGAGAACAGAAATCATGCCGCAGCAGCAGCGGGAGGCCCCATTAGCTAAAGTGGTGCTTCAGGTTAAGAACAGTTTCAGGTTAAGAACAGACCTCCGGAACGAATTAAGCTCTTAATCCGAGGTACCACTGTATTATTATTATTAAATCCGGAATAATGCTCAACCAACTGGTCATCTCAGCTGAAAATTTCAACAGTTGCCTTTATACAAAGAAGTAAACCTGGATTACGAACGGCTTTGCAACCCAAGTTTGCAGTGTTGCCTTGTCCCTGCAGAGGTGCTTCTGCAAATGTTGATAGGCTTGAGTTGCCACAATTTGGTGTTCGCCTACACAGTGCAGGTACAGAACTGGCCCTGCTTGGCACTATAGAGAAAAGGGAACCTGAAGCATCAGGTACAGTGGTACCTCAGGTTAAGTACTTAATTCGTTCCGGAGGTCCATTCTTTACTTGAAACTGTTCTTAACCTGAAGCACCACTTTAACTAATGGGGCCTCCTGCTGCTGTTGCGCCACCGGAGCCCGATTTCTGTTCTTATCCTGAAGCAAAGTTCTTAACCTGAAGCACTATTTCTGGGTTAGCAGAGTGTGTAACCTGAAGCGTATGTAACCTGAAGCGTATGTAACCCGAGGAACCACTGTACAGTGAAATTCCCAGAGTGGCTTGGAATGGGCTCCATCTTGCAATTGTTATTAATAGCATCTAGAAATTCGTAAATCTGACTGCTTCCTTTGGGTTTGTTAAGTGGTCTCCACAAACACAAACACACATGTTGTGATTCAACAAACCACCGCAACCTATGTTGCCATGGAAAGTCAAATTACCTTATTCAACAAAGGAAAACGTATTGGATTTCCTGGTGTTTTAGGATGCTAGACATAACACACACAGGATGCAGTTTCTTCTTGGAAGCCTCCACAAGACACTCTCTTTTACTGCCAGCCAGTTAACAAAAGCAAGTCATCAGAACAATGCAGTTTTCTCACTCATTTGAGAAACTTCAACTACCACTTTCCCCCCTTTTTTTCTTGACACACCAAAAACTTTGACATTAAATATTTACATAAAACGAACACTTGAGTTTATCTGTTTCCACTCGGTTTAGCGTTTACAGACTTGCAGCGCTGTCTGGAATCAAGATTCTCTGTTTAGTCTAAAAGCCTTTCAGCATGAACGGGGTTTTTTGCACCGTAAATGAGCATTCGTTTCCTATTTATTGCAGAGAGTGCGGAGCTCGCCAGAAGGTAGCCTTTCTGGCTTGAGGATATGTCAAGGCCAGAGATGAAGACTAGGCATGGGGAAAATGCTCCTTTGCTGGAGCCATTACTCCTGGGTCTGAAGACCTTGTCATCTCTTATTGTTACTTTGTCCATTTCCATCATTCATAGTCATGCTCATAGGACCATCTTCAGTTGAGTCTGATGTCCCTTTGCCTCTCAACCTCTGCTTCCTATTCCACTCTTTGTTCTCCACAGCTGTTTAGCTCTTGGCCAGCATGACTAAGCCGCTTCTGGCAAACCAGAGCAGCGCACAGAAACACCATTTCCCTTCCCGCCGGAGCGGTACCTATTTATTTACCTGCACTTTTTGGAGTGCTTTCGAACTGCTAGGTTGGCAGGAGCAGGGACCAAGCAACGGGAGCTCACCCCGTCGTGGGGATTTGAACCGCCGACCTTCCAATGGGCAAGCCCAGGAGGCTCAGTGGTTTAGACCGCAGTGCCACCCGCGTCCCTAATAATAAAAAATAAATAAGCATCACAACAATAACTTCTGACACAGCAAGGCTATGTTTTCCATCTATTATATACAGATATCATGATAAAAGGGACGCGGGTGGCGCTGTGGGTTAAACCACAGAGCCTAGGACTTGCCGATCAAAAGGTCAGCGGTTCAAATCCCCGGAATGGGGGGAGCTCCCATTGCTCGGTCCCTGCTCCTGTCAACCTAGCAGTTTGAAAGCACATCAAAGTGCAAGTAGATAAATAGGTACCACTCCAGTGGGAAGGTAAATGGCGTTTCCATGCGCTGCTCTGGTTCTCCAGAAGCGGCTTAGTCATGCTGGCCACATGACCCGGAAGCTGTACACCAGCTCCCTCGGCCAGTAAAGCGAGATGAGCGCCGCAACCCCAGAGTCGGCCACGACTGGACCTAATGGTCAGGGGTCCCTTTACTTTTTTATCATGATAAAAAATTCCTGTTCTATCTGGCATGGGGCCACTTCAAATATAAGTGGAGTAAATCAGGGGAGCAAAACCCAAGAGCAGTAACTCGGGGAGCACAGGGATTCTGAGCGTCATTCTCACCATCCCACCCTCCTCTATTCCCTTGGCTCCATTACAAGAATGCACATTTCATTACTTGTAAGGAAGTTTGCATTTTAGGAGAGGGGAGAATTCAAAGCACTTCATAAAAACTGTAGACCTCTCTAAGCCCCCAGCCTCTCTGCAGATTGCCATCTTGTGTGGCATTCGCCCAACTATAGATACTCGTCCACAGGCTTAATTTCGAAACGAAGCTCCCAATAATGACGCGCTAATGAAGAATGAACTTGAAAGAGGGTTCCTTCTCTCCCCTTCACCTCCCATACAAAGTAGCACTTAAAACGGAGAACTTTGAAGGGGGATTATTTACAAAGAAAGTAAACCAGACACAATGGATAAGGCATTGCTTCTCCTGCCCCTTGCTTGCACTTGCTCACTGCTCATCCCCCAACAACAGAAACCCCTGATATGCAACAAAAATTATGAGCCGTCATCACACCTCAGCTCCTTGCTATGGTGCTTGGAACAGGGCGGAATAAGCTCCAATATTTAAATGAGTTAGTAAAGGCTCATTCTCTCGTGGAACTAAGAGGGAGGCTGCTTGATCCTTGAGGATCTCTGGGCGAAGCCTTGTAGCTCCCCTAAGCCATCTTGCTGCATTTAGCGCTATTCCGTCTCTGCTCTGAGCAGACCACCCACTCAGACAGAAATACACAAACCACATGGTCCAGGAATGTCTGTGCCCGAATCAATATCAGCATTACGACCTTATTACTTGAAGCAGCCTGGCTTTTAGCACAACTCATTTGTTTTCTCTTTTCTTCCTGCTCTTTTGATTTCTTAATAGTATATTCTTTACACACACACACACACACACACACACACACAAAGGGGGGGGGGAATCTCTTTTAAAGAGGCAAACATTGCCACGGGAAGAAATATAGTTACTACACTTCCTTCTTTTGTCCCTTTTGATCCAAACTTTGCTTCCCCTTCCGCATCTTAATGGAAACACACACATGACGACTTTATGGTACTGGCTGTGAATTATATTCCCACCAAGCAGTAATTAAAAAGCATCGCAAGAGATGACAGTGCATTTAAAAAAGAGCCATGGGGTGGGAAAAGCTGGAGTGGAACGCATCAGGGGTTGTGCTAATCACTGCTGCCTTGCCTGCTAATGATGCTGCGAAATGATGCTTAGACGTTAATCCTGCCTAATGTAAGGCTGCTGTTAGAAAAACAACTTTCACACAACCTGGTATGCAGGCTAAGACACTACCTGCCCACGGACTGTCTCGCCAGAGTGGTGCATGCTCTAGTTATCTCCTGCTTGGACTACTGCAATGCACTCTCCATGGGGCTACCTTTGAAGGTGAGCCAGAAACTGCAATTAATTCAGAATGCAGCAGCTAAACTGGGGACTGGGAATGGCCACTGGGACCCCAAAACACCAGTCCTGAGAGATCTGCATTGGCTCCCAGTACGTTTCCGAGCACAATTCAAAGTGTTGGTGCTGACCTTTAAAACCCTAAATGGCCTCGGTCCTGTATACCTGAAGGAGCGTCTCCACCCCCATCATTCAGACACTGGGATCCAGGGCTGAGGGCCTTCTGGCAGTTCCCCCATTGCGAGAAGTGAGGTTACAGGGAACCAGACAGAGGGCCTTCTCAGTAGTGGCGCCCACCCTGTGGAACACCCTCCCTTCAGATGTGAAGGAAATAAGCAGGTATCTTATCTT